>NC_037341.1:0-600000 GCF_002263795.3 Bos taurus
TACAGGGATTGGGAGAGGTTCACCATGGAGACTATGGACACGTGACCCCAGGTGCAGGGTCTGGGAGGTGGGTCACCCTGCGGACTGTGAACATATTCCCTAGGTGTAGGTTCTGGGAGGGGTTGACCATGGAGACTGGACATGTGACCCCAGGTGTAGGATCTGGGAGGGGGGTTACTCTGGAAACTGAAAATGTGATCCCAGATACATGGTCTGGGGAGTGAAGTCACCCTGGAAACTGTGACATCTGACCTCAGGTACATCATCTGGGAGGTGGGGTCATTTGGAGAATGGATATGTTACCCCAGATGCAAGGTCTGTGAAGGAAGTCATTGCTGGAGACGGTGGACATGTGACACCAGGTGCAGGATCTGGATAGGGGCGTCAACCTGGAGATTCTGTACTTGTGATTCCAAGTACATGGTCAAGGGGGACTGTACCACTCTATATACTGTGGAAATGTGACTGCAGGTGCAGTTTCAGGGAGGCGTCTCCCTGGAGACTGCAAATGTGTGACCCCAGGTGCAGGGTCTGTGACGTGCTTTCTCCCTGGATAAAATGGACGTGTGACCCAAAATGCAGTGTCTGGGGTAGAGGCTGACCCTGGAGACTGTGGACATGTGACCCCATGTATATGGTCTGGGGGGGGTTCACCCTGGATACTGCAGACCTTTAACCCCAGGTACAGGGTTTGTGGGTGGTCACTGTGAAGACTGTGCATGTGTGACCCCAGGTAAAGGGTCTGGGGAGAGGTGTCACCCAGGGTACTGTGGAAATGTAACCCCAGGTGAAGGGTCAGGTGGGGGTCATCCTGCATACTGTGGTACTGTGACCCCAGGTGCAGTGCCTGGGAGAGGTCACCCTGGGGACTCTAGACATGTGACTGCAGGTACAGGGTCTGGGAGGGGATCAATATGGACATTGTGGACTTGTGACTCCAGTTGCAGGGTCTGGTTTGGTGGGGTCGCTGTGAAGACTGTAGACGTGTGACCCCACTTATAGAGTCTGGGGGGTGTCACCATGGAAACTGTGGACATGTGACCACAGATTCAGGGCCTGGGAACAGTGGGCACCCTGGAGATTATGGACATGTGACACTTATAAGGTCTAGTGAGATGTGGTAACCTAGACATTATGGATCAGTTACACCAGGTACAAGTTCTTGTGAGGTGGGCACTGGACACTGCGGACATGTGAGACCAGGTGCAGTGTCTGGGACATTTGTTATCCTGGAGACTTTGGAGATGAAACCCCAGGGGAAGGGTCTGTGAGGAGGTGGTCACCCTGAGGACGGTGGACATGTGACACCTGGTACAGTGCCTGGGAGAGATCACACTGGGGACTGTAGACCATGCTGACTCAGACATGGTACACTGGGGCTTGGAGGTAAGAGCACCAGAGTTAAGAGAAAAAAATGAAAGAAAGGAGGAAAGCCTGGGGTATGGATGTCCACTAGCTCCAGGGTGACACCATCCCAGACCCTGGACTGAGGCCACATGTCTACATGCTGAAACATGACCCCATCTCCAAGACCCTGCACCTGGTGTCACACTTAAGCAGTTATCAGGGTGACCTCCTCCTGACCCTGCACTTGGTGTCACATTTCTATAGTCCACTGGGTGACACCTCTTCATTGTCCTGTACCTGATGACACATGTTCTTAGTCCTCATGGTGATCCCCCTCCCAGATCCTGTACCTGGGGTTACATGTCCACTCTCTCCAGGGTGACCCCCTCCCAGACCCTGTACCTTGGTATCATGTTCAGTGTCTACAGGGTGACAAACCTTCTAAGGCACTTTACTTGGGGTCACATGTCCACAGTCTCCTGGATGAGCCCACCTCCAGGCAAAGTAACTGAGGTCACATGACCACAGTGTACAGGGTGACACCACCTCCCAGACCCTGCACCTATTGTCACACATCCACATACTCCAGGGTGTCTCTTTGCCAGACCATCCACCTGCGGTAACCTGTCAACAATCCCAAGAGTGACCCCACTTCCAATACCCTGAACCAGAGGTCACATGTCCACAGTGTCCATGGTGACCCCCTCCCAGATCATATACATTGGGACACACATTCACACTTTTCAGGGTCAGCCTCTTCTCCAGACACTGCATGTTGTGTCTCATGCCCACAGTCTCCAGGGAGACCCTACCTCACAGACCCTGCATCTGGGATTTCACAGCCAAAGTCTCCAGGGTGAACCCACCTTCTAGACCCTACACCTGGGTCACAGTACCTAGAGTAACCCCCTTTTGACCCTGGACGTGGAGTCACATTTCCACAGTGTCCTGAGTGACATTCCACAGACACTATACATGGGATCACACATCCACATTCTCTAGGATGATCCAACCCTCCCAGACTGAGCAACTAGGATCATATGTCCACAATCTAGGGTAACTCCACCTCCCAGACACTATACCTGGAGTCGCACGTCCACAGTCTCCATGGAGATCCCTTCCCTGACCAGTCACCTGGGAGCACACCACCACTGTCTCCAAGAAGAGCCCCCTCCCCAAACCCTGCAGCTTTATTAAACATCCACAGCCCCAGAGTGACCCCACCTCGCAGGTTCTGTACCTGGGGTCACATGTTCACAGTCTTCAGTGAGAGACCTCTCCCGAGAACCTGCACCTGGGGTCACATGTCCAGTCTCCAGGGTGACCCCTTTGAAGTACCTGCACCTGGGGTCACATGTCTAGTCTCCTTGGTGACAACCTTCCCAGATCTTGTACCTAGGGTCACATTTTGAGTTTCCTTGGTAGCCTATCCTCCCAGACCCTATACCTGGGGTTACTTGTCCACAGTCTCCATGGTAACAAACATCCCAGACCCTTCACCTTGGGTGACACGTCCACATCACCAGGGTGACCACCATTCCTAGACCCTGAACCTGTGGTCACAAGTCCACCATATCCAGGATAACCTCACTTTTCAGACCCTACACAGGGGGTCACATGTCCACACCTTACAGGGTGACACCCTCCCAGACTCTGTACCTGAGGTCACATGTCTTCAGTTCCCAGGGTGACCTCTCCCAGGCACTGTATTTGGGGTTACATGCCCACAGTCTCTGCTGTGATCATCTTCCCAAACCATTACCTGTGGTCACATGACTGTAGTCTCCAGGGTGACACCCTTTCCAAGATCCTTTAGCTGGGTCACATGTCCACTGACTTCAGGGTGACCACCCACCCAGACCTTGTACCTGTGGTCAAACGTATTCAGTCTTCAGAGTGACACCCTCACAGACCCTGTACCTGGAGGTAGACTTCTTCAATATCCAGGTTAACTCACCTGCCCAGATCCTCCACCTGGTGTCACATATCCACAGTGTCCAGTGCGACTTACCTCCCAGACCCAGGACCTGGAGTCACACTTCCTCAGTGTCTAGAGAGACACCTCTCTGCAAACACTATACATGTAGTCACATGTCCACAGTTTCCAGGATGACCCCATTCACCATACCAAACAACTAGGATCATGCATCCACAGTCTCCAGGGTAACTCCACCACCCAGACTCTATAACTGGAGTTGTACATCCATAGTCTCCATGGTGAACCCCTCCCAGACCATGCACCTGGGGTCACCAACCACTGTCCCCAGGGCTCCCCCTCCTATCCGTGCACCTGTCACATCTTCACAGTTTGTGGGGTGACCCCACACCCCAGACCCTGCACCTGGGGTCACATGTCCACAATTAACAGGGTAACCCCAAGTCCTACACACTATATCTGGATTCACAGGACCACAGTCTCTATGCTGACCCCCTCCCATGCCATGCACCTTGGATCACACATCCACAGTCTGCAGGGAGAGCCCCCTCCCCAAACCCTGTACTTTGAATCACTCATCCACAGTCCTCAGGGTGACCCCTTCTCCCAGACCCTGTACCTGGTGTCACATGTCCACAGTCTCCAGGGTGATCCTGCCTTCAAGACCCAGTACTTGCGGTCACACATCCACAGTTTCCAGGGTGACCCCCCCAGACCCTGCACCTAGGGTCACATGTCCAGTCTCCTGTTAACCCCTCCCAGATCCTACACCTGGTGTCACATGTTCACAGTCTCCAGGGTGACAATAATCTCCAGATCCTGTACTTGGGGTCACACGTCCACATTCTCCAGTGTGACCCAACTTCCCTGACCAAGTACTGGGGTATCACAACCAGTCTCCAGGGTCACCAAACTTCCCAACCCTGCACCTGGGTTCTCACATCCATGGTCTCCAGGGTGAAACCCTCCCATGCCCTGCACCTGAGGGAACATCTCCACAGTCTCCAGGGTGACCCCACCTCCCAGTCATGTACCTGGGGTCACACATCCACAGTCTCCTGGGTGAGCATACTCCCCAGACTCTGCACATGGGGTCACACGTCCACAGTCCCCAAGTGGTCCCAACTCTCAGACCCTGCACCTGGGTTCTCACATCCACGGTCTCCAGGGTGAAACCCTCCCATGCCCTGGACCTGAGGGAACATGTCCATAATCTCCAGGGTGACCCTACCTGCTAGTCATGTACCTGGGGTCATTTGTCCACAGTCTCCCGGGTGAGAACCCTCCCCAGAATCTGCACATAGAGTCACATGTCCACAGTCCCTGACGGACCCCAAATCCCAGACCCTGTACCTGGGGTCACATGTCCAGTCTCCAGGGTGACTCCAGTTCTCCAGACCTTGTATCTGAGGTCAATGTCCACTCTTTCCAGGGACAACACACTTTGCATACCATACACCTATGGTCACACCTTCACGGTCTCCATGGTGACCCCCTCCCCATTCTGTACCTGGATCACATTACCACAGTCTATAGGGTGACACACCTCTCCAGACCATGTACCTGGAATCACACATCCAGAATCTCCAGGGTGAACCATTTCCAGAACCTGCACCTTGGGTAACATGTCCAGAGTCCAAGCTGACCCCTCTACAGACCCTCCACCTGGGGTCACAAGGCCACAGAATTCAGGGTGACACCCTCTCGACCCTGGACCTGGGGACACATTTCCACAGTGTCTAGTATGACACTCCTCCATAAAAACTGTACCTAGGCTTACATGTCCAGAGTCCCCAGTGTGACCCTGCCCTCCAGACTGAATAACAAGGATCACATGTTCACAGTCCAGGGTAATAACCATCTCCCAAAACTTATACATGGATTCATACATCCACAGTCTCCATGGTGACCTCCTCCCAGACCATGCACCTGGGATCACACGTCCACAGTGTCAGGGTGACCCCACCTCCAAGACACTACACCTGGGGTCACATGTCCATGGTCCCCAGGGTTTACCCCTCTCAGACCCTATACCTGGGGTTACATTCCACAGTCTCCAAGGTGACTCTATCCAGACCATGCACCCAGGGTAACCTGTCAACAATCCCAAGGGTGACCCCACTTTTCAAACCCTGCAACCTGAGGTCACATGTTCATAGTCTCCATGGTGACCCCCCTCCCAGACCATGTACACTGGGACACATGTCCACACTTTCCAGGGTCAGTCTCTTCCCCAGACATTGAATTTTGTGTCTCACATGCACAGTCCCCAGGGTGATCTCACATCCCAGAACCTGTACTGGGGGACAAGCATACACAGTCTCCAGGGATATCCCAACTCACAGACCCTGAATCTGTGGTTGCACATCCAAAGACACCAGGGTGACCCCACCTTTTAGACCCTGCACCTGGGGTCATATGTCCACAGTATCCAGGGTGACCCCCTCTCGACCCTGGACCTGGGGACACATTTCTGCAGTGTTCTAGGGGACACCCCTCCATAGACCATATACCTGGGGTCACACGTCCACAGTCTCTAAGGTGATCCTAACCCCTAGACCGAGCAACTAGGATCACATGTCCCACAGTCTAGGGTAACTCCACCTCACAGACAGTATACCTGGCGTCACAGGTCCACAGTCTCCATGGTGACCCCTTCCCAGACAATTCACCTGGGATTATATAATCACCTTATCCAGAGAGAGCCCTATTCCCAAACCCTGCACTTTTAGTCACATGTCCACAGTCCCCAGGGTGACCTCACCTCCAAGACCCAGTAACTGGGGTCACACATCCACAGTCCCCAGGGTGACCCCACCTCCAAGACCCTGCACCTGGAGTCACATATATGTGACTCCATGTACGTGACAACATGTATATGGTCTGGGTTACCCGCTCCCAGACCATATACATGTTGTCACAAGCCCACAGTCTCCTGGGTCAGCCTCTTCCCCAGACAATGCACTTTGGGTCACATGTCCACAGTCCCCAAAATGAACCCACCTCCCAGAACCTGTAACGGGGGACATGTGTACTCAGTCTCCAGGGAGACCCCACCTCACAGACCCAGCACCCGGGGTCCCACACCCAAAGTCTCCAGGGTGACGGCACCTCCTATACCCTACACCTGGGGTCACGTGTCCACAGTATCCAAGGTGACCTCCTTTTGACCCTGGACCTGGGGTCACATTTCCATAGTGCCTAGGGTGACACCCCTCCACAGACACTGTACATGGGGTCACATGTCCACAGTCTCCAGGGTGACCACACCCCCTAGACTGAGCAACTAGGATCACATATCCACATTACAGGGTTACCCCACCTCCTAGAGCCTAAACCTGGAGTCGCACGTCCATAGTCTCCATGGTGACTCCATAGACCATGCACCTGGGATCATACGACCAGTCTCCAGGTTTACCCCCACCCAACCCTGCACCTGGGGCCACATGTCTACAATCAGCAGTGTAACTCCAAGCCCTACACACTGTATCTGGAGTCTCAGGTCCACAGTCTTTATAGTGACCCCCTCCCATACCATGCACCTTGGATCACATGTCCACAGTCTGCAGGAAGATCCCCCTCCCCAAACTGTGCACTTTGAATCACACATCCACAGTCCTCAGGGGGACCATACCTTCCAGACCCTGTATCTAGGGTCACATGTACAGTCTCCAGGGGACACCACCTCATAGAACCTGCACTTGGGGTCACATGTCCACAGTGTCCAGTGTGAACCCCCCTCTCACACCCTCTATGTGGGACACATCTCACACCCTCTACGTGGGACACATGTCCACAGTCTTAAGGGTGACCCCCTCCCAGACCCTGTACCTGGGAATAAATATCTTCAGCCTCCCAAGTGACACCCTCCCAGACCCTGTACCTGGGGTCACACTTCCACAATGTCCTATGTGACAGCCCTGCCTAGATCCTGAACCTGGTGTCACATGTCCAGAGTCTCCAGCATGACCTCCATCCCAGACCCTGTACCTGGGGTTACATGTCCACAGTCTCCAGGGTGACAATACTCTCCATATTTTGCACATGGTGTCACATCCACATTCTCCAGGGTGACCCAACCTCCCTGTGCCTGCACTGGGGTCTTACAACCACAGTCTACAGGAAACCTCTCCTCTCAGACCCTACACCTGGGGTCACATGTCCATTATCTCCAGGATGACCCCCCATCCCAGACCATGTACTTGGGGCCTATGTCTAACAGTCTGCCAGGTGAGCTTCCTCCCCAGAACCTGCACCTGGAGTCACATGTTGACAATCTCCAAGGTGACCCGTCTCCATACACCCAGCACCTGGGGCCAAACGTGCACATTCTCCAGGGTG
Organism: Bos taurus; assembly: GCF_002263795.3. Classification (NCBI taxonomy): domain Eukaryota; kingdom Metazoa; phylum Chordata; class Mammalia; order Artiodactyla; family Bovidae; genus Bos; species Bos taurus. The sequence goes on from NC_037341.1 coordinate 7,625, forward strand.
ACAACCCTCCAAGACCTTGTTCCTGGGGTTATATATCCACAATCTCCATTGTGACCCCCGCCTACCAGACTCTGCACCTGTGGTCACCTATCCACAGTCTCCATGGTGACAATACACCCCAGATTGTATGCATGGGGTCACACGTCTGCATTCTCCAGGGTGACCCAACCTCCCTGACCCTGTACTGGGTATCACAACCACACTTTTCCAGATGACCATCCTCCCAGACCCTGCACTTGGCTTCTCACGTCCATGGTCTCCAGGGTAAATCTTTCCCAGACCCTTCACCTGGGGTCACATGTCCATGGGCTCCAGGTTGAACTTTTAGAAGTACCTGCACCTGGGGTCACATGTCCACAGTCTCCTTGATGACACTCCTCCCAGACCCTATACCTGGGATCACATTTCCAGTTTCCAGGGTAACCTCCCCTCCCAGAACCTACATGTGGGGTCACACGTACATAGTCTCTAGGGTGACCCCACCTCACCAGAATTTTTACTTTGGGTCACATGACCACAGTCTCTAGGGTGACCCCACCTCTTCAGAACTTTTAGCTCTGGTCACACGTCCACAGTGTCCAGGGTGATACACCCCCCAGACCCTGTACCTGTGGTCACACATCCACAGACTTCAGGGTGACTCACCATACCTGTTTGAGCACCTGGGATTACCTGTCCAGTCTTCAGGGTAACCTCCCCTTACCAACCCTACACCTGATGTCACATGTCCACAGTTTCCAGGGTGACAACTTCTCAGACCTTGTACCTGAGGTCACATGTCTTCAGTCCCCAAGGTGACCCCTCCCAAGCACTGTCTTTGGGTTCACAGATCCACAGTCTCTTCTGTGACCTTCCTCTCATATGCTGTACCTGGGTCACACATCCACAGTCTCGAGGGTGATACCCTTTCCCAGATACTGTACGTGGGTCACATGTCCACAGTCTCCAGGGTGACAACCCTCCCAGACCCTGTACCTGTTGTCATACTTCCCCAATATCCAGGGTGATTCCCTATCCAGATACTGCACCTAGTGTCACATGTTCACAGTCTCCAGCATGACCTACCTCACAGACCCTGCACCTAGGATAACATGTACACCATCTCCAGGTGACCTCACCTCCCAGATGATGTACCTGGGGTCAGATGTCACTGACTCCAGAGTGAGTAATCTCTCAAGTCCCTGCACCTAAGGTTACACTTCCACACTCCTCAGAGTGACCCCACCTCCCAGACCCTACATCTGGGTTCAAACCTCCACAGTCTCCAGGGTGAACCCACCTCCCAGACCAGGTACCTGGCATTACATTTCCAGTTTCCAGAGTAAACCCACCTTCTAGACTCTACACCTGGGTTCACATGTCCACAGTTTCCATGATGAAACCCTCCCAATACTGTACCTGGGTTGCACGTCCACAAGCTCCAGGGTGACATCCTCCAAGACCCTGGACTGGGTTCACATGTCTACAGTCTGGAGGGTGACCCCACCTTCCAGACCCTACACCAGGCTCACACTTAAACAGTCTCCAGTGTGACTGCTCCTGATCCTGCACCTGGTGTCACATTTCTACAGTCCCCTGGATGACACCTCTCCTAGGTCCTGTACCTGGGGTCCCATGTGCATAGTCTCCATGGTGAGCACCCTTGAAGATCTTGTCCCCAGGGTCAAATATCTGCACCTCCACAATTTGTAGGATTAGCCCACCTCCAGGCCCTCTACCAGGGGTCACATGTCCACAGTCTGCAGGGTAACCCCAACTCCTAGGCCCTATACCTGAAGTCACAAGTCCACAGTCTCCATGGTGACCCCCTTCCAGACCATGCATCTTGGATCACACATCAGAGTCTCCAGGGAGAGCCCCTTCACCAAATTTGGCACTTTTAGTCACATGTCCACAATGACTCCACCTCACAGATTCTGTTCCTGGGGTCACATGTCCCCAGGTACTACTGTGTGACCCACCTCCAACACCCAATACCAGGGGTCACATGTCTACTCTTAAGTCCCTGCACATATCCACACTCTACAGAGTGACACCACCTCCCAGAATCTACATCTGGGGTCAAATGTCCACAGTCTCCAGGGTGGCCCCACCTCCCAGACAATGTACCTGGCATTACATTTCCAGTTTTCAGAGTAAACCCAGCTCCCAGACCCTACCACCTGGGGGGTCACATGTCACAGTCTTTGTGGTGAACCCCTCCCAGAACCTACTCCCGGTGTACATCCACAGTCTCCCTGGGTAACCCCCCTCCCGGACCCTGTACCTGGGATTAAACTTCCAGTCTCCAAGGTGACCCCCCTACAACACACCCTGCACCTGGGGGTCACATGTCCAAAACCTCCAGGGTGACCCACCTCCCCAGATCCCTGCACCTACAGTCATGTGTCCACAGTCTCCACAGTGAAACTCTCCTGACCCTGCACCTGGGCCGCATGTCCACAAGCTCCAGTGTGACACCCTCCCTGACCCTGGATCAGGGTCACATGTCTACAGTCCCCTGGGTGATACCTCTCCCAGGTCCTGTACCTGGGGTCCCGTGTGCATAGTCTCCATGGTGAGCCCCCTTGCAGATCCTGTCCCTGGGGTCAAATATCTGCAGTATCCAGGGTAACCCCCAGACCATAAACATGGGGTGACACCTCCAGTTTCCAGGATGAGCCCACCTTCAGACCCTGTACCAGGATCACATGTTCACAGTCTTAGGGTAACCCCAACTCCTAGACCCCATACCTAGAGTCACAAGTCCACAGTCTCCTTGGTGACCCCCTCCCAGACCATTCACCTTGGATCACATGTCAGAGTCTCCGGGGAGAGGTGTCTCACCAAATCCTTCACTTTTAGTCACACGTCCACAGTCCCTGGGGTGACTCCACCTTGCAGACTCTGTACCTGGGGTCACATGTCTACAGTCTACTGTGTGACCCCACCTCCAACACCTAGTAGCTGGGGTCCCACTTTCACAGTCTCCAGGGTGACCCCACCTCTCAGACCCTGTACCAGGAGTCACATGTCTACAGTATTCATTGTGACACCCTCTAAACCCTTGACCTGCGGTCACATTTCCAGTGTCTAGTGTGATATCCCTCCACAAACACTGTATCTGGGCTCACACATCCACAGTCTCCAGTGTGACCCCACCTCCCACACTGAGTAACTGGGATCACATGTCCACAGTCCAGGGTAACCCCACCTCCCAGGCCGTATACCTGGAATCATTCACAGTCTCCATGGTGACCTCCTCCCAGACCATGCACCTGGGATCACATTTCCAGTCTCAAGGTGACCCCACCTCTGAGTCCCTACACCTGGAATCACATGTCCACAGTCCCCAGGGTTTACCCCTCCCAGACCCTGTACTTGGGGTAACATATCCACAGTCTCCACGGTGACCCGCTCCCAGATGCTGCACATTGGTAATATGTCCAGAGTCTATAGGGTGACAAGCCACCACAGACACTTTACCTGGGATCACACATCAACAGTTGCCTGGATAAGCTCACCTCCAGACCCAGTACCTGGGGTCACATGGCCAGTTTGCAGGGTGATAGCACCTCCCTGACCTTGCAGCTAGGATTGCAAGTCCATGGTCTACAAGGTGACTCTTTCCCACACCATGCACCTGGGGTAACCTGTCAGCAATCCCAAGAGTGATCCCACTTCCCAAACCCTGCACCTGGGCTCACATGTCCAGTCTCCAGGGTGAACCCCTCCCAGACCCTATACCTAGGGTTACATGTCCACAGTTTCCATGGTGACACCCCTTCACAGACCCTGAACCTGGGGTCACACATACACAATCTTCAGGGAGAGGACTCCCAAACAGTGCACGGGGTTCACATAACCAAAGCCTACTATGTGAACCCCCTCCAGACCATGAACCTGAATTCACAAGTCCCCAGTCTCCAGAGTGACATCCCTCCCAGACCCTGCACCTGGGGTCATATATCCACAGTCTCCATTGCGACACCCCGTGCCAACCTGCATCTAGGGTCACATGTCCACAGTTCCACCATGGACAGTCCTTCCCAGATTTGTACATAGGGTCACACATCCACATTCTCCAGGTGACCCAGCCTCCCTGACCCTGTACTGTGGTATCACAACCGCAGTGACCAAAACTTCACAGACCTGGCACCTGGGGTTCTCAGGTCCATGGTCTCCATTGCGTAAATCACTCCCCAGACCCTGCACCTGAGGTAACATGTTCACCAGTCTCCAGGGTTACCCCACCTCCCAAACCAGGTCCCTGGGGACATATGTCTACAGTGTCTCTGAGAGCCCCCTCCCAGACTCTGCATTGGGGTCACATTTCCACAATGTCTGAGAGACCTCACCTCTCAGGCCCTGTACCTGGGATCACATGTCCAGTCTCCAGGGTGACCCCACTTCCCGAGACTCTGTACCTGGGGTCACACTTCCACAGTCTCCAGGGAAATCCCCTCCAAACCTGCACCTGGGTCATACTTCCACTGTCTCTATGGTGCCATTACTGCCCAGCCACTGTACCTGTGGTCACACATCCACTATCTTCAGGGTGAGGATGTGTACATGAGGTCACACGTCATCCACAGTCTACAGAGGGGACCCTGACTTCCAGACCCTTTACCTGGGATTATATGTCCACAGGCTCCAGGGTGAACCCACCTCATCAGAACTTTTAGCTGTGGTCACACATCCATAGTCTCCAGAGTAACACCCCGCCGCCCCCCCCTCCTCCAGGCTCTGTACATCCAGACTTCAGGGTGATCCCACCACACCAATCTGAGCACTGGGGATCACATGTCTACAATCTCCAGGGTAATCACTCCTAACAGACCTACACCTGGGGTCACATGTCCAGTTTCCAGGTTGACACCTTCCCAGACCCTTTTCTGGAGAAGACAATGGCAACCCACTCCAGTACTCTTGCCTGGAAAATCCCATGGATGGAGGAGCCTGGTGGGCTGCAGTCCATGGGGTTGTACGAATCAGACACAACTGAGCGACTTCACTTTCACTTTTTACTTTCATGCATTGGAGAAGGAAATGGCAACTCACTCCAGTATTCTTGTCTGGAGAATCCCAGGGACGGGGGAGCCTGGTGGGCTGCCATCTATGGAGTCGCACAGAGTCGGACATGACTGAAGCGACTTAGCAGCATCAGCAGCAGACCCTTTTCCTGAGATCACACGTCTTCAAATCCCAGGATGTCCTCTCCCAGGCACTGTACTTGAGGTCATACATCCAAAATCTGTACTGTGATTATCCTCCCAGACAGTGAAATTAGGTTCACATGTCCACAATTTCCAGGCTTACACCCTTTCCCAGACCCTGTGCCTGGTTCACACATCTGCAGTCTCCAGGCTGACACCCTTTTTAGACCCTGTACCTGGGTCACACGTCCACAGTATCCAGTCTGATGCCCTTTCCCAGACTCTGTACCTGGAGTCACACTTTCACAATATCCATGGTGACACCCCTGCCCAATCCTGCACCTGGTGTCACATTTCCACAATTTCCAGCATTATCTCCCTCCCAGACCCTTCACCTGGGATCATACTTCCACAGTCTCTAGTGTGACCCCCACCCAGACTCTGTACCTGGGGTCAAATATCTGCAGTCTCTGGTGTGGCACCCCTTACAAACCCTGCACCTGTAGGGTACAGTCTCCAAGGTGACCCACCTCCAAACACACTGCACCAGGGGTCAAATATGCACCGTTTCCAGGATGACACCCTTCCCAGATCCTGAACCTGGGGTCACACATCCACAGTTTAGGGCAAAGACTCCCAAACATAGCACTTAGGTTCCCATATCCAAAATCTCCTATGTTAACCCCACCAAATCCTGCACTGGGTTCACATGTCCACAGTTTCCTGGGACACACTCCCAGACCCTGTACCTGAAGTCACATGTCTTCAGTCCCCATGGCAACCCCTCATAGGCACTGTATTTGGGGTCACATGTCCACAGTCTTTTCTTTGACCATCCTCCCAGATCCTGTACTTGGGGTCACATGTCCACAGTCTCCAAATGACCCCACCTCCCAGATCCTGTGCCTGGAGTCACACGTCCACTGTTTCCAGGGAGACAACACCCCTCAGATCATGCACCTGGGGTCACACGTTCAGTCTCCAGGGTGACCCCTTCCTGAACCTGCACCTAGGGTCACATTTCCAATGTCTGTAGGGTGACACATGTACCCAGAGGCTGTACTTGGAATAATACATCCAGAATCTCCAGGGTGACCTCCTTCCAGAACCTGCACCTCGGGTAACAAATCCTGAGTCTTCAGGCTGACACCCTACCTTAGACCCTGTACCTGGGGTCACATGGCCATAGTCACCACGGAACCCCCTCACAGACCATGTACCTGAGGTCACATCTCCACCATCTCCAGGGTGACTCCCTTCCCAGACCACATACATGGGGTCTCATATCCAGTCTCCAGCCTGATTTCTCACCCCCTAGACTCTATACCAGGGTTCAAAACTGCACAGTCTCCAGTATGACCCCACCTCCCAGACACTATACTTGGGGTCACACGTCAGCAAACCCTGCACCTAGGGTCACATGTCAGTCTCTGGGGAGAATCTTCTTGCCAGATCCCGAACCTGGGGTCACACATCCACAGTCTCCAGGGTGACCCCACCTCCCAGACCCTTCACCTAGGGTCACAGGTCCACAGGCTCCAGGGTGACCCCTTCGAAATACCTGCACCTGGGTCACATGCCCATAGTCTCCTTGGTGACACCCCACCATGACTTGGGGTCACATTTCTAGTTTCCACAGTAACCTCCCCTCCCAGACCCTGCACTTGAGGTCACACCAACCTCCCAGACCCTGCACCTGGAGTCACACCACCACAGCCTCCAGGGTGACTGCACTTCACCAGTACTTGTACCTTGGGTTACATGTCCACAGTCTCTAGGGTGACCCTGCCTCATCAGAACTTTTACCTATGGTTATACCTCCACAGTCTCCAGAGTGACCACCACTCCCAGACAGTGAACATCTGGTCACACATCCATAGTCTCCAGGGTGACACCATCCAAGACACTGAACCTGTGGTCACATGTTCACAGACTTCAATGTGACTCCACAATTATAGTCCAAGCACCTGGGATCACACATCCACAGTCTCCAGGGTAACCTTGCCTCACAGATACTACACCTGGGGTCAAATTTCCACAGTCTTTACTGTGGCCATGCTCCCAGATCCTGTATGTGGGGTTACATGTCCACAGTCTCCAGGGTGACAATCCTCCCCACATCCTGTCTGGAGTGATAGATACATCCACATTCTCCAGGCTGACCCAACCTCCCTGACCCTGTACTGGGGTATCACAACCACTGTCTCTAGGGTGACCAAAACTCCCAGACCCGGTACCTATTCTAACATCCACGGTCACCAGGGTAAAGCCCTCCCAGACCCTGCACCTGTGCACATGTCCACATTCCCAGGGTGACCCCACCTCCAAGACCCCTTACCTGGGGTCACATGTCCACTGTCTCCAGGGAGACCACACCTTGCAGACCATGTACGTGGGGTCACACATTCACAGCCTTCAGGGTGACCCCCTCCAGACCTGCACCTGGGGTAACATTTCCACTCTCTATAGGGTGACACACATCCCCAGACACTGTTCCTGGAATCACATGTTCAGAATCTCCAGGTTGACTCCCTTCCAGATCCTAACCTGGGGTAACATGTCCAGAGTCTCCAGGCTGACACCCTAACCCTAACCCTGTACTTAGAGTCTCATGGCTACAGTCTCCAGGGTGAACCCTCCCCCACACAGACCATGTACCTGAGGTCACACGTCCACCATATTCAGGGTGACATCCTTCCAAAACTATGAACATATGGTCGCATGTCCCATCTCCAGCATGAACCCACCTCCCAGAACTCCACAGTCTCCACAGTGATCCCAAACACCAAACTCTGCACCTGGGGTCACATGTCAACAGTGATCCCTCTCCTCAGACCCTGTAACTGGTGTCACACATCCACAGTATCCAGGGAGAGCCCTCTCCCAAGACCCTACACCTGTGTCACATGTTTACACTCTCCAGTGTCCTCACCTTCCAGCCCCTTCACCTGGTGTCACATGTCCACAGGCTCCAGGATGACCCCTTCAAAATACCTGCACCTGGGTCACATGTCCAGAATTTCCTTGGTGACTCCCCTCCAAGACTCTGTTTCTGGGGTCACATTTTCAGTTTCAAGGGTAACTCTCTCAAACCCTGCACATGGGGTCACACGTCCATGTCTCCAGGCTGACCGCACTTCACCAGAACTAGTACCTTGGGTCACATGTCCAGTCTCTAGGGTTACTCCACCTCATCAGAACTTTTACCTGTGGTCACACCTCCACAGTCTCTGGGGTGACCACCATTCCCACACTCTGAACATCTGGTCACAAGTCCATAGTCTCTAAGGTGACACCACCAAAGACGCTGAACCTGTGGTCACACATCCATGGATTTCAGGGTGATCCCACAACACTGGTTCAAGCACCTGGGATCACATGTCCACAGCCTCCAGGGTAACCTCCCGCTCAGTCACTACACATGGGGTCTTGCGTCCGCCATTTACAGGATGACAGCCTCCCAGACCCTGTACCTGAGGTCACATGTCTTCAGTTCCCAGGGTGACCCCTCCCAGGTACTGTATTTGGGATCACATGTCCACAGTCTCTACTGTGACCATCCTCCCAGACACTGTACCTGGGGTCACACATCCACAGTTTCCATCATGATGCCCTTTCCCAGACCCTGTACCTGGGTCACACGTCCACATTCTCCAGGGTGACTCCCTTCCCAGACCCTGTACCTGGGTTCTCACATCCATGGCCCAGGGTAAACCCCTCCCAGACCCTGAACCTGAGATAATATGTCCACAGTCTCCAGGGTGACCCCACCTCCCCCATCCTGCACTTGGGGTCACAAGTCCACTGGCCCCAAGTGACCCTAGCTCCCAGACCCTGGACCTGGGGTCACATGTCCACAGTCTCCAGGGTAACCCCAACTCCTAGACCCAATTACTGTAGTTGCAAGCCCACAGTCTCCTTGATGATCCCCTCTCAGATCACTCACCTTGGATCACACGTGCACAGTCTCCAGGGAGAGCCCCCTTCCCAAATGCTGCACTTTGAGTCACATGTCCACAGTCCCCAGGGTGACCCCACCTCCCAGACCCTGCACCTGTGGTCGCATACATAGTCTCCAGGGTTATCCCACCTCCAAGGCCCAGTATTGGGTTCACACTTCCTCAGTCTCCAGGGTGATCCCCTCCCAGACCCTGCATCTAGTGTCACATGTCCACAGTCTTCAGGGTGACCCCCTTCAAATATTGTATCTGGGGGTCACACATCCACAGTCCCCAGGATGACAACCCTCCCCAGACCCTGTACTTGGGTCACATGGCCACAGTCTCCATTGTGACCCCCCTCCCAGGCCCTATACCTGGTATTAAATGTCTACAGTATCCACAATGACCCCCTCCCAGAGCATATATTTGGGTCACACATCCACAGTATCCAGAGTCAGCCTCTTCCCCAGACATTGCACTTTGGGTCATATGTCCATAGTCCCCATGGTGACTCCACCACCAAGACCCAATACCTGAGGTCCCACATCCACAGTCTCCAGGGTTACTCCAGCTCTCAGACCCAGCACCTGGGTTCACATCCACAGTGTCAAGGTGACCCCCCCATCCAGACCCTACACCTGTGGTCACATGTACATAGTCTCCAAGGTTACCCCCTCCCAGACCATATACATGTTGTCACAAGTCCACAGTCTTCAGGGTCAACCTTTTCCTCAGACACTGCACTTTAAGTCATATGTTCACTGTCCCAGAAATGAACTCACCTCCCAGAACCTGTAACGGAGGACATGTGTACACAGTCTCCTAGGATATCCCACCTCACAAACCCTGTATCTGGAGTCGCACATCCAAAGTCTCTAGGATACTCTACCTCCTAGACCCTACACCTGGGGTCAATGTCCACAGTATCAAGGTGACCCCCTCTTAACCCTGGATCTTGGGTCACATTTCCACAGTGTCTATTGGTGACAGCCCTCTGCAGACACTGTACCTGGGGTCACATGCCCACAGTCTCCAGGGTGACCCCACCCACCAGACTGAGCAACTAGGATCACATATCCACAGTCCAGGGTAACCCCACCTCCCAGACCCTATACCTGGAGTCACACGTCAATAATTTCCATGTTGACATCCTCCCAGACCATGCCCATAGGTTCACATAACCATTATTTCCAGCATGATCCCCTCCCAACCCTGCACCTGGGATCATATTTCCACAGTTTCTAGGGTGACACTTTTCTCCAGACCCTGTACCTGGGGTCACACCTGCACAAACTCTGGGTGACACCACACCCCAGACCCTGCACCTGGGGTCATGTGTTCCATTCGAGATGCTGCAGAGGAATCAGGCCTTATCTTGAGTTGAGGGGAACTCAGTGTTGTTTCGACTTGTGGCAGGAAACTCAGGGTTCCTCTCGAGTTGCGACGGGGATCTCTGGATTCCTCTCAAGTGGCAACAGGGGAGTCAGGACTCCTCTCGAGTTGAAGTGGGGGACTTGTGTTTCCCCTTGAGTTGCAGCAGGGGAGTCGGACCTCCTCTTGAGTTGCAGCAGAAACTCGGAGTTCCTCTCTAGTTGTTGCTGGAAACTCGAGGTTTCCTCTAGAGTTGCCCCAGGGAACTCAGAGCTCCTCTCCAATTGCAGCAGGAAATCAGTGTTCCTCTGGAGTTCCAGTGTGGGATGAAGGATTGCACTGGAGTCATGGTGGGAAACTCGGAGTTCTTCTCAAGCTTTGTTGGTACTCAGAGTTCCTCTTGACTCGTGATGGGACCTCCTGTCAAGTTTCCTTAGGGCAACTCGTCCCTAGCATGGATGTACAGGGTGGCTCCTATCTTGTTGCAATGACGGGTGGCTGCTCACCAGTTCTGGCAAGGGAATACTCTCTCCTTGTGGTCCGGGTCAACTCTGTAGTTGCAGAGGTTTCAATTTTCTCTAATCGTGATATTCAAGCTCTTCTCTCCTTGTGGTGTGAGGTTCATCTGTATTAGCAGAAGAGGGATTCTTCTCTCTGTGTGATGTCCAGTGGCCCCCTCTCAAGTTGTGGTGGAGGGCTCATCCTGAGGGTCGAGGCTGTGTCCTCCCTGGTTAGGATGTGCATGTCTCCAAGGGGGAGGTCCTCTCTACTTTTGGCTCTATAGGTTCCTCACTAATATTAGTGGGATTGCTGTTCTCTAGTTGTGAGGGCCTCAACTAGACTTCCTTTAGGGAGCTCATCTCCATTGGAGGCTGAGGGTCTTCTCTCAGTGTGATATCCTGGGAGACACCACTCTAGTTGTGCCTGGGGAATCTGCTTCAGTTTTGGCATGGGAGCCACTCCATCATTTGGTCCAGTGGCCCCTTTTCTTGTTACAGCCTAGGGATTCAATGAAATTTCAGCGGGGAACCTGGGGTGCCTTTTGAGTTGCAGCATGTGACTCAGGGTTCCTTTGGAGTTGTGGAGGACACTCCTCTGGAGCTGCAGTGGGACAGATCCTCTCTAGTAGTGATGTGCAGGCTGGTCCCTGTCTAAGTGCAATGTGTGGGAGGCTACACTCTAGATGCAGTATGGGTCCACTTTAATTGCAGTGGGGGTGCACTCTTTATTTGCTGTGGGTCGGCTCGTCTCTAGTTGTCATTTGCAGCCACCTCTTTAGTTGTGGCAGAGGAACTCCTCTTTAATTGTGGTAATTGGGCTGCTCTCTAGATGCTGTAGAGTGCTCTTCTCAAACTGGGAGTTGGGTGACTCTTCTATGGTTGTAATGAGAAGGGGCACTTTTTCTAGTTGTGATATGCAGGAAGCTCCTATATATTTGTGGCAGGGCATGCCTCCTGCTTAGTTGTGGTCTGAGGCTTCCTCTCTTGTGGCAGTAGAATGCTCCTCTCGAATTGTGGTGGGGTAAGCTCCACCGCACAATTGCACTCATCTCACATGCTAGTAAAGTAATGCTCAAAATTCTCCAAGCCAGGCTTCAGCAACACATGAACCGTGAACTTCCAGATGTTCAAGCTGGTTTTAGAAAAGGCAGAGGAACCAGAGATCAAATTGTCAACATCCGCTGGATCAACGAAAAAGCAAGAGTTCCAGAAAAACATCTGTTTCTGCTTTTTGACTATGCCAAAGCCTTTGTGTGGGTCACAATAAACTTTGGAAAATTCTGAAAGAGATGGGAATACCAGACCACCTGACCTGCCTCTTGAGAAATTTGTATGCAGGTCAGGAAGCAACAGTTAGAACTGGACATGGAACAACACACTGGTTCCAAATAAGAAAAGGAGTATGTCAAGGCTGTATATTGTCACCCTGCTTATTTAACTTATATGCAGAGTATATCATGAGAAACGCTGGGCTGGAAGAAGCACAAGCTGGAATCAAGATTGCCGGGTGAAATATCAATAACCTCAGATATGCAGATGACACCAACCTTATGGAAGAAAATGAAGAGGAACTAAAAAAGCCTCTTGATGTAAGTGAAAGTGGAGAGTGAAAAAGTTGGCTTAAAGCTCAACATTCAGAAAATGAAGATCATGGCATCTGGTCCCATCACTTCGTGGGAAATAGATGGGGAAACAGTGTCAGACTTTATTTTTTTGGGCTCCAAAATCACTGCAGATGGTGACTGCAGCCATGAAATTAAAAGATGCTTACTCCTTGGAAGGAAAGTTATGACAAACCTAGATAGCATATTGAAAAGCAGAGACATTACTTTGCCAACAAAGGTCCGTCTAGTCAAGGCTATGGTTTTTCCAGTGGTCGTATATGGACGTGGGAGTTGGACTGTGAAGAAAGCTGAGTGCCGAAGAGCTGATGCTTTTGAACTGTGGTGTTGGAGAAGACTCTTGTGAGTCCCTTGGACTGCAAGGAGATCCAACCAGTCAATTCTGAAGGAGATCAGCAGTGGGATTTCTTTGGAAGGAATGATGCTAAAGTTGAAACTCCAGTACTTTGGCCACCTCATGCGAAGAGTTGGCTCATTGGAAAAGACTGATGCTGGGAGGGATAGGGGGCAGGAGGAGAAGGGGAGGACAGAGGATGAGATGGTTGGATGGCATCACTGACTCGATGGATGTGAGTCTGAATGAACTCCGGGAGTTGGTGATGGACAGGGAGGCCTGGGCCTGGGGTGCTGCGATTCATGGGGTCGCAAAGAGTCAGACACGACTGAGTGACTGAACTGAACTGAACTGAACTGAAGCTCCTCTTGTGGAGAAAGCAATGGCATCCCACTCCAATACTCTTACTTGGAAAATCCCATGAATGGAGGAGCCTGGTGGGCTACAGTCCATGAGGTCGCCAAGAGTCGGACACGACTGATCGACTTCACTTTCACTTTTCACTCTCATGCAGTGGAGAAGGAAATGGCAACCCACTCCAGTGTCCTTGCCTTGAGAATCCCAGGGACGGGGGATCCTGGTGGGCTGCTGTCTATACGATCCCATAGAATTGGACACTTCTGAAGTGACTTAGCAGCAGCAGCAGCAGCAAGCTCCTCTTGGGAATCCTCTGGAGTTGCATCAATTGGCTAGTACCTCTACTTGTGTTGTGATGGAAAACTAGGGGTTCCTCTTGTGTCACTGCAGGTGAATCAGGCCTCATGTCGTGTTGAGGTGGTGAAGTCAGGGTACTTCTTGAGTTGCAGTGGAAACTTGGGGTTCTCTCAAGTTGCAACTGAGGAGTCAGGCCTCCTCTCAAGTTGAGGTGGGTAACTCGGGGTTCCTCTTGAGTTGCATCGGGGATCTCGGGTTTCCTCTCAAATTACATCTGGGGAGTCCAGCCTCTTCTTGAGTTGAAGGGGGAAACTCGGGGTTCCTCTTGAGTCTCAGCAAGGACTCAGAGATACTCTCGAGTTGCAATGAGAAATCAGTGTTCCTCTTGAGTTGCAGTGTGGGACCTATGGTTCCACTGTAGCCATGGCAGTGAACTCGGTGTTCCTCTCGACTTGGGGGTTACTCAGGCTTCCTCTAGACTTGCATTGGGGCCTCCTCTCTCTTTCTCTTGGCCCAATTTGTCTCTAGCAGGGATGTGCAGGGTGGCTCCTGTCTTGCTGCAATGTTGGATGGCTACTCGCTAGTTTTGACATCATACTTCTCTATCATTCTGGTCAAGGTCAACTCTGTAGCTGTGATGGTTTTGATTCTCTCTAGTTGTGGTGTCCCGGCTCCTTTCTACTTCTGGTGTGAGGTTCATCTCTTTTAGCAGCAGAGGGACTCCTATCTATGTGTCATGTCCAGCAGTGGCTTCTCTCGAGTTGTGGTGGTGGGCTCCTCTCCAGGTGTGGGGCTGTGTCCTCTCTGGCTGGGGTGTGGCCATCTCCATGGGGGAGGTCCTCTTTACTTTTGGTACCAGGGGGTTCCTCACCAATATTAATGGGATTGCTGCTCTAGGTGTGAGGGACTCCACTCAACTTACTTCATGGAGCTCATCTCCATTGGAGGCAGAAGGTCTAGGTGTGATATCCTGGGGGACACCACTGTTGTTTATCTGGGGGAATCCGCTTAAGTTTTGACCAGGGAGTCCCTCTGTCACATTGGCCAGAGGTGTCTTTTATTCTTACAGCCTAGGTCTCCTGTCAAATTGCCTCTTGAGTAGTAGCAGCTGACTCAGGGTTCCTTTAGACTTAAGGTGGAGCCTCCTCTCGAGCTACAGTGGGGCAGACCCTCTCTAGTAGTAATGTGCAGGCTGGCCCCTGTCTAATTGCAATGTGCCAGAGGCTACTCTCTAGTTGTGACATGAGGCTCCACTCTAGTTGCAGTGAGGGTCCACTCTTTATTTGTGGTGGGATGGCTATTATCTAATTGTTGTTTGCAGACTTCTCTCCAGTTGTGGTAGTGGGGGCTCCTTTTAGTTGTGGTAGTGTGATGGTGTGGCTCCTCTCTAGTAGCAGTGTTCAGGGTGGCTTCTGTTTTGTTGCAATGTGTGGATAGCTAAACAACCTGTGGCATGGTGCTCCTCTCTAGTTGGTGTGGGGGGGTCAATGCTTACTTGTGTTGGATGAGCTCCTCTATAGTTTGGTGTGCAGTATCCTCTTGAGTTTTTTAGTTACAGTGTGTGACTGGCACCTCTAGAGTCCCAGTGGAGTGTTCCTCTCAAATTGTGGAGCGGCTTTCCTCTCTGGTAGCGATGTACACAGGCACTCTTTACAGGTGCAATATTTGTGAGCCTGCTCTCTAATTTTGGCACAGCTCCTCCTCTTTAGTCGTGGCGTGGGAGCCTCCTCTCTAGTTGAGGAAGGAGGCTTCTGTGTAATTGCATTGTATGGGAATGCTCCTCTCAAGTGGTCATGTTCAAGGGGCTGCTTTCTACTTGTGCCGAGGTTACTCTTCTCTGATGGTGGTAGGGGGGGTCTACTCGACTGGCACAGGTGGTGTGTCTCTATTTGGGGTGGAGGGCACCCTCTTGAGGTGCAATGTCCAGGGTCTCCTCTCCAGTTGTGGTGGTAGGTCACTCTCCAGTACTGTCAGGTGGGCTCCTCTCTTGTTGTGGCCATGGGCTTCTCTTGAGTTATGGCATAAGCCTCTTTTCAAGTTCAGGAGGGGACTCATGGTTCCTTTCTAGTTGCTGTCTTGCCTCCTCTGGGGGTTCTCTGTGGAGAGGATGTTCTCTCTATTTGTGGCATTTGGGTCTCCTCACTAGTTTTCATGGCTCCACTCTAGTTGTGAGAGTCTCATCTTATGTTACTTCAAAACTTTAGATAAGAACACCAAAGAATGGAAAGAGAAAATTGCTCATCCTTAACTGAATTCATATTTAGGGGAATTACTGATAAGTCTGGGTATAAAGTGACCCTGTTTATCATGTTTTTGTTGTTTATCTCATTAACATTCTGACAAATCTTGGAATGATTATTTTAATTAGGATGGATCCCTAGCTGCATATACCCTTGTACTTTTTCCTCAGTCACTTCTCCTTCTCTGACCTCTGCTATTCCACAGCCATTGGCCCCAAGATGCTGGTGGACCTCTTTGCCAGTTCAATTCAGTTCAGTCACTCAGTCATGTCTGACTCTTTGAGACCCCATGGACCGCAGCAGCACAGCAGGCCTCCCTGTCCATCACTGTCTCCCAGAGGCATGACCATCGAGTCAGTGGTGCCATCCAACCATCTCATCCTCTGTCATCTCTTCTCCTCCTGCCTTCAGTCTTTCCCAGCATCAGAGTCTTTTCCAATGAGTCAGTTCTTCACATCATGTGGCCAAAGTATTGGAGTTTCAGCTTTAGCATCAGTCCTTCCATGAACACTCAGGACTGATTTCCTTTAGGATGGACTGGTTGGATCTCCTTGCAGTCCAAGGGACTCTCAAGAGTCTTTTCCAACACCACAGTTAAAAGCATCAATGCTTTGGTGCTCAGCTTTCTTTATAGTACAACTCTCACATCCTTACATGACTACCGGAAAAACCATAGCCTTGACTAGATGGACCTTTGTTGGCAAAGTAATGTCTCTGCTTTTTAATATGCTGTCTAGGTTGGTCATAGTTTTTCTTCCAAGGAGCAAGCATCTTTTAATTTCTTGGCTGCAGTCACTATCTGCAGTGATTTTGGAGCCCAGGAAAATAAAGTCAGCCACTGTTACCACTGTTTCCCTAACTATTTGCCATGAAGTGATGGGGCCGGATGTCATGATCTTAGTTTTCTGAATGTTGAGCTTTAAGCCAACTTTTTCACTCTCCACTTTCACTTTCCTCAAGAGGTTCTTTAGTTCTTCACTTTCTGCCATAAGGGTGGTGTCATCTGCATATCTGAGGTTATTGATATTTCTCCCTACTTGCCAAGAACAAATGAATCTCTTTCCATGGCTATGCTCTGCAATTCTTGGTCTTCTGTATCTTTGTCAATTCTGAGTGTCTCCTGCCAGCAGTGATGGCCTATGATCAGTACAAGACCGTCAGCAACCCCTTGCTCTATGTGGTCAGCATATCCAGCAGGGTGTGCTCCCTGCTTATGGCTGGGGTTTACCTGGTGGGGATGGCAGATGCTCTGATAAACACAGCATTAACATTCCATTTATGCTTCTGTGGGTCAAATGTAATTAACTATTTTTTCTGTGATTTAGCTCTGCTGTTTTTTTTTTTCTGTCCTGCTCAGATACAGAGGTCAATGAGTTAGTGATATTCACTGCTTTGGGTTCTATTGAAATGAGTACTATTTCAGGAGTCCTTGCTCTTATTTTTATATCATCCTTCCAGTCTTGAAGATCCACTCTGCTAGCATCTATAAAATGATTGTTTAATTATTTTCTTTTAATTTAGATTCACAGGAAAGCCTTTACTCTTTGTCATTGAGGAAGTATATACATACATTTTAGTTTTTTTTAAAATTTTATTTCAAAAAGAATATAGGTAGAACACTATAAATAGCAACATGTGCAAACTTAACTCCAAGTAAATCATATGCCAATATATACTTAAGGAAAGTCTGTCACCAATATGCTAATTCTTATATCAACAGACATGCATACATGCAGACACAACACATGCAAATACGTACACACAAGGAGGAGACTCTATATATCAGAAGTGTTTATACCTTATCTCATTTTCTTTTTTTTTAATATGAAAGTCAATTAAAATCAAAGAGACACAAATGTGTGTGCTAAATTATGTTGTTTTCACTTTTTTGTATCATTTTTCTTTGGCTGGCTCAAGGTGCCATCCTCTGGCACCAGGGCACTGCAGAGATTGGTAATGAGAACTGTGCCAAAGCAGCAACACATTTCTGTAGTAAAGGCCAATAATGCCTATTTTATGTCTGACAAATGCTGAAGGTAACTTAGACCAGGACGGTAACTTAATAATTTCCATTATGAATAGTTGCTGATATGCTCTAGAATGTATAGAAAATAATTTTAAATCAACATTATCTGAGCTGTTTTTTGAGAAACATAACAATGGTAACAAATTTTTGTGTCCAAATGACTATTTCCAGAGATGGAAAGTGCTTAATCCTATAACTGACAGCCAGGTCTCAAATATTGGTGTCTCTTCTATGGTATTTTGAACATAAAATAAGACATTAATTCTTCCAATTATACCTCCAGAGGTAAGAAAGCAAAAACCTAGGAAAATAAAAAACTCATAGAGTTTTATATACATCATAATGACATGCAGACTTAGATAAAACTTTTTCAATGTGTATTACAGTTTTTTGTTTGTTTTTATTTTTCCAGGTAGGTAACAATGTTCCTTCAAAAAGTAGGTACACGATTGGGTAATTTTCTGAGTATGAAATGACATTTACACAAAGAGACTGTGCTTTCCTTTATAGATATTTTGCAGATGTCCATACATTTATCTATACTTTTCCTGATCATTTTGTCAAAAATTTATATAAAAAAATTAAAAAATGGAGAAAGAAAATTGCTCCTCTGTGACTGAATTCATTTTCTTGTGGATTACCAGTGACCTGGAAGTGAAACTGACCTTATTTGCCATGTTGCTAGTTGTTTATCTCATTAATCTTCTGGGAAGTCTTGGAATGATAATTTTGATTAGAATGGATCCCCAACTGCAAACGCCAATGTTCTTTTTCCTCAGCCACCTCTCCTTGTGTGACCTCTGCTATTCCACAGCAATTGGGCCCAAGATGCTGGTTGAGTTTTTGGCCAAGAACAAACCAATCCCCTTCTATGGTTATGCCCTACAGTTCTTGATTGCCTGTATCTTTTGCAGATTCTCAGTGTCTCCTGCTGGCAGTGATGGCCTATGACCAGTACAAGGCCATCAGCAGCCCCTTGTTCTATGAGATCAGCATGTCCAGCAAGGTGTGCTCCCTGCTTGTGGCTGGGGTTTACCTGGTGGGAATGGCAGATGCTCTGATACACACGACATTAGCATTCCACTTATGCTTTTGTGGGTCAAATGAGATTAACCACTTCTTCTGTGACTTATCTCCACTCTACCTTCTTTCCTACTCTGATACACAGGTCAATGAATTAACAGTATTTATTGTTTTTTGAGTTATTGAATTGAGCTCAAATTCAGGAGTTCTTGTCTCTTATTGTTATATCATCCTTGCAGTCTGAAAGATCCATTCTGCTGAGGGGAAGTTCAAAGCTTTCTCTACCTGCACCTCCCACCTAACTGCTCTGGCAATTTTCCAAGGAACTATGCTTTTTATGTACTTTAGGCCAAGTTCAATCTACTCTTTAGATCAAGACAAAATGACCTCATTGTTTTACACCCTTATGATTCCCATGTCAAATCCTCTGATTTATAGCCTACAGAACAAGGATGTGAAAAATGCCCTAGGAAAATTAAAAATAAAAGATGGCTTCAAAGATTTATATCACATATATGCACACACATATAGTAATTACTTTTGCAAAATTATATGGTATGACACATGAGAAATAAAATTTTATCAAATTATTTAATAAATGACTAGCTATACTAAAGTTCAGCCATAGGAAATTGTTGCAGTTTTCAAAACTTGTCATGCTTCATTATATGTCTTGACCTTATCTATGAAACTGTCCCTGTGCAAAACTTCCTGGCTTTTCAAATTCTATCATATTTTTTGTGTGTATCCATTCATTCAAACATTATTATTCCAAATATATTAATATTTATCAACTATTTAATTATTCTTTGTCTGCCTCTAGGTGCTTTATGTTTCTTGAAAAACCAATTAGTTTGTATAAAAATTGACCTTATAATATAGATGAATAAAGAAACATTTATTAACTAACCACACATACAATTCATAATAAAGTTTAAGACTTTCATTAATTAAAAAAAAATTAGGATTAAAAATCTAGGAACAAATGTCAAAACATAGTGTGCAGAAGAAAGGTTTTCTTGAATGGAGATATTAATTGTCAGATACAAAAATAAATTTGAAAAGGAAATTATTTTAGGAAGATGATTTGACACGTACAGAAGTATACCTTTTTAGGGAATTTCCAGTGGCTCAGTTGTAAACAATCTGCCTGCCAATGCAAGAGATGCAGGAGACTCGGATTCAATCCTTGGCAACTTGCTCCAATATTCTTGCTTGGAAAGTTCCATGTACAGAGGAGCCAGGCAGGCTGTGGTCCCTGGGGTCACAAACAGTTGGATGTGACTGAAAACACAGACACACACATACACACACCCTTTCTGGAATTAAGAAATCCAAAACTAAAAGCAATTTAAAGTGCCTTGGTAAGTTGCATAGTTTTCTTTAATAATTAGCTATCAACTCCTCCCCTTCTTAGTTCTGATTAAGTGTTCCTTTTTATAGTTCACAGACAACCATTTCCTTTAATCATTCTATTTGATATTGTCCTGTTTGTGAAATCATGGCCTACGGTATGAGATTGTGAACAATCTTGGCTAAAAGATTCTGCATTCCTTCTGTATTATTCAAAACACTTACCTAATGTTTGGAACACAAATGGAGAAAGAGAGAGAGAGAACGAAGCAAAGAAAAAAAAAGAAATAAAAAGAGTAGATAACATTTTTGAATGTTTATTAGACATCAATAATTAAGAAAATAAAAATTAACTGCAGATATGGCATGTTGCTTGAATACATATATATAATAAATTTTAAGAACAATTATAAAATGTCTGTGAATACTAGGGTGCTGGGAGCCTGAGTGAACTCCTGGAGCTGGTGATGAACAGGGAGGCCTGGCGTGCTGCGATTCATAGGGTCACAAAGAGTCGGACATGACTGAGCGACTGAACTGAACTGAACTGAACTGATCTATAAAGAAGATACATATCACATTCGAAGTAAAGAACATTCATCTGTATACACTGTTCAGTTCATTTCAGTCCCTCAGTCGTGTCCGACTCTTTGCGACCCCATGAATCCCAGCACGCCAGGCCTCCCTGTCCATCACCAGCTCCCGGAGTTCACTCAGACTCATGTCCATCGAGTCAGTGATACCACCCAGCCATCTCATCCTCAGTCGTCCCCTTCTCATTCTGCCCCCAATCCCTCCCAGAATCAGACTCTTTTCCAATGAATCAACTTTTTGCATGAGGTGGCCAAAGTAATGGAGTTTCAGCTTTAGCATCATTCCTTCCAAAGAAATCCCAGGGCTGATCTTCAGAAAGGACTGGTTGGATATCCTTGCAGTCCAAGGGACTCTCAAGAGTCTTCTCCAACACCACAGTTCAAAAGCATCAATTTTTCAGCACTCAGCTTTCTTCACAGTCCAACACTCACATCCATACATGACCACTGGAAAAACCATAGCCTTGACTAGACGGACTTTTGTTGGCAAAGTAATGTCTCTGCTTTTCAATATGCTATCTAGGTTGGTCATAACTTTCCTTCCAAGCAGTAGGGAAAGTCTTTTAAATTAAAAATGTTTTAATTTCATGGCTGTAGTCACCATCTGCAGTGATTTTGGAGCCCAAAAAAATAAAGTCTGACACTGTTTCCCCATCTATTTCCCGTGAAGTGATAGGACTGGATGCCATGATCTTAGTTTTCTGAATATTGAGTTTTAAGCCAACTTTTTCACTCTCCTCTTTCACCTTCATCAAGAGGCTTTATAGTTCCTCTTCACTTTCTGCCATTAGGGTGGTGTCATCTGCATATCTGAGGTTATTGATACTTCTCATGGCAATCTTGATTCCAGCTTGTGCTTCTTCAAGCCCCACGTTTCTCATGATGTACTCTGCATAGAAGTTAAATAAGCAGAGTGACAATATACAGCCTTGAAGTACTCCTTTTCTTATTTGGAACAAGTCTGTTGTTCCATGTCCAGTTCTAACTGTTGCTTCCTGACCTGCATACAGGTTTCTCAAGAGGCAGGTGAGGTGGTCTGGTATTCCCACCTCTTTCAGAATTTTCCACATTTATTGTGATCCACAAAGTCAAAGGCTTTGGTATAGTCAATAAAGCAGAAATAGATGTTTTCCTGGAACTCTCTTGCTTTTTCCATGATCCACCGGAGGTTGGCAATTTGATTTCTGGTTCCTCTGCCTTTTCTAAAACCAGCTTGAACATCAGGAAGTTCATGGTTCACATATTGCTGAAGCCTGGCTTGGAGAATTTTGAGCATTACTTTACTAGTGTGTGAGATGAGTGCAATTGTGTGGTAGTTTGAGCATTCTCTGGCATTGCCTTTCTTTGGGATTGGAATGAAAACTGACCTTTTCCAGTCCTGTGGCCACTGCTGAGTTTTCCAAATTTGCTGGCATATTGAGTGCAGCACTTTCACAGCATCATCTTTCAGGATTTGAAAGAGCTCAACTGGAATTCCATCACCTCCACTAGCTTTGTTCGTAGTGATGCTTTCTAAGGCCCACTTGACTTCACATTCCAGGATGTCTAGCTCTAGGTCAGTGACCACACCATCGTGATTATCTGGGTCGTGAGATCTTTTTTGTACAGTTCTTCTGTGTATTCTTGCCACCTCTTCTTAATATATTCTGCTTCTGTTAGGTCCATACCATTTCTGTGCTTTATCGAGCCCATCTTTGCATGGAATATTCCCTTCGTATCTCTAATTTCTTGAAGAGATCTCTAGTCTTTCCCATTCTGTTGTTTTCCTTTATTTCTTTGCATTGATCACTGAGAAAGGCTTTCTTATCTATTCTTGTAATTCTTTGGAACTCTGCATTCAGATGCTTATATCTTTCCTTTTCTCCTTTGCTTTTCACTTCTCTTCTTTTCGCAGTTATTTGTAAGGCCTCCCCAGACAGCCATTTTGCTTTTTTTGCATTTCTTTTCCATGGGGATGGTCTTGATCCCTGTCTACTGTCCAATGTCACGAACCTCATTCCGTAGTTCATCAGGCACTCTATCTATCAGATCTAGCCCCTTAAATCTATATCTCACTTTCACTGTATAATCATAAGGGATTTGATTTAGGTCATACCTGAATGGTCTAGTGGTTTTCCCTACTTTCTTCAATTTCAGTCTGAATTTGGCAATAAGGAGTTCATGATCTGAGCCACAGTCAGCTCCTGGTCTTGTTTTTGTTGACTGTATAGAGCTTCTCCATCTTTGGCTGCAAAGAATATAGTCAATCTGATTTTGGTGTTGACCGTCTGGTGATGTCCATGTGTAAGAGTCTTCTCTTGTGCTGTTAGAAGAGGGTGTTTGCTATGACCAGTGAATTTTCTTGGCAAAACTCTATTAGTCTTTGACCTGCTTCATTCTGTATTCCAAGGCCAAATTTGCCTGGTACTCCAGGTGTTTCTTTCTTTCTTTTTTTTTTTTTTCTTTTTTAAATTTTATTTTATTTTTAAACTTTACAATATTGTATTAGTTTTGCCAAACATCAAAATGAATCCGCCACAGGTATACCCATGCTCCCCATCCTGAACCCTCCTCCCTCCTCCCTCCCCATATCCTCCCTCTGGGTCGTCCGTGTGCACCAGCCTCAAGCATCCAGTATCGTTGCATCGAACGCCAGTCGAACCTGGACTGGCGACTCGTTTCATACATGATATTATACATGTGTCAATGCCATTCTCCCAAATCTTCCCACCCTCTCCCTCTCCCACAGAGTCCATAAGACTGATCTATACATCAGTGTCTCTTTTGCTGTCTCGTACACAGGGTTATTGTTACCATCTTTCTAAATTCCATATATATGTGTTAGTATATTGTATTGGTGTTTTTCTTTCTGGCTTACTTCACTCTGTATAATAGGTTCCAGTTTCATCCACCTCATTAGAACTGATTCAAATGTATTCTTTTTAATGGCTGAGTAATACTCCATTGTGTATATGTACCACTGCTTTCTTATCCATTCATCTGCTGATGGGCATCTAGGTTGCTTCCATGTCCTGGCAATTATAAACAGTGCTGCGATGAACATTGGGGTACACGTGTCTCTTTCCGTTCTGGTTTCCTCAGTGTGTATGCCCCGCAGTGGGATTGCTGGATCATAAGGCAGTTCTATTTCCAGTTTTTTAAGGAATCTCCACACTGTTCTCCATAGTGGCTGTACTAGCAGGATCCTCTATGACCCACCTCCCAGAATATTGGAAATAAAAGCAAAAATAAACAAATGGGACCTAATTAAACTTAAAAGTTTCTGCACAACAAAGGAAACTATTAGCAAGGTGAAAAGACAGCCTTCAGAATGGGAGAAAATAATAGCAAATGAAGCAACTGACAAACAACTATTCTCAAAAATATACAAGCAACTCCTACAGCTCAACTCCAGAAAAATAAATGACCCAATCAAAAAATGGGCCAAAGAACTAAATAGACATTTCTCCAAAGAAGACATACATATGGCTAACAAACATATGAAAAGATGCTCAACATCACTCATTATCAGAGAAATGCAAATCAAAACCACTACGAAGTACCATTTCACGCTAGTCAGAATGGCTGCAATCCAAAAGTCTATAAGCAATAAATGCTGGAGAGGGTGTGGAAGAAAGGGAACCCTCTTACACTGTTGGTGGGAATGCAAACCAGTCCAGGTGTTTCTTGACTTCCTTCTTTTGCATTCCAGTCCCGTATAATGAAAAGGACATATTTTTTGGGTGTTAGTTCTAAAAGGTCTTGTAGGTCTTCATAGAACCGTTCAACTTCAGCTTCTTCAGCATTACTGGTTGGGGTATAGACTTGGATTACTGTGATATTGAATGTTTTGCCTTGGAAACGAACAGAGATTATTCTGTCATTTTTGAGATTGCATCCAAGTACTGCATTTCAAACTCTTTTGTTGACCATGATGGCTACTCCATTTCTTCTGAGGGATTCCTGCCTGCAGTAGTAGATATAATGGTCATCTGAGTTAAATTCACCCATTCCAGTCCATTTTAGTTCGCTGATTCCTAGAATGTTGACGTTCACTCTTGCCATCTCTTGTTTGACCACTTCCAATGTGCCTTGATTCATGGACCTGGGCATTCCAGGTTCCTATGCAATATTGCTCTTTACAGCATCAGACCTTGCTTCTATCATCAGTCACACCCACAGCTGGTTATTGTTTTTGCTTTGGCTCCATCCCTTCTTTCTTTCTGGAGTTATTTCTCCACTGATCTCCAGTAGCATACTGGGCACCTACTGACCTGGGGAGTTCCTCTTTCAGTATCCTATCATTTTGCCTTTTCATACTGTTCATGCGGTTCTCAAGGCAAGAATACTGAAGTGGTTTGCCATTCCCTTCTCCAGTGGACCACAATTCTGTCAGACCTCTCCATCATGACCCTGCCCCTCTTGGGTGGCCCCATGGCATGGCTTAGTTTCATTGAGTTAGACAAGGCTGTGGTCCTAGTGTGATTAGATTGACTAGTTTAGTTTTCTGTGAGTATGGTTTCAGTGTGTCTGCCCTCTGATGTCCTCTTGCAACACCTACCGTCTTACCTGGGTTTCTCTTACCTTGAACGTGGGGTATTTCTTCATGGCTGCTCCAGCAAAGCACAGCCACTGCTCATTACCTTGGATGAGGGGTACCACTTCCACCTCTTCTGACCTTGATCGGGGAATAGCTCCTCTAGGCCCTCCTGAGCCCACACAACCACCGCTTCCTTGGAGGTGGGGTTGCTCCTCCAGACCGTGGCTCCTGGCCTCGGATGTGGGGTAGGTCCTCTCCACCGTTCCTGCACCATCACAGCCTGGCACTCTCCGCCACTGCCCCTGACCTCGGACGTGGGGTAGCTCCTCTCAGCCGTTCCTGCGCCATCACCGCCTGGCACTCTCGGCCACTGCCCCTGACCTCGGACGTGGGTAACTCCTCTTGGTCGCCTCCCCTCAGGCATGGGTCCTCCTAGCTTCTGCCCCTGACCTTGGACATGGGATAGCTCCTCTCGGCAGCACTAAATGCGCAGGTCACAGCTGATATATTTTTAAGTAATTAATGTGTATCTATTTTGTGAGTTTCTGCTCTAGAATCTCATGCTAAAGCACTGAATCAGCATGTCTAGACAATACAGATACATTTAAAGAAGTATATAAAATTCATGTACTTATTCATTACAGTTGCAAAAGTTAAAAAACCACTGTTTCTTAGATTTTCTAGCTATCATTGTAGGGTGTCTTTGTGCAAAAACATTTCAGAATGAAATTAAAGCCCAAGAAGATTCTCTGGCTTCCACAGGGGGCATTTGTGAGAAACTGACCTCTTACACAGAATCATATTGGAAAGAACTTATGAAGATTTTTTTTTTTAATAAAAGACTTCAGGGGTTTTCACTTGTGCTATGTTTACTCAATTTACACGCAATATTTTAGAACTGTTATTTATGAGCAGAAATATGGTAGACATTATTTTTTAAGATATATTGTCCAAGAAAAATGGAGTGTTGGTGGATTGTTGCTAATTTAGAGAATATAAATGTGTAATCTGGTTAGGTAATCTCTCTCTTTTTGACTGCCCTGTATCAGAGCATCTAAGGATTCATTTATGATCTACATACTGACTGTTATTGTGAGATCTAGTGGATGTGAACTAAAGGCAAGAATATTTTAAGTCATATAAATGGAATTATAAAATAAAAATTGGACTTATTCAATTGTCTGAGGGCCTCTTACCTCAATTTACCAGTATCTCCCTGGAAGAAAACTTGTACACATAGATATAACTCAGCTTTGTGACTATCCTAGGGATATGCTAAAGAATCTACCTGGAATATGGGAGACCTGGGTTTGATCACTGGGTCACAAAGATCCCTTGGAGAAGGGAATGGCTACCCACTTCAGTATTTTTGCCTGGAGGAATTCCATGGACATAGGTGCCTGGTAGGTTATAGTCCATGAGGTCACAAAGACTGACACAACTGAGTGACTAACACTTTAAGGGTTGACATGTCTCCAGATCATCTGACTCTCACAGACAGTAAGACCTTCATTCAAGAATGTCACAGAAAATTTAAAACATATCAAAACACTTCCCCAACCAAGACAGTATAAAACTGGAAATCAGTTAAAGAAATAAGTTTAAAAATTTGCAAAATGTATGGAGATTAAACATATCCCTAAACAACCAGTAGTTCAGAGAAGAAATAAAAAAAGAATTAAAAAATATCCTGAGACAAATGGAAATAGAAAAATATCATGCCCAAAATTAGAGGACAATAACAAATTACAACCAACACAGCTTTAAGAGAAAAGTTGGTAGTGAAAAAAATGCTTACATTAATAAAAAAAAAAAAATCTAGACCTTTGATACCCCAAGGAATTAAAAAGGAGAACTTTGAGCTTTAAGTGAACATTTTCACTCTCCTCTTTCACTTTCATCAAGAGGCTCTTCAGTTCTTCTTCACTTTCTGCCATAAGGGTGGTGTCATCTGCATATCTGAGGTTATTGATATTTCTCCTGGCAATCTTGATTCCAGCTTTGTGCTTCTTCCAGCCCAGTGTTTCTCATGATGTACTCTGCATAGAAGTTAAATAAGCAGGGTGACAATATACAGCCTTGACGTACTCCTTTTCCTATTTGGAACCAGTGTGTTGTTCCATGTCCAGTTCTAACTGTTGCTTCCTGACCTGCATACAGGTTTCTCAAGAGGCGGGTCAGGTGGTCTGGTATTCCCATCTCTTTCAGAATTTTCCACAGTTTATTGTGATCCACACAGTCAAAGGCTTTGGCATAGTCAATAAAGCAGAAATAGATGTTTTTCTGGAACTCTCTTGCTTTTTTGATGATCCAGCGGATGTTGGCAATTTGATCTCTGGTTCCTCTGCCTTTCTAAAGCCAGCTGAACATCTGGGAGTTGAAGCTTGGCTTGGAGAATTTTAAATAAACTCTTCAGATTTTCTGAAATCTGTATTAGCTTAGAAAGGGCAAGATCTCTAAATTGAACATGACCAGTGTTAATAAACTACATTCAAGGACTATTCGTGAGAGACCCTTTTGATAATCGAAGTGTCATTTCTGCGGTTCTGAAAACTGCAAAAGAGTCAAATGTTTATAGAATATGCAGCTACATCTAAAGACTTAAAATTAGACAAAGAAACATATTCCAAGATAGAGTATTCAGCAATAGAAGCACTCATATAAGTCTTTGAGTGTAATATTTATGGTATTTTAGATTTTTAAATCTCATGTGACAACTATATTCATTAAGGAGACATCATCTAAAGTCTTACCCAGGTGAAGAGTTAGTCACCTGGTCGTGTCCATCTCTTTGTGACCCCATGGACTGTAGCCAGGCTGCTCTGTCCATAGGATTCTCCAGAGAAGAACACTGGAGTGGATTGCCATTCCTTCTCCAGGACATCTTCCTGACCCAGGGATCAAACCTGGGTCTCCTGCATTGCAGGGGGATTCTTTACCGTCTGAGCCACCACAGAAGCTCCCTTACCTAGGTGAGCACAGTACTAAATATGAATTTAGTCAGAAATTTTCATTTCTTTTCATCTTTTATTCATCCAGCAAGTATTCATTGAAGGCCAAATGTGTTTTCTAGGTAATTTTCTAGGCATTAGAGATATAAAATACAATAATAATACCAGAAAATTCTACTCTCTTGGAGTGTATAGAAGGAGAAGGAAATGAGACAAATAAATTATTGCATGTATTTAACATATCATCTGTTTTTAAGAAAAAAATATATTGTTAATGGGATAAAGAGTGATTATCTCATTATATTAGATTTTCAGAAAAGAATTTTCTTAGAAGGTGGTATTTGAATAGGCACATACATGATTTAATAGAAATATATTTATTAACACTGGATTGAGCACTAAAATATTTTGGAGCCTATTAACTTCCTTACAAGGTGTTTCATGTTTTTTTTTTTTTTTAATATTTCAAGCTATTATGTCAGTGAGTATGTCCGTATGTATACTGTATGTCACTGAGTTCAGTGTGAGAATTGGCATGGTATAAAACAGACTCTACTTGAACAATTACTTATGAACATTTGGAACTGAGCATACTGCAGAAGGCTTCCCAGGTGGCGCTAGTGATAAGGTACCTGCAGGAGACATAAGCGATTCTGGCTCAGTCCCTACGTCTGGAAGATCCCCTGGAGGAAGGCATGGCAACCAACTCCAGTATTCTTGCCTGGAGAATGCCATGGGCAGAGGAGCCTGGTGGGCTACAGTCCAGGGTCTCAAAGAGTCAGACACGAGTGAAGTGACTTAGCACACAGCACGCTCGTGCTATAGAGAGAAAGGATGATGATGTGTGGAAGGCACAGGTAAACAGGACTCTGTGATGCCCACAGGTAGAAACTATCTTTAAAATAGTGACAGAAGGGAAAGCTAGGAAATGATGACTTTGAACTTTCTTAGTTCATTGAATGGGCTAAAGTAAAACAAGACCCAAAAAGGCAGCAGAGTATTCATGCAAAATATGTTAACTATGATGGACACACAGTAGGCAATACAACTGAAAGGATGAGTATAAGAAACAGTCTATGCTCAGCTATAACACCAGCCAGAAAGGTGGAGCACAGCTTCTGGGGCACAACAGCTATGTAAGTTCAGTTTTTACACATAGCCAGGAAGCAGTTATGTACCAACAATACTAAAAATGAGGTTTTTTTTTTTTTTTTTTTTTTTTAAGAATTGTGTGTGGTTTAGGAGGAAAGAGAGAGAAGCAGAAGTCACACACCCTCCTTCCCTGTGTGTCTCTGTGTATCTTTTTCTGTCTTCTATAAGGACACTCTCATTGGATTTTGGGTTCACTTTAAGCTCATCTTGACTCTTACCTTAATTACATCTGCAAAGATATTATTTCTGAATAAGGTGACATTTGAATTCTGGATGACATGGATATTTGGAAGACACTATTCATCCACAGTGCTTCCATGTTGGCTCAGAAGTTGAAGAATTTTCCTGAAATGCAGGAAACCCAGGTTTAATCCCTGGAAGGTTTAATCCAGGAAGATTCCCTGGAGAAGGCAATGGCTACCCACATTCTTTCCTGGAGAGTTCCATGGACAGGGGAACCTGGCAGGCTACAGTCCATGGGGTGGCAAAGAGTCAGACATGACTGAACAACTCACAGTTTCACTTTTCATACACCCACAACATACATCATTTTACATATGATACAGAGCTATTTTATTTTACATTGAACTGAACTGAAACTAAGAGATCAAATAGCCAATTTATAACTCTAAATTTATGGTCTAGTGAGTTGACTACATAATTTGAGTCATCATCTCTACAAGAAGATTTAATCAACACTATGTAATAGATCAAATTTCTTTTGGACATACAGATCTTCAACCAAATTGTATTTAGTGATTCATTAATTTCCTGACACTCTCTTTCACATCTTTGTTCCTGAGGCTATAGATCAGAGGTTTCAGCATGGGGCTCACCACTGTATAAAACACAGAACCTACTTTGACCATGAGCCATGAGTTTTTGGAGCTGGGTACACAGTAAAGGAACGAGACAGTCCCATGGAATGTAGTGATGGTGGTCAGATGGGAGGCACAAGTAGAGAAGGCTTTTTTGGTGAATCCCAGCATAGGGCATTTTTATGATAGTGGAAAAAATGGAAATATAAGTAGTGAAGATAATTGCCAGGCTGCTCACCTTATTGAATATGGCAATGGCAAAACAGAGCACTTGGCTGATGAAGGGGTCAGAGCAGGAGACGGAGACGATGACAGAGTGCTGACAGAGAAAATTATTTTTGATGTTAGACCCACAGAAAGATAATGTCTGGAGAAAATAGGTGAGTGTCAGGAAGGAGAACTATTACCCCATGTGTAGGGACAGGCCATTAACAATGCACAGAGCTCTGGGGACATGACCACTGTGTAGAGTAGAGGCTTACAAATGGCCACAAATTAGTCATAGGACATCACTGCCAACATGAATGCCTCTCTCACTGCAAACACACAAGCCAAGAAGAATTGCATGATGCATCCTGTGAAAAGAGATGGTTCTGTCTTCCACAACCAAATTCTCCAAGAGTTTGGGTGTAACTGTGGTGGAATAGCAGAAATCAATAAAGGACAAGTGACTGAGAGAAAAGTACATGGGGATGTGGAGTTTGGGACTGATCCTGATGATGGTGATCATGCCCAGGTTCCCCACCACAGTGACTGCATAGACGGTGAGGAAAGCCAGGAACAAGGGAACCTGGAGGTCGGGATATTCTGAGAAGCCCAAGAGGGTGAGCATGGCCCTGGCACTCTGATTTCCTTCAGTAAACCACATGATTGTTATTGGAGAGAATCTTAAATAGTGATAATAAAATGATAACAATGATAATGATGACAGTCCATGGATATCTCATTTATTGTGTGGCAGACATTGTGTTAAAATATTGGTACATTAGTTTTGACCACTAAATAAGACTTTGAATTTCAAAACAACCAGTCTCATATTTTACAAAGGAAATAGAAGCATATATGAGTTAAGACACTTTTTGAATTAACACAACCTGCTAGTGATGAGTTAGATTTGAAGTTGATCATGAGTGACAGATATTGAATTTAGTGTAGAGTTAGAGACAAACATTTTCTATAGTGTTGTAGAAAAACATGCTTTTCATAGTTCCACCATTCTGAAGGTCTGTGCTGTTTAGTGGGAGTAACATAACAATAAATAAAAACATAGCACTCAAATTTATTTTAAAAAGCAGGAGGAGTAATATTTTTAGAGGCCATAGTACTTCTATCGTTATGTTCAAACTGAAGATCATCAAAAAGGCAGAAGTCATGAGTCGCCACAAGAATTTTCACATTTTGGAAAACATAAATGAACATTGAAGGAAATAAAGCTCTATTTTCAAGTTTTCCAATGATTTGTTTGATGCTAAAATTATTGGCTTTGTGTTCAATGCAGTGACCTGGTAAAGTAATGAAGTTGTATTACAATTTGTAGTACCCTCACTTTTGTTTTCTTTCCTGTTTGACTATTTATCACTTCTCTCACATAATGCCACTGATGCTCTCAATATAGTCTTTTAACTTTTTTGATCAATATCTCTTAACTTGCTATCAATATTTTTAATCTAATAAATTTATTAAGAATATTATAGAATTAAATGCTTATAGACTATCTGAATTACAGAGTAACTTAAAATGTATTTTGCTCAACTCTTTCACATTCTATACTGTTTCTCAAGAAAACCAGAGAATACAGTAATAAACACAAGTGGTTAAATTATCACCCTCAAAACTTCTGGTGACAGGAATATTGAGTTTGATTAAAACTACAGGTGATAATCTTGCTTTGAGTCATACAATCATTATTTGTATACGTTATTTTGAGAAAGCAAAAGCATCTTGTACTGGTAAGCAGTTTATAACAACAGAAGTATATTTATTTAGCAAAGATTTTAAAATAAGTTAACCAATAACAAGCACACATCTGAAATATTCATTAATAAAAGGACTATTAGTTTGACTCTCATAAACACAGATGTAATTTTAGTTTTGTCTGACTATGTGAAGGGAGAAATAATTCATTATTTCTTGAATAGCTTTATGGTACTTTTGACACTCAAAAAATGTATTTCCTATATGCAGAAAAGGGAATGGGTGGGAAGTGGAAAAGAGTTAGCGACAGACAGACTGACACAATGAAAGAAGCAAGGAGTTGGAAACATAGATTTAAATTCAGCTCCAAGCTTTGATATTTACTGTATGATCTTTGGTGAATCACTCAGATTTTATGAGCGTCAGCTTCTTTATCAGTAATAATGACATGGTAATATATATACTATAGGTGTATAGGTATTAAGTTAGAAAATGACATTAATATAATTAGCACAAGGTCTGACAGTTATGCAGTTCAAAATATATAGGTTTTTCCACCCTCATCAATTTTAATTCTTAATACTCTGAATAATTGGTATTATTTTTAAACACATATTATTTTAAACAATCTAAGAAACAGATCAAGGATCAAGGTTGGCAGCAACAAAACCACAGGAACAATTTGTGATGTCAAATAGTAGCTCAACTCTTTTTCTGAATTTCCTCTTGGCCCTGTTCATGTTAATTAATCAATCATTATCCTTCAATAAATTGTCTCTGTTCCCCCTTTGTTTACTCATTATTATCTGACTTTTATTAAACATCCCTTTTTAATCTCATGGTAACCTCAGTTTAGTGGCTCAGTCGTGTCCGACTCTTTGCGACCCCATGAATCGCAGCACGCCAGGCCTCCCTGTCCATCACCAACTCCCAGAGTTCACTCAGACTCACGTCCATCAAGTCAGTGATGCCATCCAACCATCTCATCCTCTGTCCTCCCCTTCTCCTCCTGCCCCCAATCCCTCCCAGCATCAGAGTCTTTTCCAATGAGTCAACTCTTCACATGAGGTGGCCAAAGTACTGAAGTTTCAGCTTTAGCATCATTCCTTACAAAGAAATCTCAGGGCTGATCTCCTTCAGAATGGACTGGTTGGATCTCCTTTCAGTCCAAGGGACTCTCAAGAGTCTTCTCCAACACCACAGTTCAAAAGTGTCAATTCTTCGGTGCTCAGCCTTCTTCACAGTCCAACTCTCACATCCATACATGACCACAGGAAAAACCACAGCCTTGACTAGACAGACCTTTGTTGGCAAAGTAATGTCTCTGCTTTTGAATATGCTATCTAGGTTGGTCATAACTTTCCTTCCAAGGAGTAAGCATCTTTTAATTTCATGGCTGCAGTCACCATCTGCAGTGATTTTGGAGCCCCCAAAAATAAAGTCTGACACTGTTTCCACTGTTTCCCCATCTATTTCCCATGAAGTGATGGGACCGGATGCCATGATCTTCATTTTCTGAATGTTGAGCTTTAAGCCAACTTTTTCACTCTCCACTTTCATTTTCATCAAGAGGCTTTTGAGTTCCTCTTCCCTTTCTGCCATAAGGGTGGTGTCATCTGCATATCTGAGGTTATTGATATTTCTCCCAGCAATCTTGATTCCAGCTTGTGTTTCTTCCAGTCCAGCGTTTCTCATGATGTACTCTGCATATAAGTTAAATAAGCAGGGTGACAATATACATGGTCACCTAGGCTCAGCCAACTTCCCTGTGATGCTGCTAACCTACACTGAGAAAATCAACTTCTTCTTTTCTTGAAACTGTGGTTGTTATGGCAGTTTCTGACTCTTGCTGCTGCTGCTGCTGCTGCTAAGTCGCTTCAGTCGTGTCCAACTCTGTGCGACACCATAGACGGCAACCCACCAGGCTCCCCCGTTCCTGGGATTCTCCAGGCAAGAACACTGGATTGGGTTCCCATTGCCTTCTCCAATGCATTAAAACTTTAATTTCTCCCTACTAACTAATTTATCAAATCTAAATTTGTCTGCTCAGTTTTACCTAAACTGTATTATCCTATTATCCTAGCTGTATTCTCCAGTTTTCAACCTTCTCTGCTCATGTCAGTATTCTCAGAATATAAGGCCTGTAATTTCCTCTTTTTCTTACATACTGATGTAGCACTTGAACGGATAAGGCAATGGCACCCCACTCCAGTACGCTTGCCTGGAAAATCCCATGGATGGAGGAGCCTGGTAGGTGGCAGTCAATGGGGTCTCATAGGGTCGAACACGGCTGAGCAATTTCACTTTCACTTTTCACTTTCATGCATTGGAGAAGGAAATGGCAACCCACTCCAGTGTTCTTGCCTGGAGAATCCCAGG
Source organism: Bos taurus (assembly GCF_002263795.3). Taxonomy (NCBI): domain Eukaryota; kingdom Metazoa; phylum Chordata; class Mammalia; order Artiodactyla; family Bovidae; genus Bos; species Bos taurus. Next base: position 42,150 of record NC_037341.1, read on the forward strand.
GATGGGGAAGCCTGGTGGGCTGCTGTCTATGGGGTCCCACAGAGTTGGACACGACTGAAGCGACTTAGCAGCAGCAGCAGCACTTGAACAATATATAAAGCATTTCATGAAAATTACTGTCAGGAGGACACTTTTCCTTTTCACTTCAGCCATATTTTCTACACCCTTGACATACCTGCAGTCATTACTGTCAGAAAAATGGAATTGTATATTATTGTGTTTATTATTATTTTATACATATGATTCTTATCTTCTTTTGACTCAATTTTAAGGTGTTGAGGAATTACCAGGCATTATAATATTCTTTTTAAAAATTTTCATTGTGACTACTCTGCTAAACACAGTCTGGATATCCTCAGAGAAAAAATCAGGATGATACCCCAGTGAAGGGGAAGGATATCAAAGCTCAGCCCTCAGGAAAATGGACTCAGGAGACATTATCGCACAAAGACTGACAAAGAGTGTCCACTGCTTTAGGGGTTTCAGGATCTCAGAGTTCGCCAAAGGAGAGAAAAGAAACAAGATTGATCATCCCACCTGAAACCAACTCACCTGAAGATCCAATTTCTACTATTAATTGTCTCCAGGGCAGTTCCCACTCAAAATTCAAACATCATGTAAAACATTAAGGAGTTAATCAATGTATCAGAAGCCCACAAAAATTTAATGTGACTGAAATATACTTCTTTCTTAATTTCAGAAAAACTCAGAGAAAGGAAGAAACAGGGTGGAGGGGGGAGAGATTTGGAAGCTGAATCTGATTCCTATGAACAAAATGCAGGGCTTATGTATGCTTCCATGACCTTGGGGATTTAGACCCCAGAGAATATTTCTTGAGCTATTTATTTTTATATCACATATCAAGAAATTAGCTTGAATGTTTTTTAATGTGGCAATTTGCAGAAGGTAGTTTATTTTTCTGAATCACTGGAGATGGCACCTGTCTATTTCATGAATTTCTTTTAAAAATAATTATAAAAAAATAAATGAACTGAATAAGAAAACTTGATGACTACAGTAAAACCCAAAATGAAAGATAAATAAGCTAAAATGCAACTGTTCAGAGATATTAACTGCTATTGTATATATTTACTGTGTGATTTTTCTTTCCTATTCTGTGTATGAAGTGCATGGGTTTTGAGATGTATAAGCAATATAACTTGGTCTCTGATTTTGTTGCTTAACCTAAACAAATACTATTGTCTTCAGAAACAGTGATGTTCTTTACTGAAACTAAATTGTGTTTTCTTCTAAATATAAGCAATCCACACTTCCTAGCTTATATTAACACAATTAAATAATACAGTCTCTTAAAAATGGCAAGGGCATTTTGGAAACATGTTTAAGTCTCTAAAACCTCTGAGTGTCAATCAATCTACTAGTTCTACTACAATGAAATATCACGCAATTAGACCACTGGCTTGCCTGGTGGCTCAGTGGTAAAAAAAAAAAAAAAAAAATCACCTGCAGTGCAGGAGACGTACGTTCTATCCCTGCCTGGATTCAGGAATAACAGTTGGTGAAGGAAATGGCCACCCACTCCAGTATTCTTGCCTGGGAAATCTGTTGGACAGACGAGCCTGGTGGGCTGTAGTCCATGTATACGCAAAAGATTTGGACATAATTTAGTGACTAAACAGCAGCAACAAATGCTTTCCCTAGACTCCTGACAACCTGACTGACACTTGCCAGACCCTACCAGGAAGCCATAACACACCAGAGACTGTTTCCCACCAGGCACAGAATTATTGTACATAGTATGGTCTTGATCCAAAATCCCACAAGTCTGCATGGTTATTTTCTCACTGATATAGGCTTGAGTTCCACAATACATCTTCCCCCCATTGCTGACACCTCTGTACCCTGGACTAGCTTTGAAGCCAGTATCTATCACCCTGGTCAACCAGAGCTAGCAACCTTGTTGGATATTAGTTTTCCATGCTGCACAACAAATTGCCACCAATTGCTATCACAGTTTCTGTAGCATAATAGTCTGGGAAGTGCTTGTGTAACTTCATAAGATACTGCTAAACTATTTTCAAAGTTATTTAACCCTGTACTCTTATCTGAAATGCATAAGCATTTAACTTGCTCCACATTTTCATCAGTATTTGAAACTCTTATTCATTTTAGCTATTCTAAATGAAGTACAGTAGCCTCTCCTTGTGGTTTAAGTTTTAATTTTAATAAGAAAGTCATTGATGACTACCTATACTTACTATTTTTTCACGTGTTTATTTGTATGTTCTGTTTTGTCAAATATATGCTCAGATAGTTCATCAAAACTTTAAGTAGGCTTTTTTCTTGTATTGAGTATAAAGACTTCCTCTGTATGTTTTACATTGAAATCACTTATCAAATATAAGTTTTGCAAATATTTACTCACAATCTATGGCTTGTATTTTCACTTTATTAATGGTGTCATTTATGCTTAAAAAACTTTTACCAAACATTTTTAATGGCCAATGAAGCTCCTTTTATTGTTTTTTAAAGATCCATACTTTTTATGTTCATTCAAAGAATTATCATCCTAACTTTGGAAAGATTTTTTTCTGTTTTATGCTAAATATTTTTCAGTTTCATTTTATGTTTACATCTATGATTCATTCATCTATGATTCCTTGGAAAGAAAGCTATGACAATCCTAGACAGTGTATTAAAAAGCAGAGGCATCACTTTGTTGACAAAGGTCCATATAGTTCAAGTTATAGTTTTTCCAATAGTCATCTATAGATGTGACTGTTGGATCATAAAGAAGACTGAGTGCTGAATTGTTGCTTTCAAATTGTGGTGCTGGAGAAAACTTTTGAGAGTCCCTTGAACAGCAAGGAGATCAAACCAGGTCAATCCTACAGGAAATCAAACCTGAATTCTCATTGGAAGGACTGAGGCTCAAGCTGAAGCTCCAACACTTTGGCCACCAGTTGAGAAAAGTTGACTCATTGGAAAAGACCCTGATTCTGGGAAAGGTTGAGGGCAGGCAGAGAAGTGGGCAACAGAGGATGAGATAGTTGGATAGCTTCACTGACTTAATGGACATGAGTATGAGCAAACTCTGTGATATAATGAAGGACAGATTGCTGTCATGCATGACTACAGACTTTAGTCTAAGACAATACTTGGTCCTTGTATGATTGGAATAATTGTGTTGTTGATTGGTTACTCATATTTTATTGTTACTATGTGTTTGATTGATTAGTTCTTAAAGTCCATTTTGCCCTCCTGTCTTCAATTTTCCAAGAATTGTGTTTTGAAGAGGATATCATAAACAGTTTATGCCTTCTTTGTAAGAAGCTTGAACTTTCTCCCTAATCATTTTTCTTATGAGGTACATGCCAACTGTCCAAAACAGAAAAAAATAGCTTATTTCATCATATACCCATAAACTTTTAATACAACTGAATTCACTCAAAAATAATTTATAAATACTATAAAAAGCAGTCATTTTTTAAATTTGGTTTACATATGGTTTACAGCTATTTTACTAAACACCAATGTATGCAAAAATCAATAATGATCAATAAAATGCTATCCTGCCATAGATATATTAACTTTAGGCTTTATATTTATCAAAAGACTTGAATCATCAATAACACCACAAGAACTGAACAATCTGTAGCATAGGATATCATTTTTTTCAGAAATAAAATAATGAATTTAAAAATATTATGTGGAGTGACAAAGTGGTTTTGTGAAAACTAATCTTGTGAATGTATTTTTTACTTCTTTGTTCCTCAAGCTGTAGATCAAGGGGTTCAGCATAGGAATCACTACTGTGTAAAACACAGAAGTCACTTGTCTGTGAGCCAAGAAGTTTTTGGATTAGGAATGCAGTAAAGGAAAAGGATGGTTCCATGGAAGATGCTGATGGCTGTCAGGTGGGAAGCACAGGTGGAGAAGGTTTTCCAGCGCCCACTTACCGAAGGCATCCTCATAATAGTGATAAAAATAAATATATAGGACATCAGAATACTCACCAGGCTGCTTGCCTCATTTAATATGGCAATAATAGAACATAACGTCTAACTGATATAGGGATCTGAGCAGGAGACAGAAACAATTGCAGAGTGGTCACAGATAAAATTATTTATGGTGCTACACTTGCAATAGGGTAATACAAGGAGAAAATATGTGTGTCATGGAGCACACTACACCCCATGAGTAAGAGCCAGCCACCAAGAGAACACAGGGCTTTGGAGACACTGCAGTGGTAGAGCAAGGGGTTGCAGACTGCCACAAAGCAGTCATAGGCCATTGCTGCTAACATGAACGTTTCTGCTAAACCAAATAGGCAAGCGAAACAAAATTGCGCAATGCAACCAGAGAAAGAAATGGTTCTGTCCTCCAGAATGAAATTCTCCAACAGTTTGGGTATAACTACAGTAGAAAAACAGAAATCAACAAAGGATAAGTGACTAAGGAAAAAGTACATGATCGTGTGGAGTTTTGAATTGACCTTGATGATTATGATCATGCCTAAATTCCCCACCACAGTGACTGTGTAGATAGACAAGAAAACAAGGAAAAGTGGGATCTGGAGTACTGGATATTCTGAAAAACCCAGGATAATTAACGTGGGTTTGATACTCTGATTTCCTTCTGATAGCAGAATGATTCCTGTTGAACAAAGGACCAAACATTATTCCTGAAAAATAGAAATGAATAAGAAAAGAGAAACAGAGAAGGTAGAATCTTCATATGTCTCTGGGGAGCTGGTATATATTCTCCAGATATGGTCCTCAAACCAGCAGCATCAGGGACACCTAAGAATATGTAATGCTATGCTATGCTATGCTAAGTCACTTCAGTCGTGTCTGACTCTGTGCAACCCCATAGATGGCAGCCCACCAGGCTCCCCTGTCCCTGGGATTCTCCAGGCAAGAACACTGGAGTGTGTAAATTATATATAGTTGTATATAATTAATTATTATATTTACCAACAATAATTTTATACAAAATGCATTCAAGATACAGTGAAAATTACAAATTTTTTCTACCAATGAGTAAACCTCTGTTATGATGAGGCAAACTTGGAGAAGATGGGGAAGCAAGAGCTTCAGTGCCTTAAAATGAGTGGCCCCGAGATACAGACATAAAACTTTAGTAAAATTAGATGGATGGTCTGCTTCATCTTAGTTTCATCCAGATCAAGTGTCAGGCTCAGCTCCATGAAGGCCTACTTGATATCCACTACAAACAACCCTAGATGTAAATAATATGTCATCGGAATATTTTTTCCAATAGCAAGAGGGACTGGGCAGATACATTGTAAACACCCATTATTATTCAGGCTATTTTAACAAATGGCTTTCCTTCAACATTTGAAAATATTACCAACATCCTGGTATATTAGGAAGACTGGAACCACTGTTTTAGTTTATTGATTCAATACTCAAATCAATAACAAAAGAGACTGAAAAATTGATTTGGTGTTCAACGTTAGTAATTTCAAATGATTTTGGAGAAAATCAGTGGATTAATGGTAGGTTTATATTCAAATTGGAACTGCTGCTGCTGCCAAGTCGCTTCAGTCATCTCTGACTCTGTGCAACCCCATAGATGGCAGCCTACCAGGCTTCTCCATCCATGGGATTTTCCAGGCAAGAGTACTGGAGTGGTGTGCCATTGCCTTCTCTGCAAATTGGAACTAGATTTATGGAATTACAGAATTCTCTGTATTTTTGCAATTTCCCTATTGCTCATTGCTGCCAACTTCAGTAATACAAATCTTAATTGTGAAAACCACTTCATGCCATATTAGTGCAAATTAAAATGTTTCTGATCATAGAAAGGGATCATCTATAGTTTGTGGAATAATCTATACAAGTGGTAGCTCCATCTTTTCCACTTAATTTGCAAGATACAGAAAGAAACATGAACTGACCTGAAACCAGATGTTCTTGATTAATTTACTGAGAATTTCTTTTTAGGATTAATGAACCTTCAGTATACTTCTCAGTATTCAAACATTCTTTAAGATATTAAAAGACTTTAGGCTTGCAAAAATGATAGTATATTTCAATGAGCATGCCAGTAAAATGGTATTTTATTTCCAGGGACATTAGAAATATCAAAAAATACAAAGAAAAATTTAAAAGCTGAATTCATAGTCTAAATTCTGCCAAACCCTGGGTCTTATATTTTCCCCCATGATCATGAATATATGAAGTACACAGAATTGTAATTGGAGTATTACTCAGTGGACCATAAACCATTTAATTATGTGAAACACTGTCTCTTGTGTCATTTTAGTAGATGCATTTTCTTCTACATCATTAAAGATAATTACACAACCACATTTATCCCATTAATTACTTTTTTTGATATTGAACTTTTAAAATAATAGGTATTCATTGAATAAACATGAAATATAGACTTTGAAATATGGAAAAAATATAGAAATAATTGTTATTAACTGCATTTCAAATCCAGCATTCAAGTTTGGAATAGAGAAACTTGGCCAGCTCTGCCTTAGGCAAAAGATAAAGATGGTCTTCTCCAGTGATGTAATGTGGATATCATTCACCCTGATATGATGTCATGAGAAAAGCTTCACTTCTGTGATAAAACCATACCGAAAATCTACAATCCCAGTTTAATGTGAGAGAATCATTAGGTAAACGCATATCCGGAAACATTCTTCAGGATACCTCATCAATATTCCTTAGAATTGTCAAAGTCAAGAAAAAACAAGAAAGGAGTGAAATACTGTTTCAGACCAGAGGATACTGAGAAGATGTGAAAACTAATCCAATGTGGTACCCTGATTACACCTCAGAAAGAAAAGAGTGTATTAGTGGGAAAAAACAAACTGGATAGAATCCTAATAAAATTTAAATTTTAGTCATCATAATGTACCATTAATTCTCTTTTAAATTTTATTTTACTGTGGTAAAAACACAATATGAGATCTACCCTCTTAAGATATTTTTAAGTGTACAATACAGTACTGTTGACTACACATATAATTTTGTACAGTTCAGCTGTGTGTGTCTTGCTAAACTGAAACTTCTTGACAATTGATTTGTAAATTCCTGCTTCCCTCTCCACTAGCTTCTGGTAGCTATCATTCCACTCCTTGATTCCAATATATCACATAAGTGGAATCCTGCAGTATTTGTCTTTCTATGACTGACATTTTCATTTAGCATAATGTCCTCAAGTTTCATCCATGTAGTCATATATTACACAATTTTCTTCTTTTTAAAGGTCAGGTTGTATTCCACTGTTCACATATGCACAGCATTCTTTTATCCAACTATCTGTCCATAGATATTTCAGTTGTTTCCACTCCCTGGCTATTGTGAATGGTTCTACAGTGAGTGTGGGAACACTAACATATTTTTGAAAACTTGACCTCAAATTTTTAGGATAATACCCACAAGCAAGATTTCTGGATCATGTACAATTCAATGTGCTTTCAACTTAATAAAGAACCTCTATACCATTTTCCACAGCAGCTGCAACATTTTGCATTCCTATTAACAATGTACAGTGAGGTGTGAAGAAAACTCTGAAATATCTTTGCAATTTATTTTTTAAATTAAAAATTATATAATTAGTCAAATGACTAATAACTAAATTATAAGAATTCAACCACATTAGTAAAGTGGAATTGAATTCATAACCAAAATGAAGTACCCCTACTCACCCACCAACCTGAAAATATTAAAATGTCTGTTATGACAGTATTAAATGTTGGCAAGAATGGGCAATAATTAGAACCCACATGCAATATAGTTGGAATTTAAACTAATAAATCTATTTTGGAAAATTGTTTGATGGCACCTAGCAAAAGATCAGAAACAAGCACCTTTGATCCAGAACATTCAGAAATAGGGCATACCTCACACAGTGAGTGCTCATGTGCAATGCAGCACATACTTGTGTAAGAATGTTCATGCAGCATTTACATTAAAGACAAAAAAGGTGAAATAACCAGGAGTGAAACTGCTGGCTCATATGGTAGTTCTATTTTTAGCTTTTGTGTGTGTGTTTGTGTGCTTGTGTGTGCAAAACTCCATACTGTTTTCCATACAGTACACAATTGGTTCTACCAATTTACATTCTCATCCACAATGCACAAGGTTTCTCTTTATTCTAATTCTCTCCAAAAATTGTTATTTGCAGATTTTATAAGGAAAGGGGGAGGGGCAATTTAGGAGTATAAAGTCTACAAAATACTCTGTATAAAATAGATAAGCTACAAGGATACCACTGTCTAGCGCCATAAGTTCTAGCTATTATCCTTTGTGTGCTGTGCTGTGCTCAGTCACTTCAGTTGTGTCCAACTCTTTGCGACCCCATGGACTGTAGCCCACCAAGCTCCTCTGCTCATGAGATTGGGTTGCCATGCCCTCCTCCAGGGGATCTTCCCCACCCAGGAATCAAACCCATATCTCTGGCATCACCTGCATTGCAGGCAGGTTCTTTACCCACTGAGCCACTAAGTTTTAATAGTGTATAGTCTAAAAACATAATGAATCACTATGTTGTGCATCTAAAATTATTATAACACTGTAAATAAATAATACTTCAATAAAGAAGAGTAAATAGCCAAATTCCATTTGTAGTAGTAGTATGAATAAACATATTATCATATCAATATATTTATTTTGTGGAACATCCTTCAGCAACAAAAATGGAACTACTGTTACAGTCAATCACTTAAAATTTCTTTTGAAAAAAAAAATGCTGAGTCAAATAAGCCAGACATAAGGGAATATACTCCAAAATTTTAATAGTACAAATTTCAAAAGTGACAAAGTTAACTTTCAACTCTCATAACCTATTCTCTGTTTAGAAGAAAAAGCTTTGAACACAGCAATGAAGTTTGCTCCTAGAGGCATCAGAGAGGCACAGTGACTAGAAACATGCTTACAGAAATGCTGTAAAGAGCTGATAATGTCTTTAATTTCTTGGAGAAAGCAACATACAGGCTGATTACACAAAATTACTTGTCTATCTATTTATCACATTTCATAATTTGAGAGTGAGAAAAAGAGAAAAGAAAGGAAAAGAAAAAAAAAAGAAGACATGGAACAGAAATCATTTGCAAATTCTTTCTGAGGATTTTAGGATGTGGACAGCCTTTTGCTGTGCTGTGCTTAGTTGCTCAGTCTTATCTGACTCTTTGTGACCCCATGGACTATAGCCCACCAGGCTCCTCATCCATGGGGATTTTTCAGGCAAGAATACTGGAGTGGGCTGTCATGCCCTCCTCTAGGTGATCTTCCTCACCCAGGGAAAGAACCCAGGTCTCCCATATTGCAGGGGGATTCTTTACCATCTGAGCCACCAGGAAAGCCCATGGACAGTGTTAGATGATCGTTATTTAGCCTGTAACACTCTAAAAGTGAGACACAAACATATTTTTATTTCTTATTTTCTTTTAAACTGAAGGTGATATTTTAAAATCACATTGCAGTTTATTTTATTTTTTTTTAATTTTATTTTATTTTTAAACTTTACATAATTGTATTAGTTTTGCCAAACATCAAAATGAATCCACCACAGGTATACATGTGTTCCCCATCCTGAACCCTCCTCCCTCCTCCCTCCCCATCACATTGTATTCATATGATATATATATATATATGTGTGTGTGTGTATATATATACACACACACACAAGAGATTGTATCCCATTGTGTCTCAGTCACTAAAGAATCAACATGCACTTCAGGAGACACGAGTTCCATCCATGGCTTGGGAAGATCCCCTGGAAGAGAGCATGGCAACCCACTCCAGTATTCTTCCCTGGCAATTCCCCATGGACAGAGAAGGGGTCACAAAGATCACACTAATCAGCTAATAAGCACACATTTGAAGAAAAATGTAATAACCATCAACACACTGTGTAAATTACACTTAAGAAAGTGCTCTCCTCTATCTTTCTTCTCACTCAAAATTACATTAGGTGAGAAAACATTTTGGTGTTGACTAATTTTCTGATGGTCTCCTTCACATCATTATTTCTAAGGCTGTAGATAAGGGATTCAGCATGGGGATCACTACTGTGAAAAGCACAGAGGCTACTTTGATGAAGAGCCATGAGCTTCTGGAGTTGGGTACAGAGTAGAGAAGAAGGATGGCCCCATGGAAAATGGTGATGGCAGTCAGGTGGGAGGCACAGGTGGAGAAGGCTTTTCGGAGTCCACCAGCTGAAGGCATCTTGATGATTGTGACAATTATGAAAACATAGGAGGTGAGAATAATCAGGAGGCAACACACCTCATTGAGAGTAGAAATGATAAAACATGTCATCTGACTGAAGTAAGAGTCAGAGCAAGAGACAGAGACGATGGCAGAATACTCACAGCCAAAGTGATGTATGACATTAGAACCACAGAAGGACAGCTCCAAAAGAGAACATGTGATTGTCAAGGACCACGTTCCACCCCATGTGTAGGTTCCAGTGACCAGGACGCTGCAGAGCTTAGGAGACACAGCAACTATGTAGAGCAGGGGGTTACAAACAGCCACAAACTGGTCATAGGCCATCACTGCTAACATGAACATCTCCGTAATCATAAGTGTGCAACCAAAGAAGAACTGCAGTATGCAGCCCATGTAGGAGGTATCCTTATGTCCACAACCAAGATCTCTAAGAGTTTGGGTGTGGTTATAGAGGAGTAACAAAAATCAAGAAAGAAGAGATGGCTGAGAAAGAAGTACATGGGGGTATGAAGTTTGGGATTGATTCTGATGGTCACAATCACACCCAGGTTCCCCACCACAGAGACTGTATAGACAGCGAAGAAGACCAAGAATAGGGGCACCTGGAGCTGTGGGTATTCTGAGAAGCCTGAGAGGATGAAGGTGATTCCAGCACTCTGATTTCGCTCATCCATCACTATGGTTTCTGCCAGAGAAAACCAGAGTTCACTCTAAGCAACCAGACATGACAGAAATAGAGGGTATTTTTTTTTTTTTCCAAGCCTGGACAGGGGACTGGTCTGCAGTGGTGAGATCTGGGATTTCCCAGGAATGCAAATAAGACACGGTTTGAGCCCAAATGGTATACCGTGTGTCCACAGGTGTGGAGCGTGCAAGTCAGCTTCTGATGGAGGGGCAAGGAGAGGATGGACTGGGAAGAACTGAGTGTCACGGTGACTCAGAAAATGTCCTTGCTTGAATTTTCTCAACCTTCTAAGCTCTGTCTCCCTTTCTCCACATGGATAATTTCTTTCTTTAGCTTCATTTAATTGAACTTGTTGATTGCACTTGTACAGTCTTATGTTTGTTCAGGCCATTCTAACTGCTCAAGATGTCCTCTGTTTTTCTCTCACTCTTCCTTAGTGCTCTCCAATCAGAGAGGGGCTTCCCAGGTAGTGTGGTGGTAAAGAATCCTCCTGATAGTTCAGGTGATGCAAGGGACATGAGTTCAATCCCTGGGTCAGGAATATCTCCAGGGGAAAGAATTGGCAACCCACTCCAGTATACTTGCTGGTGAAATCTGATGGCTGGAGGAGCCTGAAGGGCTATAGTCCATGGTGTCACCACACAACTGAGAGATCCAGCACCCACCTCATCAGAGAAGCCTCAGGTTTATGTTCCCTTAATGATTTCACCAACTGACCAAACTTTGGTAAAAAGTCACATATTGTATCTCCTAGAGAATATGAATGATGTCTTGTTATCAATCTAGACTCTTTAATCAAGTTAACTTCCCTTCAAATTTAAGCTCAGTCACTTATAAATATGTCTCTGACAAGTTAAGCTCTCTGAAACCTTACCTATAGAATATAATTCTATTATAAGAATTTGTTTTTATTACACAATTATGTATAAAATATAACTTAAATTAGTGAATTATTTTCTAAAACGTTTAAGACTTTAATTTTACACATAATAAATGCCCCCAATCAAATTTAGTTTAGAATACTGGAGTGGGTAGCCATTCCCTTCTCCAGGAGTTCTTCCCAACCCAGGGATTGGACCCAGGTCTCCCACATTACAGGCAGATTCTTTACCAGCTGAGTCACAAGGGAAGACCAGAAACATTTGAGTGGGTAGCCTATCCCTTCTACAGAGATCTTCCTGACCCAGGAATTGAACTGGGACCCCATGCATTGCAGGTGGATTCTTTACCAGCTGAGCTATTGGGGAAGTCCAAATTTAATTATTTTCTAAAACATTTAAGACTTTAATTTCACACATAATAAATGGCACCCACCAAATTTAGTTTCTTCTCTTGTATTTCTAATGCTGTTTTTCATGTTTATTTTGAATTTAAAATATATGACCTCAAAATATTCTACAATGTAGCACCACCTATAATTTTACAAAGTCTGAAATGGTGCAAATAGTGACTAAGAAGTAGAAAAAATGCATACACAGAGGAAGTCTTTTTCTTACTTTATTATTTTCTAATGTTTCCTTCTTAGCTGTGCATTTCCATTAATGTCTCAAACCATCAAGACATAAGCTTTGTTTTGTCCATTTTTCCCTGTCCTTGTCTGTATCTCTATGATTTCCTTTCCATCCAAGGTTAAGGCTGTGAAAAATGTAATTAGGGCAAAATGAACATATTCTTCAAAATACACTCCCATCTTTATTGCTAGCTACCACCCATCTACTCAGCAGGTATCTTTATTTAGCCTACCTACAGCCATCTGTAAGGACTAATTTTCATTCAATCTTAGTTTAAAATCAGGCTCAAATGCTTACCCATATTCAAAATCATCTCCATACAAATTACCTGCAAACTGAATGCTTCTGTCTGGATTTCTGTTATCTCTAAAAGAACTAAACTACCAATGCAGCAGACATAAGAGACACGGGTTCTATCCCTGGGTTGGGAAAATCCCCTGGAGGAGTGTATGTATTCTTGCTTGGAGAATCCCATGGACAAAGGATCCTGGTGGGCTATAGTCCATAGGGTGGTTTATAAAGAGTCAGAAAGGACTGAAGTGACTTAGCATGCACAGTATCACTGTATTATCTAGACTGCTTGATAGCTACTTTTTTCATTTTACTCACTGCAGGAATTTTAATTTTTGTGCACAAAATACACACATTTTTGTATATAAAAGCATTATTACCTTTTAATATCAAATACCAGGCAACATATTTCAGACTACTTTGGGGTTTAATTCAGAACTCAAATTTGCTGTACTGCTCCAAATTGCTTTCACCTGAATGATTTTAAACTCAAAGAAATATATTTTAAGTTTGGCATATTTCTCTATAGTTTTATAGATTTCTTTTTAATATTTCCCTAATTTTTTAAATTATTTTTAATTGAAAACAAATACTATTAATTGAATGTCCACCAAGGACATCATTCAGCTCTATAAGCAAAGTTCAAAAATAAATGCATCCCATGAATATTAAAAATATAAGAAATAATTTCAATATCTTGTAGTCTTACCCTTAAATGAATTAAATGAGTACAATTTCATTGCTACTGCAGTTGCACAGGTGCTTCTCTGACAAAATTATTGTTAATTTCAGAGTTTCCCACATCAGAATTAAAGTAAATCACTTAATTTAACAACTCACCAGAAGCCATATAGTCTTTATAGATTGATTTACTGAATATTTCTTTAATTTAAATAAGAATTTGAAAAGTATTTAACAAAAATATTTACATTTAATTAAAATTGTTATAGCTTGTAATAAGAGTATTGTAACCTCTTCCAAAGTATATTTCAGTAAAGTCATCAAGAAAATTACATTGTTTTTTTTCATTGAAAAATAGAGACACTCTCAAGGGTAAGCAATACTTGTAAACTAAACTTAGGGATCATGCTGTAAGTCTACCTGAGTGACTTTGGGGATTCACATCCCAGAGAATTTTGATTGGGGTGTTTTCCGTGAGCTACAAACAAGACAATTTAAAGAAAATCCTGTCAGTTCAGTTCAGTCACTCAGTCATGTCCGACTCTTTGCGACCCCATGAATCACAGCACGCCAGGCCTCCCTGTCCATCACCAACTCCTGGAGTTCACTGAGACTCACATCCATTGAGTCAGTGATGCCATCCAGCCATCTCATCCTCTGTCATCCCCTTCTCCTCCCGCCCTCAATCCCTCCCAGCATCAGAGTCTTTTCCAATGAGTCAACTCTTCACATGAAGTGGCCAAAGTACTGGAGTTTCAGCTTTAGCATCATTCCTTCCAAAGAAATCCCAGGGCTGATCTCCTTCAGAATGGACTGGTTGGATCTCCTTGCAGTCCAAGGGACTCTCAAGAGTCTTCTCCAACACCACAGTTCAAAAGCATCAATTCTTCAGTGCTCAGCCTTCTTCACAGTCCAACTCTCACATCCATACATGACCACTGGAAAAACCATAACCTTGACTAGACGGACCTTTGTTGGCAAAGTAATGTCTCTGCTTTTGAATATGCTATCTAGGTTGGACATAACTTTCTTTCCAAGGAGTAAGCGTCTTTTAATTTCATGGCTGCAGTCACCATCTGCAGTGATTTTGGAGCCCCAAAAAATAAAGTCTGACACTGTTTCCACTGTTTCCCCATCTATTTCCCATGAAGTGCTGGGACCGGATGCTATGATCTTCATTTTCTGAAAGTTGAGCTTTAAGCCAACTTTTTCACTCTCCTCTTTCACTTTCATCAAGAGGCTTTTGAGTTCCTCTTCCCTTTCTGCCATAAGGATGGTGTCATCTGCATATCTGAAAATCCCGTACTCCTCATTTAAAGTATAATTTATTTTAAATCATTAAATCCTATAGGAAGCTTGAGCATGTTTATCTTTCTATCTTAGAAAAATAACACTAGCAATCAACCTGTTATATTTATTATGCAAGACATGAATTCCAAAATTCAGAAAGAGAATATCACAATTGCTGTCCAAGCATAGTGTTGTTTCATTAGGCCAAGCATAGTGTTATGTTTATTTCAGTCTTTCTTCTAATTTTACTTATTTGGACATCTACATTTTTGTAAAAAACACATTCAATATCACACTGAATAGAAATACAATATCATGGCATTTGCAGTTATTATTGTATCCCAGTGTTTCCCTGTTTTATTAAAACTTGTTGAATATACATTTTTTGATAATGCAATTGATAGGTTTGCTGAACTATGTGGTATATTAATGGTCTATTTCATCATAATAAACTGCTGCAGATTCAGTGGCTTGAAAAATACTCATTTATTAATTCATAATTGTGTATGCCCGAAGTTAGGCACAACACACCTAGTCCTTCTTTTCAAGTTATCACAAGGCTGAAATAAAAGTGTGATCAAGTTTCTCATCTATAAATTGGTTCTCTTCCAAGCTCATTCATGTTGTTGGAATAATTCAGTTCCTTGAAGTGGTAGAAATAAGGTCTTGTCTCCTTGAGATCTGTTTTGGGGTTATTCACAGTTCCTAGAATCCACACCCTCTTATACATCTCTTTAAAGAGGGATTCAAGCATTTTTAACAAATCATCGGATTATATGAGACTTACCAATCAGAATAGTCTTCTTTTCTCATGATCAACTGATTTAAAACTAGTTATAGTTTAAAATTATTTGCCAGCAGCTCCCAGATTAATGTGTAATTGAATGGCTAGTTGAAGATTTATGTGCACCAAGTGGTGGGGAATCTTAAGGACTAGTTTAGGCTTCTACTTGTCACTAATAAAGTCAACATTTTTGTAATCTTTCTATTTATACCTCATTCTATTTAAAATAGCACCTACTTGCTTGAATGTTTTACTTAAGAGAAGAAACTTGATTCCATTATAAGAAGATAAAAAAGCAAACAGTTTTTAATCTCACAATAAATAGAAGGAGGAAAAGATGAGAATGGTGATCAAAAATAGAAAATGGACAGTGAAATAGAAATAAGGGATTGAGCAAAACTAAAATTCTGATGTTTAAAATGATACATAAAATCAATCATCTGTTAGATAAATTGATTAAAAATAACAGATCATAACACAATTGTTACTCAGAAAAAAAAAAATGGGACTTCATTACAAATGTTATCAATGTAGAAAAAATAATTAGGGAGTATTATGTATAATTTTCTTCCAAAAAATTTGACTACTTAGTTGAAGTGGAAAAATCATTTGAACCATACAAATAAACTTACCAAAGATGAAATACAAAATATGAATAGCCTCTATCTTCTTATGAAATTGAATTTTTAGTTAAAAATCTTCCCACAAAGAGAACCCCAGGCCCATACTATTAAATGGTCAATTCTGTCAAGCATTTAAGTAATAAATAGCACCCAAAAAAAACATGCATGGATATTTGCATAAACAGAGCAATAAGAGATATATGCAACACTTTTCTTCATCCATTAATATAGCCCATACTCAAACTGGAGGCATTGGGATTTGAATTCAGTCAGTCTGGCTGCAGAATTTGTGCTCTTAGTTAAAAAGTTATGTTATTTGATTGCAACTGGGCCATAAAGATTCTTAAATGATAAGCTTATGATCGTGGGTTTTATAGTCTCACAATTGGGAAGGTTTTAGTTGAAGAAAGGACTTGATTAGGATTTTACTCCAGTGCTCGCTTCGGCAGCACATATACTAAAATTGGAACGATACAGAGAAGATTAGCATGGCCCCTGCGCAAGGATGACACGCAAATTCGTGAAGCGTTCCATATTTTTATCCCTATGGTGTAGCAGTGGGGGGAACAGTGGGACACTGCCTCTGCACTGGCCTGGCAGTCATCGGAGGAAGAATGATAGCACAGAAAATCTCCGTCAGAACTGTGACAATCATAGGAGGCATCGTATTTTTGGCGTTTGCATTTTCTGCACTATTTATAAGTCCCGATTCTGGTTTTTAATGTGCTATTGTTCATTTGTATTTAGTTTAAGATAGGTAACTTTATGTACATAGTGTATATTACAACTAAAAGTGATGGAAAATACTGTATTTTGTAGTACTGATTTGTGAGTTTGACCCACTTAATGGAAGTATTATGTCCAAAAGAAATAATCACTGATTGTATTTGCAAAATGGAGTTTTAAAAGAAACCGGATATTTGTGTGAATTTTTCCTTTTCTCCAGCATAATTATGTTAACATAAGGTCTCCGTTTTTATTTTATTGGCTTTTTCTTTTTGGCTGGGGGTGAGGTGGGGGTAGTATTATGTAGAGAACTGTTGTTCAGGGGGGTCTGCCACTTGATTTTTTTTCAGCACTGACTGACCCCTTTGTAAAGAATATAAATTTTCTCCTGGATAACCAGGGTGTTTTAAGATGTTTATCCTAAAATTCTTCCTGGGGGAAAGAATTAATTAATTTCTATCTTTTAAAACATTTTCCTGAGCCAGTAAGCAGTAGTTTAATCAGAAGTCTTTTAAACCTTGACAAGCCACCTGTACAAACCCACACACAGTGAGGAAACGCCAGATAAAGAGAACTCCACAAACTGCCAGAATACAGAAAGGACACCCCAAACTCAGCAATTTAAACAAGATGAAGAGACAGAGGAATACCCAGCAGATAAAGGAACAGGATAAATGCCCACCAAACCAAACAAAAGAGGAAGAGATAGGGAATCTACCTGATAAAGAATTCCGAATAATGATAGTGAAATTGATCCAAAATCTTGAAACTAAAATGGAATCACAGATAAATAGCCTGGAGACAAGGATTGAGAAGATGCAGGAAAGGTTTAACAAGGACCTAGAAGAAATAAAAAAGAGTCAATATATAATGAATAATGCAATAAGTGAAATTAAAAACACTCTGGAGGCAACAAATAGTAGAATAACAGAGGCAGAAGACAGGATTAGTGAATTAGAAGATAGAATGGTAGAAATAAATGAATCAGAGAGGATAAAAGAAAAACGAATTAAAAGAAATGAGGACAATCTCAGAGACCTCCAGGACAATATTAAACGCTACAACATTCGAATCATAGGGGTTCCAGAAGAAGAAGACAAAAAGAAAGACCATGAGAAAATACTTGAGGAGATAATAGTGGAAAACTTCCCTAAAATGGGGAAGGAAATAATCACCCAAGTCCAAGAAATCCAGAGAGTACCAAACAGGATAAACCCAAGGAGAAACACCCCAAGACACATACTAATCAAATTAACAAAGATCAAACACAAAGAACAAATATTAAAAGCAGCAAGGGAAAAACAACAAATAACACACAAGGGAATTCCCATAAGGATAACAGCTGATCTTTCAATAGAAACTCTTCAAGCCAGGAGGGAATGGCAAGACATACTTAAAATGATGAAAGAAAATAACCTACAGCCCAGATTATTGTACCCAGCAAGGATCTCATTCAAGTATGAAGGAGAAATCAAAAGCTTTTCAGACAAGCAAAAGCTGAGAGAATTCTGCACCACCAAACCAGCTCTCCAACAAATACTAAAGGATATTCTCTAGACAGGAAACACAAAAACGGTGTATAAACTCGAACCCAAAACAATAAAGTAAATGGCAACGGGAACATACTTATCAGTAATTACCTTAAATGTAAATGGGTTGAATGCCCCAACCAAAAGACAAAGACTGGCTGAATGGATACAAAAACAAGACCCCTACATATGTTGTCTACAAGAGACCCACCTCAAAACAGGGGACACATACAGACTGAAAGTGAAGGGCTGGAAAAAGATTTTCCATGCAAATAGGGACCAAAAGAAAGCAGGAGTAGCAATACTCATATCAGATAAAATAGACTTTAAAACAAAGGCTGTGAAAAGAGACAAAGAAGGTCACTACATAATGATCAAAGGATCAATCCAAGAAGAAGATATAACAATTATAAATATATATGCACCCAACACGGGAGCACCACAGTACGTGAGACAAATGCTAACAAGTATGAAAGGAGAAATTAACAATAACACAATAATAGTGGGAGACTTTAATACCCCACTCACACCTATGGATAGATCAACTAAACAGAAAATTAACAAGGAAACACAAACTTTAAACGATACAATAGACCAGTTAGACCTAATTGATATCTATAGGTCATTTCACCCCAAAACAATGAATTTCACCTTTTTCTCAAGCGCACATGGAACCTTCTCCAGGATAGATCACATCCTGGGCCATAAAGCTAGCCTTGGTAAATTCAAAAAAATAGAAATCATTCCAAGCATTTTTTCTGACCACAATGCAGTAAGATTAGATCTCAATTACAGGAGAAAAACTATTAAAAATTCCAACATATGGAGGCTGAACAACACGCTGCTGAATAACCAACAAATCACAGAAGAAATCAAAAACGAAATCAAAATTTGCATAGAAACGAATGAAAATGAAAACACAACAACCCAAAACCTGTGGGACACGGTAAAAGCAGTCCTAAGGGGAAAGTTCATAGCAATACAGGCACACCTCAAGAAACAAGAAAAAAGTCAAATAAATAACCTAACTCTACACCTAAAGCAACTAGAAAAGGAAGAAATGAAGAACCCCAGGGTTAGTAGAAGGAAAGAAATCTTAAAAATTAGAGCAGAAATAAATGCAAAAGAAACAAAAGAGACCATAGCAAAAATCAACAAAACCAAAAGCTGGTTCTTTGAAAGGATAAATAAAATTGACAAACCATTAGCCAGACTCATCAAGAAACAAAGGGAGAAAAATCAAATCAACAAAATTAGAAACGAAAATGGAGAGATCACAACAGACAACACAGAAATACAAAGGATCATAAGAGACTACTATCAACAATTATATGCCAATAAAATGGACAACGTGGAAGAAATGGACAAATTCTTAGAAAAGTACAACTTTCCAAAACTGGACCAGGAAGAAATAGAAAATCTTAACAGACCCATCACAAGCATGGAAATTGAAACTGTAATCAAAAATCTTCCAGCAAACAAAAGCCCCGGTCCAGACGGCTTCACAGCTGAATTCTACCAAAAATTTAGAGAAGAGCTAACACCTATCCTGCTCAAACTCTTCCAGAAAATTGCAGAGGAAGGTAAACTTCCAAACTCATTCTATGAGGCCACCATCACCCTAATACCAAAACCTGACAAAGATCCCACAAAAAAAGAAAACTACAGGCCAATATCACTGATGAACATAGATGCAAAAATCCTTAACAAAATTCTAGCAATCAGAATCCAACAACACATTAAAAAGATCATACATCACGATCAAGTGGGCTTTATCCCAGGGATGCAAGGATTCTTCAATATCCGCAAATCAATCAATGTAATACACCACATTAACAAATTGAAAAATAAAAACCATATGATTATCTCAATAGATGCAGAGAAAGCCTTTGACAAAATTCAACACCCATTTATGATAAAAACTCTCCAGAAAGCAGGAATAGAAGGAACATACCTCAACATAATAAAAGCTATATATGACAAACCCACTGCAAACATTATCCTCAATGGTGAAAAATTGAAAGCATTTCCTCTAAAGTCAGGAACAAGACAAGGGTGCCCACTTTCACCATTACTATTCAACATAGTTTTGGAAGTTTTGGCCACAGCAATCAGAGCAGAAAAAGAAATAAAAGGAATCCAAATTGGAAAAGAAGAAGTAAAACTCTCACTATTTGCAGATGACATGATCCTCTACATAGAAAACCCTAAAGAGTCCACCAGAAAATTACTAGAAATAATCAATGACTACAGTAAAGTTGCAGGATATAAAATCAACACACAGAAATCCCTTGCATTCCTATACACTAATAATGAGAAAACAGAAAGAGAAATTAAGGAAACAATTCCATTCACCATTGCAACGGAAAGAATAAAATACTTAGGAATATATCTACCTAAAGAAACTAAAGACCTATATATAGAAAACTATAAAACACTGGTGAAAGAAATCAAAGAGGACACTAATAGATGGAGAAATATACCATGTTCATGGATTGGAAGAATCAATATAGTGAAAATGAGTATACTACCCAAAGCAATTTATAGATTCAACGCAATCCCTATCAAGCTACCAACAGTATTCTTCACAGAGCTAGAACAAATAATTTCACAATTTGTATGGAAATACAAAAAACCTCGAATAGCCAAAGCGACCTTGAGAAAGAAGAATGGAACTGGAGGAATCAACCTACCTGACTTCAGGCTCTACTACAAAGCCACAGTTATCAAGACAGTATGGTACTGGCACAAAGACAGAAATATTGATCAATGGAACAAAATAGAAAGCCCAGAGATAAATCCACGCACATATGGACACCTTATCTTCGACAAAGGAGGCAAGAATATACAATGGATTAAAGACAATCTCTTTAACAAGTGGTGCTGGGAAATCTGGTCAACCACTTGTAAAAGAATGAAACTGGACCACTTTCTAACACCATACACAAAAATAAACTCAAAATGGATTAAAGATCTAAACGTAAGACCAGAAACTATAAAACTCCTAGAGGAGAACATAGGCAAAACACTCTCCGACATACATCACAGCAGGATCCTCTATGACCCACCTCCCAGAATATTGGAAATAAAAGCAAAAATAAACAAATGGGACCTAATTAACCTTAAAAGCTTCTGCACATCAAAGGAAACTATTAGCAAGGTGAAAAGACAGCCTTCAGAATGGGAGAAAATAATAGCAAATGAAGCAACCGACAAACAACTAATCTCAAAAATATACAAGCAACTCCTACAGCTCAACTCCAGAAAAATAAACGACCCAATCAAAAAATGGGCCAAAGAACTAAATAGACATTTCTCCAAAAAAGACATACAGATGGCTAACAAACACATGAAAAGATGCTCAACATCACTCATTATCAGAGAAATGCAAATCAAAACCACTATGAGGTACCATTTCACACCAGTCAGAATGGCTGCGATCCAAAAGTCTACAAGCAATAAATGCTGGAGAGGGTGTGGAGAAAAGGGAACCCTCTTACACTGTTGGTGGGAATGCAAACTAGTACAGCCACTATGGAGAACAGTGTGGAGATTCCTTAAAAAACTGGAAATAGAACTGCCTTATGATCCAGCAACCCCACTGCTGGGCATACACACTGAGGAAACCAGAAGGGAAAGAGACACGTGTACCCCAATGTTCATCGCAGCACTGTTTATAATAGCCAAGACATGGAAGCAACCTAGATGTCCATCAGCAGATGAATGGATAAGAAAGCTGTGGTACATATACACAATGGAGTATTACTCAGCCATTAAAAAGAATACATTTGAATCAGTTCTAATGAGGTGGATGAAACTGGAGCCTATTATACAGAGTGAAGTAAGCCAGAAGGAAAAACATAAATACAGTATACTAACGCATATATATGGAATTTAGAAAGATGGTAACAATAACCCGGTGTACGAGACAGCAAAAGAGACACTGATGTATAGAACAGTCTTATGGACTCTGTGGGAGAGGGAGAGGGTGGGAAGATTTGGGAGAATGGCAATGAAACATGTAAAATATCATGTAGGAAACGAGTTGCCAGTCCAGGTTCGATGCACGATGCTGGATGCTTGGGGCTGGTGCACTGGGACGGCCCAGAGGGATGGTATGGGGAGGGAGGAGGGAGGAGGGTTCGGGATGGGGAACACATGTATACCTGTGGTGGATTCATTTTGATATTTGGCAAAACTAATACAATTATGTAAAGTTTAAAAATAAAATAAAATTGGAAGAATAAAAAAAAAAAAAAAGGATTTTACTCCAGGAGGATGATTCAGACAGGAAGGGGAGGAGGGGCTAGAGGAAGAAATAAGACTGGAAATGTTATTTAAACTTGATGCTGTTACTATCTTGCCTATACTTTGTGTGAAACATGTACTTAGGATTGTGTTTATTTGTATGTGACAGCTCTCTAATTCCCAAACATCCATGTACATAAGAATATTCCAAGAGGCTTGTTTAAAATGAACATTCCTGGTTTTCTCTGCCAAATATCTGTGAGTTCAACTGATTTCCCAGGTGATTCTGACAGAGGTTCTAAGAAACCTCTATGATAGAAACCAAAGATTTCTGGATTTGATTTTCAGCTGCAAATATCTAGAACCCAGCGCTGTGCAAGTACAATGATAGAATTTTTTAGCCTGCTTCCTGACCTTCGGGAGCTCAGGATTTGGTTGAAGAGGCAAAGACAACTCAATCAGCAAAGTGCAAAACCTGAAAATTATTAATTAGTTTAGAATGTGTGAATCATAACTCTATAGTTTAAAAACTGATAGCTGACATGCGGGTTACTGGCAACCATCAGTATATATATATTTTTGTCCCCAGTAAAAAATGTATTTCTCAAGGAGGCAAAAATTGTAAATAAAGGTACGAAGTTTATTTTTAGAGACATAGTACAACAAGTGGGAGGGCAGGCAGAGAAACTGTTTAGTTAAGATCGAAGCAAGGCAGAGAGGCAGACCAGGAAAGAAAGGGTGTGGGTGTCCCCTACAGTGTGGAGGAGCCACCACCAATATTTCTGATTGTTTTCTGAGTTTTGGGACATCCCTGGTGTTTCATGGGTTTCCCTAGTGGTTCAGAGGTAAAGAATCCATCTGACAGGCAGAGCACACATGTTTTATCCCTGGATCAGGAAGATCCTCTAGAGAAAGAAATGGCAATTGACTCCAGTATTCTTGCCTGGAGAATCACATGGATAGAGGAACTTGGCAGGCTACTGTCCATGAGGTTGTAAAAGAGATATGACTTAGTAATTAACCAACAACCATTAACAACAAAACCAAAGACTTAAAAAAAAAAGATCAAGATAACTAATGTACTGCATTATAGAAATACTGAATATAATATTAGAAAATAAAATATCACAGTATATGATAGGAAAATAAATAATGACTCGAGGGGGAGGGGAGGAACCAAAACAATTACCTGTATAGCAGCAAACAAGATATATAAGAATATTCCTTCAATCTGATAAAGATCATCTACAAAATACCTCTAGCTAGCATTATGTTAAATGTAAAAACAGAAAAGAAATCCTACATAAAGTAAAATAACTTGATTTTCTCCTAACTCTGTGTATAAAAACAACCAAAAAAAATAATGTCCTCCACCACTTTTATTCAACATCTTATTTTAAATTTTTGCTGAATAAGGAAAGAAAATTATAATTACTGGAAAGTAGAAAGTAAAACTGTCTTTATTTGCCAGCTAGATTCTGTATATAGAAAGTTCTAAGGAATCTGCAACCAAAATATGAAAAAATAATAACAGAATGCAGTGGTGGTGCATAAATGAGTATATATAAAAATATCAATTGCATCATTGTATTCTAATGGTGAGCAAATAGAAATGACTTTTTAAAGTATAATTTGCAAGACTTATTCATGCACGCATGTATGTGTGTGTGTTAGTCTCTTGATCATGTCCAACTCTTTGCAACCCCATGGGCTGTAGCCCACCAGGCTCCTCTGTCCATGGAATTCTCCAGTCAAGAATACTGTAGTGGGGTGCCATTGCCTTCTTCAGGGGATCTTCCTGACCCAGGGATCGAATGCAGGTCTCCTACAAACATAAGGATTATCAATAAACTGATGATAGCTAAACTGTAATCCCTGAATACCTTAATTACACCAAAGGCAAGCCATTTCTAGTATTCATTGTCAGCAGGCCATATTTTTCACAATGATAATCTATTTCTGACATTCTATACTCTAACAAGAAAGTGAAAGTGTTAATCACTTAGTCATGCCTGATTCTTTGGGACCCCATGGACTGTAGTCCACCAGGCTCCTCTATCCATGGAATTCTCCAGGCAAGACTGCTGGAATGGCTGACCATTCCCTTCTCCAAGGAGTCTTCCCAATGTAGGGATTGAACCCAGGTCTCCTGCATTGCAGATGGATTCTTTACCATTGGAGCCACCAGAGAAGCCCACACTCTTATCAGGAAGATGTTAATTTCTATTAAACACATGGATACTAGAAATATTTGTCACAGCCACCTAGGAAGTATGAACTTTTCAATTAAAACTCTAGGGGTTCATACATTCTTTGGATTCGTACATTCTTGGGGAGATGTAGGTTTAGATATATACATAGTATTACAGCCAAAGTATTTTAAAATTAACCACAGTAATTTCAATAGTTAATATGAAGATTACTTAAAGTTTCTTACAGCTAATAACAATTTTATTAAATTTGAGTTGAGAAAAGTCATCCATTCAGAATGGAATGAGTTTTGTATTTAACCAAATTATTTTTCTAGAACTGTAAATTGCAAGAATGATATATCTTCCCTTTTGCTTTAATATGTTGATTTGTGGTTATTAGTTCATGACTGTTAAACCACTTTTCAGTTTCTGGAATAAAACCCAGTGTGTTAATATTCTGTCTTGAATATTCATTATCTAACCTCATGAGAAAGATTGATCTATAAATTTATTTCTTATAATAGCTTTGTTTGAATTGATTGTTAAAAACTCAGTGAATATAATGCATTAATAAGTACCCTCTCAATCTATTCTCTAGAAAGATTTGTGCATGATTGACAATATTTCTTAAATGTTTCGAGAAATTCACCAACATAATAAACAGGGGCATAGGATTTCTTTGTTAGGAAGTTTTTGAAAACAAATTTCATTACTTTGGGCTTCCCCAGTGACTCAGTGGTAAAGAATCCACCTGCAATACAAAAGACGCAGGAGATGGGGGTTTGATCCTGGGTCAGGGATATCTCTTGGAGAAAAGCATGGCCACCCACTCCAGTATTCTTGCCAGGAATATCCCATGGACAGAGAAGCCTGGCAGGCTAAAGTCCATGGGGTCACAAAGAGTCAGACATAACCAAGCACACACAGACATTCAATACTTTAATAGATAAGACTTTACCTAGATTTTCTATTTTTGTTGTATAAGATTGAATGCTATGTTTTTTCAAGGAAGGTGTTTATTTCACTAAGATTTGTAATCTCTTAATAATGATTCTTCACAATATATTCTTATCTCCATGCCTGTAGAATTTTACCTATGCCCATTTTTTCCCCTAATCAGTAAAGAAAGAGATAAATTTTGGATTACTTTTAATACAGTATGTCAGACTCAATATATAACATGCCTTTGTTGTCTCTCTCTTTTCCCTCAGAAACCGAATCAATCATAATAATGATAATGAGAAATAAATCAAATGGCAAAGTCACATCGGTAAAAACAATGATGGGATTTCCCTGGTGGTACAGGATTTAAGATTCTTTGCTTCCACTGCAGTGAGCATGGGCTTTATCCCTGGTTGGGAAGCTAAGATCTCACATGGTGTGTAGCATAGCCAAAAATAAAAATCAATAAATTAAAACAATGGTAAAATAAAAACCAGCTAATATGATCTTATCATCATGAAGGAGTATAGATGACTGAAGCAGAGAGGGCATGGCTACAGTCAAGCATGCTTTAACACGCAGAGCTAAAGAACAAGTGACATAAATTTTAGAGCCCCTAAGAGTCTCAGGGTTTAAAAGAATGAACAAAATAAATACTGAAGTCTGTATGAAAATGAAACAGTCAAGGATAAATAGGACCCACTTACAGGGAATAAAAGATGTCAGAAGTTGCTGTATTGGATAGTGAGACTTACTTCAAAGTTATCATAAAGAATATGTGGTAATGGCAGGTACTTCAAAGGAATATAAGAAAGACTTATTAAACCAAATGAGGCAGATTCATGATTAGGTCCAGTTATTCAAAAACATCTCTGTTAATCTATTATAATTTTTTCATACTTCATTATTGATAAAGAGCATTTCTTCTTCTTTGGATTATGAATGCAAACCTGAGACATGAATGAGTATATATGTCAGAAGAAGAGAAAATAGAGCAGTTCTTAACTTGGTCTTTATCACTGGGTAATCATTATATCGCCTTAGAAATACATTTAACTTTTTCTCAGTATTCAGTATCATCTTAAACACCTTTTATTAAACTATATTATACTGATATTCAAAAAGTTAGTGATGCATACAGAGACTAGCTATTAATTTCAGGATCTTCTTGCAATATTTTTATAATGCAAACTCAAAAGTCCTCATTTTACCTGGAGTAAAATAAAGTTTTGAGAAAAGCTAAAAGTTGCATTTTATAGAACTGAATCAAAAGTTAGTTATGAGAACCTGAGTGCAAATTTAACCCTAACCCTAACCTTAACCCTGACACTAAACAGAGTCATCTTCTGTGTTTGCAGCAGTGTTACAAATCACAACATAAACTGTAGCATAAGGAGTGAGTCTCTAACAATACATATCTTTTCATCACTCTGATTTCCATAAGGTATTATTTCTATATTAACTCAGAAATAATTGTAGCTCATCCTGACCATCAAAAAAAATGTAAAATGCAATGTACAATTTATTTGAAACATAATCATATATTTATTTAAAATAAAGGTAAACTAGGATCAGAAATATATAAGAAAATTATTAGGCATAATATGAACATAAACATATTTATTTGAGTTATACACAGCTTGACTTTAATTCAAGTGGTTTTTCAGTCCTATTGGACTTCTGAATTATATTGAGAGAGAAAGCATTTCATGGTTATCAAACTCCTGACTGTCTCTTTCACACCTTTATCCCTAAGGCTATAGATAAGGGGGTTCAGCATAGGAATCATGACAGTAAAAAACACAGTGGCTACTCTGACGAGGAGCCATGAGCTTTTGGAGTTTGGTACACAATGAAGGAACAGAACAGTCCCTTGGAAAATGGTGATGGTGGTCAGGTGGGAGGCACAGGTGGAGAAGGCTTTTCAGAGTCTAGCAGCTGAAGGCATCTTGATGATTGTGACAACTGTGAAAATGTAGGAGGTGAAGATAATCAGGAGGCTACACACACCTCATTGAGTGTAGAAATGAAACACGTCAGTTGACTGAAATGGGTGTCAGAACAGGAAGCAGAGATGATGGCAGAATACTCACAGCCAAAGTGATGTATGACATAGAACAGCAGAAGGACAGCTCCAAAAGAGAACATGTGATTGTCAAGGAAAACATTCCACCCCACATGTAAGTCTCAGCAACCAGGAGGTTGCAGAGCTTAGAAGGCACAACAGCTGTGTAGAGCAGGGGTTACAAACAGCCACGAACCGGTCATAGGCCATCACTGCTAGCATGGACATCTCTGCAATCACAAATGCACAGCCAAAGAAAAACTGTGCCATGCATCCTTTGAAAGAGATAACTCTGTCTTCCAGTACCAAGATATCTAGGAGTTTGGGTGTAAATACACTGGAAGAACAAATATCCAAAAGGATAAATGGCTAAGAAAAAAGTACATGGGTGTGTGGAGTTTGAGACTTGTCCTTATGATCACTATTATGCCAAGGTTCCCCACCAGAGTGACTGTGTAAATGGTCAAGAACACCAGGAAAAGGGGTGCCAGGAGGTGTGGGTATTCTGAGAAGCCCAAGAGGATGAACATGATCACAGAGCTCTGATTTCCTTCACTCAGAACCATGGATCTTGATTGAAAAGATAAAAATAAAGAAGAATTAAAATTGAGCAATGAAACACGAGAAGGTGGAGTGAAAGAAGCTCAAGATTGCTCAACCTAAGCTAGTGAAGGCGGTGTGATCAGTGTACACCCAGGAATGTTCTGAAGTGTCAGGCTGAAGTCTTTGCTTGACAACTTGAGTAAATTTGAATATGGGAAATTAGATTTATCCTTTAGAACTTCAGTTTCTTTATCGGAAAATAAGAAAGAATAGTATTTATCAGTAGTAGTATTATATATAAATGATTCCTAAATTAGTACAATGCTTAGAGTACTAAATATCCCCAAGACAGAATATAATTATATGAGAACACAGGCTACATAGAAGGAAATAAAAAAAGAAAAAAAACTAGACAAATCATTGATTGGGTTATGGCAGTCATATGATAACAGCAGAATTGGCCTGGGAAAGATTAAACATTTTTAACACATAAAGAAAAATATAATAGCAAATTTCTCTGGGGTTAAACATATAACTGCACATGCACGATGGGCCTGGGACTAGTAAAAATAGAATTTAGCCTGTATATTGCTGTTTTCAGTTCATATAGGTTTCCTCTGCCAAAAATCTTCTGGATTCCATATTCCTCAGATCAGAGTGAAAGGATGATCCTAGGTTAAATCAACTCACCAAATGCCAGATATCCCTGGTGTATTTCTCTGATGGATTCCTTGTTAACACTAATATGCTGCATACACATTTTGTATCAAAATCAAAATTTTGTTTAAACATTTCCTGTCCTTTAATCAGAAAGTTGATGATTCTTACAAAATATAGTTAATAATAATAGCAAGAAATATAATCTGTTATTTTTGCAACAGTCAAGAAATTGCAGAAGGAGAATGAACATGTCCTTGAGTAATAGGCAGACTTAGAAATTATACTTCATGATGGTGTTTTAATTTGTTTTATATCTAATCACCTAACCCTAGGGACTCAAACCTTGAAGAATTCTTACAGAGTTTATTGTCATGAGCTATAGACAGAATAACTAAAGGAAAATTCCTCTTCTGTAATTTACAGTATGATTTCTTTTGTCATTGACCTGTTGCTGATGTTTTTAAAAATAATTCATCTCCATACGGAGGCTGTGTTTGTGCATGCTAAGTCGCTTCAGTCGTGTTGGACTCTTTGTGACCCCATGGACTGTAGCCCACCAAGTTCCTATGTCCATGGGATTCTCCAGGCAAGAATACTGGAGCAGGTTGCCATGCTCTCCTCCAGGGGATGTTCCTGACTCAGGAATTGAACCCCTGTCTCTTTATGTCTCCTGCATTGGCAGGAGGGTTCTTTACCACTAGTGCCACCTAGGAAGACCATACAGAGGCTATACTTCTTAAAATCATGAAAAATTACATTAGTATATTTTCCAATGAACCTAACCCAAATTATGGCTGATACAATGTGCTTTTTAGTCTTACATATCTCTACATATATTGATATGGAAACACACTTAACATTACACTGTACAAAACACACAACATTATACTATACATATTTTTGCATTTAGCCAGTTAGGCTTATTCATGCCCTGAGTATGAGTACCATCAGCTATGGGTTGGTAAGAGTGGATACTGATTAGGTGTCATGATCCTAGCTTGGACAGCAAGGAGATCCAACCAGTCCATCCTAAAGGAAATCAGTCCTGAATATTCATTGGAAGGACTGATGCTGAAGCTGAAGCTCCAATATTTTGGCTAACTGAGGCAAAGAACTGACTCATTGGAAAAGAGCCTGAAGTAGGGAAAGATTGACGGCAGGAGGAGAAGGGGCCTACAGAGGATGAGGTGGTTGAATGGCATCACTGACTCGGTGGACATGAGTTTGAGTAAGCTCTGGAAGTTGGTGATGGACAGAGAAGTCTGGCATTCTGCAGCCCATGGGGTCACAAAGAGGCAGACATGACTGAGCAACTGAACTGACTGACTGATTTATGATACTGCTGATCAGTTCAGTTCAGTCGCTCAGTCATGTCCGACTCTTTGTGACCCCATGAATTGCAGCATGCCAGGCCTCCTGTATAAAAGGAGAAAGTCCTTGGGAAAATGGCGAAGGGCCAGAAGTACGCGGCTTTGCACTACGGATAGAAAGACATCTCCTGCCTTCGGTTATGCTCGGCACCAAGAGTTAATAATAAATAGGGATGTTACTTATGAGAGCAGGTTGTGGGAGAAGCCCATGAGTCATTTACAGCGCGGTGTCCTTGAAATGTTTCTACTGATTATGCCTTTGAGCTCTTTGTTCCTGCTTCTATAAAAAAGCTTGACTGCAGAAATAAACTTGTCAGTCCTTGCAAGAGACTGTCCAAGTGTCCTTCTTTCAGGTTCATCACTTCCAAGTCCCAGAGAGAAAAACCCCAACAAGTGGCACCATGAACAGGGACTTGAGAGAAAGGCTGAACAAAGCGATGAGCCCCTGCAGAAAGAGGTAAGCAGGATGGGACAACATAGCAGTAAAATTCCTTTCATTTCTATAATGCATCATTTTTTGAAACAAAATGGTGTTAATGTTTCAAGAGATCAGTTGAATGACTGCTATCATATACTAGTGGAACATAATCCATGGTTCCTGGAGGAGGGGACTCTTGATCTTGATGTATGGAAAAGGGTTAAGAATAATGTTTTGCGAGCATATCAGCAGGGAGTTCGCATTCCGCCTCAATGGTGGGTTACCTGGTCACTCATATGGGCTGTCATAGAACAAATTGAAGGGCATAATGTTGATTTGGAGGTAGAGACTTTTCAGTCTTTGCATGAATACGAGCTTGATGAACAAGACATGCAAGGTGCTTTGAAATGCAAGAATGTCATGCTCAATCAAACACAAACCCTGGAAAAACAACTTGAGAATGTATCTATTAAGGATGTGCCAAAACCAAAACCGCTTAAGGTGGAAGTCATTTCACTCAGTGGACAGCCCAAATCTGAGGCTTTTCCTTCTGCTCCATCTGTAACTGCAGTTGCTAATCTTGCTCGTACTAACCACTTCACTCCTCCTCGGGAGATGCCTGCTTGTGCTTTCGCTTTCCCAATACAATTTGATCAACCCGTCCAGGGTCAAAATTCTTGGGATGGTATAGATTTTAGCATGTTGTCTAGCTTTAAGAAAGCATGTACTCTGTATGGACCTACTTCTCCTTACTGTATAGAATTTCTCAGAGGATGGGCTGACCATTGGATGCCATATGATTTTTTTTTCAAGTAGCAAAGATGGTTTTAAATCCTCAGCAATTACTGCAGTGGCAAATGTGGGTTGGTGATGAGGCCCGACAGCTGATGATTGACCAGCAATCTCTTGGTAACCCTGCCAATTTAACCTATGATATACTGACTGGAACAGGGACTATGGTGGATGTAATGGCGCAATTAGCTAACATTACCCTTGAGATGTTACATTTCATTAAAGAAACTGCCTGCAGGGCATGGGCAAAGGTTGCTAGCGCTAACTCTGATGGTTCATTTGTTAAGATTATTCAAGGACATGAGGAGGAATATTCTCAATTTATAGGAAAATTAAAGGATGCAATTGAAAAATCTATTAAGGATGTGACTTTACAAAACATTATTTTAAAACAACTTGCTTTTGAAAATGCTAGTGAGGAATGTCAATCTGTGCTCAGACCAGTTCAAGAGACTGGCTCTCTTATGGAGTATTTGAAAGCATGTAGGGACATCAGGTCTATGTCCCATAGAGCAAAATTGGCAGCATTGGAAACCTTTAATGTACAAAAGGCTGCTAATACCAAATGTTTTAACTGTGGGAAGCCCGGCCATATGAAAAAACAATGTCACCTGCCAACACAGGCCAGAAAAAATAATACTACTTCTAATAGGAAGAGACCCCCAGGAGTATGTCCAAGATATAAAAGGGGGTTTCATTGGCTGAATGAATGTCATTCTAAATTTGATACGGATGGAAACACTTTGAACCCCGTGCACAGCAAAAACAACAGGGAAACTGATAAAGGGGCCATCCTCTAGCCCCACTACAAAAGGAGGACCTAGCGTTATGACGCTACAAGCAGCTACATCTAAGAGTGCTTGCGTTGATATACCTAGTCCTTATGATATGGAACTAATAGAATTATACAACCCTCACAAAATTCCCACTGGATATTATGGCCCAATTCCACCCGGGACAGTGGTACTGATTTTGGGACGTAATAACTGCACAATGAGAGGTTTAGTGGTATTGACCGGTGTTGTGGATGAAGATTATGAAGGGGAAATACATGTTATGGTAAATGTTGTGAAAACGGGAAATGCATACTTACAAAAAGGGGAACATTTTGCACAATTATTACTTTTGCCATATGTTAAACCAATGCAGGCATCTGATAAAGTTCGGCAGGGAGGCTTTGGCAGTACCAACCTCACTGCTGCACTATCCACCTTATTAAAGGAACATCAGAAACCCATGCTTACTTTACGCATACGGGGAAAGAATTTCACAGGCATGTTAGATACTGGAGCTGACATTTCAATCATTAGAGCTGCAGAGTGGCCCCTCGATTGGGGTAAGGTTGTGGCTCCTTCTAGACTATTAGGAGTGGGTGAAGCTGATGCCACACAAACTTTTGTCAGTGCATCCTATTTACAAGTGTATGGCCCTGATCAAATTGTAGCTTATCTTAAACCCTATGTCACTGATATCCCTATCAATTTATGGGGATGGGATTTTCTTGAACAAATGAAAGCCACAATTTCTTTAAATGAACCTTTTTACTGGGGGCCATTGAGTTAACACTGCTGCCCCTCGATTGGGAATCTGATACCCCAGTATGGACACCTCAATGGCTCCTAATTAAAGAAAAATTGGCAACTCTTATGCAATTAATTAATGAACAATTACAAAAAGCTCATATAGAACCTTCATTTTCCCCGTGGAATTTCCCTGTTTCTGTAATAAAAAAGAAGTCAGGAAAATGGTGAATGTTGATAGATTTAAGAAATGTTAATAATACCATGTCACCTATGGGGCCCTTACAACCCAGATTGCCCTCCCCTTCTATGGTACCAAAAGGATGGTCTGTAGTTATTATTGACTTACAAGACTGCTTTTTTACTATACCTTTGCACCCTAAAGGTAGAAAACATTTTGCCTTTTCAGTTCCTTCTATAAATCACATGGCTCCTGTTAAAAGATTCCAATGGAAGGTGCTACCTCAGGGAATGATGAACTCCCCTACCATTTGCCAATATCTCATATCTGTTTTATTACAACCCATTAGAGACAAGTATCCTACTGCATTTATAATTCATTATATGGATGATATATTTCTCTCTATGGAATCTGAACTCTGTTTACAACAGTTATATAAGGAAGTTACTATTACTCTTCAAAATCATGGCCTGCTTATTGAGCCAGATAAAATTCAGTGGAAAGCACCCTTTAATTATTTAGGACATGTTATGGAAGAATCTAAAATCAAACCTCAAAAAATTCAAATTTCTGTGCAATCTCTATGCATGCTGAATGATTTTAAAAAATTGCTAGGAGATATTAATTGGGTGCAGCCATCTGTTGGCATCCCCACCTATGCCTTACAAAATCTATTTAAAATTTTAGAGGGATCCCCCGACCCTAATAGCCCTAGGCAGCTAACAAAAGAGGCCAAAGAAGAACTGGCCTTAGTGGAGAAACGCATTCAACAATCTTTTTCAACTCGGCTAGATTATGATCAACCAGTTTCTTTATATATATTCCCTACTGAACATTCACCCACGGCAATTATAGCTCAACATAGCCCAATAGAATGGGTATATTTACACACTAAACAGTCTAAAAAATTGTATCATATATTGAGAAAATAGGGCACTTAATTGTTTCAGGAAGAAGCCATGTACAAACTTTGACTGGATTTGATCCATATGCAATACACGTTCCCTTGACAAAAAAGGAATTGCAAATTGCCCTACAGTATAACCTGACCATGCAAATGGAATTAAGTGATTTTCAGAATGTTATCTCATTTCATCTGCCGAAAAGAAAATTGTGGGACTTTCTACAATGTACTAAATTCATTTTAACTAATATCATTGCATCCCAGCCTATTACCAGTGCACCCACCTATTTCATTGATGGCAACAAGAAAGGCATAGCAGGGATTGTCGGCCCTGATATCAAAGAGAAATTACCCACTACCTATTCTTCAGTACAAAGAGCTGAATTGTATGCTTTATATGCTCTTTTGTCGCTTCAACCATTATCTTTTGACATATATACTGATTCCAAATACCTTGCTTCCCTTTTTCCTGATTTTGTTACCACCTTTTTATACAACCTAGATGAGGAATTATATACTCTCTTTTCACAGACTCAAGCTTTAATTCATTCACGTATGGAACCTTTCTTTATTGCACATATACGTGCTCATTCAGGTTTACCTGGCCCTCTGGTCGCAGGAAATGATGCTGTTGATAGACTCATAGCTCCCATTTTTACATCTGCCAATGACGAACATGCTAATCTTCATACAAATGCTAAGAGATTACACTCTAAATACCATATTCCTCTCACTGAAACACGACATATTATTAAAACCTGTGATGTCTGCACTCCTCTGCACTTACGAACTACGATTTCAGGAGTTAATCCCCAGGGGCAACAACCTAATTCCCTTTAGCAATCTGATTTCACTCACTGCTCCTTAAGAAAATTTTCTTTGCTTTTTGTCTCACTTGATACATTTTCAGGCTTTATCTGGGCAGTACCTGTCTCTTCAGAATTCAACAAACACACCATTTCTGCACTCTTACTCACCTTCCCCGTTATGGGGATTCCTTCTGTCTTGAAAACAGACAATGGACCTGCATTCACCTCGCATTCATTTCGTTCATTTTTATCAGAATGGAACGTCACACACATTACAGGAATACCCTATAATCCTCAGGGGCAAGCCATTATCGAAAGAGCCCACCACACCCTAAAAACTCACTTACTAAAACAGAAAGGGGGAATATGGAAGAGGAGATACACTTCTTATCCTATGAACCCTCAATTACTATTATCTTTAACTCTTTATTCCCTGAATTTTTTAAATTTAACAAAAAATAATTCTGACACTTGTGCAGATAGACATTTTGCAGAAGACAAAAACAGCAAATTATGTAAAGTTTAAAAATAAAATAAAATTAAAAAAAAATAAAATCATAAAAAAAAAAAAAAAAGAACTCAGGTAAAGTAGCTCACAGAAAAAAAAAAAAAAAAAAAGAAATCAATACACCAATATAGTATAAGCAATTTAATCAGTGGCTGCCAGGAATCTTACGACTCCTAGGCAAGGGTTATGGTCTTGTCATTGCAGATGGAGAGGAAATCAGGGTTCCCCTTCGCCATGTCCACTACCGAGAATGACCCCAAAACCAGACTCCCTTGGGAAGGGTCTAAGTTGACACAAAGGGTCTCGTCAATGACCCTGGAGGAGCCAATGAAGAAACACCATCGTCTGAATCCTTACCCGACATGGGCTCAAGTGAAAAAACATGACTCGTCAGGCTGAGCAGACACTGAAGAGCACTGGAACTCCTATGACTCCAGATAAGCTGTTTCTGGCAATGTTAGCTGTTCTTTCCTGTTCCTCTGGGGTAAGTGCAGAGTATGTTTATTGGGCATACATACCCAACCCACCACTTCTCTCCATAGTGGATTGGGTAGATAAAGCCCCTATGATCTTTACTAATGACAGCATGCATTTTCCAAGTCTCTGGTCCACAAAGCGACCAATCCATGAAGAAGATGAGGGAAAGCCAATCAATATTTCCATGGGATTCAAAACCTTGCCTATCTATTTCAGATCTCATCCCCTTTGCATGACTATCTTCCCACAGTGATGGGCATACTCTGCCAACAATGGGACTGCTTCACATCTTGGAATGTTTGCCGTGGCATCTTTCTTACTTAATGGTTCCGAGCGATATTATCCAGGCCAGATAGCCAACTATTTGAACTCGCTTTTTCAACCAGAGGAACCAACATGTCATACTGTATCTTGGAGAAGAAAACAGGAGATACAACCATTACATTGGTCTGACTGTCGAGGCCAATTTGGGAAAGTTTCTATAATTCAGCAAAATCATACCAATCATACATTTATATTTGTTGACTGGGGACCTCACGGTTTGTTTGTAAACTGTTCTGAAGAGCAGGAGGAACATCATTTGCTCCTGGTTTAATAGATCAAGCCTTGGAGGCCTTCATAAATCCAAGACAAGTTTCTGGACTGATAAGGACATATTGCTGAATTGGTATAATGGGGGCTTATCACCCCCATGACCCAGGATTGTCGTCCCTATTGTGGGGCCAGAGCAATGGCACATTTGGAAAATTCCAGCAGCCTTAGAGCACTTCGCTAGTGTTTATAGGACTATGGGTGTGTTTCGTCCTTCTAATTACACCTTCCTATATAATAATACTGGCTATATTCAATCATGTGTTCACCTTCCATACTTGTTTATTGTAGGGCATTTTGATACTGACTTATCAGCCAAGATTGTCAATTGTACTGCATGTGCATTGTATAGCTGCCTTAATCACACCATTTCATATCACAATGCTGGCATTGCACTAGTTAAACAAAGATCTGAGTTATGGCTTCCCGTAAACTTAACTGAGCCTTGGAATGATTCTGTGTTTCTTTCTGTACTGTTGAAAACTGGGTTTAGGCAATTTAAGCACATCCTTAGGTGGATTATTGCAGGCATCCTAAGCCTTATCTCCACTGTGACTGTAGGAACTTTGTCTGATATGGCTTTACATAATTCTATACAAAGCATGATTTTATCACTGCTTGGCACAAAGACTCTCCTGATCTATGGATTCGACAAGCTCAAATAGATCAGCAATTACAAACACTAATTAATGAGTTACAAACTGTGGTTATCTACTTAGGAGATCAAATGCAGCAACTGACTTTCCGAACACATATACGCTGTCACTGGAATTTTACTTCTTGTTGTCTGACTAACATGCCCTATAATAGCACTGAATATCCGTGGAATAAGGTTAAGGTGCATTTGCAGGATCTCACAAGTAACTCAAGTTTAGACATCAAATTGTTGAAACAACAAGTTGCTAATTTTCAAGTTACAGTACCTAGGGAATTGTATAGTACTCAATTCTATGATAGTTTAACCAAAACCCTATCGTCTCTAGACCCTAGAGCTTGGCTTTCAGGAAGCAATATTTTCATATATGTATTAATCACCCTGCTTTTTTTGTCCTTGATTATAGGATACAGAAGGCTCTACTCAAGACTCTGTGCCTCCCACAATGGAGTCCAACTAGCTGCTGCCGTGCTTAATTTAAAAACAAAAGAAGGATATGTTGGGAAGTGTAGTGCAAAATAGCCATAAAAGGAGAAAGTCCTTGGGAAAATGGCGAAGGGCCAGAAGTATGTGGCTTTGCACTACAGA
Source organism: Bos taurus (assembly GCF_002263795.3). Classification (NCBI taxonomy): domain Eukaryota; kingdom Metazoa; phylum Chordata; class Mammalia; order Artiodactyla; family Bovidae; genus Bos; species Bos taurus. The sequence continues at coordinate 79,911 of NC_037341.1, forward strand.
TAGAAAGACATCTCCTGCCTTTGGTTATGCTCAGTGCCAAGAGTTAATAATAAATAGGGATGTTACTTGTGAGAGCAGGTTGTGGGAGAAGCCCATGAGTCATTTAGAGCGCACTGTCCTTGAAATGTTTCTACTGATTATGTGTTAGCTCCGTATGCGCTCTGCTGGCCGCATACTTTGAGCTCTTTGTTCCTGCTTCTATAAAAAAGCTTGACTGCAGAAATAAACTTGTCAGTCCTTGCAAGAGACTTTCCAAGTGTCCTTCTTTCAGGTTTGTCGCTTCCAAGTCCCGGGGAGAAAAACCCCAACACTGTTCATCACCAATTCCCAGACTTCACTCAAATTCATGTCCATTGAGTCGGTGATGCCATGCAGCCATCTCATCCTCTGTTGTCCCCTTATCCTCCTGCCCCCAATCCCTCCCAGCATCAGAGTCTTTTACAGTGAGTAAACTCTTCGCATGAGGTGGCCAAAGTACTGGAGTTTCAGCTTCAGCATCATTCCCTCCAAAGAAATCCCAGGGCTGATCTCCTTCAAATTGACTGGTTGGATCTCCTTGCAGTCCAAGGGACTCTCAAGAGTCTTCTCCAACACCACAGCTCAAAAGCATCAATTCTTCAGTGCTCAGCCTTCTTCACAGTCCAACTCTCACATCCACACATGACCACAGGAAAAAACATAGCCTTGACTAGACAGAGCTTTGTTGGCAAAGTAATGTCTCTGCTTTTGAATATGCTATCTAGGTTGGTCATAACTTTCCTTCCAAGGAGTAAGCGTCTTTTAATTTCATGGCTGCAGTCACCATCTGCACTGATTTTGGAGCCCAAAAAATAAAGTCTGACACTGTTTCCACTGTTTCCCCATCTATTTCCCATGAAGTGATGGGACCGGATGCCATGATCTTTGTTGTCTGAATGTTGAGCTTTAAGTCAACTTTTTCACTCTCCACTTTCACTTTCATCAAGAGGCTTTTGAGTTCCTCTTCACTTTCTGCCATAAGGGTGGTGTCATCTGCATATCTGAGGTGATTGATATTTCTCCAGGCAATCTTGATTCCAGCTTGTGTTTCTTCCAGTCCAGAGTTTATCATGATGTGCTCTGCATAGAAGCTAAATAAGCAGGGTGACAGTATACAGCCTTGACGTACTCCTTTTCCTATTTGGAATCAGTCTGTTGTTCCATGTTCAGTTCTAACTGTTGCTTCCTGACCTGCATACAGGTTTCTCAAGGGGCAGGTCAGGTGGTCTGGTATTCCCATCTCTTTCAGAATTTTCCACAGTTTATTGTGATCCACACAGTCAAAGGCTTTGGCATAGTCAATAAAGCAGAAATAGATGTTTTTCTGGAATTCTCTTGCTTTTTCCATGATCCAGTGGATGTTGGCAATTTGATCTCTGGTTCCTCTGCCCTTTCTAAAACTAACTTGAACATCAGGAAGTTCACGGTTTACGTATTGCTGAAGCCTGGCTTGGAGAATTTTGAGCATTACTTTACTAGGGTGTGAGATGAGTACAATTGTGCGGTAGTTTGAGCATTCTTTGGCATTGCCTTTCTTTGGGATTGGAATGAAAACTGACCTTTTCCAGTCCTGTGGCCACTGCTGAATTTTCCACATTTGCTGGCATATTGAGTGCAGCACTTTCACAGCATCATCTTTCAGGATTTGAAACAGCTCAACTGGAATTCCATCACTTCCACTAGCTTCGTTTGTAGTGATGCTTTCTAAGACCCACTTGACACCTAATTTTTCAAGACATTTGTTTCGGTGAACACTCTATTACAGTCATCCACAAAGGATAATTTATAAACCATAATATTACTACAGACCATTGATTATTGGAATCCAATTTTCTATTCACATGATGCTTGGCCTGTGTTTAAGGCTAAAGATATTGTCCAAATATTCATCTTTGAAAGTCTTCCCCCAAATTACCACTTCTTGCTTGAATTTCTTTGGGAAAACATAAACCTCACTAGAACACTATAATAGGAAAATACTTCTTTTAAAGAATTGAAGAATTGATTTTAAAAAAGAAAAGAAAAAAATGAATCAAGATATTGCACAGTAATGATCACACTGGAAGAGTATCATGTTTAGGACTGGAGATGCTATGTTAGTAGAATATGCAAGAGTGCAGATAGGTGTCACAGATCAAGAAACTATCTTTTTCATAAATGTGAATCAAAAGCTCTTTTAATAATTTCTTACTAAATCTAGTAGATTTTATATTTTTAAACTTTTTACATTTTTTGATTCTGAATTTCCCTTATGTAAGGGCTTCCCTGGTGGCTCAGAAGGTAAAGAATTTACCTTAAATGCAGGAGATGTGGGTTTGACCCCTGGATGGGGAAAGATCACTTGGAGAAGAGAATGGCTACCCACTCCAGTGTACTTGCCTGGAGAATTCCGTGGACAGAGGAGCCTGGCAGGCTACAGTCCATGCGTGTGTGCTCAGTCACTTCAGTTGTATATGACTCTGCATACCTGTAGACTGTAGCCCACCAGGCTCCTTTGTCCATGGGATTCTCCAGGCAAGAAGACTGGAATGGGTTGCCATGTCCTTCTCCAGGGGATCTTCTTCACCCAGGGATCGAACCCAGGTCTCCTGTGTCCTCTGTGTAGCAGGCAGATTCTTTGCCACCAGGCCACCAGAGGAAGCCCAGGTTACAGTCTATGGGCTCACAAACTGTTGGACATGACTGAGCAACTAACACACTTTGACTTTAGTCATGTAAGGAAAATGTCTTGTAATAGAATAATATAGTAAGATACGTGCCCAATATCAATCAGTATATCGGCTGTTGCCTTCTTTAGTTAGTTAGCATATTAATATTGGCATGTATACATCATGCACCAGATCCAGGTTTTGTAATTATTGCTCCAGAAAGAAGTGAACATTGAACTGTACAATTCTTAGCAGTATTGTATGTATCCTCAGCAACCATTTAGTCATAGTCTTTCAAGGAAGAAAAGTTATATTTATACTTGCTACATCCAAAAGTTTTAAAGGTAAGTAGCATATAAATCCATCTATAGAAACAGTAGTTCATAAATGTTACTAAATATAACCGTTAGTGAACTAACCTATGTTATCTAACATATCAATGCATTGAGCTTTGTAGTTAAAATGTTTACTTTTAGATTGAAAGTGCAACCTAAGAATTTTTGGAAAAGAGTTTGCATTGCATTTATATAAATAAACTGCCTATTCAAGAGCATTTACCAAGCAAAAATAATCTATACTAAAAGGATTTTGCAACTATTTGATCCTTTTCTCTTTTTTTTCTTTTCTACTTAATATAAAAATCTAATGAGAACCAAATTACAAGTTACATAACTTCAAATTTGCTATTTATTTTTTTTTTTTCTAATTTTATTTTATTTTTAAACTTTACATAATTGTATTAGTTTTGCCAAATATGGGGAACACATGTATACCTGTGGCGGATTCATTTTGATATTTGGCAAATTTGCTATTTAAAACAGTATATTTTAATTGTTATCTTGAAACATTACTGAATATGTCAGACATCACATGATGCATTCTCAAATTTTCTAAATCATTTTTGTGTTAGTAACATCTTTATTAAACTACACACAGATACACAGCACACTATTTTTGTTTCTGATTTTTTTTTTTAATTTTTGCAATGCTGTGTTGGTTTCTGCCATACAACCATGCTAATCAGCCATGATTATACATGCATCCCCTCCCTTCCTAGGCTCTGTCCCCTCTCCTCATTCCATTCCTCCCAGTAATCAGAGACCACCAGACTGGGCTCCCTGAACTGGATAGGAACATTTGGTTATGACCCTTGGATGACAAACAAAAGTTAAATTCCTATCTCTATTGCCATGCGTAAAGAGGGTTGGGAATTTTGCTGCATATTCCTAAACAATAAAAGACATATGATTTAGTGTAAAGCATTATGGTAAATATTTAATTTTCATAGAAAGCTCTAAATCATGGAAGGAAATGTAATATTTAATTTGTTGAATTATAACTACAACACATAGACCCTCCTTACTTTCTGCTTATAAACCTTAATTATGATTGAAGTGAAGTCGCTCAGTTGTGTTCGACTCTTTGGACACGGACTGTAGCCCACCAGGCTCCTCTGTCCATAGAATTCTCCAGGCAAGAGTACTGGTTGCCTTCTTCCTGCAGGGTATATTCCCGACCCAGGGATTGAACCCGGGGCTCCCGCATTGGAGTCAGACACTTAACCATCTGAGCCACCAGGGAAGCCCGTTAGTAAGACACAAATAGGAAAGGCAAGACTTATGTTTAATCTCAATCAGTCATTTCCTTAAAGCAATCCAATGACCCATAAATTATTAAAACCTTTGGTAAAACCTGTCATAGTCATGGATTCTCTGCTATTTGCTATAGAATTACCTGGAATTATCAAGAAAGAATATCTTTGATGAGGTAAATGTTTTAATTAATCTTTGGTGAATATTGAGCCAGGGCTTTCCAGGTGGCGCTAGTGGTAAAGAATCTGCCTGCCAATGAAGGAGATGCCAGAGACTCTCCTTCAATCCTGAGAGGCCTGGATTAGATTCCTGTATTGGGAAGTTCCCCTAGAGGAGGAAATGGTGACCCACTCCAGTATTCTTGCCTGGAAAATTCCGTGAACAGAGGAGCGTGAGGGGTTACAGTTTATGGCATCACAATGTCAGACCTGACTGAGAAGGCACGCATCACACATGCACAAATACTGAGCCAACTTCTTCATGTCACCCTATACCCCTGACCTAAAACATAACAGCTCTACAAGAAGCAAAAAATTTCAAACCTTGCCTTTAAGTTTAGCCTTTTTTTTTTTTTTTTTTTTTTAACTTTGACCCAAACATAGATGAGACCCAAACAGGGACTTGATTGCTTCCAACATAAGAATGGTCCAAGGAGGATGATTTACATACAGGTCTGTAGAGTGAAGATTAGTTGGTCCATTAGCTCAGCCTGAAGCTCGAGTGACCTGCCTCATATCAGCAGAGCTGCCTCAGTAAAGTCACTATTTAAGAATAGCTGTTGTTGCAACCTACTGGAGTTCATAAATGTTTCTTTTTTCATGAATGAATAGCTAATGCTTTACTGAAATCTGTACGCTAAATCATAATTTGTTGGTTGTTATACTATCATGGGAGAACTGGTTTAAAGATACTGTAACTTAAATTGAATCGAAAATTACCTAAGTAAAATTTCTAGTAAAAGAGATAGATAAATACATTTTAAAATGTACAACCACAATGATGTACATGGAAAAACTTAAGTGATAGATATACACTATATCTCCAACATTTGTATCATTTTCTTGCACTAGCACATAGAGAATAATTTATATCTGGTTATATTAGCAATTATATTAAACTATACCATATTATGAACTATTTAAGTTAGATATATTTCAAATTTGTCTTTGTTTGCCTGGGAATCTTCCAAAGCCAAAATGTTTCTTATGGGATTAATAAAGTCTTAAGATACTTAGAGTTTTATGCTGAGCAGCTCTCAATGTACTACTTTTATATTAAGATGTAAACTTCCTTACTGTAGGCTATAACTCTTCAGATCCTTTTAAAAGTCCTGTAGTTCACATGACTTGAATTAAACTGAAATTTAACCAGGACAAATACAAGGTCAGATATTATACACACAAAAAATTACAATTCAATGTTTGTGTCAAACTTTTAGTTGAAGTAGTTTTTTATTTCTATTTTTATTTGTAATTTTAAAGTTACTTTAATAAAATAAAAGAGTGAACAGAAATTGGCCTGTCAATTGCAAGGTTAAAATAGGTTCATGATTCTATTTGCTATTGAGAAACTCTTACTCTCAAAAAATCTTTCTAGCTTTACATTTTATCACAGAACAATTTAATGTTGAATAATTTCTTCACTGACTTTTTCACATCTTTGTTCCTGAGGCTGTAGATCACTGGGTTCAGCATGGGGATAACCACTGTGTAAAAGACAGAGGCCACCTTGACCATGAGCGATGAACTTCTGGAGTTAGGAACACAATAGAGGAAAAGGATGGAGAAGGCAATGGCACCCCACTCCAGTACTCTTGCCTGGAAAATCTCATGGATGGAGGAGCCTGTGGGCTGCAGTCCATGGGGTCGCTAAGAGTTGGACACGATTGAGCAACTTCACTTTCACTTTTCACTTTCATTTATTGGAGAAGGAATTGGCAACTCACTCCAGTGTTCTTGCCTGGAGAATCCCAGGGACGGCAGAGCCTGGTGGGCTGCATTGTCCAGTCTATGGGGTCACATAGAGTCGGACACGACTGAAGCGACTTAGCAGCAACAGCAGCAGATGAAAATGATGGTCCCATGGAAGATGGTAATGGTGGTCAGGTGGGAGGCACAGGTGGAGAAGACTTTGTGGCACCCCCCAGTCGAAAGCATCCTTAAGACAGTGATAAAAATGAAAACATAGGAGGTGCGAATAATCATCAGGCTGCTTACTTCATTGAATGTGGCAGAGACTAAAATGATCTCCTGGTTAATGTAGGGGTCAGAGCAGGAAATAGCAACAATGGCTGCATGCTCACAGACAAAGTTATTTATGAACTTAGTCCCACAAAGGATAACCTTGATAAAACGTATGTGTATATTAAGGAACAGGCCTATACTCCAAGAGTATAATGCAGACAACCACAAGGAACAAAGCTTCTGGACATCACAACAGCATAGATAAGAGGGTTACAAACGGCCATGAATTGGTCATATGCCATCACTGCCAACAGGAATGTCTCTGTCACCACAAATATGCAGACAAAGAAGAATTGTATGAGGCATCCTGTGAAGGAGATGGTTCTGTCTTCCACAACCAAGTTTTCTAGTAGCATGGGTGTAACTACTGTCGAGTAACAGGAATCAATGAAGGATAAATGGCTGAGAAAGAAATACCTGGGCGTGTGGAGCCTGGAACTGGACTTCATTATCAGGATCATGCCCAGGTTCCCCAGCAGAGTGACTGTGTAGATGGTCAAGAAGACCAGGAACTGGGGCAGCTGGAGCTGAGGATATTCTGAGAATCCAAGAGAATGAAAGTGACCTTATTACTCTGGTTTGCTTGGTTCCTGTGGACAAAGTATCAATGTTGATCCAGAAGAGTAAAAACTAAACTTTGAAATAGGCGAGAGAATAGAAAATGTGTTGCAAAACTCACTGGGTCTCTGTTTACAGTGTTTCTGTAAATGCTATACTTCTGCTTTATTTCAAATGCTAATGTTCACTTGTATGTCAATTATACAGCCAATAATAATTTTCATTGTGTATAATCTTCAGAAACAAAGAACTAAAACAGATTAGGTCCTGCTTTATTTCAAATAATAAAACTCATTATTATCAGCTGCTTTCAGGAGACATTGTCTTTGAGTGACTCTGAGTTGTGTGAAAACACCTGATATATACAATCCAATTACATGTATTGGAGAAAAACATGTCTTTAGGTTCCACAGTTTCTTACCTGCCTCACCTCCTGAGCTATGAGACAATTAACTTATATGCTAATTTGTATAATGGTAACATCTCTGCAAAACAGTTAATATAATATTTTCTTCGTTGTTGTATCTCCTTTCAATTCCTTTCTTATTCCTAGTTATTCCAAATTCTCAACCCATTCTGGAGCTATGCTATAAGACATACTAAACTTTTTCACTTATATTGAACTAATTTTGAAAATGTTTAAATGTATTCTTCATAGCCAATTGTATTATTCATCAGAAGTTTCAAAACAAAATATGAGCTATGCTTCCTGTGATAATAGTTGAAACAATATTGAACAGGAAACTCATTTCTTTCCATTGTAGCAGATTTTGGAGTTTGGGTGACAAAAATAAGAACTGTGAAAGTACTGGAGAAAGCATATAGGCCTCAGAATGGATCAAATATATACTCTGCCATTTTGAATTAAGTTTTTAGTCCTTCCAAAGAAAAGTGGCTGGAAAACACCTATTTCAAATGGGACACCAGAATATTTCTTGATTATTACTGATCACAATAATCAGTAACTTTTCCTCTATAGTAAGATAAGAATAGTAATATAAATTTTAAATCACTAGATTGGAACTAGATACTTCAATAATGAATTCAAATGCTGTAAGACATGGTATAACAGATATTTACCTTTTTATATATCAGAATTATGAATAATTGTTATGATTTCAAACACCTGATATGTTTGTGAAAATCCAGCACAAGCATGGACATCTATCAACTGGTGGACACATTGGGGAAGACAATGCAGAAATCCCTTCTTCTGGAAGCCACACAATAGAAACACTGTAGAATTTCATTAGAACACTTGGTTTAAGATGCACCTTTCCTTATTTTTCTCTAGGTTTTCTCACCACACTATAGCTTTCTCTGATTCCCACATGATGAACTTGTAAGAAAGATACCTTCCAAGGACCGTGTTCACAACAGACCCTCTGTAACAATACTTTGTAAGGTCTCAGCACTGCAAAGATTGATTATGACTATTATTCCAGCCACATTCCTCCAATTTAAAATGCTCTGTGCAAGATTATGAGAATAATTTTCCATGATTGTTTAATATAACAGTGACTTTAAGATTCTAAATAAATGTTAATAGCAAATGTATAACATTAACATTCTTCAGTATGACTTTTCCAAAAACTGCTTAGATCTATAAATTCAACCTCATTATCACTAATACATCCTTCTTAGTAAAGGTGGATTTATCAAGCTCTGCTATATAGTACATGCCTATTTCTTTATAATTTATTTCCCCATTTTATTATTTCTTATGATGTTTGCTTTATTTTGCCACCTTCTTTTATAGACATGACTCATTGTTTCATCCCCTCTATATACAGACAAACTTGCATATTATCACTCACAATTACTGTAGGTTATGAGTGCTGAAGAATTGATGCTTTTGAACTGTGGTGTTGTAGAAGACTCTTGAGAGTCCCTTGGACTGCAAGGAGATCCAACCAGTCCATTCTGAAGGAGATCGGCCCTGGGATTTCTTTGGAAGGAATGATGCTAAAGCTGAAACTTCAGTACTTTGGCCACCTCATGTGAAGAGTTGACTCATTGGAAAAGACTGATGCTGAGAGGGATTGGGGGCAAGAGGAGAAGGGGACGACAGAGGATGAGATGGCTGAATGGCATCACTTACTTCGATGGACGTGAATCTGAGTGAACTCCGGGAGTTGGTGATGGACAGGGAGGCCTGGCGTGCTGTGATTCATGGGTTGCAAACAGTCGGACACGACTGAACGACTGATCTGATCTGATCTGAATATCCCTATTATTTATAAAATGGCTGTTACTGTCACTTTTATTTCTAGAAAATTACAGTAAAATCTTGAAGACAAGGCCCCACTTTGTGGGCCTTCTTTGACATTGATACCCAGTGAGAAAACTAGGATACCAATTATTTGAAAGAAAGAATTGGAATATAACTCCATAAACCTTCTCAACCAAACATGGTTCTTTGTGCACACCTTGTTCTACACATGTGTCTGTCTCCCTACAAAGATTACTAGATCTTTATATTTTCTTTTTTAAGTAAAACAAAAGAGACATGAGTCAACTCACTTAAATACCAGAAGAACTTGAATGAGTCATTTATTGAAGAACTCTTTGCTAAGATTAATGAACTTCAGCAATGCTGCTGCTTAGGACTTAATAGAAACACACCTGCAAAGGGTAGTAAAAGTGCCCAGTATTTTTCATTAATTATTTCATACTTTATGATTTTCCAACCTGTTAAGAAAACTCAGAGATACCAAAGATAAGATCAAGCCTGAAAAGTAAATCCTGGCACCAAACTGTATCACAAATATATACCACCATGACCTTAGGCATGTGAAAACTAGAGAATATAACTGAGGTACTGCCTTGATGACTGCAATTCAACTAATTACATTTTAACTCTGAACTCTGTCCCAGGTGGTGTACTGATTGTATATTATTTCCCTAAAACCTTGGGGCATTTGTATTATCAACTTTACTCATTTAATCTTAAAAATTAAAAAACACCATTAAAAAAATCTATGTGGATATAAATACATAAATCCACAAGGGGAAATTATACACCAATAGATTTATCTTTCATTAATCCACATTTAATTTTTAAAATTTTCTTATGAAGCTATATAAATATATTCTTATGTTTCTAAACATATGGCTGCTAAATTATAATTATACTGTTTATACTTTACAATATTTACTATTTATACTTTACAATATTTGTACTATAAACTTTATTTCATTTTTACACTATTGATTCTATTGATAGAAAACAGATTCCATTGGCTTTTCAATATAGAATGTTCTCAGATGTTATATTTATTACTGAATCCAAAAAGAAATGTTGGATGATATGTTTCTAAAATATCTTTATGAAAAGGATGATATTTTCACTAATTTTGGTAACTACCCAACTTGGCTTTAAGGACACAGGTTAAAAATAATAATAACTTGATGCAGAAGGAGCTGAAGTGCAAGCAGTGAAAGATTTTACTTTCTTAGGCTCCAAAATCATTGCTTTATGGTGACTGCACCCATGAAATTAAAATGCACTTGCTCCGTGGGAGGAAAGTTATGACAAAACTGGGCAGCACATTTGAAACCAGAAACATCACTTTGCCAACAAAAGTTGGCATATAGTCCATATAGTCAAAAGTCCATATAGTCAAAACATAGTGTTTCCAGTAGTCAGGTATGGATGTGAGAGCTGGACCATAAAGAAGACAAAGTGCTGAAGAATTGTTCTTTCAAATTATGGTGCTGGGGAAGACTCCTGAGAGTCCTTCGGACAGCAAGATCCAACCAGTCAATCCTGAAGAAAATCGACCCTGAATATTCATTGGAAGGACTGATGCTGAAGCTGAAGGTCCAGTGCTTTGGCCACCTGACATGAAGAGCTAACTCACTGGAAAAGACCGTGATGCTGAGAATGATTGAAGGCTAGTGGAGAAGAGGGCAGCAGAGGATGAGATGGTCAGATAGCATCACTGACTCAATGGACATGAGTGTGAGCAAACTCCAGGAGACAGTGAAGGGCAGGGAAGCCTGGTGTGCTGCAGTCCATGGGGTGGCAAAGACTCGGATAAGACTTAGTGACTGAACAACAATAACAACAAGCTTATTTCTCACTAATGGAAGATTCAAAATACATTTTGACTGGGCAGCTGTGCCCTATATGGGCTCTGATTTCTCCCAACTCATACCTCATGACATCATCATGGTGCTTCTGAGGTTGTGATTCTCTTAATATTCATTTGAGAAAGAATAGATTCTTCTTCAAATAAATGATGCCAGGACAATTGGGCATTCACAAGTAAAATTACTGGATTGGACACTTGCCTCATATTATATACAACAGTTAACTCAGAAAGTGAACAAGGACCTGAATGAAAGAGCATAAACTATAAAACTCTTACAAGAAAAACACAGGCCTTACATTTCACGCCCTTGAATTTGGCAGTAGATTCTTAAACAGGGAAACAAAATCATGAGTGACAATAAATAAATAAATAAATTGCTAAATTGTACTTCCTCAAAATTTAAAATATTTGTATATTAAAAACATTATCAATAAAGTGAAAAGAAAAGATACAGAAAAGAAACAATACAGACAAAAAGTCCAATCAGGTACAACACAAAATTTACAAATGTCCAACAAGCATGTGAAAATATTCTCAACATATTTAGTTATTAGGAAAATGCAAATCAATGTCATGATGAGATATCAATTTATATCCACTGGATTTGCTATAATAAAAGTACATAATAGCAATGATTAGCAAGGATATGAAGCAACCAGAAGAGTTATATATTATGCTTGGGAATCTAAAATGCTACAGACACTGTAGAATAAGTTTGGCGGTTCTTCTCACATGGATGAACATAGAATTACTATTAGACAAAATGCTTAGCAGGGAAAAAAATAGTCTTTCACAAAGAGATGTTAGGCTTTTCCCCCAATTTCTGGCAGATAATATATATCTTATGTGATAGTAGAGTCTAGGGAGGAGGGGCTGGGTACATGTGATATCAAGTCATGTGTGCATGCTAAGTCGCTTCAGTGGTGTTTGATTCTTTGCCACTCTATGGACTGTAGCCCACCAGGCTTCACTGTCTATGGAATTCTCCAGGCAAGAATACTGGAATGGGTTGTCATGCCCTCCTCCAGAGGATCCTCCCAATCCAGGAATTGAGCCCATGTCTCCTACATCTCCTGCATTGGTAGGCAGGTTCTTTACCACTAGTGCCACCTGGGAAGCACCACAGCACATAGAATTCACTCCTTAGACTGGATGTGAGTTTACTGTGAAGTGTTTTAGTTGCTCAGTCATGTCTGAATCTTTGTAACTCCATGGACTGAAGCCCACCAGGCTCCTCTGTCATGGGATTCTCCAGGCAAGGATACTGGAGTGGGTTGCCCTCCCTTTCTCCAGGGGATCTTCCCCACCCAGGGATAGAACCAAAGTCTCCTGCATTGCAAGTGGATTCTTTATCATCTGAGCCACCAGGGAAGTCCATGAGTTTGCTAGTTGGGCAAAATTAAATCAGGTTAACCAAGATGCTCTAATTGGTATTAGCAGGGCCCCCATTCAATCCACCATTAATGTTACTTACCAACGAAGTTCTCTGTTATCATTGTACAGCAATAGCTATTTTATATGTAATTTGACTGACATGAAAGACTATTTTAGATTTAGCTGGAACTATTTCTGAAGTGTGCATTTCTTAATTTTATTTTTGATGGTTTATGTACAAAGAACAAATAAATTTTATATTAACAAGTAGAATTTTACAAATCATACTCAGGACTTTGTGGGGGCAGAGACATGACTTCTTTGCACTTATAATGTACCAATTCTTTCTATGTGGTGTTAAATAAATATATCCTTTAAATTTAGGCTTCCCTGGTACCTTAGATGGTAAAGAATCTACCTGCAATGCAGGAGACATATGTTTGATTACTGGTCATGCAGATCCCCTGGAGAACAGAATGGCTACCAACTCCAGTATTCTTTCCATGGACACAGGAGCCTGGCAGGCTAAAGCCCATAGAATTGTAAAGAGTCAGACATAACTGAGCAACTAAGCACAGGAATGTCTTTTAACTTTAGTGTCTTAGTGTTGAACAACTCTTAATTACTATGATTCAACTGATGTAACTCCCTCATGGTTAACTATAAACTTTCATGACAACTCAAATCCATTCTTCAATGACTTACAATGACTTAAAGAAAAGAAAAAGAGAAGACTCACCTGAACAGCCAAATGGTAATGTGTCTTTACTCAGAAATCTTTACATGACAAACACTTTATCTAGAGATTTAAATAGTCTAGGCTTTAATTAGGTGTTATTTATTATTTTATTGCTAAGTCTCTACAGTTTACTAAAGTGGTTGAACGATGTATCAACAAGGGAATTATGTTAAATGTGTGCACTGTTTCCCTTCCTAAATTGGAATTACGTTAAATGTGTGCACTGTTTCTCTTCCTAAATTGGAATTACGTTAAATGTGTGCACTGCTTTCCTTCCTAAATTTCCTTCCTAAAATTGGAATTTGAAATGGTATTAAAAATGCTACAAAACTTGGACAGTTCTCCACAGTGCTCTTGTAAATGAAAAAGCAAATCTAAGCCGTTTTACATTCATTGACATAATAATTTGGTATTGACTAGCTTCCTAAGCAGTCTCTTTCACATCTTTGTTCCCGAGGCTGTAGATCACTGGGTTCAGCATGGTGATGACCACTGTGTAAAAGACAGAGGCCACCTTGACCATGAGCCATGAACTCCTGGAGTTAGGAACACAGTAGAGGAAAAGGATGGTCCCGTGGAAGACGGTAATGGCAGTCAGGTGGGAGGCACAGATGGAGAAGGCTTTGTGGCGTCCCCCAGTTGAAGGCATCTTCAGGACAGTGATAGAAATGAAAACATAGGAGGTGAGAATAATTATCAGGCTGCTTATTTCATTAAACGTGGCAGAGACTAAAATGATCTCCTGGCTAATGTAGGGGTCAGAGCAGGAAACAGCAACAATGGCCATGTGTTCACAAAGTTATTTATGATATTATTTCCTCTAAAGGACAATTCAGATAAAAAGTGGGTAAGAGTCAGGGAACAGACTATACCCCAAGAGTATCATGCACCCACCAATAAGGAACAAAGCTTCTGGGACATGACAGCTGTGTAGAGAAGAGGGTTGCAAACGGCCACAAATTGGTCATATGCCATCACGGCCAGCAGGAATGTCTCTGTCACCACAAATATGCAGGCAAAGAAGAACTGCATGATGCATCCTGTAAAGGAGATGGTTCTGTCTTCCACAATCAAGTTTTCTAGTAGCTTGGGTGTAACTACTGTTGAGCAACAGAGATCAACGAAGGACAAATGTCTGAGGAAGTAGTACACAGGGGTGTCGAGTTTGGGATTTATCTTGATAATTAGGATCATGCCCAGGTTCCCCAGCACAGTGACAGAGTAGATGGTTAAGAATAACAGGACAAGGGGGGTCTGGAGTTCTGGATATTCTGAGAAGCCCAAGAGAATGAAAGTGACTTTAGCACTCTGATTTTCTTGGTTCCTGTGGACAAAATATTAAAGTTGATTCAGAGAAATCTGAAGCAAAATTTGAATGAAATATAATGTTATTCCCTCAGTACTGTCAGACGTTTTTGCAACTCCATGGACTGTAGCCTGCCAGGTTCCTCTGTCCATGAGATTCTCTGGGCAAGAACACTGGAAGGGTTGTCATGCCCTCCTCCAGGGGATCTTCCTGACCTAGGCATAGAATGAGAGTACTTATGGGGAAAAAGAGTGCATTGAATTATTATTATTATTTTAATTAGCCTCTTTCCCTCCAAAATGCCTCTACTGTCTTTTTCTGACATTAAATTCATTCTTTTCAAAGCTACTTCCTAAATTCTTAGCAAAATCTGAAATGGTACTCAGTATAAAGGGAAGTCATTCCACATAGACTTCTCTAAAAATTCTATATCTCATTAGGAGTTGAAAGTAAACACTGTTATTTTCACTCAGGTTTTATAACTTTATACTCCAAGAACACATATAACACTTCAAGATTTCCTGTACATGTATAACTATGTCATTCACATATTCCCCCACTCTTTTTATTCAGTTATTCCTTTATGTTCTTAAACATGTGATTAATTCCTGATTCCCTGAAAGTATGTTTCAATTTAACATACAAATCATAGAGTACATGTTCTCTAACTGAAAACACTTTTTCAAAAAGTCAGGATGTGTTCCCTATGTCTATGGTAACAAAGTTTGAATAGTCCAGGGTTGAAAGGGAAATCTTCACCAAAGATGAATACAATTTCTGATGCACACTGGTTCCGTCTTCCCCACACTCCTTTTCCACACGTGTAACTTTTCACTCCACCTCCCACACTCTGTACTTGTCAACAGGCTTGGGGCCAATGTTCGCAATCACCCATGTAGTCCAGGAAGTGTCAGCCATGCTCAGCTGTGAGCACAGGTGCTGTGCATAGTATTTATCTTCTTTTCTGTGCAATTATCCTGGAATATTTTTCCCATTGCAGACCCACTATGCGCTCAGTCCTGTAACAGGCATTTTAGAAACTATAAAATTATAAAATCTCAGCCTCAATTTGTTTCTTAGAGCATTATTCCAGGATATAATCCATATAAGCACAAATGACAACTTATAGTTCTTGTTTATTATTAAAGTTTGTATGAATAAAGGGAATGAAAATATTGTGATCCAGAAAAAACAAAAAATTTCCTTGTGATGTAGCATGGTGAACAATAATAAATGTAGTGAAAGATAAATAATCAAAGACTTCTAGTCAACTAAACAGGTAACCTGGCAGTTAGATTTATACATGTGCTTGTTTGCCTCCTGCAAAGATTAATGGAGCGTATTAGGAACATATTATATTCCTTTTAAAGTGAAATAAAAATCAACTCACCTGAGTGTAGAAGAATTTGACTGGCTCATTTAATAAAGCTTCTTTTCTAAGTTCAATGGATTCCAGGAAAATTTATGCTGAGAAGTCATTTTTTTTTTCTAATTTTATTTTATTTTTAAACTTTACATAATTGTATTAGTTTTGCCAAATATCAAAATGAATCCGCCACAGGTATACATGTGTTCCCCATCCCGAACCCTCCTCCCTCCTGCCTCCCCATACCATCCCTATGGGCCGTCCCAGTGTACCAGCCCCAAGCATCCAGCATCGTGCATCGAACCTGGACTGGCAACTCGTTTCCTACATGATATTTTACATGTTTCATTGCCATTCTCCCAAATCTTCCCACCCTCTCCCTCTCCCACAGAGTCCATAAGACTGTTCTATACATCAGTGTCTCTTTTGCTGTCTCGTACATAGGGTTATTGTTACCATCTTTCTAAATTCCATATATATGCGTTAGTATACTGTATTTATGTTTTTCCTTCTGGCTTACTTCACTCTGTATAATAGGCTCCAGTTTCATCCACCTCATTAGAACTGATTCAAATGTATTCTTTTTAATGGCTGAGTAATACTCCATTGTGTATATGTACCACAGCTTTCTTATCCATTCATCTGCTGATGGACATCTAGGTTGCTTCCATGTCTTGGCTATTATAAACAGTGCTGCGATGAACATTGGGGTACACGTGTCTCTTTCCCTTCTGGTTTCCTCAGTGTGTATGCCCAGCAGTGGGGTTGCTGGATCATAAGGCAGTAATAAGTCTGAAAAATAGTTAACAGGAATCTAGAGTATATTGCAATGAATATTTCAGAAAATGAATTTCTCTTATAATTCATTTAAAATATATTCAGACTTGAAAAGGACTGAGAAAAGGACACCAAAAAAGCTGAACCATAACATCAAACTGTCACATATATATGCCACCAAAACCCCAAGGAGGTTAACCTTAGAGAATATTATTTAGCTATTGCCTTGAGACCACAAATGGGGCAATTGGATGAAATAATGCCCTTGTGATACTTTGGTTGCATATGCATTTTTTCCCAAAGTTTGGGGAACAATTTCATCATGCACTCTAGTCCATTGATCTTTTAAAAATGTTGAACTAGGCACTATATTTTTGTCTTTAAATACTTGCAAAATACAGAAATATACAAAAGCAAAATCAACTATTGGGTAACAATCCAAAGATTCTTAATTTTTGTTGAATTTCTGGTTGTCCCCCTGTATCTGTGGGCTTCCCTCATAGCTTAGTTGGTAAAGAATCCTCTTGCAATTCAGGACACCCCAGTTCAATTCCTGGTCAGGCAGATCCCCTGGAGAAGGGATAGGCTACCCACTTCAGTATTCTTGGGCTTCCCTTGTGGCTCAGCTGGTAAAGAATCTGCCTGCAATGTGGAAGACCTGGGTTGGATCCCTGGGTTGGGAAGACCCCGTGGAGAAGGGAAAGGCTACCCACTCCATTATTCTGGCCTGGAGAAGTCCATGGGCTGTACAGACATGGAGTCGCAAAGAGTCTGTCACAACTGAGTGACTTTCACTTTCTCTGTATCTGAGGGACATATTGAGGTGTTTTGATGTAAAACTTATACAATATGAATCATATTATAGTGTTTTTTACCCTTTCTTTAACATTTGTTGTGAGTTTCATTTTCTGTAAAAACCATTGGTTTTCTTAAGATAATACAACTTGCATTACTATTACAAATATGAGCACAATTCTTTTTTATTCTTACATTTATTATTGAAATTGCAAAAAAGCTGGTATTCTATTTTTCAGTTTATAGTCTAGGTTTATGGGAAGTATAGTATATTTATTATTTAAGAAGCTGCCATATCTTAACATATAAACATCCCAACTCCAATAACAGTTTAATAGAACAGGTAGCAGCACTTTTTTATGGAAAAAGCTGTACAGTAAATACTTTAGCCTTTATGGGTCACAGTCTCAATTTCAGCTATGCACTTTTGTATCTCGCAGCATGGATTCACCTGTAGGCAATATATAAATCAATAGGCATGACTCTGTTCCAATAACATTTTATTTATAAAAGACAGTAGGACAGATTTGGTTTGCAGATCACACCTTGTTAACGTATGCAATAGAAGACATTTATTGATTGTTCAAAGTCTAAAATTATTTCCAGATCAGTAGGCAGATGTCCTCTGAGTGGCAATGCAGAGACTTAAGCTTGTTCTCAATTATGGCTTATGATAAAGTGACTGGGTGCATATGTGTTAAGTCACTTTAGTGGTGTCTGACTCTGTGAGAGGGTATGGACTGAAGCCCCCCAGGCTCCTCTGTCCATGGGATTCTCCAGGCAGAACTCTGGAGTGGGTTGCAGTGCTCTCCTCCAGGGAAACTTCCCAGCCCAGGGATCAAACCTGTTTCTCTTGGATTGACAGTTGGGCTGTTTACCACTAGCGCCACCTGGGAAGTTCAATAGTGGGATTGTTACGGTATAATTGTAACGTAGTGAGAGAAATAATAATTTGCTTTAAAAAATACTACACTTTTCTGCATTGACACTGTGAATATTTTTGTGTTTTGCTTATTTATTTTTCATTAAGCTTTTGTCAAGCATATTAAGAGCATTCTTCACATGTTGAGATACTTGAATAATGACCAAGATATTTCCTGATCAATAAAATCACAATAGGGCTTTGAACTTTGAATCAAACTATAGTGTTAAGATAGATTGAAGGGATAAGAAAGAAAAACAAAAGACATTTTAAGCAGAGAAGACAGTCTGAACCAAGGTAGGAATTTGAATGTTCAAATTGTTTTCAATTAGAAGTAGAGTTTATGCAGGGCAAACTTTGGGAGATGGCGAGGGACAGAGAAGCCTGGCATGCTGCAGGACATGGGATTGCAAATAATCTTACATGACTGTGAGACTGAACAACAACAAAAAGTATGAGATACGATCAGAGAACCAGAGAATCTAAATCGTGTAAAGAATGCAATTAGGATTAGTACTGATGCTGGGAGGGATTGGGGGCAGGAGGAGAAGGGGATGACAGAAGATGAGATGGCTGAATGGCATCACTGACTCGATGGACATGAGTCTGGGTGAACTCCGGGAGTTGGTGATGGACAGGGAGGCCTGGCACACTGGGATTCATGGGGTCGCAAAGAGTCAGACATGACTGAGCGACTGAACTGAACTGAACTAAACTGATTGCTGAATAGAGTTGAAATAGAGTTCTATGCCCATAGGACAAGTATATAGTAATGAAGAGAGTGTGATTGTAAAATGGTGTCGACAATGGGAATGAAACGGACTCAGTTTCAATATTATAATCATGACATTCAATGCAGTTGCATTAGTAGTTGATGTAACCAGAAGGAAGTAACTCCCATTTTCATTTTGTTTCAGAAACAAACATTATGTTCTTGACAGCATCTCATTGCAGACGAGTCAATGATTCCCAGAAGCTAGCAATAATTACACAGGCACCTACAATGAGAAGTAGTAAATAGTGAGGTGTAATGTGGGAGCTAGAGCATCTGATAAACCAACCAAAGGCCTGAAGACATCTGGAACACAGAGGGAAAACAAAAGGAGACTCTTACCACTGTCTTCAAATATTTCAAGGCTAAAATATGACAGAAACACTGATCTTTTTTCTGTGTCCTACGGACAGAAATTTAATTTTAAATGAATTAACTTTTAAAAGCCACAGGAAGCTAATTTCAGACCAACAACAATAAAAGAATTTTGTTTTTTTTTTCCTCCAGTGTCAATGAACAGAATAATGTGAATGACTCAGAGTCTCTGGGTTGCCCAGTTTCACTAAAAGTATATAAGAAGGGGCTCTAGAGACAGAAACTTTATTTAAACAAAAGGAAGGGGGATACTCTTCCAGAGAATGCAGACAAGATATTAAACTCCACAATGTCTCTCTACATTTCCCATATTCTGTGACTGGTCCTCACAATGGCCTAGAGCTTTCACTAAGATCACTTTTTGCTTAATGTTCCCAAAATACTGTTTTAAAATTATCTGTATAATTCTCAAAATCCATAATTTACACATCTGTAACAGGTTGGCTTAACTACTCCATCTGATACAAAATCTATTACTATAACTAAGTAGTACATTCTAACCACCTTAATACATAAGGATTGAATTAAATACAAACTTTATTAATCTTTGTCTATAACTGAGGAGGGGCTTCCCTGGTGACTCAGATGGTTAAGAATCCTCCTGCAATACAGAAGACCCAGATTTGATCCCTGCGTTGGGAAGATCCTCTGGAGGAGGGAATGGAAACTCACTCCAGTATTTTTGCCTGGAGAATTCCCATGGACAGAGGAACTTGGTGGGCTCTAGTCCATGAGGTCGCAAAGAGTTGGACACAACTGAGTAACTCAGCACAGCACATAACTGAAGAGATCATTCCTATAAGTGTATGTAGGTAAAGTATGCTTAAAAAAACTGAGAAATTCAATTCAAAAGAGCCTCCTAAATTCAGTATGACATGTAAATATGTAATTATAGATAGATCCCTGGTGGCTCGGATGGTGAAGATTTGACCTGCAATGCAGGAGACCTGGCTTCTATCCCTAGATTGGGAAGATCCCCTGGAGAAGGGAATGGCTACTCACTCCAGTATTCTTGCCTGGAGAATTCCATGAATGGAGGAGCCTGTTGGGCTATAGTCCATGAGGTCATGAAGAGTCAGACACAACAGAGCAACTAACGCTTGCACTTTTTTCCCTGCATGTATTTATGTGCAGATACCTCTGAGAATGGCAAGTATGAAGTGCAGGCCATCATGGGCACCCTGGTGTCTAGTGTGTGTACAGGCAATTTTATTTATCTTTCTTTGATCTGGTCTGGAGCTCCAGTCTGGCACATATTCAGAAAAGATTAAAGAATTAAAGTAAGTCTGATAGTCTCAGTCCAGTATTATTTCTTTTTTTTTGTTTCTTTGTTTTTTTTTTAAATTATTTTTATTTTTAAACTTTACAAAATTGTATTAGTTTTGCCAAATATCAAAATGAATCCACCACAGGTATACATGTGTTCCCCATCTTGAACCCTACTCCCTCATCCCTCCCCATACCATCCCTCTGGGTCGTCCCAGTGCACTAGCCCCAAGCATCCAGTATCATGCATTGAACCTGGACTGGCAACTCATTTCATACATGATATTTTACATGTTTCAATGCCATTCTCCCAAATCTTCCCACCCTCTCCCTCTCCCACAGAGTCCATAAGACTGTTCTATACATCAATGTCTCTTTTGCTGTCTCGTACATAGGGTTATTGTTACCATCTTTCTAAATTCCATATATATGCGTTAGTATACTGTATTGGTGTTTTTCTTTCTCGCTTACTTCACTCTGTATAATAGGCTCCAGTTTCATCCACCTCATTAGAACTGCTTCACATGTACTCTTTTTAATGGCTGAGTAATACTCCATTGTGTATATGTACCACAGCTTTCTTATCCATTCATCTGCTGATGGACATCTAGGTTGCTTCCATGTCCTGGCTATTACAAACAGTGCTGCGATGAACATTGGGGTACACGTGTCTCTTTCCCTTCTGGTTTCCTCAGTGTGTATGCCCAGCAGTGGGATTGCTGGGTCATAAGGCAGTTCTATTTCCAGTTTTTTAAGGAATCTCCACACTGTTCTCATAGTGGCTGTACTAGTTTGCATTCCCACCAACAGTGTAAGAGGGTTCCCTTTTCTCCACACCCTCTCCAGCATTTATTATTTGTAGACTTTTGGATCGCAGCCATTCTGACTGGCGTGAAATGGTACTTCATAGTGGTTTTGATTTGCATTTCTCTGATAATGAGTGATGTTGAGCATCTTTTCATGTGTTTGTTAGCCATCTGTATGTCTTCTTTGGAGAAATGTCTATTTAGTTCTTTGGCCCATTTTTTTGATTGGGTCGTTTATTTTTCTGGAGTTGAGCTGTAGGAGTTGCTTGTATATTTTTGAGATTAGTTGTTTGTCAGTTGCTTCATTTGCTATTATTTTCTCCCATTCTGAAGGCTGTCTTTTCACCTTGCTAATAGTTTCCTATGATGTGCAGAAGCTTTTAAGTTTAATTAGGTCCCATTAGTTTATTTTTGTTTTTATTTCCAATATTCTGGGAGGTGGGTCATAGAGGATCCTGCTGTGATGTATGTCGGAGAGTGTTTTGCCTATGTTCTCCTCTAGGAGTTTTATAGTTTCTGGTCTTACATTTAGATCTTTAATCCACTTTGAGTTTATTTTTGTGTATGGTATTAGAAAGTGTTCTAGTTTCATTCTTTTACAAGTGGTTGACCAGATTTCCCAGCACCACTTGTTAAAGAGATTGTCTTTAATTCATTGTATGTTCTTGCCTCCTTTGTCAAAGATAAGGTGTCCATATGTGCGTGGATTTATCTCTGGGCTTTCTATTTTGTTCCATTGATCTATATTTCTGTCTTTGTGCCAGTACCATACTGTCTTGATAACCGTGGCTTTGTAGTAGAGCCTGAAGTCAGGTAGGTTGATTCCTCCAGTTCCATTCTTCTTTCTCAAGATTGCTTTGGCTATTCGAGGTTTTTTGTTTTTCTATACAAATTGTGAAATTATTTGTTTTAGCTCTTTGAAGAATACTGTTGGTAGCTTGATAGGGATTGCGTTGAATCTATAAATTGCTTTGGGTAGTATACTCATTTTCACTATATTGATTCTTCCAATCCATGAACATGGTATATTTCTCCATCTATTAGTGTCCTCTTTGATTTCTTTCACCAGTGTTTTATAGTTTTCTATATATAGGTCTTTAGTTTCTTTAGGTAGATATATTCCTAAGTATTTTATTCTTTTCGTTGCAGTGGTGAATGGAATTGTTTCCTTAATTTCTCTTTCTGTTTTCTCATTATTAGTGTATAAGAATGCAAGGGATTTCTGTGTGTTGATTTTATATCCTGCAACTTTACTATAGTCATTAATTAGTTCTAGTAATTTTCTGGTGGAGTCTTTAGGGTTTTCTATGTAGAGGATCATGTCATCTGCAAATAGTGAGAGTTTTACTTCTTCTTTTCCAATTTGGATTCCTTTTATTTCTTTTTCTGCTCTGATTGCTGTGGCCAAAACTTCCAAAACTATGTTGAATAGTAATGGTGAAAGTGGGCACCCTTGTCTTGTTCCTGACTTTAGAGGAAATGCTTTCAATTTTTCACCATTAAGGATAATGTTTGCTGTGGGTTTGTCATATATAGCTTTTATTATGTTGAGGTATGTTCCTTCTATTCCTGCTTTCTGGAGAGTTTTTATCATAAATGGATGTTGAATTTTGTCAAAGGCTTTCTCTGCATCTATTGAGATAATCATATGGTTTTTATTTTTCAATTTGTTAATGTGGTATATTACATTGATTGATTCGCAGATATTGAAGAATCCTTGCATCCCTGGGATAAAGCCCACTTGGTCATGGTGTATGATCTTTTTAATGTGTTGTTGGATTCTGATTGCTAGAATTTTGTTAAGGATTTTTGCATCTATGTTCATCAGTGATATTGGCCTATAGTTTTCTTTTTTTGTGGCATCTTTGTCAGGTTTTGGTATTAGGGTGATGGTGGCCTCATAGAATGAGTTTGGAAGTTTACCTTCCTCTGCAATTTTCTGGAAGAGTTTGAGCAGGATAGGTGTTAGCTCTTCTCTAAATTTTTGGTAGAATTCAGCTGTGAAGCCATCTGGACCTGGGCTTTTGTTTGCTGGAAGATTTTTGATTACAGTTTCAATTTCCGTGCTTGCGATGGATCTATTAAGATTTTCTATTTCTTCCTGGTCCAGTTTTGGAAAGTTGTACTTTTCTAAGAATTTGTCCATTTCTTCCACATTGTCCATTTTATTGGCATATAATTGTTGATAGTAGTCTCTTATGATCCTTTGTATTTCTGTGTTGTCTGTTGTGATCTCTCCATTTTCATTTCTAATTTTATTCATTTGATTTTTCTCCCTTTGTTTCTTGATGAGTCTGGCTAATGGTTTGTCAATTTTATTTATCTTTTCAAAGAACCAGCTTTTGGCTTTGTTGATTTTTGCTATGGTCTCTTTTGTTTCTTTTGCATTTATTTCTGCTCTAATTTTTAAGATTTCTTTCCTTCTACTAACCCTGGGGTTCTTCTTTTCTTCCTTTTCTAGTTGCTTTAGGTGTAGAATTAGGTTATTTATTTGACTTTTTTCCTTGTTTCTTGAGGTATGCCTGTATTGCTATGAACTTTCCCCTTAGGACTGCTTTTACCGTGTCCCACAGTTTTTGGGTTGTTGTGTTTTCATTTTCATTCGTTTCTATGCAAATTTTGGTTTCTTTTTTGATTTCTTCTGTGATTTGTTGGTTATTCATCAGTGTGTTGTTCAGCCTCCATATGTTGGAAGTTTTAATAGTTTTTCTCCTGTAATTGAGATCTAATCTTACTGCATTGTGGTCAGCAAAGATGCTTGGAATGATTTCAATTTTTTTGAATTTACCAAGGCTAGCTATATGGCCCAGGATGTGATCTATCCTGGAGAAGGTTCCATGTGCACTTGAGAAAAAGGTGAAATTCATTGCTTTGGGATGAAATGTCCTATAGATATCAATTAGGTCTAACTGGTCTATTGTATCATTTAAAGTTTGTGTTTCCTTGTTAATTTTCTGTTTAGTTGATCTATCCATAGGAGTGAGTGGGGGTATTAAAGTCTTCCACTATTATTGTGTTATTGTTAATTTCTCCTTTCATACTTGTTAGCATTTGTCTTACATACTGCGGTGCTCCCGTGTTGGGTGCATATATATTTATAATTGTTATATCTTCTTCTTGGATTGATCCTTTGATCATTATGTAGTGACCTTCTTTGTCTCTTTTCACAGCCTTTGTTTTAAAGTCTATTTTATCTTATATGAGTATTGCTACTCCTGCTTTCTTTTGGTCCCTATTTGCATGGAAAATCTTTTTCCAGCCCTTCACTTTCAGTCTGTATGTGTCCCCTGTTTTGAGGTGGGTCTCTTATAGACAACATATGTAGGGGTCTTGTTTTTGTATCCATTCAGCCAGTCTTTGTCTATTGGTTGGGGCATTCAACCCATTTACATTTAAGGTAATTACTGATAAATATGATCCCGTTGCCATTTACTTTATTGTTTTGGGTTCAAATTTATACACCATTTTTGCGTTTCCTGTCTAGAGAATATCCTTTAGTATTTGTTGGAGAGCTGGTTTGGTGTTGCAGAATTTTCTCAGCTTTTGCTTGTCTGAAAAGCTTTTGATTTCTCCTTCATACTTGAATGAGATCCTTGCTGGATACAATAATCTGGGTTGTAGGTTATTTTCTTTCATCACTTTAAGTATGTCTTGCCATTCCCTCCTGGCTTGAAGAGTTTCTATTGAAAGATCAACTGTTATCCTTATGGGAATTCCCTTGTGTGTTATTTGTTGTTTTTCCCTTGCTGCTTTTAATATTTGTTCTTCGTGTTTGATCTTTGTTAATTTGATTAATATGTGTCTTGGGGTATTTCGCCTTGGGTTTATCCTGTTTGGGACTCTCTGGGTTTCTTGGACTTGGGTGATTATTTCCTTCCCCATTTTAGGGAAGTTTTCAACTATTATCTCCTCAAGTATTTTCTCATGGTCTTTCTTTTTGTCTTCTTCTTCTGGGACCCCTATGATTCGAATGTTGTAGCATTTAATATTGTCCTGGAGGTCTCTGAGATTGTCCTCATTTCTTTTAATTCGTTTTTCTTTTATCCTCTCTGATTCATTTATTTCTACCATTCTATCTTCTAATTCACTAATCCTATCTTCTGCCTCTGTTATTCTACTATTTGTTGCCTCCAGAGTGTTTTTAATTTCATTTATTGCATTATTAATTATATATTGACTCTTTTTTATTTCTTCTAGGTCCTTGTTAAACCTTTCTTGCATCTTCTCATTCCTTGTCTCCAGGCTATTTATCTGTGATTCCATTTTAATTTCAAGATTTTGGATCAATTTCACTATCATTATTCAGAATTCTTTATCAGGTAGATTCCCTATCTCTTCCTCTTTGGTTTGGTTTGGTGGGCATTTATCCTGTTCCTTTATCTTCTGGGTATTCCTCTGTCTCTTCATCTTGTTTAAATTGCTGAGTTTGGGGTGTCCTTTCTGTATTCTGGCAGTTTGTGGGGTTCTCTTTATTGTGGCGTTTCCTCACTCTGTGTGGGTTTGTACAGGTGGCTTGTCAAGGTTTCCTGGTTAGGGAAGCTTGTGTCGGTGTTCTGGTGGGTGGAGCTGTATTTCTTCTCTCTGGAGTGCAATGAAATGTCCAGTAATGACTTATGAGATGTCTATGGTTTTGGGGTGACTTTGGGCAGCCTGTGTCTTGAAGCTCAAGGCTGTGTTCCTTTGTTGCTGGACAATTTGCTTGGTATGTCTTGCCCTGGAACTTGTTGGCCCTTGTGTGGTGCTTGGTTTTAGTGTCGGTATGGAGGCGTTTGATGAGCTCCTGTCAATTAGTGTTCCTTGGAGTCAGGAGTTCCCTGGAGTCGGGGTTTGGACTTAAGCCTCCTGCTTCCAGTTATTGGTCTTATTTTTACAGTAGTTTCAAAACTTCTCCTTTTATACTGCACCATTGATAAAACATCTACGTTAAAGATGAAAACTTTCTCTACTGTGAGGGTCACTCAGAGAGGTTCACAGCGTTACATGGAGAAGAGAAGAGGGAGGAGGGAGTTAGAGGTGACCCAAATGAGATGAGGTGGAATCAATAGTGGGGAAAGTGGGCTAGCCAGTAATCACTTCCTTATGTGCACTCCACAACTGGACCACTCAGAGATGTTCACGGAGTTATACAGAAAAGAGAAGAAGGAGAAAGGAGACAGAGGTGGCCAGAAGGATAAAAGGGGGGAATGAAAAGGAGGGAGACAGATCCAGCCAGTAATCAGTTCCCTAAGTGTTCTCCACCGTCTGGAACACACAGAAATTCACAGAGTTGGGTAGAGTAGAGAGGGGTTAGGGACGAGACACAGGTGACCTGCTGGAGAAAAAGGAGAGTCCAAAGGGAGAGAGAGCAGTCAATCCAGTAATCTCGCTCCCTAGTGAAAAATGGGTACTGAAGATTAGGTTCTTAAAGGTACAAACTTGGTAACAAATACATAAAAGCAAAAATTAAAAATCTAGAGTAGAGTTTGGAATTTCAAAAATATGATGTTAAAGTAAAGAAGAAGGAAAAGAAAGAGAGAAAAAACGAACAAACAAAAACAAACAAGGTCACGAAAATTATAAAGAAAATATAGGTACAAAATTGATAACTAATACCAAAAAGCAAAAGTTAAAAATCTAGAGTAGAGTTTGGAATTTCAAAAATGCAATGTTAAAAAAAAGAAGAAGAAAAATAAAGAGAGAAAACAAACAAACAAAAACAAACAATGTCACAAAAATTATAAAGAAAATACAGGTACAAAATTGATATCAAATACCAAAAAGCATAAATTAAAAATCTAGAGTAGAGTTTGGAATTTCAGATATACAATGTTATATAAAAGAAGAAGAGAAAGAAACAGAGAGGAAAAAAAAAAAAGTCACAGAAATTACAAAAAAATCTATAGGTACGAAATTGATAACATGTACCGAACAGCTAAAATTAAAAATCTAGAGTAGAGTTTGGAATTTCAAAAATACAATGTTAAAGAAAAGAAGAAGGAAAAAAAAAAAAAGACAAGGTCAAAAAATTATAAAAAATATATATATGAAGTTTGCTGAAGAAGAAAAAAATAGGGTCTTCTTTTTTTCTTTTTTGCAAAGTAATAGGTTATAAAAGTGAAAATTAGAGGAACAATAGAGGACTTAAATTTTTTTTAAAAAATTTAAAAAAAAAAGAAAGAATGATTGTAAAAATAGTAAAAATATATCTAGGACTTTATCTGGTTTTGTTGTGAGTATTGTGGGTTCAGTTCATTTTTGGCTAGTTCTTTGGTCTGACTTACATTTCTCAAGATCTATAGGCCCCTTCCTATGTAGTCCGTAGTAACCACAGGGTTTTAATCTATTGCCTGTAGCTTCCAAGGCATTTCCTTCTGTTATAGCTTCTTCTGTTTGCTGGTCTCTTCAGTGTCTGGTTTCCGCCCTGACCCAAAGGGGACGGTGGAGGACATTTTTTTTTTTTTTTTTTTTTTTAGGCTCACTTGTTCAATCGCACTGTGGGGAGGGAGGGAGGGAGTGATGCTGCAAACAAATAACACTGGTGTGCACTCGCAGTGCCTCAGCCACACTGGGTCTGCCCCCGCTCACGGCACGTGTAGCCTCCCTGCCCACACTGCTCGGGCTCTGGGTTGTTCCGCTGGGAACCACCCGAGGCCGGCCTTGAGCTGCATGCACCTCCCAGGTTCAAGCTGCTCAGGTTCAGTCATTCGGGTAGTCCTCAGAGGTGCAGACTTGGTTGGGCCTGTGTTTTGTGCTCTTCACAGGTCCGAGCAGCTCAGGTGATGAGGTGTTTGGCGAGCGCCATTGCTGCGACTTATCGCCTCCCCACTACTCTGTTATCTGGGTGTACAACCGCGGCACCTTCTCAGGGAGATGTTGACCATCCAAACCCCCAAGAAGTTTTAGTTAGCAAAGACGCCTGCTTACAGTTTTATAGATAATGTCTCTCTGGGGCTGCGATTGCCCCCTTCAGGCTCTGGCTGCCTGTCACCGGAGGGGGAAGGTCTGCAGCCGGCTATCTCTGTTCAGTCCTTTGTTCTGTGGGCGGGCCTGGCGGTGTCTTAGGTTAGGGCTGGCTTTTCACGTGGTAGATATCCCACAGTCTGGTTTGCTAGCCCAAATTATTTCGCTCAGATAGCACTCAGAGTATTCAGGCCAGGTTCTTATTCTAAGCAATGCAGCCCGCGCTGCGCCTCCCTTCCCAGCCCCCGTTTGCTAATGGCGTGTGCAGGCGTCTGCACTGCTTCTCAGCTGGGGGAGTTACCGTAGGGCTCGCAATCTGCGCGTTTTAATTGTTTATTTATTTTTTCTCCCTGTTATGTTGCCCTCTGTGCTTCCAAAGCTTGGCACAGATTCGGCAGTGAGAAGGTTTCCTGGTGTTTGGAAACTTCTCTCTTTTTAAGACTCCCTTCCTGGGACGGAACTCCATCCCTTCCTCTTTTGTCTCTTTTTTTGTCTTTTATTTTTTTTTCTTACCTCCTTTCGAAGACTTGGGTTGCTTTTCTGGGTGCCTGATGTCCTCTGCCGGCATTCAGAAGTTGTTTTGTGGAATTTACTTGACGTTTAAATGCTCTTTTGATGAATTTGTGGGGGAGAAAGTGTTCTCCCCATCCTACTCCTCCACCATCTTGGCTTCTCCCCCGCCCCCCAGTATTATTTCTTATTACACAGGAGGTTATTTTTTCCGCTTAAGTTTATATACAGTTTAAATACTAGTTTGACACAATGGGAAGGAAATGTTGGTTTTATTTTCCCCAACATTCCCAGTTTGACCCTACATTATCTATTTGTGGTCTCATTCTCAGCAAAATTACATAGTAATTGGTAGAATTTTTTCATAGGATCTAAGAGTATAAAGTGCAAATCGCTCAGTCATGGTTGACTCTCTGCAACCCTGTGGACTGTAGTCCACTAAGCTCCTCTCTGCCTGGAATTCTCCTGGCAAGAATACTGGAGTGGGTTGCCGTTCCCTTCCCCAGGGTATCTTCCCAATCCAGGAATCGAACCCAGAATCTCTCTCATTCTAGACGGATCCTTTACCTTCTGAGCCTCAAGTAGCATAAACTCCCTCTGCAAATTAGTAGCAAAGAGTATGAATTTGTCTTTCCCTAACAAGTGATGCAATGGCACCCCACTCCAGTACTCTTGCCTGGAAAATCCCATGGCTGGAGGAGCCTCATAGGCTGCAGTCCATGGGGTCACTAAGAGTCAGACATGACCGAGCAACTTCACTTCCACTTTTCATTTTCATGCATTGGAGAAGGAAATGGCAGCCCACTCCGGTGTTCTTGCCTGGAGAATCCCAGGGACGGGGGAGTCTGGTGGGCTGCATAGCCCAGTCTATGTGGTCGCATAGAGTCGGACACGATTGAAGCGACTTAAGCAACTTAGCAGCAGCAGCAACAAGTGATACAAATAGCATATCCACTAGATGGCAGAGTGACACTGTAATTTAAATCAAGGCACAAATAATGTGCATTGATTGATTGCTTTAGAGAAAGTAGCAGAAACTGATAGAAAGCAAGATGTTCGTGGTTTAAATATAACTTTGAAAACATTTTATTCCGTGAAGGAAAAATGTGCTCTGTCATGTCGGCCGACAGAGGATGCTGAGGCCACCAAGCCATCAGCACGGCTCCTGCACCCCCACCTCCTGCTCAGGCTGCTGAGCCCTGAGGAACTCTGGAACAGAGCTGCACCCTGAGGGAACACAGTATAGAAAAGAGCAGGGCACTGGCCCTAAGTAGTCAAGGTGCAGCTCAAAGGGATGATTTCAAGGAGCCCAGACTGTTCCCTCTCCCAGGCACAGAAAGCCCTAAATTCATTAATGTGAGCTTTCTGGTTTTAATTTCCAATAATCTTCTGATGGTCTGACTACCTGGTTTTTGTTGCAAAAATGCATATACATCCTGTCTCCTCCCTTCCCTTTTCAGAGCAGTTTCTCTGAACTAACTGAGAAGTTGTCTTCCAGGTTTGTGTGTGCGTGGCTGCTCAGTCATGTCCGACTCTTGTGATCCAATGGACTGTAGCCCACCAGGCTCCTCTGTCCATGGGATTCTCCAGGCAAGAGTATTGGAGTGGGGAGCCAATTCCTCCTCCAGGGGATCTTCCTGACCTAGGGATTGAACCTGGGTCCCCTACATTACAGGTGAATTATTTATTATCTGAGCAACCAGGGAAGCCACTTATTTTCTAGGTTTAAGTCCATAGAATAAAAAATAATTTTGTTTTTAGGTTTTTTTTTTTGTTGTTTGTTTGTTTGTTTTTTGGTCCATTAGTAATTTCATGTCTTTTTCAGGAATAAGGAAACCAGTGTTCAAAGATGGCAGTTTACCAGATCACATTCAAGCAGCAATTCACCTTTGATTTTTATCTTTGTTTTTCCAATTTTCGTTTTTGAACTAGGAGTGATACATAATCACATAGTTTAGGTAATGAAGAGTGTTAACACTTCATCTCAATTAATTTTATAAGAAGTAAATACACAAAAACATGGTTAATAATATGTGCAAATATTAGTATAAATATTAAAATCCTTACAGAAGCAAATACTATTAATATATTACAAAAACAAGAATGCATAATGAAGTTATAATGTTATTAAGGTATATATATAATTCAATGCCAAAGCAAAAATATTAATAAGCCATAAACTATAAGAGATGAGAGGAGAAATAAAAAGACTCTAAATTCAAACTAAAAACAATATATGATATGTGTGTGTGTGTGTGTGTGTGTGTGTGTATGTGTGTGATTGTGTTTCTGTTATAATCCCAAATGACACAATTACATTATATCACAGAAATCTACTAATAAAGAATAGAATTTTTTCCAATCTTTCTTAAGAATTTTAAAAATTGACTGTCTTAGCCCATAAGTAAAACACAACAATTTTAATAATAAAATTATCATTTATTCAGTTCAGTTCAGTCCCTCAGTCGTATTCGACTCTTTGAGACCCCATGAATTGCAGCACGCCAGGCCTCCCTGTCCATCACCAACTCCCAGAGTTCACTCAAACTCATGTCCATTGAGTCGGTGATGCCATCCAGCCATCTCATCCTCTGTCATTCCCTTCTCCTCCTGCCCCCAATCCCTCCCAGCATCAGAGTCTTTTCCAATGAATCAACTTTTCGCATGAGGTGGCCAAAGTATTGGAGTTTCAGCTTTGCATCAGTTCTTCCGATGAACACCCAGGACTGATCTCCTTTAGAATGGACTGATTGGATCTGCTTGCAGTCCAAGGGACTCTCAAGAGTCTTCTCCAACATCACAGTTCAAAAGCATCAATTCTTCGGTGCTCAGCTTTCTTCACAGTCCAACTCTCACATCCATACATGACCACTGGAATGACTAGACGGACTTTTGTTGGCAAAGTAATGTCTCTGCTTTTCAATTATGCTATCTAGGTTGGTCATAACTTTCCTTCCAAGGAGTATTTTAATTTCATGGCTGCAGTCACCATCTGCAGTGATATTGGAGCCTAAAAAATTAGAGTCTGACATTGTTTCTACTGTTTCCCCATCTATTTCCCATGAAGTGATGGGGCCAGATGCCATGATCTTCATTTTCTGAATGTTGAGCTTTAAGCCAACTTTTTCACTCTTCTCTTCCACTTTCATCAAGAGGCTTTCTAGTTCCTCTTCACTTTCTGCCATAAGGGTGGTGTCACCTGCATATCTGAGGTTATTGATAGTTCTCCTGGCAATCTTGATTCCAGCTTGTGCTTCTTCCAGTCCAGCATTTCTCATGATGTACTCTGCATAGAAGTTAAATAAGCAGGGTGACAGTATACAGCCTTGACGTACTCCTTTCCTATTTGGAACCAGTCTGTTGTTCCATGTCCAGTTCTAATTGTTGCCTCCTGACCTGCATAGGTTTCTCAAGAGGCAGGTCAGGTAGTCTGGTATTCCCATCTCTTTCAGAATTTTCCACAGTTTATTGTGATGCACACAGTCAAAGGCTTTGGCATAGTCAATAAAGCAGAAATAGATGTTTTTCTGGAGCTCTCTTGCTTTTTCCATGATCCAGCGGATGTTGGCAATTTGATCTCTGGTTCCTCTGCCTTTTCTAAAACCAGCTTGAACATCAGGAAGTTCACGGTTTACGTATTGCTGAAGCCTGGTTTGGAGAATTTTGAGCATTACTTTACTAGCGTGTGAATTGAGTGCAATTGTGTGGTAGTTTGAGCATTCTCTGGCACTGCCTTTCTTTGGGATTGGAATGAAAACTGACCTTTTCCAGTCCTGTGGCCACTGCTGAGTTTTCCAAATTTGCTGGCATATTGAGTGCAGCACTTTCACAGCATCATCTTTCAGGAGTTGAAACAGCTCAACTGGAATTCCATCACCTCCACTAGCTTTGTTTGTGGTGATGCTTTCTAAGGCCCACTTGAATTCACATTCCAGGATGTCTGGCTCTAGGTCAGTGATCATACCATCGTGATTATCTGGGTCGTGAAGATCTTTTTTGTACAGTTCTTCTGTGTATTCTTGCCACCTCTTCTTAATATCTGCTGCTTCTGTTAGGTCCATACCATTTCTGTCCTTTATCGAGCCCATCTTTGCATGAAAATCTCCTTAAATATTATTTGGAAATATTAAAAATATATCATAAATATAAAATAAAACATGAATAGAAAAAAGAGATTATGCCAAAAAAGAGTTGGTTGGACTCAAGAAGAGATTGTAAAAAAAAAAAAAAAGAATTTTGTGAGAAATCAAGATTAAATTGCAATGTAGAAAAAAAGGGATAGGGGACTTCCTTGGTGGTTCAGTGGTTAAGAATCCACCTTGCAACAGAGAGAACACAGATTCAATCCCTTTTTGGAAACTAAGATCCCACCTGTGGAGGAGCAACTGACACCCCCCACTGCAGTGAAGAGCCCAGGCTGTGCAATGAGATATCCCTGTGCCACAGCTGAGACCTGATACAGCCAAGGTAACTAAGTAATTAAAAAAAAAGATAGGAGAAACAAACATTGCATGATTTCCCTTACATGAAATAGAAGATTCACAGAGGCAGAGTATATTAAAGGATATCAATGGCAGAGGGAAAGGAAGGATGAGGAGTTATTACTTAATGGGTGCTAAGTTTCTGTTTGGAGTGATGAAAATGTTTGAAATATATAGCAATTACACAATATTGTAAATATAAGCATGCCACTGAGTTGTGCACTTAAAGTTGTTACAAGTGCCATTTTTTAAAAATGTGAACATTTGAGGATATGGTCTCTGGAGCTTGAATAAAATGCTGTCAGAGAAGAAAAATATTGTCTCCAAATGTTACTGAGAAATAAGAAACACGTAAGTAACCACAAAAAGACTTGGTATTACCTTCCATACAGGGATAAGGTATATAAGGGAGCTATTTGGGTAAACTGTGACAGAAAAATCAACAGTGAAAGACATTGAGGAAGAACGGACAACAGATTGTGGTAACTTTTCAAAGTGGTTTTATTATTGATAGACTACAGGATATGGCATGCTGGAATAGCCAGCAAGCTCCATAAACTGAATTGAGGCAGCATCAATGTTTTCCTTTTACCTGCAAACAAGAAAGAGTTTCTTTCTCTTTTCTTTGCCTCTTCTTTCTGAGATGTGTGTATTATGAGCTTTCTTTCCAGGTCATCTGAGTTTTCTCACAATAGTCCCCCAATGAAAGTTGTATTTAGTTTCTATATACACATAGGGAAAATATGATTTAGTCGATATAATTATTTTTAGGTCTTTGAATAATGTTCAGAAAAGTTCAGCTTCACTTTGGTCACATTATCCCAAAGGGAATTTCCAAACTCACAGAGATACTGCAATAAATGTCTGCAAGTTAAATATCTTCCTGGTAAAGTTGCTTAGAAATCAGACAGGAACCTGATGTTGTGTTTGTTTTAATGTTCACCACAGAATATAATAAAAGTGTTATTTAAAGAGAAATAAAGAATAGTTGCCAACATAAATGATGGCACCATTTTGTTCTCTTAAACATTAAAATAAAACTGGGAAAAGCCTTTTGAATTTGCTTAAGAAAAAAGCTGGACACCTTACCTTAGAGAGCAGGTAACTTCTATTTTCAGATTTCTACAGAATTATTTGTATAATGAGATATATTACTTCATAGTCATAGAATTTACTGGTTAATTTACATTATGGTACTGTGAAATATTACATGTACCTGAGATTTAAGCCAAGTGAGTTGGACATGAATTAACTTTTCTTTAATCAATCCACAATTAATCAGATCAATATTATTTTAGAATTTATTATTTAAATATAATTTAATGATCATTTGCCCCTTGGCTGATGTTTGTTAGAAGACTTTAACCACATTTTCATACAGTCAACATTTGAAACTATTGCT
This sequence comes from Bos taurus, assembly GCF_002263795.3. Taxonomy (NCBI): domain Eukaryota; kingdom Metazoa; phylum Chordata; class Mammalia; order Artiodactyla; family Bovidae; genus Bos; species Bos taurus. Next base: position 114,897 of record NC_037341.1, read on the forward strand.
CTATCTACCTGGTAACACAGACCATCTCTTTCATGGCTACACATATTTTGTACAACTCATGTGTGATAACTTACCCTTCCTATGTCAATTGCATAAAGTAATAAAAATGGCAGTGATTAACATTTTTTCATAACTTGGGGAATGTTAAAGGGAAGCTAGTAAAGCAGAAAGTCTGTGACTTAAATTCCAGTAAAGGATACAGAAAATCTGTTAAGGAAAAACTCAAGAAGTACAAAGTATGTTAAATCACTCTGCACTTACTTTCTATTAATTGCCTGAATGTGCCATATTTGTAGCTTGAGTTTCTCACTCCTGTATTTAAAAACACCACTTATTCTATTACAAGTTGGCCAAGACAGGGCTGTCTATTAAAAGAGGAGGTTAATGAAGATGATCTGAATAAATATTCAGAATAAATGAAAGAGTGGCTAATAGTGCATGGTAAGATTTAGTTCTGTACAGTTTGGAGACCACCCAGGTTGGAAACAACCAGGGTTTTAGGGCAAGTGACTGAGTTTTAATATATAAGACTACTCTTAAAGGTCTAGTCTCCACAGTAAGCCAAGGGAGTGAGAAGTGGGGGAAGTTTACAGGGATGGATTTATGTGACCTTCAAATGATTTTTTCTAATAGAATACTAGGAAAAATTCGAGAGCAATTCTAAGATGATCTTTCTGAGTCTCTATCATTCTGAAGTAAATTTTATTATAAGCATTCTGTGTTTTTATGTCTCTTAAATACATGACAAAATAATTATAATGATAATCACATGTAATTAAAATGAATCTTCATTTAATTCTATCAAATATTGAAATAAAATTTATTTGACAAATGCATACTGAATACTTAAAATAATCAAAGTATACAGTGAGGATATAATGGGAAAGCCAACAGAAATAATAATTTAATTCATTATGAGACACAGTGCTATATAATTGATTAAATGAGGAATGTATTGTATAATCTAATTCATCAAATCCTTCATAATTTGTCGTTATCCAGTCACAATCTTATTATGGGAGAACTAGATAACTAACTTACTAAATGAGAATTTCAATAAAGCCTCCTGGATGATTTTAGTCTTTTTTTCACCTAGCACAATTCTTGACACATAGTAATTGATAACTGGTTAATAACTTTTCCCACATCCAAGATCAGATCAGATCAGTCGCTCAGTCATGTCTGACTCTTTGTGACCCCATGAATCGCAGCACACCAGGCCTCCCTGTGCATCACCAACTCCCAGAGTTCACCCAGACTCACGTCCATCAAGTCAGTGATGCCATTCAGCCATCTCATCCTCTGTCGTTCCCTTCTCCTCTTGCCCACAATCCCTCCCAGCATCAGAGTCTTTTCCAATGAGAACTCTTCACATGAGGTGGCCAAAGTACTGGACTTCCAGCTTTAGCATCATTCCTTCCAAAGAAATCCCAGGGACTGATCTCCTTCGAATGGACTGGTTGGCATCTCCTTGCAGTCCAAGGACTCTCAAGAGTCTTCTCCAACACCACAGTTCAAAAGCACATCATTCTTCGGTGCTTCAGCCTTCTTCACAGTCCAACTCTCACATCCATACATGACAACTGGAAAAACCATAGCCTTGACTAGACAAACCTTCATCCAAAAGAGATGAGTTTTATTTTCCTTTCTTTAGAGATTAAACAAGTAAAATGGCTCAGAAAGTTTATATAATCTGTTCCAAAGTCAAACATTCACTGTTCAACATAGATTTCAATGGCATAAATTTTGTTTGGTTTTGTTTTTCATTATGTCCAGGTTAGGGAGAAAAATGAGGCACTGGCCCTAAACTCTCACCACAATAAGATTGTTTTAGAGAGATAAGCTGAAGCACTTAACAGTATCTGGTAGTTATTAGAAAAAAAAATATGAAGCAAGGTAGATAATTCTAAGAACCACAAGACTTAGAATATTTGAGTAACCATAGCATGGTGGGCTGCAGTTAGTAAAATCTACCTGGAAGTAGTAGACTTCACAGAATTTAATACACTGTGATAGTACTGAGCAAAGATTGGTTTGAAACTGCTAGTCCAGGTTCACTACTTCAGGGAATCATTAGGGATTCCAGAGAAGAATACTTAAGTTAGAACTATAGATGATGGAGCCTTCTATATACCTGGATTGGATAAAGGGAATTTAAAATATCAGGCTATAAAGGATCCAAAGAAAAGGAAAGCTGGAGGAGTTGTGTTTCTTTCTGAGACTGGATCAGTTAATCTTAAAGGAAATGAGAGACAATAACCTGGAGGGGAGTTGTAAATTTATTCTGATTTGTTTGGAAAAAAATAGTCATCAACATCCAGCTATTGACTCCTCAAAATTTACGTCGGAACCATGGACAAGGAGTTAGGGTCCAGCAGAGATCCTTAAACATATAGTTTAACTCCCATTGCTTACTGATGCCTAAACTGAAATACAAAAAAGGGATGTGGTATACTCGTGCCAACAAGGTAGAAAATAGTACAACAACAACAACAACAAAAATAAATAAATAAATAAAAAAGAAAATATTACAACGAGATGAAGGAGACAAAATTTTGCTTCATTTTCCAAATAGTCCAGTATTTTAAAGAATACCTTCTGTTGATATAATTATTAAGTTTTTAAAATATGAAAATGACGCTTATAGACATATGAGGCACGCTTTCTTATTTTCCATAGAAATACCTGAAAATAGGGAAAATGCTTTCAAGTTGTTCAGGAATATAGATTATGGTTTTGAGTCATGCATTAAACAGTTTTTATATTTTAAAATGAAAATTAATTTGTAGGTATTTTCACATATTCCTTCTCTTTCTAATGGCCTAGACTGAGTGCATTTTCAAGATTAAAAATTTCAAAATAATTTTCAATTTGTCTGAAATATTCAAGTATTTGTAAGACAAAAGAATCTGCATTTTAAAAGCGTTTGTTTATTTTCTTCGTAATTCATAATCATTTCATTGATTTTCCACTTTTAGTCTGCAAATGCACTTACCAAAATGGCATTTACATTGTCTTTTTCAAATATGATTTGACCTGCTATCTGATAAAGAATCTCAGAGGTAGGATTTTAGACAAATAGTAAGGGAAAAGACACTGAGAAGATATAAGTTAATTGATCAATGCAGTAAGTCAAGTATTAAATAAAGAATAATCTGTGATTGAATATATAACTTACAGTGTTTCCCACCAAATCAGACGAATATAATTTAGGGGAGAAGTTAGAATAGAGCCCTGCATTCTTTTAAATTATTGGGAATTATTTTAAAAGCCTAAAATGTAATTGTTAGTTGAATGAGATGGTTTATTTGACCACTACAAATATCCTCTCTTCACTATTCAGTTGTTACATACTTAAATGTCATTTTGTGACCACTGATGTTGACTCTTATACACTAGATAGATTTGCAGTTTTTCTCTTCCAAACCCTACTTTATGTACACAGATTTGAATGGCAATTTCACTGAAAATGAAAAATAAGGAGAGGAGCATTACAGATTTGAAAATAAATTGTGAATATATTGGTTCTGAAGTTTGGAGTAAATGAAATAAAATATTTTAAATACTAAGGCCTTGTGTTTTGTATAGTTGAAGTAGAGAATTTTGGTGTGATTTAGTGGGATGATTAATTCTCAGTAGTTCTCCCTAGTCTATGCTTCTTGAACTTCTGCCAGGAGAAAGGTATTGGTTTGTTCAAAGGCATAATAGTTATGAGAAACGACAGGTCACATAGCGCAGACCCTACTCCAGTGCTCTCGCCTGACAAATCCCCTGGACAAGAGTGACATCGTGGGTCGGCTGCAGTCAGCATGGAGCGACGTCGCCTAGGCAGTCGGGATGACCTAGAGCGTCTCATTCTCTTCACTTCCTGCATTGGAAGAAGGATTATGGAACGCCACTCCAAGTGTTATGCCTGGAATTCCCAGGGAATTGGGGGAGCCTCCAGATGGGTTGCCCTTGGCTTTCGCACAGCGTCGACACGGACTGAAGTACTTAGCAGCAGTCCAAGGAAAATAGGTACACATCAAAAACAGTGTTGTGTGATTCCTTGCTAATTCAGGAGCAAAAACCCTATAAATTGTATATATCTCGTTCTTAAATTAGAGTATTCTCTCTTCTCTCTCCTGAACTGCCCTAGTACATCCATGTTAGCATCTAAAGCACTTACACCCTCTTTTCATACTGGCTCGTTATTTATGCAGATCTCTAGTGATGTCGACCTAAGGCCAGACCAATTTTTAAGTCCTATAACTCGGTAATTATTACATAATTAAAATATGCACCTTATCTCCCAAGTTGTACTGAAGGGACCTCCACCTCCAACTTCCCTATCTCCCTGGAAGAAACTTGTACACTAGTATAACCACACTCAGCTCGATTAAAACCCGTCCTCCACCAAAACCAAACAAAACCACGCACTCTACCCAAGTAGACCCACCTCCTATGAAGGATATGTGCATAATTAGACTCCTCGCCAGTGGAATATGGGACGACCCTGGGTTGATTCCCTCTTGGGTACGTAAATTCCTCCTGGGCGGAAGGGCCATGAGACCCATTTCGTATCATCTCTTTCATGGCGACAAGACTACATACAGCCACTAGGTTCCCTGGTGTTATCCATGAGGTACAAGGTGCTGAATGCTGATTACAACACTGGTACCAGGTCGACATGTCTCAGATCATCTGACTCTGCAACAGTAAGACCCTTCATTCAAGATGTTCAAGTAAATTTACACAACATCTCAAAACCCACTTTCCCAACTCGACAGGGCAGATATACGTGGAAACTCAGTTAAAGCAAATGTTTTAAATTTGCAAATGTATTAGGCGACACATTATCTCGGAACACCCAGTAGTTCCTGAGAAGAAGATCACAAAAGAATTAAAAAATAGTACTGAGCAACACATGGAAATAGAAAATGTCCCTGCCAAATACGATAAGTTACAATCACAATTACAAAACACTAGCTTTCATAAGAGAAAAAGTTTGGTAGTGACAAACAATGACTTAAACATTTAAACATACAAAAAAAAACAACAGCTCTAGCTCTTGTATAGCCAAGGGAACATTCAAAAGTAAGGAGACTTGGCTTTAAGCTAACGTTTTCACTCTCCTCTTTCCACTTTATCAAAGAGCCTCCTTTACGTTTCTTACTTCCCTCCTTCTGCCATAAGGGTGGTGTTCCTGCATATTGAGTTATTGTATATTCTCCTGGAATCTTGATCCAGTTGTGCTTCTTTCCAGTCCCAGCATTTCTCTGAATGTACTCTGCATAGAAGTTAAATTAAAGCAGGTGACAGTATACAACCTTGACGTACTCACTTTTCCTATTTGGAACCAGTCGTTGTTCATGTCCATTCTAAGTGTTCCTGACCTGCATAGTTCTCAAGAGCAGGTCATGGTCTGGTTCCCATCTCTTCAGAATTTTCCACAGTTTAATCTGTCCCACAACAGTCTCACAGGCTTAGCAGTAAGTCAAATAAACAGAATAGACTTATGTTTTTCTGAACACTCTCTTGTCTTTTTGTATGATCCCAGGCGGAATGTAATTGGCATTTGGACCTCTGGTTCATCTGACCTTTTACTAAACCAGTGCATTGAAATCTGGGATTTCACAGTTCGCTTATTATGAAGCTGCGCCATGAGAATTTGAAACAACTCTTCGATTCTCTGAATCATGATGATATAGCTTGAGAAAGGGCCAAGATCTCTAAATATTGAATATAGACACCAGTGTTTTAATAACACTATATTCAAGGATATTTGTGGAGAGACCTTCTTTGATAAGAGATGTGTCATTTCTGTGGTTCTTGAAACGTGTTAAAAGAAGATCAAATGTTCTAAGGTAAGATATACGTCAGCATAAACCTTAAATTAGAGCAACCGCCAATATTTACCAAGAATAACAAGTAATTAGCAATAAAGAAAAAGAACTTTATATAAGTCTTTAGAGTGTATTATTATATGGTATTTTAAGCCTTTTTACATATTCTCACTGTGTAAAACATAATAAAATTCTCTCAGGCGCAGCTATCATCCTACGTCCATACTCCATGCGTGAAGAGATTTCCAAACCTGTCGTTGTCTTCTCTTTGTGCCCCATAGACTGTGCGGGTGCTCTCGTCCAGGGATTCTCCAGAAGATAAAACAATACTTGGAGGGGTATTGCCAATTCCCTCTCCAGAGCCAATTCTTCTGAACTGGAGAATTGACCTGGGTCTCCCTCGCTTTGCAAGCCAGGGGTTTCTTACCTGTTACCTTCTGAAGCCTTAACAGGGAAAAGTCTCCACTTACCTAGAGAGTGAGCAAGTACTAAATTTTATTATTTAGTCCGAAATTTTTCATTATCCTTTCATATTTTCTCCAGACAAGTATTTCTTGAAGAGGCCCAAAGTTTCATTGGTAATTTTTCATGTTAGAGATATAAGTTACATCATACATACCAGAATTTCTATTCATATTGCCGTTAGGCTGGTAAATAGAGGGAGAGAAAGGAATAGAACAATATACTTCGACATCGTAGCTATCAATGTATATCTGTTTCTAGGCAAAATATAATCATTGTTTATGGATTCACCCAGAGCGTGATTGTTCTTATTAATCTTTCAGAAAGAAATTTTCTTGGAAAGGTGCCTACTCTTGGTACGCGCACACTACTATCGATTCTCACACGGGTCCTTCCCTCAGTCCGCATCAGACGGTTCATACCCCGTCTGCTGCAGATGTGGAAGGATCTGCTGTTCCGATCCTAGTGGTCGAGTCAGCCTTACTGTAGGTCACCTGAGCTTCAGTGATTAGCGAGGTCCAGTGTATTGTCTTAAAAACAGCCATCCTACTTAGAACATCCCTTCTTATGCACGCATTTTGGAAACGAAGATACTAAAAACTTTCCTCAGGGCTCAGGATAATACATAATTACCGTAATTAGGTGGGAGACCATAGGTTCAATCCCTAGGTCAGGCAAGATCCCTGAGGAGAATATGGCCTCCCGCAACTCAGATATCGTTAGTGCCTGGAAATCCATGGATCAGAGGAAAAGCCTGGTTGAGGACTACAGTCCATGGGCTCGCAAGGAAGTACGGACATCGACTGGCCACTTCACCTTACCATATTTATCTATAACACAAGTATAGAGGTTCCTAATTGAGGTAGGCACTGTAGAATAAGGTTACCTAGCGGAGAATTAAGCCTGTTCTGGCTCGATAAAAGAGTCCAGGTCTGGAAGATTCACTCATCGATGGAAGGACAATGGCACCAAGTCCATATCTTGCCTGGAGATCCCATTGGGCTCTCGAAAGGACAATGGTGGCGTACATAGTCCAGGGTCCCAAAGAGTCCACGATGAAGGTAACTTAGACCATGCACGCACTGTGCTATTAGCAGAGAAAGTGAACATATCTAGTCGTATGTGTGCGAAAGGGATCGGTAGACTTAGGACTCCTGTGATGCCCCAGGAGAAACTATTTTTTAACAACTAGGTGCAGCAAGTCGGAATAGTAAAATGATGCAAATATTTCTTAGTTCATGAATGAGCTTAAGTAACAGCATACAACAAAGCAGACGCAATGTAGGCTACAACTGAAAGGAGGACTCAATTGTACATGTAAAGAAACCGTCTGGTGCTCCAGCTGTACATTCACGAGATCGGACACAGTATGCGAAAATCAACAACAGAGCTGTTCGTAAAAGACAAGAATTTACATCGCCAGGGAACACAAGTGAAAAAATGTCTAACAGCTCAAAGGTACTAACAAATTAGTATTTTTTTAAGATTGTGTGTGGTTTTAGGAGAGGAAAGAGCGAGAATGCGAAGTCACATACCTCCTTTCCCCTCGTTGATGTCTTCGGATCCTATTTCTGATCTTTCATTATTGTATCTTATATCTCTAATGCCTAGAAAATTACCTAGAAAACACATTTGGTCTTCAATGAATACTTGCTGGATGAATAAAAGATGAAAAGAAATGAAAATTTCTGACTAAATTCATAATATTTAGTACTGTGCTCATCTAGGTAAGGAAGCTTCCCTGGTGGCTCAGATGGTAAAGAATCCCCCTGCAATGCAGGAGACCCAGGTTCAATCCCTAGGTCAGGAAGATGCCCTGGAGAAAGAATGGCAATCCCCTCCAGTATTTTCTCTGGAGAATACCCATGGACAGAGGCAGCCCGGCTACAGTCTATGGGGTCACCAAAGGATGGACACAACTAGTTGACTAACTCTTCACCTGGGTAAAGACTTTAGATGATGTCTCCTTAATGAATATAGTTGTCACATGAGATTTAAAAAGCTAAAATACCATAAATAATACACTCGACTTATATGAGTGCTTCTATTGCCAAGTACTGTATCTTGGAATATATTTCTTTGCCTAATTTTAAGTCTTTAGCTGTAGCTGTATATTCTATAAACATTTGACTCTTTTGCAGTTTTCAGAACCACAGAAATGACACTTCCATTATCAAAAGGGTCTCTCACAAATAGTCCTTGAATATAGTTTATTAACACTGGTCATATTCAATTTAGAGATCTTGCCCTTTCTAAGCTAATACAGATTTCAGAAAATCTGAAGAGTTTATTCAAAATTCTCCAAACCAGGCTTCAAAATACGTGAACTGTGAAATCCCAGACGTTCAAACTGGTTTTAGAAAAGGCACATTGAACCAGAGGGTCAAATTGCCAACATCCCGCTGGATCATCGAAAAAGCAAGAGAGTTTCAGAAAAACATCTATTTCTGCTTTATTGACTATGCCAAAGCCTTTGACTGAGTGGGTCACAATAAACTGTGGAAAATTCTGAAGGAGATGGGAATACCAGACCAGCTGACCTGCTTCTTGAGAAATCTGTATGCAGGTCAGGAAGCAACAGTTAGAATTGGACATGGAACAACAGACTGGTTCCAAATAGGAAAGGGAGTACGTCAAGGCTGTATATTGTCACCCTGATCATTTAACTTATATGCAGAGTACATCATGAGAAACGCTGGACTGGAAGAAACACAAGCTGGAATCAAGATTGCTGGGAGAAATATCAATAACCTCAGATATGCAGATGACACCACCCTTATGGCAGAAAGTGAAGAGGAACTAAAGAGCCTCTTGATGAAAGTGAAAGAGGAGAGTGAAAATGTTGGCTTAAAGCTCAAAGTTCTTTTTTAGTTCCTTGGGGTATAAAAGGTCTAGCTTTTCTTTTTTTAATGTAAGCATTTTTTCACTACAAACCTTTCTCTTAAAGCTATGTTTGTTGTAATTTGTTATTGTCCTCTAATTTTTGGCATGATATTTTTCTATTTCCATTTGTCTCAGTATATTTTTTAATTCTTTTTTTGATTTCTTCTCTGAACTACTGGTTGTTCAGGGATATGTTTAATCTCCATACATTTGCAAATTTTAAAACTTATTTCTTTAACTGATTTCCAGTTTTATACTGTCATGGTTGGGAAAGTGTTTGATATGGTTTAAACTTTCTGTGACATTCTTGAATGAAGGTCTTACTGTCTGTCAGAGTCAGATGATCTGGAGACATGTCGACCCTTAAAGTGTTAGTCACTCAGTCATGTCAGACTCTTTGTGACCTCATGGACTATAACCCACCAGGAACCTATGTCCATGGAATTCTCCAGGCAAGAATACTGAAGTGGGTAGCCATTCCCTTCTCCAAGGGATCTTTCTGACCCAGAGATCAAACCCAGGTCTCCCATATTCCAGGCAGATTCTTTACCATATCCTTAGGATAGTCACAAAAGCTGAGGTGTATCTATGTGTACAAGTTCCTTCCAGGGAGATATTGGTAAATTGAGGTAGGAGGCCCTCAGACAATTGAATAAGTCAATTTTTAATTTTATAATTCCATTTATAGGACTTAAAATATTCTTGCCTTTAGTTCACATCCACTAGATCTCATAATAACAGCCAGTATGTAGATAAATGAATCTTTAGATGCTCTGATACAGGGCAGTCAAAAAGAGAGAGATTACCTAACCAGATTACACATTTATATTCTCTAAATTAGCAACAATCCACCAACACTCCATTTTTCTTGGACTGCTGCTAAGTCACTTCAGTCGTGTCCGACTCTGTGCGACCCCATAGACGGCAGCCCACCAGGCTCCCCCGTCCCTGGGATTCTCCAGGCAAGAACACTGGAGTGGGCTGCCATTTCCTTCTTCAATGCATGAAAGTGAAAAGTGAAAGTGAAGTCGCTCAGTCATGTCCGACTCTTAGCGACCCCCCGGACTGCAGCCTACCAGGCTCCTCCATCCATGGGATTTTCCAGACAAGAGTACCGGAGTGGGGTGCCATTGCCTTCTCCGTTTCTTGGACATATATCTCAAAAAATGATTTCTACCATGTTTCTGCTCATAAATAACAGTTCTAAAATATTGTGTGTAAATTGAGAAAACATGCCAGAGGTGAAAACCCCTGAAGTCTTTTATTTAAAAAAACAACTCTTCATAAATTCTTTCCAGTGTGATTCTGTTAAGAGGTCAGTTTCTCACAAAGTCCCCCTGTGGAAGCCAGAGAATCTTCTTGGGCTTTAATTTCATTCTGAAATGTTTTTGCACAAAGACACTCTACAATGATAGCTAGAAAATCTAAGAAACAGTTGTTTTCTAACTTTTGCAACTGTAATAAGTAAGTACATGAATTTTACATGCTTCTTCAAATATATCTGTATTGCTTAGACATGCTGATTCAGTGCTTTAGCATCAGATTCTAGAGCAGAAACCCACAAAGTAGATACATATTAAGAATGTATACAGATGAATGCTCTTTACTTCTAGTGTGATGTGTATCTTCTTTATAGATAAGCACCCTAGTATTCACAGCCATTTTATATTCTTTCTTAAAATTTATTACATATATGTATTCAAGGCACATACCATATCTTCAGTTAAATTTTATTTTGTTAATTATTGATGTCTAATAAACACTCAAAAATATTATCTACTCTTTTTCTTCCTTCCTTTTTCTTTGCTTTGTTCTCTCTCTCTCTCTTTCTCCATTTGTGTCCCAAACATTAGGTAAGTGCTTTGGATATAACAGACAGAATGCAGAATCCTTGAGCAAAGGTTGTTCACAATCTCATACTGTAGGCCATGATTTCACAAACAGGATGATATCAAATAGAATGATTAAAGGAAATGGTTGTCTGTGAACTATAAAAAGGAACATTTAATCAGAGCTAAGAAGAGGAGGAGTTGATAGCTAATTATTAAAGAAAACTAAGCAATTTACCAAGGCACTTTAAATTGCTTTCAGTTTTGGATTTCTTAATCCTAAAAAGCTGTGTGTATGTGTGTGTCTGTGTGTTCAGTCACATCCAACTCTTTGTGACCCCAGGGACCACAGCCTGCCAGGCTCCTCTGTACATGGAACTTTCCAAGCAAGAATATTGGAGCAAGTTGCCATTTCCTACTCCAGGGGCTCTACCTGACCCAAGGATTGAATCCGAGACTCCTGCATCTCGTGCATTGGCAGGCAGATTGCTTACCACTGAGCCACTGGGAATGCCCTGGAAAGGTATACAGCTGCTCAACTCAAGACCTCTGTAAGTGTCAAATTATCTTCCTAGAATCATTTCCTTCCCAAATTTATTTTTGGATCTGACAATTAATATCTCCATTCAAGAAAACCTTTCTTCTGCACACTATGTTTTGACATTTGTTCCCAGATTTTTAACCCTGTTTTTTAATTGATGAAAGTCTTAAACTTTATTATGAATTGTATGTGTGATTAGTTAATAAATGTTTCTTTATTCATCTAGATTACAAGGTCCATTTTTACACAAACTAATGAGTTTTTCAAGAAATGTAAAGCACTTAGAGGCAGACAAAGAATAATTAAATATTTGATAAATATTAATATACTTGAAATAATAATGTTTGAATGAATGGATACACACAAAAATGATAGAATTTGAAGAGCCAGGAAGTTTTGCACAGAGAAAGTTTCGTAGATAAGGTCAAGACATACAATGAAGCATGACAAGTTTTGAAAACTGCAACAATTCCCTATGGCTGAACTTTAGTATAGCTACTCATTTATTAAATAACTTGATAAAATTATATTTCTCATGTGTCATACCATATAATTTTGCAAAAGTAATTACTATATGTGTGTGCATATGTGTGATATAAATCTTTGAAGCCACCTTTTATTTTTAGTTTTCCTAAGGCATTTTTCACATCCTTGTTCCATAGGCTATAAATCAGAGGATTTGACATGGGAATCATAAGGGTGTAAAACAATGAGGTCATTTTGTCTTGATCTAAAGAGTAGAGTGAACTTGGCCCAAAGTACATAAAAAGCATAGTTCCTGGAAAATTGCCACAGCAGTTAGGTGGGAGGTGCAGGTGGAGAAAGCTTTGAACCTCCCCTCAGCAAAACGGATCTTTGAGACTGCAAGGATGATATAACAATAAGAGCTCCTGAAATTGAGCTCAATTCAATAACTCCCAAAACAATAAATACTGTCAATCCATTGACCTGTGTATCCGAGCAGGAAAGAAGGTAGAGTGGAGGTAAGTCACAGAAGAAGTGGTTAATCTCATTTGACCCACAAAAGTGTAAGTGGAATGCTAATGTCATGTGTATCAGAGTATCTGCCAAATGGTGCCATTTCCCACCAGGTAAACCCCAGCCATGAGCAGGGAGCACGCCCCGCTGGACATGCTGACCACATAGAGCAAGGGGCTGCTCACGGCCTTGTATGGGTCATAGGCCATCGCTGCCAGCAGGAGACACTCAGAATGTGCCAGGATACAGAAGACCAAGAATTGCAGAGCACAGCCACAGAAAGAGATTGACTTGTTCTTGGCAAATAGGTCCACCAACATCTTGGGGCCAGTGGCTGTGGAATAGCAGAGGTCACAGAAGGAGAGGTGGCTGAGGAAAAAGTACATGGGTGTGTGCAGCTGGGGGTCCATCCTAATCAGGGTTATCATTCCAAGATTTGCCAGAAGACTGATGAGATAAACAAGGAGAAACAAGGTAAATAGGGTCACTTTGTTCTCAGTCTTCTCAGTAATTCCCAAGAAAATGAATTCATTCACGGAGGAGCAATTGTCTCTGTCCATTCCTCTTTGTTCTTGTCTTTACTTTTAGAAAAATATTTTAAAAAATAAATAACAAAGATACATGGATAGGTAACACTTCTGCACATCTGCAAAATATCATAAGACAGAATACATTTCTTTCTATAATTGTGTTTTTGTATTCAGAAAAGCATCCAGTCAAGTGCCCACTCTTTAAAGAGGCAAAGCTATCTATTGGGGCTTCTCTGTTGGTTCAGACAATAAAGAATCTGCCTGCAACATGGGAGACCCAGGTTTGATCCCAAAGTCAGGAAGATCCCTTGGAGAAGGGAATGGCTACTCACTCCAGTATTCTTGCCTGAAGAATTCCATGGACAGAGGAGGATGGTGGGCTACAGTTCTTGGGGGCACAAAGAGTCCAGCATGACTGAGTGACTAACACTTCTTCAGGTATCTATTAGCCAATAACAAAAATTGCCTAGAATAGACTGCTGAGAAACTGAACCAAATCTATTATGTCATTTATGAGGCATATTACCTCCTACAAGGTCATGTCAGACTCTGACTTTTTTTATCTCAATGGATATATTTGAATTAATTTAGACTGGTTCCAAATAGGAAAAGGAGTACCTCAAGGCTGTATATTGTCACCCTGCTTATTTAACTTATATGCAGAGTACATCATGAGAAATGCTGGGCTGGAAGAAACACAAGCTGGAATCAAGATTGCTGGGAGAAATATCAATAACCTCAGATATGCAGATGACACCACCCTTATGGCAGAAAGTGAAGAGGAACTAAAAAGCCTCTTGATGAAAGTGAAAGAGGAGAGTGAAAAAGTTGGCTTAAAGCTCAACATTCAGAAAACAAAGATCATGGCATCTGGTCCCATCACTTCATGGGAAATAGATGAGGAAACAGTGGAAACAGTGTCAGACTTTATTTTTTGGGCTCCAGAATCACTGCAGATGGTGACTGCAGCCATGAACTTAAAAGACGCTTTCTCCTTGGAAGGAAAGTTATGACCAACCTAGATACCATTTTGAAAAGCAGAGACATTACTTTGCCAACAAAGGTCCGTCTAGTCAAGGCTATGGTTTTTCCAGTGGTCACGTATGGATGTGAGAGTTGGACTATGAAGAAGTCTGAGCGCTGAAGAATTGATGCTTTTGAATTGTGGTGTTGGAGAAGACTCTTGAGAGTCCCTTGGACTTGCAAGGAGATCCAACCAGTCCATTCTGAAGGATATCAGCCCTGGGGTTTCTTTGGAAGGACTGATGCTAAAGCTGAAACTCCAGTACTTTGGCCACCTGATGCAAAGAGTTGACTCATTGGAAAAGACTCTGATGCTGGGAGGGATTGGGGGCAGGAGGAGAAGGGGATGACAGAGGATGAGATGGCTGGATGGCATCACTAACTTGATGGACATGAGTCTGAGTGAACTCCGGGAGTTGGTGATGGACAGGGATGCCTAGCGTGCTGCAATTCATGGGGTCGCAAAGAGTTGGACACGACTGAGTGACTGAACTGAACTGATCTCTCTTTTCCTCTTCAAAATAATATGAACAAGACTCTAATGTATTAGAGATGCTGAGCTGTAGACAGGGCTAAGGATTCTCTCCACTTGAAAGTATTTACATGGAAACAAAATGGGATTACAGCTTTAATGTTTCTCACTACATGATTGGCTTAAGAATATTTGTATTAATTCCTGAAATAATGACTCTGTCACTGACTAATAATAATGATCACTATTTTGTTACTGGTTTTATGTTGTATTTAATAGTGAGACATTTAAGTATTATTATCAACCTTTATTCCTAGTAATTTATTATTGATTTGTTACAATACTCATTACCCCTTTGCAGAGATAGTTGTCAAAAATCAAGTCGCTTGATGAGTGAAAGAAAAGATCTAAAAGGAATTGAAAACAATAGAACACATTTGCATCTGTTTGGATTTTAAATGGGCTGTAATATTATAAAATGGGAATGAGACGAGAGACAATAAATTCTTCTGAGAGACACATACCCTCTCTCGTGTATGTGTCTGTGTGTGTGTGTCATTTTTAATTGGAGTAAAATTGCTTTACAGTGTTGTGTTGGTTTCTGCCATACAGCAAAGCAACTCAGCCACTATTATAAATATATCACCTCCCTCTTGACTTGTATATGTTTTTGATGTATATGAGAATAGAATGCATTTAATGAACTTCTTCCTTAAGCCTAAATAGATATGACGTTTTTTCACATGAGAATTAATTTGAAAGTTTTTATTTTTACTGTGGTGGTTGTATTATTTTTTAAACAAAATGAAACAAACCTTCAATTCATGTATACACTTATCCAATGATAAAAGGAGTAAAAGATTTTTTGTGAGCCAACAAGAAAATAAAATCATTAAGAAGTCATACTGTGGTTATTAACAAGTTCAGGAAGATGGTTCCCAATCAGAGAAATCAATATCATTTCTGGCAAATAAATGCAGAGTTAATTTAATTGAGTAAGTAGGCATAAATGTTTCACTTACAAATACATTTTTTCTTTCTCAAAAAGTTATTTCCTCTTATATTCTTGAAGATAGGACCTGGAAACCTACCTGAAGTGAGCAGGTCTTGGGTAGCTAAATGATAATAAGTAGATGGTCTTTTATTTTACCAGGTATATGGGGACTTAAATCCCTGAGTTACTGCCCCTGGGTTTTGATGTTAGCAAACATTTCATTAATTATGTTTCTGCTTCTGTGTATTCCCCTGTGAATTCAGAAACAACTTTGCAAAGGCTGAGTTTTGAAGCCTCACTATTGCTGCCAAATTGATCTATGGTAGAAGAAAATAGCAATTTGTTTGTATGGTGTGCTTCACAGTTACCCTGAAACCGTCTCCTCCTTGTCCAGTCATACAGGAAACCTAATGAAACTCAAAAAGATCCTCCCTCCGTCATTTTCAGCTCCTTTGGATTGGTCATTGTGTCTTTGAAAGAGTCTCCTTCAATACATTTAAAAATATTGCTACACTTTGACCATATTTTCTTTTTTTTATTGAAATATGAGGCATATACCATACAATTGATCTTTCTTATGTAAGTATGCAGTTCTTGTTTTTATTGTTTTTTAATTATATTTTCAAGATTGTTCAATTATCTCCAGTCTCTAAATCCAGAATATTTTCATCACTTCAATAAGAAGCCCCCACCTGCTGCCCGTCAGTTCTCCTTCCTTAGCCCATAGCAACCACTAATTCTATGCGGCTTCCTATTACGGATGTCTCATACAAACAGAATCACGTGGTACCTTTTTTTGTTCTCATAGGTTTTATTCATTTGTTTATTTGTTTATTTTCCTGTCAGGCTTCTTTCCTTGAACATAATGTTTTCAAGTTGCATCCATGTTGTTCCACTTATCAGTATTTTGTTTCATCATTTTGGGACAATAATATTTCATTTTAAAGATACAATACACTTTGTAGATCCCCTCTTCAGTTAAGTGACTATCAGGTTTTTTCTACTTTTTATCTACTATGAATAATGATGTTATAACATTAGTAACAATCATCACCACACATTGTCTTATTCTCATCCTAGCACATTACTTACAGGCATTTCATTGACTTTATGACTCCCTCACGTTTCCTAAATAATGCATTTTTTTCTTTCTGAATTACATTTTATTTATATAAGAATATTTATATTACATTTAAGACCTCAGGAAAAGTCAATGATTTTTTTTTTCATTTCCTAAAATTTCTAGTGCAAGAATTTGAAAAGGTAATACTATCTAAATGTTCATTTACTACTAAGTATAGTAGTAATATTTCTGTCTATTAAAGTGGAGGCTGAGGAACAAAAATAAGAATGTAACTGTGTCCAGAATTTTCTACTGATAAAGTTCATATATGCAAAGATGACTCATTTAAAAATTTTTACACAAGTGATTTTTGTAAATAAACAGAGTTCATAATTTTTCTTAAAAAACTTATTTGTTTGCTACTATCCACATTCATTCTATGAGACAGAAGACTCACTCATATTACATCCTCCCAAATTCTCCCTTCTAGACAGCAACGGAACTCTTTCAGTGAGTCAGTTCAGTCACTCAATCATGTCTGACTCTATGCTACCCCATGGACTGCAGCATGCCAGGCTTCCCTGTCCATCACCAACTCCAGGAGCTTGCTCAAACTCATGTCCATGGAGTCAGTCACTTTGGTGCCCAAGAAAATAAAGTCTGTGACTGTTTCCATTGATTTCCCATCTATTTGCCATGAAGTGATGGGACCAGATGTTGTCATATACTCAATGGACATGAGTTTGAGTAAGCTCTGGGAGTTGGTGATGGGCAGGGAAGCCTGGCATCCTGAAGTCCATGAGGTTGCAAAGAGCCAGACATGACTAAGCATCTGAACTGAACTGACTTGGTGATGCCATCCAACCATCTCATTCTCTGTCATCCCCTCCTCCTCTGGCTTTCAATCATTCCCAGCATCAGGGTCTTTTCCAATGACAATCACAATCATTGGACACTCATTTTCCAATGAATCATAGTTCTGGTATCTTTGGAAGTAGCCCAATCATACCAGATACAAAGATCTTAGAGCAAACTTTGGGTATGAAGTCCCTTGGACTGCAATAAGAGCAAAGCAGTCCATCCTAAAAGAAATCAGTCCTGAATATTCATTGGAAAGACTGAAGCTGGAGCTGAAACTCCAATACTTTGGCCACCTGATGCAAAGAACTGACTCTTTAGAAAAGACCCTGATGCTGGGAAAGGTTGAATGCAGGATGAGAAGTGGATGACAGAGGATGAGATGGTTGGATGGCGACCCAATGGACATGAGTTTGAGCAAGCTCTGGGAGATAATGAAGGACAGGGAGGCCTGGCATGCTGCAGTCCATGGGCTCGCAAAGGGTTGGACATGACTAAGTGACTGAATGGCAACAAATCCTCCATTATAAATATGTTCTGGATCGTCTTTATCCATTCATCTGTTAACAGACATTTAGGTTACTTCTATGTCTTCGCTATTGTAAACAGCACTGTAATGAACATTGGGGTACACATATCCTTTCAAACTACAGTTTTCTCTGAATATATGCCCTGGATTGGGATGGCTGGATCATGTGCTAGCTCCATTTTTAAGTTTTTAAGGGACCTTCATATTGTTCTCCATAGTGGCTGTACCAATTTACATTCCCACAACAGTGTAGGAGGTTTTTCTATTCTCCACACCCTCTCCTGACCTGCCTCTTGACAAATCTGTATGCAGGTCAGGAAGCAACTGGACATGGAACAACAGACTGGTTCCAAATAGGAAAAGGAGTATGTCAAGGCTGTTTATTATCACTCTGCTTATTTAATGTACATGCAGAGTACATCATGCGAAATGCTGGGATGGATGAAGCACAGGCTGGAATCAAGATTGCCAGGAAAAATAATATAACCTCAGATATGCAGATGACACCACCTTTATGACAGAAAGTAAAGAAGAACTAAAAAGCCTCTTGGTGAAAGTGAAAGAGGAGAGTGAAAAAGTTGGCTTAAAGATCAACATTCAGGAAACAAAGATTATGGCATCCAATCCCATCACTTCATGGCAAATAGATGGAAAAACAGTGGAAACAGTGGCTGACTTTATTTTTTTAGGCTTCAAAATCACTGCAGATGGTAACTGCAGCCATGAAATTAAAAGACGCTTACTCCTTGGAAGAAAACTTATGACCAACCTGCTGCTGCTGCTACTAAGTCGCTTCAGTCATGTCCGACTCTGTGCGACCCCCTAGACGGCAGCCCACCAGGCTCCTCCGTCCATGGGATTTTCCAGGCAAGAGTACTGGAGTGGGGTGCCATTGCCTTCTCCACAATGACCAACCTAGACAACATATTAAA
This sequence comes from Bos taurus, assembly GCF_002263795.3. Taxonomy (NCBI): domain Eukaryota; kingdom Metazoa; phylum Chordata; class Mammalia; order Artiodactyla; family Bovidae; genus Bos; species Bos taurus. Next base: position 133,816 of record NC_037341.1, read on the forward strand.
AAGCAGAGACATTACTCTGCCAACAAAGGTCCATCTAGTCAAGGCTATGGTTTTACCAGTGGTCATGTATGCATGTGAGAGTTGGACTAGAAAGAAAGCTGGGCACCGAAGAATTGAGGCTTTTGAACTGTGGTGTTGGAGAAGACTCTTGAGAGTCCCTTGGACTGCAAGGAGATCCAACCAGTCCATCCTAAAGGAGATCAGTCTTGAATATTCATTGGAAGGACTGATGTTGAGGCTGAAACTCCAATACTTTGGCCACCTGATGCGAAGAGCTGACTCATTTGAAAAGACCCTCATGCTGGGAAAGATTGAAGGCAGGAGAAGGGGATGACAGAGGACGAGATGGTTGGATGGCATCACTGACTCAATGGACATGAGTTTGAGTAAGCTCCGGGAGTTGGTGATGGACACAGAGGCCGGGCGTGCTGCAGTCCATGGGGTCACAAAGAGTTGGACGCGACTGAGTGACTGAACTGAAATGAAGTGACACCCTCCCCAGCACTTATTGTTTGTAGGCTTTTTGATTATGGCCATTTTAACCAGTGTGAGATAATATCTCTTTGTGGTTTTAATTTGCGTTTCTTTAATGATTCGCGTGTTGATAATCTTTTCATGTGCCTCTTGACCACCTGTATGTTTTGTTTGGAGAAATGTCTATTCAGATCTTCTGTGCATGGTTTTGTTTGGATTGTTTGTTTTGTATACTGAGCTGCATTAGCTGTTTGTAAATTTTGAAATTAATCCCTAGTTGCTCACATTGTTTACAAATATTGTCTCCCATTCTATGGGTTGTCCTTTCATTGTGTTTATGGTATCCTATAGTTTTTAGTTTAAATAGGTCCATTGGTTTATTTTTGTTTTTATTTCTGTTGCCTTAGGAGGTGGATACAAAAAACTATATTGCTGCAATGAATGTCAAAGACTGTTATGCCTATGTTTTCCTCTAAGAGTTTTGTAATACCTCATCTTATATTTATGTCTTTAATCCATTTTGCACTTATTTTTGTGTACAGTGTTAGAGAATATTCTAATTTCATTCATTTACACGGGCTGTACAATTTTCCCAGCACCACTTATTGAAGAGACTGCCTTTTCTCTTTTGATAGTCTTGCTTCTGCTGGATTTATAGTCCTCAATTTTTATTTCAGAGTGATTTTGAGGCTTCTTAGGAATTATCTGACTGTGTAGTTAATTAATACTTGCTATTAGCTCTAGCTTATAGTTATTAATATAGAAAATGCAGTGTGTATCATAGAATATAAAGGACCTAAATGCTCAAAGTTCTCTCAGTAAATATACAATAAATCTTAGTGTAATTGAAATAATACTTGAATGAAAGAATTAATCATAATATTTGACAAAACTGCAAAATTCTGGAAGTATTTGGCAAAAAGGAAGTGCTATATATTAGTTGTTATACACAATGAAAGCTGTGTTTTGGAACGGTAGTGTTTTTAAAGATTATACTGTATTAAAAATAGTTATTCATTCCTTTAAAGTATTTGAAACAATTTCATTTCCCTTGGATCATGAATATAATTTTACAAAAACAACAGACATATGTATGTGTGTCTCTATGTTTATAGTACACCCTTTAAAACCACCTTTCATTTTCCAGTTTTTCAGGGCCTGTTTCACATCTTTGTTCTGTAGGCTATATAATAGAGGATTTAACATGGGAATCACAAGGGTGTAGAACAATTAGGTCATTTTGTCTTGATGTGGAGAGTAGGAAGTATTTGGCCTGAAATACAAGAGAAGTACAGTTCCCTAGAAAATTGTCACAACATTTAAATGAGAGGTGCGGGTGAAGAAAGCTTTGAACTTCCCCTCAGAAGAGTGGCTCTTCAAGATTGATAGGATGATATAATAAGAGAAAAGGACTCCTGAAATGGTACTCAGTTCAATAAAACCAAAAATAGTGAATAACGCCAATTCATTTACCTGTATATCAGAGCGGGAGAGGAGGAAAAGTGGAGGTAAATCACAGAAGAAATGGTTAATCTCATTTGACCCACAGACACATAAGTGGAATGCTAATGCCGTTTGTATCGGAGTATGTGCCATTCCCACCAGATAAACCCCAGCCACGAGCAGGGGGCACATCCGGCTAGACACGCTGACCACACAGAGCAAGGGGCTGCTGACGGCCTTGTACTGGTCATAGGCCATCACTGCCAGCAGGAGACACTCAGAATCTGCCAAGATACAGAAGACCAAGAATTGCAGAACACAGCCATAGAAGGGGATTGATTTGTTCTTGGCAAATAGGTCCATGATCATCTTGGGGTGAATTGCAGTGGAATGGCAGAGGACACAGAAGGAGAGGCGACGGGGGAAAAAGTACATGGATGTGTGCAGCTGGGGATCCATCTTAATCAGGAATATCATCTAAAGATTTGCCAAATGGCCAATGAGATAAACAATTAGAACCATGGTAAGTATGGTCGCTTTGTCCTCAGTGTTATCAGTAATTCCCAAGAAAATGAATCCAGTCAAGGAGGAGCAATTCCCTCCACCCATTTTTCTTTGTTCTTATCTAAGCTTTCATAAAATGATCAAGAAAAGGACACATGGATGTATAACACTTATGCACATCTGCAGTATATCATAAGATAGAACACAATTCTATCTGCAATTGTCTTCATATTCAGAAAATTATACATTCATGCACGCACTCTTGAAAAAGGCATAACTGTTATTACTCAATAAAACAAGTACCTGGTATAGAATGTTGGGAAACTGAACCAAATCTAAATGTAATTTGTGAGGCATGTTACTTTCTACAAGCTTGTCTCTGAGCCTTCCTTTCTTTACTTCAAAGAATACATTTGATGAATTTACCTGTCTTCTCCTCTTCAAAATAATGTGGGTGAGACTCTAATGTTAGAGATACCTGGCTGTAAGCTTCAGGACTAAGCATTTTCTGTGAATATTCATGTGGATACAAACCAAGATAACAATTCTAATATTTCTCAAAACCATGATTGTTTTAAGAGTATCTGTATCAGTTCCAGAAATAATGAGCATATCATGGATTGATCATAATACAATAATTATGTTTCTGGTTTGGGTTTGTGTTATGTTCAGTATTTGGTGAGACATTAAGCAAGTATTAATGAGCAGTTCTCTAGATGTGTATTTTTGTTTTGTCATAATTTAATTACCTTTTTGTGGGAATAATCTGGTGCCAAAGAAAGAGTCTCTTTACTCACTGAAGGGAAACATTTCTACAAACTTATTTAACACATATATTTTTATCTCTTGAGCTACCCTGTAGCTCAGCTGGTAAAGAATCGGCCTGCAATACAGAAGACCCTGGTTCAATTCCTGTGCCAGAAAGATCCCTGGAGAATGGATAGGCTACCCACTCCAATATTCTTGCACTTCCCTGGTGGCTCAGATGGTAGAGAATCTACCTGCAATGTGGGAGACCTGGGTTCAATCCCTGGGTTGGGAAGATCTCCTGGAGAAAAGAACAGCTACCCACTCCAGTGAAATATAAAAAAGACTTTTTCTTTATAAAATGGAAATGAGATGAGTGATAATAAATGCTGTAGGCTTCCCTCGTAGCTCAGCTGGTAAAGAATAGAACAGTCTTATGGACTCTGTGGGAGAGGGAGAGGGTGGGAAGATTTGGGAGAATGACATTGAAACATGTAAAATATCATGTAAGAAACGAGTTGCCAGTCCAGGTTCGATGCACAATACTGGATGCTTGGGGCTAGTGCACTGGGATGACCCAGAGGGATGGTATGGGGAGGGAGGAGGGAGGAGGGTTCAGGATGGGGAACACATGTATACCTGTGGCGGATTCATTTCGATATTTGGCAAAACTAATACAATTATGTAAAGTTTAAAAATAAAATTAAATTAAAAAAAAAAAAGAATCTGCCTGCAATGAGGGAGACCTGGGTTTGATCCCTGGGTTAGGAATGAGCTCTTGGAGAAGGAAATAGCTACCCACTCCAGTATTCTAGCCTGGAGAATTCCATGGACTATATAGTTCATGGGGTCACAAAGAGTCAGACACGACTGAGTGACTTTCACTTTCAATTGTTTCTGAAATATATAGACTCATCTCCATTGTGTTTTCATGCATTTATATGTGTGTCACGTGTTTGTGTGTGTGTGTGTCTTGGATAATATGTGAAAATTGGAATATGAATGACGTGTATATTTTTTAGACCTAAAGAATATGATATATTGTTCACAGGAAGTTCAGTTTTTCACAGGTTGTTATTTGTAAGATACTTTTGAAATAACTACTTTTGAAATAAAACAACAAGAACCTTCAAACTAATGTTTATACTTGGTTGTTGTTGTTTTGAGACCCCCTGGACTGTAGCCCACCAGGCTCCTCTGTCCATGGGATCCTGTATGGGTCGATACAATCTGACCATGGTCAACATGAAGAATAACATAATTCAGCCCAGTTACTTAACCTGTGCCATTTTGAGATAGTGTTTATATAGCAAGCAAAAACTGAAGCAGTATGAACAGAATATAAGCAGAGGGGAAAAAATGTTTTGTTGATTATTAATTATTCTTGTTACATAATTTTATGAAATCATTTTTAATGTTTTGTATTATTATGTAATGTTATGTATTATTATGTAATATAGATGCTAGAATTATAGATGGAATGAATAAAATATTTGTAAAACATTTTTGCAACAAAGAATTTGTAGCTAGACTTACAAAAATGTTTATAAATAATAAAAACACAACCCAATTAAAAATAGGGACATGATTTGAACAGATACCTCACCAACAGATATATAAATGGCAATTAAATAATGATATAATAAATAATAATGATTAAAATAATAACAAACAGCAAAAATATAAGTTATAGAAATATATTTTGAAATCATATATGTCCTTTTATGTCCAGGCTTCAAGTGACCGTTCTCTGTGGTGCTTCCCAATGTCACGTCAGTTGACCGGCCATTGAAGACACAGGTTATATGCTCAGGAGCTCATTGTATTTCTGAGATACCACAGAAGGATGTTCCATACTTTCAGTAATACTTTCACACATAAAAATAAAAGATAGGGAGGAAAACAAATACTCTGCTTGCAATTAACCTTTAGTCTACAAGATGCCACTTAGAACAAGTTTTCAAATTAATTTGGATTAGATTGGGTATAGAAGGTTCTTGACTTGTTATTGGACAGCATTTAAGAAAAGGTATTTGATTCTGTTCTGATTGCTTTCCTAGCACCCCTGCTTCACACCATCTTGTTGCACTTTATGTATTTTAATTTATTAAAGAAAAATATGTATTTAAGATCTATCTAGTGTTTAAAATGATTCAGGCATGATTGTCAGCATTTAGTCAAACATGCAACAGTCATTGATGTAGGTACTATACTCTCCTCATTTTACAGGTCAGACAATTGAGACAGAAAAAATAAGTAACTTGATCAAAGTGCAATTGACTAGTTGGGTACAAGAGATAGCACAGAAACCAAAGGAATATGGCTTCCTCCCTAATCCAGTAATTTTGTAAATGCAATCTTGTTAATGAGATATCCTACACATGAAAACACACACAGACACAGTCTCTGAGGTTCTTACTATATCTTTTAAGAAAACCTATTACAATCTGTTCTATCATTAACTCCCAGCTCCTAATGGTTGGAATTGACGGACTTTATTTTCTTGGACTCCAAAATCACTGCAGATGATAACTGCAGCCATGAAATTAAAAGATGCTTGCTCCATGGGAGAACAGGTATGACAAACCTAGACAGCATATTAAAAAGCAGAGACATTACTTTAGCAACAAAGGTCTGTCGAGTCAAAGCTATAGTTTTTCCAGTAGTCATGTATGGATGTGAAAGATGGACCATAAAGAAAGCTGAGCACCAAAGAATTGATGCTTTTGAACCGTCATGTTGGAGAAGACTCTTGAGAATCCCTTGGCCTGTAAGAAGATCAAACCAGTCAATAACAAAGGAATATTCATTGGAAGGACTGATGCCCAAGCTGAAGTTCCAATACTTTGGTCACCTGATATGAAGAACTGACTCACTGGAAAAGACCCCATAGCTGGAAAGACTGAAGGCAGGAGGAGAAGGAGACGACAGAGGATGAGATGGTTGGATGGCATCATCAACTCGATGGACATGAGTTTGAACAAGCTCCGGGAGTTGGTGATGGATAGGGAAGCCTGGCGTGCTGCAGTCCATGGGGTTGCAAAGAGTCAGACACCACTGAGTGACTGAACTGAATAGTTGGAAAGTTATCCAACTATTAGTTTGCAGCAATTTTGAAACTTTTAAATGTTTCCTTTATCTGGAGGCTATTAAATGTGTTTGGCTCTGTGAAAACAAGTGTTTGATAAAATGCTTGTGTGAGAAATTGTGTATGTGCTGGCAAGGTTGCTGCAGGTTCTTAGCTACAGTTTGTCCCAGGCATTGCAGGGGTAAAGAATCCGCCTGTCAGTGCAGGATAAGCAAGAGATACAGGTTCCATCCCTGGGTGAGGAAGATTCCCTGGAAGAGGAAATGGCAACCCACTCCAGTATTCTTGTCTGGATAACTCCAAGGACAAAAGAACCTGGTGGGCTATAGTCCACGGGGTCACAAAGAGCTGGACACGACTGAGCATACACACAGCTGGAGTTTGGAATCAGGGATTTAGATGAATCCTGGAACCTTATATCTCAGGAGGGATTTAGCTTTGGTTTTAAGGCCCTTTTAGCAGCGTCTTTTACGTCTTTGTTTCTCAAACTATAAATCAAGGGATTCAGCACTGGGATGATGATGGTGTAGAACACTGAGATGATTTTATCAGTGTTGGGAGAATACAGGTAGCTGGGTCATGAGTAAATGAAGAGCAGAGTTCCCTGGTAGATGGCCACATGTCAGGTGAGAAGCACGCGTAGAGAAGGTCTTCCTCCCGCTGGAAGAATGGATCTTTAAGACTGAGAGGAGAATGTAAAAGTAGGAGATGATGATGACAATGAAGCACATAATTTCCACTGAGCTGCCGTACGTGGAGAGAAGCCACTCATTAAGTGACGTGTCTGTGCAAGATAACTTAAGCAAGGGAGGGAAAAAGTGACTAATGACATTTTATCGCAGTATTTCAGAATAAATGCAAAGGATGTGTGCACCAGGGAACTCATATTGCCTCCAAAGTATGACAAGACGATCAACCATATGCAGATGCCCTGAGACATCACAGCTGTGTACAGTAAATGGTTACAGATGGCGACATAGTGGTCATACGCCATGGCAGCCAAGATAAAGGATTCGGTATCTGCGAAAGTACAGAAGAAATAGAACTGCAGGGCACAGCTGTGATAGGAAATTGACTTGTTCTGAGAGAGGAGGTTGACAAGCATATTGGCAACAATGACTGAAGAATAGCAAAGGTCTACAAACGATAGGTTACTAAGGAAAAAATACGTGGGGGTTTGAAGGTGCGGATCAACCCTAATTAACATCATCAATCCAATGTTCCCCATTAAAATCATAGAGTACAAAGTCAGAAACAGGAGAAACAGGACAATCTGCAGTTCAGGACGAGTTGGAAACCCTAACAATAAATTCTGTTACCAAGGTATAGGTTCCATCTAAAAAGTCCATATTCTGTGCTGTTTTCTTCTTATGAGAATTCTAACATCCTAAGATGCTATGTTGATACAGAAAAAGAATAGATATAGTTATAAAGTTATTTTATTGTTTCAACAAAAAAACAAGCAATCAAGTCAAGAGTCCCAGACCAAAGTGAAAGTGAAGTCTCTCAGTCGTGTCCGACTCTTTGCGACCCCGTGAACTGTAGCCCGCCAGACTCCTTTGTCCATGGGATTCTCCAGGCAAGAATACTGGAATGGGTTGCCATTTAAATCTCCTTCCAAATATAAATTATGAGAAACATATTTCAGAATTTAGTAGCTTTATCTCATGGTTGATAGTTTTATTTTATTTGTTTGATTAATAGCTAGTTCTTCCACTGGACAGACATGTGCAGATAACATCTCATATTTCTTACTTTTTTTTAATTCTCAAGTATAGACCTATAGCTAGTACAGAGGATTAAATGAATAATGAAGTAATAAATGAAATGATGATAAAAGGAAAAATATATCTGTTATTAAAAGTATGTTAACTTGAGTACATCTTGCAATGATAATTCTAGAACAATGTACTCCTTCTGTCCAGTATTTAATAGATAGTAGTGTGTTGCACTCTTGACTGTAATTAGATTGATGCAATGAGATCTACTTCAGCTATTAAAAAAAATAATAAAAGCAAAAATAATATTAGTGAAATGAAAGCAAATGTCAGTAATCATCAGCTGAGAGCATGTTTTAGACAGGGACAAGTTTAAAGCAATTCCTTAAATCCTGTCAAGATACTAAGTCAAGGAGATTAAAGTGATTAACTGCTTTTCTCTTTGGCATTCTTTATCATTCTTGGCTTCTAGTAAGCACAGCATAAATATTAGATGACTGAGTAAAGTGGGCAAAAACTTAGTATTAAGTTAACTTCTCATCTTTAAAAATCACTCTATATAGCCTCCTCACTATTTATATATGTGAGCAGACAAAAATAGCTATGTTTAATTTTTATCCTAATATAATTCAGGATAATTGAGTCTAGGAATTTTGTCAATTTCTGTTTCTGTAATCTCAGAGATTTTCTGGAAGCAAGGAGAATTTGAACATGACTTTGAAATATAAGACTTTTTATTGTAACCTTGAAAGATGACTTGGAAATCTATTAAACAAGCAAGTGAAACCTCCAATGAGCTTTGCTGCTAGTGCCACAGTTGGCTAGAACAAATGGTTGGGGTCATTCTCTCACTTATATAAAATTACTGAGACAGCTACAGGGCTAAGAACTTCATTGTTGTAATATCATCTAATCACTAAAAGTATGCTATACCATAGGCACAGAAAAGTCTAAGAGAATTAGAAGGGTTAGGATGCTGTCTTATGTTATTACCTCAAAGAGTGTGAATGAGATGCAGTACCTTGTTAAAATAGTAGTTAATTTATTCTTATTTTGCCTGTTTTCAAGGTAATCAGAGTGTTCAGAAATGATAAGACCTAAATTTAGAGTTAATAAGCATTTGGTTAGAATCTCATATTAGCCACCTGGACTGTATGACCTTGCAAAATTATGTGTGTGTGTGTGTATAATATATATATATATAGAGAGAGAATCTGCTGTACTTAATACATATACTATATGTATATTATTACATATAACATTATATATATTTAAAATTTTACTATAATAATGACAATGGTATTTCACATGGTTTCTCTGCTAGGTTAAATTAGGAAAACTATCTGTCTATACTTTTTCGCTGTCTCACTTTAGATAGACTGGCACATAATAGGTAAAGGGTGAAGATTAGTTTCAATTACTCCACTGCTCTCTACTCAGCAGTAAAGAAAGAATCCATTTGCCAAAGCAGGAGATGTGGGTTCAATCCCTGATCTGGGAAGACCTTCTAGAGAAGGAAATGGGAACCCACTCCAGTGTCCTTGCCTGGAGAATCTCATGGACAGAGAGGCCTGATGGGCTACAGTCTGTGGGGTCACAAAGAGTCAGACACGGCTTAACGACTAAACAACAACAGAAACGACCCCACTGCTCTCGCTTGTCCTTAGCTAATAATTAGAACTATGTCACCAGATTTTTTAAATAATAGTTATCATTTATATAATGATTGTGATGTGAAATGCCATATTCTAAACACTTTACATATAGTTTATTTACTTGTCACACAAAAGTACACTCACAAAGTTTCATGCAGTTGCTGTCACTGTCGTCTTTCTCTTACAGTTGAGGGAGCTAAAGCACAGAGAGCTGGAGAGCTAAGACGTGATGAAAATAGGATTGGAGCCCAGGCTCCTGCCTCTAAAACTTCAAGACAGATTGGCTGTGTAAGCTAGATTCTCATTATTGATTCCGTATGTTGCATGGGGACATTGAAGCTTAATGTTCCGAGTCACTCCGCAAGTAGTTGACAGGTATAATTCAAATTCAGATACGTGTGAAGTCAAAGTTCACGAGGACAACCATGAAGGTGGTTAGAGAATTAACAGTGCAGCCTCTGTGAGACAGGCTGTGGTGCAGACTTGCTGAAGGCAGCGCAGAATGACTCAGTTATTTCCTGAAAACACAGTCCATTACTCTTGGGGACTCACAGCGAGCATCCCTTCCAATAGACTAAGAAGGGTTTCCCTGGTGGCTCAGCCCTTAAAGAATCTGCCTACAATGCAGGAGACCTGGGTTTGATCCCTGGTCAGGAAGATTCCCTGGTGAAAGAAATGGCAACCCATTCTAGTATTCTTACCTGGGAAATCCAATGGACAGAGGAGCAGGGCGGGGCCACAGTCCATGAAGAGTTGAACACGACTTAGTAACTAAATCACCTCTACCACCACCACCACCACCACCCATGTAGAGAAACGTGAGTGAGAAGAGAAGCACAAGGGGAAAAGTCAGAGATGAGAGTGAATCTTGGATTCTTGCTTTCAATGGGAATGACCAAAAAGATTCAATCAAACTGAAGTGATTTGCTAAATTTTTCATAAATGTATAGCAAAACAATGTTAGAATAGAAAATAAATTAATTGAAACTATCATGTTTCAGTTGGCTACATGCTAGCCGATCATGTTTCAGTTTATTTGTGTTAACAAAAAAAAATTATTTAAACAAGGTAAGTGTCTTGGATCCCTGTAGAAGCTATAGAAGAATGACATGGGTAAATTTATTCGTGGGTAATATGCTAATACATATGACTTTGCAACTATTTTGACACACGTCAGAGGTCTCAGATCCATAAAAGTCTATTTTTGCATCAATAAAGCCAATCTGGTAAACACAGAAGCTACTTACCAAAGAAGGAGACATTTTCCTATTACCTAGATGAATAATTTCACCAATGGAACCAAGGACTTTATATACATTCTCAAGTCACTAGGGACCTAATAACTGAAGGTTCCAAACATGTTCATTTCCAAGAGATTCCTAGGGAATAATTAGTAGGTTATTGTGAATTATTATTTTGAAACAGCTTCATAATTATAATAGCAATTCTGTTAGTGTTAGTTTGAAGAGGCAATTTTTACTCTCAGTAATATTGTGGTTGTTTTTTTCTGACACTTGAAATCCCACTAGAGTCCTACACTCTAATACTGTAGAGGTTCTTTTAAATAGTTCATATATTTTAAAATGTAGCTCTCATTTAAAGTATTTCAAAAACCACATGGAAGTTCCTAAAAATGTTACTTGATGCCCTCAGCACTGAAATGTAATATTTTTTGTTGCACTGAAGGGTGAGACCCACAGCGGGTGCTATAGAACCTGTTATCTTAGGTGCCTTCTGAGAAGAAGAAAGGACTTTATTTTTAAAAAAGTATCTATCTACCTATCTATCTATTTTTGGCTGTGCAGGATCTTCCTTGCTGTGCATAGGCTTTCTCTAGTTGCAGAGAGTAGGGCTACTTTCTGTTGCAGACCATAGACTCTAGACCATGGGCTCTAATGTCACAGGGTCAGCAGTTGTGGTGCACAGCTTAGATGGAATGTGGCTTGTGGTTATCTTCCTGGACCAGGGATTGAACCCATGTCCTCTGTACTGGCAGGTGAACTCTTAACCGCTGGACCACCAGGAAAGTCCCAGAAGGACTTTTAAATAAGAGTCGTATGCCTGAGAGCACCAAAGGGAGGCAAAACCATCCCAATTACTAAATACAGTTTTTCATCATCAACTTGATTGTTCTTATGTGCGTTTTGTATGACGGTTTCACTAAAACAATGATGTTTCAGCTGCTCTCAGAAAAACTTTCAGAACTTTTGGTGATTACACAGTACTAGAGTACCCTTGGAGAAGGCGATGGCACCCCACTCCAGAAATCTTGCCTGGAAAATCCCATGGATGGAGGAGCCTGGTAGGCTGAAGTCCATGGGGTCGCTAAGAGTCAGACACGACTGAGCGACATCACTTTCACTTTCCACTTTCATGCATTGGAGAAGGAAATGCAACCCACTCCAGTGTTCTTGCCTGGAGAATCCCAGGGACGGGGGAGCCTGGTGGGCTGCTGTCCATGGGGTCGCACAGAGTCGGACACGACTGAAGTGAATTAGCAGCAGCAGCAGAGTACACAAACTGGGAAGTTTGCATGGCTACAAACACAGAGCTGTTTTCCCTTCACAGCATTTGCCAAATTTAAAATTGCTTGGAGTGGGGGGTTAAAGATATGTCAAAAACCTCTGAAACACAAGAATAGACAATTCTATATTGCTTTTGTGCTGAAGAGACTAAGAAAGCTCAAGTATTTATGTGAGTACCTAGTACTAGTACGAGGGGTGAACTGGAGATACAGTGCATTTGCCAAAACCAAAAGAATCAGTTTTCTACTGAACGGAGCTTATCACTCTTAACTGCATCAGAAAAATAACTGAAGCTTCATTGATTTGAGAAATCCTGTAGAACATCTTTGTAGTCTGTACGGCATGTAATAAACAAATTACTAACATGATAACAGGAAAGATTTTATGCCCATACAAGAGGGAAAATGCCAAAAGCAAATACACATTGAACCAAAATTGGAGTTGGCAAGTAAGAATTTAAAAATAATTCTAAAAACATCCTAAAGAAAATTGTCAAAAAAAAAATTTGAAAATGACAAAAGTTGGGAGGCATTCCGCAAATGATTGGAAACCTGAGAAAATAAAATAGAATTGAAAAATACATCTAAATTAGCAACTTATTGAATGGATTTATTGATACATTGAATTTTTAAAAGCAAAGAATTGGATGAAAAATGACAAGGTCAAAAGGGTTTGTATTAAGGATTTTTGGTTTGGAACTTGGCAACTAATGTGGTAAAGGAGATCATCAAGAAAATACATGCTACGTCCACTCAAATACTTACATGCTCACCATGAACCAGCCTTAAGAAAGCAGACTTTCCTAGCAAATGCTCTTTCACATTGGCACTGCTTGAGAGGAATGAACTTTAAAAGTGTTTCCCATATACTGTAGATCCTAGAATTCTTACATCTTTCAGACAATAGATGGCACCAGAGACAACTATCTAATCTAGTCACTATGCCTCTGAGTCAGTCCTGAAAAATAAACTTTCAGTGTTCTTAAAGATTTTTGTGTAATAGAGATTTCCAATTATGTTAGTACTCTGTTTCTCACTGTATATATATGGTTTTTTTTTTCAGAAATTTAAATTTTCTTTTAAGAAAGTCTCTCATTCCCTGGTAAATTGATAACACTCCTCTCTGTGCAGGAAACTGTGACTCTCAGGTTCCAGTAACCCATCATCAAACAAAAAGTCCTGATTCTTCTCATTCCTGGTGTCAACACCCAGATATTATTGTTGTTGTTTAGTCTCTAAGTCATGTCTGACTCTTTGCAACCCCGTGGACTGTAACCCACCAAGCTCCTCTTTCCATGGAATTCTCTAGGCAAGAATATCGGAGTGGGTTGCCATTTCCTCCTCCAGGGGATCTTGCTGACCCAGTGATCAAACCTGGGTCTCCTGCACTGTAGGTGGATTCTTTATCATTGAACCACTGGGGAAGCCCTGATATCCCAATAAGTTGAATTAACTTTAAGGCAGGTCAGTAAAATACAATTGAATTAAAGTTGAACTCATGTTCTAGAATAAGCATCAAACTATTTCTTATAGTCTCACATATAGGGCTTTTCATGGGAGGCTGTGAGACAAGTAGATCTCAATACCCACCAGTCAGAATTTCAAATATTTATATAGAGGTCTTGACCAGCTTCAAGCATGTATACTGTCCAGATGGTCTCAACAGCAAGTTGCTATCTCAAGACTGCTTGTGTGGTCTTTAGAAATATCTCTCACTGAAGGAATGATGGACAGAATGCACATTCTAAAGACAAGGGAGAGGGTGAGGCGCACGCAGGTCCAGTGTGCCAGTCAACCAGATGTCACCTTCTCCAGATGACCTCCTCCCATGGCCCTAAATGAATCTGCCAAATGAGTCCCTTTATGTGCATAGTCATAAGTTGCTTCAGTCGTGTCCAACTCTTTGTGACCCTCTGGACTGCAGCTCACCAGACTCCTCTGTCTATGGGACTCTCTAGGAAAGAACACTGGAGTTGATTGCCATACTCTCCCCCAGGGGATCTTCCTGACCCAGGGACTGAAACTGCATCTCCTGCAGCTCAGCAGGCAGACTCTTTACTGCTGAGCCACTGGGGAAGCCTGAATCCCTTTATACACAGTGTCATATCCATGTTTCCAGAAGGAGTTGAATGCAGTTAATATCTTGAAAAAATTGTATGAGATGGCCGAGCTACCCTATGAGTAGTCAAGTAAAGTATCTTGTGTCCCTTTAGAGGTGAAAGCAAACTTCCTCTGAAAGGCAGTTGAAATAGGCACTGGACAGAATATATTAGCTAAATCTGGCTGCAGAAGACTTGACACTTGCTAATGGGATGAAGTCAGTAATTTCATTGCTATTGCCTAGTCAAGGCTATGGTTTTTCCAGTGGTCATGTATGGATGTGAGAGTTGGACTGTGAAGAAAGCCGAAGAAGTGATGCTTTTGAACTGTGGTGTTGAAGAAGACTCTTGCGAGTCCCTTGGACTGCAAGGAGATCCAACCAGTCCATCCTAAAGGAGACTAGTCCTGGGTGTTCATTGGAAGGACTGATGCTGAGGCTGAAACTCCATTACTTTGGCCACCTCATGTGAAGAGCTGACTCATTGGAAAAGACTCTGATGCTAGGAGGGATTGGGGGCTATTTTCACCTCTGTATTCTGTTTTCCATTATTATCAATTCAAAATTAATTTTATTGTTCCTGTAAATATTTTGTAAGCCACTTAAAATTGTTTTGGGGATAAAGATAATTAATTTTAAAATGATGATCTTCCAGTGTTATTTCCAAATCATGTTTCTCTTTGATGTTATGCATATTTAGCCCTTTTACTACAAAACCAAATCAGTGAGCTGACCATTGGGTATTACGGGATACTATTTATTTTTTTAAAGTGTGTATTTCAATGCAATGTCTATAAAAGCAACAGTCATTTTTTTAATATATAATTTCTGTTTTTATTCATTTATTTATTTCAGTTTGGCCACAAGGCATGTGGGATCCTAGTTCCCAGGCTAGGGATCAAATCTGGACCCTTGCAGTGGAATCAGGGAGTCTTAACCATTGGACCACCAGGGAAGTCCCGGTAGTCATAATTTTTATTCAGATTTTCCAACTTGGACAAAAGAATCATTAAGCTGATCTTTCTGTCCAGGAACACCCAAGAGATAAGAAGTAGGTACATCTGGCACTTAGGTTTCAGCTAGGAGTTCTAACTAGAATGCTCACCCCTCACATACTTACTGCATGAAAGAAACATCAGCCACAATTCATCTCTGCGATCTTCCTAAATTACTCACATCCTTGGTAATTGCTGCTGTTCTGCTGGCCCCATTTAATCCATTCATTCTTGTGGGTTTTTTTGTTGTGTGTATGTTTGTTTATGTGAGTGTGAATATGTTGAGCTGAGGTTGCCCGTCTTCATTAAGTACTTGTCCTTTGCTGTAGCTAGATTTTAAGCTTCTTGTGATAGTCTGTACATCTTTCTATGGAGTATATAGTATATTTTCTCACAAAAGCAATTTCTTAATTTATTGAATAAATTAAAATGAGTCAACTTGATTGTTTCTTTACAATAGACCCCAAGATGTAAGCAAGGATTTCTACCCAAAATTCAGAACAACCTCCTGTACCCTCCTGTTTTATTTACTTATTTAATTCAGCGTAGACTGTAGTACTTGGATACTGATTAAAATTGCTTGTTGAAGAATCATCAGTCTTTTTAGACCAGTACAGTTCAAGTGTAGAGGGTGTGTGTGTCTAGAAATTATACTCTTTTCACCCACTCTTGTAGCAGTTGCAAATTACATCATTGTTTTCAGTATATCATACATAACTTCCATGGTATGTGCTAACTAATTTGAAAGTTCACAGAGATGAAGCCACTGCAAAGAAGAGACACGCCTATATCCATATTCTAACAGTTTTAAGTGAGGACGAGGGTCAACATTTCAGCTACAGAAGTGTAGACACACATATGGGGCAGAAGGAACAGTCCATCCAACACTTGAGCACCCCGGGGAATTCCTTTCCCTAGGAAAGGGAAAGCTAAATAGGAATCCATTTTATCAGTTACAATATTTCAGACTACTTATATATATTTATATTTTACATATAATATATATTAAGGATCAGAAGGTATTTAAACTTATTATTATAGAATTTCCCCAATGAAAATGTGATTTTAAAAAATATAAAAATGCTTTGACTGAGTCTTTAAAATGATCAGAAACAGGGGTCTGATAGGTGACATTATTAAGATATGATTTTATGTGTATAAGACTATGAAACAGTGCCTATTTTTTTTCATTACCTTATCCTGACACCTTTATCCATGTTTATTCACCTATTTAATTTAAATTAGAGTATAATACTTGGATACTGATTAAAATTGCTTGTTGAATGAGCCATCAGTCTTTTCAGTCCATTATGCATCATGCCCTACATTTGATGAGTTAACCTCTGCCTTCAGAAACTACTGTCAGTTTTTTTTTTTCTTTTATTGTATCTTCCTTTTATATAAGGTCTTCTCTCATTTTTTGGACTTCTGTCTAAATTATTCCTTTCTGTTCAAGTAGGATAGTACATTTGAATATCCCTAGGTCAAGAAGATCCCCTGGAGAAGGGAATGGCTACCCACTCCAGTATTCTTGCCTGGAGAATTCCATGAACAGAGGAGCCTGGTGGGTTACAGTTTATGGGGTCACAAAGAGTCAGACATCCCTCAGCTACTAACACTTTCATTTTTTCACACAGGGTAGTCCATTTGAAAATCATATTGAAACTCAGGTTCAAAAAATAGCCATAAGAAGTTAAAATACAGAACTTGCAATCAAAAATACAGTGTTCTTAATTTACTGAAATATTTTTTTATTCTTAACTTTGCTTTTCTTTGTCAAATAGACCAAGATTTTATGAATCTTAAGTGGAATTATCAATGTAAAATCATATTTAAAGTAAGAAATATTAAAGCTATTCAAATCCTACCCAAGTTACACTTATTTTATAAACTCAATCTCATCAAAATTTTTCTTCTCAAATCTTGCAATGTCACTGCTGGTTTCCAACTTCCGGAAACCTTTAGATAGCACGACTACTACACTCAGAAAGAAGAGCCACTAAATTGTTCAGGTTATGTAGCCACATTTGTTTTTATCCAAATAACTCATGTTTGCTTTTCCAGTCTTTCCACTATGTGAGGATGATAATAAGCATGTACATTGCTGCTGCTGCTGCTAAGTCGCTTCAGTCATGTCCGACTCTGTGCGACCCCACAGACGGCAGTCCACCAGGCTCCCCCGTCCCTGGGATTCTCCAGGCAAGAACACTGGAGTGGGTTGCCATTTCCTTCTCCAATGCATGAAAGTGAAAAGTGAAAGTGAAGTCGCTGAGTCTTGTCCAACTCTTAGCGACCCCATGGACTGCGGCCCACCAGGCTCCTCCGTCCATGGGATTTAAAATGTACATGCTGCTATTGAAAGCAAGCTTGTAAAATCAAATTGAAGATAGGAAATAGAAGTCTAAAATTGGTGACTCCAGAAGTCTAATTCCTTGTCTGCTGCAATCCATGGGGTCACAAAGCATCAGAACTGAATTCCTTATTTGAATCTTCTAAAGATTAAAATGAACACATACCAAAATCTCTTTCATATGGTCAGATTCAGTTACCATAAAAGTTATTTTTAACAAACAGGATTTGATGTAAATAGGGTGAAAAATCCTTTTAATAAAGTTCATTTGCTATCTTATTCCTTAGTTATATACAATTAATTTTAATGAGATATTGCCAGATTTAATACATGCAAACTTCTTAAATACATACAAACACATAGCAATCACTTAATAAAAGTTAGCATTTACATTATTATGATAGTGATGCAGAAGTTGGTAAACTTTAGTATACTGGCCCACTATATTATAAAGTACTTTTGTAATTTTTTATTTGATAATATAATGATGTGGGTCAGAAAAGTAAAAAGGCTATCTGAATCAGGGTTTTGAAATTAAACAACAATAACAACAAAAGTCTCCTTGCTAAATTTTCTGAAATGAGTGTTTTTTGCCTGATGTTACATATAAACAGGTACATTTAAAACTAAATTCGACATTGGACCAAAATGAGGCATGCTCACCTGTTTAGATTGAAGTTAAATATGATGCTTAGCTTTATTAATTGAGTTATTGAGTTAAAAGCTGATAGAAACTGTGAAAGGTGTGTGTGTGTGTGTGTGTGTGTGTGTGTGTGTGTGTGTGTTTTGGCAGTTAGGTAATTCGTGATACCAAGAATTTGATACCAGACTTAACCGCCCTCTAAAATATCTTCTATCTTCATAACAAATAGGGCTCTTTAAATAGGAATTATTCTTACCCTTGGCATCAGCCTCTTCCCCAGGTCACTTTCTAATTGAGCTAAACCTTTCTGCCTGCCGCTCAAGAAATTTGGTGCAACAAGCAAAACCAAACCTGTCTACACCACGTGTTCTCTACATTCTCTATATCTCTTGCTGATTTTTGTAATTACTAAGAAATACAAGCATTGTAAAACAATAATTCAAGATGATATATTATTTTTATAAAATAAAGATGGTCTAAGAAGATGTAGATATACACTGTCTTACAGGGAATTTTGTTTTTCTGACATTAAGTGTTCTGCAGTAAGAAATCCAGGACTGTCAGGGCAGCTGTGTCATCTTCAATACAGATCTCCCATCTCTACGTCCACATGAGCCAGATAGTCCTCACCACCTCTCAGACTACAGGGGGATACAGAAAAACGCTCACTTACTCCTTTTCAGATGTACAAACTGGAAACAGAATACGGAATTTCCAGGCATGACCCCTCATATCAACATTAGTTACAATATCAGGCTAAACTGGAAGAGAGGACGGAAATATTTCTAGCTGTGCTGCTGTGTGTCCAGCCAAGACTCCCATTTCTATCAACTGCCCTCAGCTGTCACAAACTAAAGCTCCAAGAAGTTACTGTACTGTCTCCCCAGCCAAGCATGCCCTTAAGTTAATTGTGGCAACTTTTGGTACAGTGATTATAAAGTAATAGAACTGTATTTTCTGTAGCACACCCTACAAACACACATAGACACCAACTCACAAAATGCAATGGAGAAGAATATTAGATTTAACTAAGGCAATGGCACCCCACTCCAGTACTCTTGCCTGGAAAATCCCATGGTCAGAGGAGCCTGGAAGGCTGCAGTCCATGGGGTGGCTGAGGGTCGGACACGACTGAGTGACTTCACTTTCACTTTTCACTTTCATGCATTGGAGAAGGAAATGGCAATCCACTCCAGTGTGCTTGCCTGGAGAATCCTAGGGACGGGGGAGCCTGGTGGGCTGCCATCTATGGGGTCGCACAGAGTTGGACACTACTGAAGCAACTTAGCAGCAGCAGCAGCATACGGAGTAGGAATAGATTTATACTCTTATGAAGATTAATAATTAGAGATAATTTAGAAATTTGATGCCCTGCATTGAAAGCTATTCAAAAGTTACATATATACAAACCAATTTTGAATTATATCATTTTGTAATTTGTTTTATTTAACTCTAACAATTGAAATACATGTTTAGCATAATCTCATTTTTGTTTTCATTTGCATTTTATAATGACTAATGACAGTGACTATCCTTTATGTGATCATTTGACTTCTGCTTATCTCCTTTAGTAAAGTATCTATTTAAGAGTTTCTATATTTAGTGAACATTTAGATTACTTCCATGTCCTGGCTGTTGTAAATAGTGCTGCAGTGAACACTGGGGTCCATGTGCCTTTTCGAATTGTGGTTTTCTCAGGGTATATGCCCTGGAGAAGGCAATGGCACCCCACTCCAGTACTCTTGCCTGGAAATCCCATGGACGGAGGAGCCTGGTGGGCTACAGTCCATGGGGTCGCTGAGTTGGGCACGACTGAGTGACTTCACTTTCACTTTTCACTTTCATGCATTGGAGAAGGAAATGGCAACCCACTCCAGTGTTCTTGCCTGGAGAATCCCAGGGACGGAGGAGCCTAGTGGGCTGCCGTCTATGGGGTCGCACAGAGTCGGACACGACTGAAGCAACTTAGCAGCAGCAGCAGCAGCAGCAGCAGGGTATATGCCCAGTAGTGGAATTCTTGAGTCAATGGCAGTTCTACTTTTTTAGTTTCTTAAGGAACCTCCATACTGGTCTGCACAGTAGCTGTATTAATTTAAATTCCCACCAACAGTGCAAGAGGGTTCCCTTTTATCCATACCTTCTCTAGCGTTTCTTGTTTGTAGATTTTTGATGATGGCCAGAGAGCTAGTGGACCCTGCTGTAAAGCACAGGGAGCTCAACTCAGTGCTCTGCGGTGACCTAGATGATGGGATGTCAGGGGTCGGAGGGAGGGGATGTATGCAAACATACAGCTAACTCGCCTCACTATACAGCAGAAACTAGCACAGTACTGAATAGCAGTGATACTCCAATGAAGGAGAAAAGAAAAACCTTGTACGTTGATGTTAGATTGCTTCTTTTCTTCCTGTTGCTTTTGAGACTTCTTTGCATAATCTTTCTATATATTTCTTATTTGAAATGTGTGACTTTCAAATATTTTCCCTTTTAGCTTGTGTTTTCTATTTGGGCTTCCCTGAGAGCTCATTTGGTAAAGAATCTGCCTGCAATGCAGGAGACCTCGTTTGATGCCTGCGTTGGGAAGATTCGCGGGAGAAGGGATAGGCTACCCACTCCAATATTCTTGGGCTTCCCTTGTGACTCAGCTGGTAAAGAATCTCCCTGAAATGAGGGAGACCTGGGTTCGATCCCTGGGTTGGGAAGATCCTCTGGAGAAGGGCAAGGCCACCCACTCCGGTATTCTGGCCTGGAGAATTCCATGGACTGTAGAGTCCACGGGGTCACAAAGAGTCAGACACAACTGAGTGACTTTCACCTTCATTTTATATTTGTGAAGACAATTAGGACAACTGACTCCTCCTTTAGAGACCTTTCAAAAACATTTTGCTGACTTTATCTTAATGATAAAATTTTAGATGTAGGAGTTTATTAGGACTCTATGAATATTCAAAACAAAAATAGATTGAAAATAAGTACAGATCAGTGCAGATACAGGTATTATTAACAATGTCTCTTGAAATCATTTTTATCTTTGGGCTACTATTTCAAGTAATGATGAAGGGGTCCTACTTGTCATGAACCAAGTTATAAGAAAAGTTCAAGGCCTGCAGGTTGAACAATGCTTTTACATGTCAGAATTATGCAACAACAAAATTGATTATAAAATGAAATATTATTTAAAATGTAAGAGATTTGTCTAAAAACTGCTTTCAGATAATCAAATTCCTAGCTGTGGAATATCATAATTATGAAAGTCACACTTACAGAAGCATGCAATTCTTTTCTGTGAAATAGCAAGAGATCATTCCAGGGCCTTTCTTACTATTCTTCCCATTGACATTGTGGATATATTAAATTCTTGCAAAATGCTTATGAAATGTGTCTATATTCACAGCTATCTACATCCACAGAAGTTCAGAAATCGGATGAAGTTGGGTTGAACGCATGCACAGAAAAGAAACACACACTTCCCTTGGAACACCCAAAATGTCAGTCATAACACACACATTAAAAGTATTAAAAACTGCTATTATTCAGCTGCTAAAAAGAATGAAGTGATGTAATTTGCAGCAACGTGGATGGACTTAGAGACTGTCATACTGAGTGAAGTCAGACATACAGAAATAACACATATCATTTACATGCAGAAATTAAAAAACAATGTGATGAACACACTGCTGTACTTAAAATGGATGTTGAATGAAGACCTACCTACTGCACAGTGAGTGCTGCTCAACATTATGTAACAATTTAAAAGGGGAGAGAGTTTGAAACAGAAAAGGTACATGTATATGTATAATTGAATCACTTGCTTTACACATGACATTTGGTGAATTTAGGGAACAGCACTATTTCCATGACGTTGTGATTCCTGCTTTCCTAAATTTCAGAAACAAAACTGCTATCATCATCATTATCATCACTATTATAACCCTCATTCTAGATTACATTATGGACTATATATAAAAGTATATAAACATACTAAACATTTAATTAGAAGGTATATATGCATATCAGATCAGATCAGTCGCTCAGTCGTGTCTGACTCTTTGCGACCCCATGAATCGCAGCACGCCAGGCCTCCCTGTCCATCACCAACTCCTGGAGTTCACTCAGACTCATGTCCATCAAGTCAGTGATGCCATCCAGCCATCTCATCCTCTGTCGTCCCCTTCTCCTCTTGCCCCCAATCCCTCCCAGCAGCAGGGTCTTTTCCAATGACTCAACACTTCGCATGAGGTGGCCAAAGTACTGGAGTTTCAGCTTTAGCATCATTCCTTCCAAAGAAATCCCAGGGCTGATCTCCTTCAGAATGGACTGGTTGGATCTCCTTGCAGTCCAAGGGACTCTCAAGAGTCTTCTCCAACACCACAGTTCAAAAGCATCAATTCTTCGGTGCTCAGCCTTCTTTGCAGTCCAACTCTCACATCCATACATGACCACAGGAAAAACCATAGCCTTGACTAGACAGACTTTGTTGGCAAAGTAATGTCTCTGCTTTTGAATATGCTATCTAGGTTGGTCATAACTTTCCTTCCAAGGAGTAAGTGTCTTTTAATTTCATGGCTGCAGTCACCATCTGCAGTGATTTTGGAGCCCCAAAAATAAAGTCTGACACTGTTTCCACTGTTTCCTCATCTATTTCCCATGAAGTGATGGGACCGGATGCCATGATCTTCGTTTTCTGAATGTTGAGCTTTAAGCCAACTTTTTCACTCTCCTCTTTCACTTTCATCAAGAGGCTTTTTAGTTCCTCTTCACTTTCTGCCATAAGGGTGGTGTCATCTGCATACCTGAGGTTATTGATATTTCTCCCAGCAATCTTGATTCCAGCTTGTGTTTCTTCCAGTCCAGCATTTCTCATGATGTACTCTACATATAAGTTAAATAAACAGGGTGACAATACACAGCCTTGATGTACTCCTTTTCCTATTTGGAACCAGTCTGTTGTTCCATGTCCAGTTCTAACTGTTGCTTCCTGACCTGCGTACAGATTTCTCAAGAGACAGATCAGGTGGTCTGGTATTCCCATCTCTTTCAGAATTTTCCACAGTTTATTGTGATCCACACAGTCAAAGGCTTTGGCATAGTCAATAAAGCAGAAATAGATGCTTTTCTGAAACTCTCTTGCTTTTTCCATGATCCAGCGGATGTTGGCAATTTGATCTCTGGTTCCTCTGCCTTTTCTAAAACCAGCTTGAACATCAGGAAGTTCACGGTTCACATATTGCTGAAGCCTGGCCTGGAGAATTTTGAGCATTACTTTTCTAGCATATGAGATGAGTGCAATTGTGCGGTAGTTTGAGCATTCTTTGGCATTGCCTTTACTTGGGATTGGAATGAAAACTGACCTTTTCCAGTCCTGTGACCACTGCTGAGTTTTCCAAATTTGCTGGCATATTGAGTGCAGCACTTTCACAGCATCATCTTTCAGGATTTAGAATAGCTCAACTGGAATTCTATCACCTCCACTAGCTTTGTTTGTAGTGATGCTTTCTAAGGCCCACTTGACTTCACATTTCAGGATATCTGGCTCTAGGTCAGTGATCACACCATCGTAATTATCTGGGTCGTGAAGGTCTTTTTTGTACAGTTCTTCTGTGTATTCTTGCCATCTCTTCTTAATATCTTCTGCTTCTGTTAGGTCCATACCATTTCTGTCCTTTATCGAGCCTATCTTTGCATGAAATATTCCTTTGGTATCTCCGATTTTCTTGAAGAGATCTCTAGTCTTTCCCATTCTGTTGTTTTCCTCTATTTCTTTGCATTGATCGCTGAAGAAGGCTTTCTTATCTCTTCTTGCTATTCTTTGGAACTCTGTGTTCAGATGTATATCTTATATAGACACTATGAATAAAATGCATAAATAACTAAACCTCGTACTGCCTAGATATTAAAGGAAGCAAATAGACTGAGACGTGAACTATAACTAGCTTCACCACGGGAGCTAACATTGCCTTAACACACGTGGACAATTATAACTAAAACAACAGAAGAGCATACTGTCCAAAGCACTGCCAGCAGACGTAATCTCTAAATGAGTTGCTGAGTGTGTGTGTGTGTGTGTGTGTGTGTGTGTGTGTGTGTGCGCGTGCACGCGCGCTCAGTCGCTCGTTCGTATTTGACTCTTTGGGACCGCCTGGACTGTAGCCCACCTGGCTCCTCTGTTCATGGAATTTCACAGGCAAGTAGACTGGAGTGAGTTGCCGTTTCCTGTTCCAGGGGATCTTCCTGATCCAGGGATCAAACTAGTGTCTCTTGCATCTCCTGCATTGGCGGCAGATTCTTTACCACCGTGCCTTCTGAATGGAACTGGGAGGATACCTGTTAATGATTCTATTGACAGATGCTCATTTTCCTTGTGAATATCAGTTCAAAGGTTTAAAAATTATATCACTTATAGAAGGTTAAAACTATGGAGGATTAGGCAAGGCACACTAATGTAAATGCAATTGTGGAAACTTTGTGCAATTCTGAAAAGAACTTCTAACATTTTCTTTACATTAAAAATGCATATATTTTATTTTTAAAATATGAATTAGCATTGGGATAGTTTGGAAGGCAGTGATGAAATAATTCAAAGCAGATTATTTTGGGGTCAAAACTTCTACATAGAATATAGAAATACGTACGAAGTAAAAGTGTTGAGACAAACAGGGAGATTTTTCTATAACATGCAGTTAGGAAAAGTACTCAGTACACAAAAGATTTTCTTTTGCTATGATTGAAGTAATTCCTCATGAGGGTACAGTGGGCTAAATAAACACACTCCTAGTGTTTATTGATTCTTTGAAGTTTCTAGACTTTGCCAGGAGTCTGACATAGGGCAGGGTAATATGCATTTGTTCATTCAGTTGTTCAATTCCTCCTTCAAATAGTCATTACTTAACTGCTACTGGTCAATTTCCATGCAGTTGAACCAAAAAATGCCAACAATAGAAGTGGAAAAATAGAAGCTGTGATTTAGGTAAGGAATCTTGCATGTTATAAGGTATATTTAAGCCAAAAGTCTTAAGAGCTTGAATTCTGTTTTTTCATAAAGTCTGTCATGAACATTGTTCGTTATTCACAATACAGGATTATTTAAGTATGAAATATTGAAGACAATTTGACTAATTATCCCACCAGGCACCTGTGTCTGTGGGGATTCTCCAGGCAAGAATACTGGAGTGGGTAGCCATTCTCCCCTCCAGGGGATCTTCCCAACCCAGAGATCAAACCCAGGTTTCCCCCATTGCAGGCAGATTCTTTACCAGCTGAGCCACCAGGGAAGCCCAATAAATATTTAAGCACAGTCAACTGTGGGTTATTTTAAAGTATCTAAAAGTATCTTATAAGCTAGAAATAGTTAAGTTTTTAAGGGGAAAATACAGATATTTAAAATCTTTCTCTGATAACTGTGTGACAAACACCTAAAACATTTATAAATATACTCATCACACTATATTTATGTTTTCAGTCACACAGTGGAGTCCAATTCTTTGTGACCCCATGGACTGCAGCAAGCCAGGCCTCCCTGTCCATCACCAACTCCCAGAGTCTGCTCAAAATCATGTCCATTGAGACGGTGATGCCATCCAACCATCCCGTCTTCTGTCATCCCATCTGCTCCTGCCTTCAATCTATACTTTAAGTAACAACTTTCTCAATGCTTCAATCACACCCTTGTTCTGAAGGCTGTCTATCATGGGATTGAACGTCGGAGTCACTACAGTATAGAACAGCGAGAGGAGTCTGTCAGTTCCTGCAGAATGACTGGATTTGGGCCTTAAGTAGGTAATGGTAGCAGATCCAAAGAATAAAAGCACAACCAACAGGTGAGAAGAATACGTGGAGAAGGCTTTGGCTCTTCTGGCTGTTGGCAACCTCAAAATAGTGCAGACGATTTTACTGTAAGAGGCAAGTATTAATATAAAAGGCACTGCAGCAACCAGCAGAACTGCTACACAGACTGACGGCGCATGTGCAAAAGTGTCTCCGCAGGCCAGCTTCAGAATGGGGGGAATGTCACAGAAGAAGTGGTTAGTCTCGTTCAAATGACAGAAATGCAGAGAGAAGATCCAGCGTGTTTGCCCTGTCTGCACTGGGATTCCACTGACCCAGGAGCCCACAGCCAGCTGGAGGCACACCTTTGGGGTCATGACCAGGGGACAGTGCAGAGGGCCACAGATGGCCACGCAGCGGTCATAGGCCATCACCGCCAGGAGGAAGCACTCAGTGGCTCCGAGGATAAGGAAGAAGCACATTTGGGCAGCACAGTCCAGCACAGAAATGCTTCTGTCCTGAGTCCAAAGGTTCACCAGAATCCTAGGGAGAGTGACAGACACGGAACAGATTTCCAAGGAGGAAAAGTTTGCCAGGAAGAAATACATGGGTTTCTGCAGAGTTGGGTCAAGCCTAGTTAGTATTATTATGAGACTATTTCCAGTTAAGATAATGATGTAAATGATGGAGAACACCCCAAATAATAGCCCTTGAAGGTTTGGAAGGTCAGAAAACCCCAGGAGAACAAGCTGTATCACTGTGGATACGTTGTCTTCTGCTTCCCTCTCTTCATATCTCATCTGTGGGAATGATCCAATCAGAAATACCATTACTTCACTTTTTGACTTTTGTTTCCTTATGTATAAACAGGATGCTATGTCCTCTTATTTTCCCAGTTCCCTATAAAAACAAAACCTATTACTGATAAGACCTGTGGAAATGTAGTGAAATATATTTTTCATTAATATTAAATATATTTTTAAGAAAATAAATCTCTTCAGTCTCTTTTATCTATCATGGGCTAACATATATTTTTTATATCAAAGCTCATGTGTTTATAATGTAAGTATGTGTCTTCGATTAAACAATAAAAAATGTAAAATATGAATTTGTATTCAGTTCTATCAGTCATTTCCCTATTCTGGCTGCTCTGTTTTGCTCCTCACCTCTCAATTCTGTTTTTAATCATTATCAATGTGAAAGTAATTTGGTTGCACAATTAAACTATTTGTAAGCCATCTGAAAGAGATGGGAATACCAAACCACCTGACCTGCCTCTTGAGAAACCTATAGGCAGGTCAGGAAGCAACAGTTAGAACTGGACATGGAACAACAGACTGGTTCCAAATAGGAAAAGGAGTACGTCAAGGCTGTATATTGTCACCCTGCTTATTTAACTTCTATGCAGAGCATCATGAGAAATGCTGGGCTGGAAGAAACACAAGCTGGAATCAAGATTGCTGGGAGAAATATCAATAACCTCAGATATACCACCCTTATGGCAGAAAGCGAAGAGGAACTAAAAAGCCTCTTGATGAAAGTGAAAGAAGAGAGTGAAAAAGTTGGCTTAAAGCTCAACATTCAGAAAACAAAGATCATGGCATCTGGTCCCATCACTTCATGGGAAATAGATGAGGAAACAGCAGAAACAGTGTCAGACTTTATTTTGGGGGGCTCCAAAATCACTGCAGATGGTGATTGCAGCCATGAAATTAAAAGATGCTTACTCTGTGGAAGGAAAGTTATGATCAACCTGGATAGCATATTGAAAAACAGAGATATTACTTTGCCAACAAATGTCCATCTAGTCAAAGCTACGGTTTTTCCAGTGGTCGTGTATGGATGTGAGAGTTGGACTATGAAGAAAGCTGAGTGACGAAGAAGTGATGCTTTTGAACCGTGGTGTTAGAAAAGACTCTTGAGAGTCCCTTGGACTGCAAGGAGGTCCAACCAGTCTATCCTAAAGGAGATCAGTCCTGGGTATTCATTGGAAGGACTAATGCTAAAGCTGAAACTCCAATACTTTGGCCACCTCATGCAAAGAGTTGACTCATTGGAAAAGACGCTGATGCCGGGAGGGATTGGGGGCAGGAGAAGAAGGGGACATACAGAGGATGAGATGGCTGGATGGCATCACCGACTTGATGGACATGAGTTTGAGTGAACCCTGGGAGTTGGTGATGGACAGGGAGGCCTGGCGTGCTGCTATTCATGGGGTCACAAAGAGTCGGACATGACTGAGTGACTGAACCGAACTGAAGCCATCTAAAAAATTTTTAGGGGTAACTACAGTTAATCTTTTAAATTTCTTTATTTTTTAATTGAATTATAATAGCTTTACAGAATTTTGTTGTTTTCTGCCAAACATTGACATGTAGTTAATTTTGAAATTGATAGTTTACCTGCTGCTCTTTACTTTGGAAATTTGCATATTTAGGCCATTTTATCTGAAAACAAAATTGACATGTTGACCAATAAGTATTATGGGATGATAAATATTATGTAATAACGTTTAAAATGAGGCATTTCAATGTAGGGTCTATAAATACAGCAGTCATAATTTATATTCAGATTTTTCAGTCAGAAGAAAAGGAATTCATCTTCCTTTCCAGGAACTCTAGAGTTAAGAGGCATGTTCGTCTATCACTTCTGTTCAAGCAAGTAATTCTAACAAGAATGTGCACCCCTCACATACTTATTTTAAGAGACATCAGCCCAACTCACCTCTGAAACCTTCCTAAATTACCCCCTTCCTCTATAATTGCTATTGTTCTGCCAACCATTTAATACATTCATTCTTTCTTTTTGTTATGTGTATGTCTGTTAGTTCAGGCATGAGAATGTATTGAGCTGAGATTGCCCATCTTTATGTTATACTTTTCTTATTGCTATAATTAGATTATAAATTTATTTGGATATTCTATACACTTTTTGTACAAGGCTTAGCATATCTCTTCCATAAAACTTGATACATTAACTGCTTGAATAAATTAAAAGTGAATCAATTTGATTCTTAATTTTTTTAGAATAGTCCTCAAGGTGTAAGCAAAGGTTCCTACCCCAGATTCAGACCTTCTCTCCCCATCTCTCCTGCTAGTTTAACCATGCCTTCAGTGGGGTGTGTGTAGGAGAGGTGCTGTTATTCAGTGGCTAAGTCCGTCTCTTTGCGACCCATGAACTGCAGCACAGCAGGCTTCCCTGTCCTTCATTATCTCCCTGAATTTTCTCAAACTCATATCCATTGAGTCAGTGATACCATCCAGCCATCTCATCCTCTATCGCCCCTTTCTCCTCTTGCCCTCAATCTTTCCCAGCATCAGGGTCTTTTCCAATGAGTTGTATCTTTGCATCAGATGGCCAAAGTATTGGCGCTTCAGCTCCAGCATCAGTCCTTCCAATGAATATTCAGAGTTAATTCCTCTAGAATTGACTAGTTTGACATCCTTGCTGTCCCAGGAACTCTCAAGAGTCTGTGTTAGAAATTATACTCTTTCTACTCACTCTTTCACAGTAGCAAATAACTTCATCATTTTCAGTATGCTGTGTGTAACTTGCATACTATGTGTTAATTAATTTGAAAGCCAGTAAATCCCTGCAAAAGAAACACACCTATATCCATATTCTAAAAGGATAATAAGTGAGGACAGTAGTCAAGTTTCAGCTACAAAAATGTAGAGATACACGAGGCAAAAACAATAGTCCAAACAAGACTTGAGAATCCTGAGGAATACTGTAACTTAGAAAACAAAAGTTAAGTAGAAATTTCTTTTACCATCTACACTATTCCAGACTATATACATACTAAGGAACTGAAGGTATTTGAACCTTGCCTCATTATTATACGTCACTTCAGTCGTATTTTCCCAAAGAAAATGCTACTTTAAGAAATATAAAAATGCTATAACTGTGTGGTTAAAAATGATCAGAAACAAGTGGCTGATAGGTGATGTTACTAAGAAATGGTTTCATCTGTATAAGTCTAGACAACCATGAATATTTTTTTACTACCTCATCCTGACAGTTTAACCATGTTTTATTCACCTGTTTAATTCAATGTAGATAATAGTACTGGGACACTGATTAAAGTTGTCTTGTGGAATGAATCGCACTTTTTGTTTCAACTAGCTTGTATCATCCACCTACATTTGATAAGCTAACCACTGCTTTCAGAAACTGTCATCTGCTTTATTCTTTTTATCGTATCTGCTCTTTATGTAAGGTCTTCTCACAATTTTATTGTTCCCCTCTCTCAATTATTCCTACTGTTCAAGCAGAGTAATGCATTTGAAATGCATACAGAAATAAAATATTGCCAGAAAAAGAAAGAACAACAGAACTTGATAGCAAGACTGTAGTGAAATCTTGTTTTGCCTCAATTTTTATTTGTCAAATGGAACCACATTTTATGACTGTTAAGTGGAATTATCAGTGTAAAGCCATTATTTGCAAAGTAAGAAATATTATAATTTTTCAAATTCTATCAAATTGGACTTATCTTCAAAACTCTAAGTGTTAGTTGTTCAGTCATGTCTGACTATTTTGCCATCCCATGGACTGTAACCTGCCAGGCTCCTCTGTCCAAGGGTTTTCCAGGCAAGAATACTGGAGTGGGTTGCCCTTTGCATTCACAGGGATCTTCCTGACCCAGGGATTGAACCCGGGTCTCCTGCACTGCAGGCAGACTCTGTGCCATCTGAGTCGCTAGGGACCACACTTCTGAACTCTATCTCACCAAAAATTTCCCTCAAATTATGCCACACATGTTCTGGGTTCTGTGACTTCTAGAAACTATTGGGTTCTTCTATTATACTATTCAGAAAGAAAAACAAATAGCTAATTCAGCTATATGTAGCAACTTTCTTTTACTCAAATTATTCAATTTTTTTAATATTTCCACTAAAATAATGATTTCCTTTGCTGTGGGATTATGATATTAAGTGTAGGTGGTATGTCATAATTCATTTATTACAGTTGACAGCAAGTTTATAAAATTAAATTGAAGACAGGAAATTAAATCTAAAATTGATGAATGAAGTACAGAAACCTTTAAGGAGAATTCTCCAAAGACAAAAAGAAAACATGCCAATATATTTTTAATACTTTCAAATTCATTTACCATAGAACTTAATTTTAACAATCAAACGATTCCCTTGGTGTTAGTAGGATGCAAACTCATTATAATAAAGTCCATTCTCTTATCTTACTCCTTAGTAATACACAATTAAAATTTTAAGAGCTTGAATACATACAAACTGTTTGAAAGAGGTTTAACACATAGTAACCAATTAATAAATACTCACAGTTAAGATGATAATGATGAGGATGAAGATGTCAGTAATCTGGTACATTGGACCATTGTGTTACAAAATACTTTGTAATTTCTCATTTGATAATATAATGATGAGAATCAGAAAAGTAAAAAGCTGTGTGAATCAGGGTTTGAAGTCAAACAACAACAATTACATGCAACAATTTCTTTCTTAAATTTTCCAAAGTAAGTATTGTCTTTCTGATGCTAATTATCTACAGATATATATAAAAATAATTTGCAATTGCAAAAAAATGGTTCAAGCTTATCTGTTTAAATTGATATCAAATATAATGCTTACCTTTACAGATAGAGTGAAAAGACAGAGAGAAAATGAGAGTTTTTCCCTCATAGTTAGATAATTCAGATTTATTTAAAACAGAGGTTAATTGGCATCTAATATATGTTCTATTGTTTTACCATGTAGAGTTCTTTAAATAGGAAATATTTACTCTTGGGATCAGCTCCTTCCCCAGGTTACCTCCTAATTGAACTAAACTATTCTCCCTGCCACTCAAGGACTTTATTACAACAACCAAAATCATATCTGCTCATACCACTCCTCAAAATTCTCTACCTCTCTTATGGCATTTTGTGATCATTAAGAAATATACACAATGTAAAATCAGAAGTTTATGATTACATATTACTTGTGATATGAAATAAAGATGTTCTTAAACAGGATGCAATTATACAATGTTTCAAATTGAAGATAATTTTTCTGAAGTAGCAAAAAATTCAGAAGTAGGAAATCCAGGGATGTTGGGGGCAGTTATGCCATCTTCAGCATGAATCTCATCTACACAATCACATAGTAGCCAGGTCTGCCTCTTAACTTCCCAGACTACAGAAAGGGAGCTGGTGATCAGGGGAATCAATCACTAATTCCTTTTTTGATGTACAAGCTGGAAACAGCATGCAGAGTTTCCAGGAATAGTCCCCCATCTCAACTTTAGTTGCAAGATCACTCCAAGTAGGAAGAGAGGATGGAAATATTTCTAGCTGTCCTGCCATGTGACTGGCTAAGACTCCGTATTTCTATCATTAATTGCCTTCGCTTGGAACACCCTGAAATTCTAAGTAGTTACTGTATAGACTTCCCAGTAAAGGATGTTCTCAGATTAGTTGTGAGGATTCTCAGCAGTGTTTACAATGTAACAGAACAAATTTTCTCTATCACCCCTTACACACACACACACACACACACAAACACACACACACACACACAAACACTCACAAAATACAATGGAAGAGAATATTAGACTTAACTATAGGAAGCAGGAATACATTTACACCTGTATAAAGATTAAAAGAAATCAGAAAAAACCATATTTTAGAAAATCATGCCAATGCATGGAAAGCTATCACTCTTCAATGGTTATATATTTATATAACATAACAATGTTTAGTGATTACTTTGTGATTTATTTTAATTCTAGCCATTAAAATACATAAAAACATAAATTATGTTTAACATAATCTTATCTTGGTTTTAATTTGCATTTCATAATGGCTAATGGTGATGAGCATCTTTTATGTGATTATTTGATTTCTGTTTATTTGCTTTAGTAAAATATTTATTTCAGAATTTCATACATTTGTTAGTTGTTGCTTAGCTTCCCTGGTGGTTCAGACAGTAAAGAATCTGCCTGCAATGCAGGAGACCCAGGTCCAATGCCTGGGTCGGGAAGATCCTCTGGAGAAGGGAAGTCTACCCACTCCATTACTCCTGCCTGAAGAATTCTATGGACAGAGGAGCCTCTTGGGCTACAGTCCCTGTGGTCATAGAGTTGGACATGACTGAGTGACTAACACTTTTTCATACTTTCATATTTATTAATTGCATTATTTCTATTTTTACTGTTGAAGATGCACTAGGTTTTTAGAAAAAAATCATTAAATGGGATTCACTAAGCTTAGTGGATAAAAATTAAGCAATAACTTATGACAGTCAAGGCAACCTGTCAAATATTCAACTCCTTTTTCACACTAGCGAAAAAAGAGAAAGCCATCCAACATGAACAGAAAAATGGTTTCAGCAGAATTACCATTTGAGTGGTATCCTCTTAGAATGGGTCTTATAGCTAGATGCAAACTCACCATAATGTCAAAATAGGCAAATTTATATATAATATACATTTTATATAATAATAAGTGTTGTAACATTCTTATGCATGATGATCTGTAGTATTTATAGAATTGTTATACATACATATAATAAGAATGGTAATTATGCAGTGACTTATGCCCCATTTTAGTCTGAAAAGTAATTTTTTTTCCTTATTTAAGAGTGAGCCTTCCTTGACAATCTTATTTAGCATGATCCTCTTTCAAAGAGAGGGAGAGTAAGGTGTCTAAATAGAAATTTGAATACATTTACTACAATTTCAGTTCTTACTACTGAAATTCACTATACCCATTGAAGGGAGTAATATATTGAGACAGTTGGCAGATAGAAAGTTTTAGGACTTGTAGTTCATGCCTCAGCAGCTAAAGAATCCATCTGTAATGCAGGAGAAACAGGTTTCATCCCTAGGTCAGGAAGATCTCCTTGAGGAGCAAAATGGCAACCCACTCTAGTATTCCTGCCTGAAAAATCCAGAGGAGCCTGGCAGGCTACAGTCCAAAGGGTTGCAAAGAGTTGGACACGACTGAGAGACTAAGCACACACAGCAAAGGCCACATGCAATTTTGCAGCTTAAAGATACGATGTTTAAAACTTTTACGTATCTTCTAAGGACACATATTTCTATATGTCATAAATTTTTATTTAAATGGGCTTTTGTAAATTATAATTGTTACTACCTTCTTATGGGTAATTTAGCTTAGTTTTCCCAAGTATTTTCTTTAGAGGGGCATTATGCCAGGAGATCCAACCAGTCCATTCTAAAGGAGATCAGTCCGGGTGTTCATCGGAAGGACTGATGCTAAAGCTGAAACTCCAGTACTTTGGCCACCTCATGTGAAGAGTTGACTCATTGGAAAAGACTGTGATGCTGGGAGGGATTAGGGGCAAGAGGAGAAGGGGACGACAGAGGATGAGATGGCTGGATGGCATCACGGACTCGATGGACTTGAGTCTGAGTGAACTCCGGGAGTTGGTGATGGACAGGGAGGCCTGGCGTGCTGCGATTCATGGGGTCGCAAAGAGTCAGACACGACTGAGCGACTGAGCTGAACTGAACTGATGCCAAAACTATTACTGCTGCTAAAGAAACAATGTGTCAATGTCCCTTGTGAAAAAGCATTCTTCAATATATAACAACATTCAACCAAAATGAACCCAGACAGGAATATGCATGTTTTCTGTCTCATTAAACATACATTTTTGGTGGTATATATTTTGAAGCCATTGTTTTAACATAACAGAGAATCTAATCTCACTAAATGACTCACAAAGTCATATACTGGGTAGCCCAATCAGGTGGCCAGAGGTGAAGAAACACTGCTACCCAGATAGCAGGTACAATTTAAAATTCTGTAAAAACAAGATACAAGAAATAATGTTTGGTCTTTACCTCAAGAGATTAATGGAGCCCCAGATGGCAATCTTTGGCTAATTTTTCAAAAAAGTATAGATAAAGTCCAGTGTTTTTATGAACCATATCATAAATTTCTTTCCTGTCAATTTAAAATATATTACCTGGTAATGGGTAGAAAACAAAAAAACAAATGTCAAGAAATAATTTCTAGGGGCTGCCTCATGTGAATTAAAAGTTTGGGAAGACAAGGTTTAGAGAAATAAAAGGAATAAATATAAACATCGCAAGGAATTTTGTAACGGTATAATCCTGCCCTTGTTAATAAACACTGAGTTCACAATGATATACATGTTTACTGAGTTTCATTTGAATATTACTGAAGGTTTAGCTCTGACTTAGAACTCAGTGCATGAAAGCCTTTCTTTTGGTATTCTGATTGGAGTAATCCCATATGAGAGTAAAGTGGGTTAAATAACTATGCTCCCAATGTTTAGTGGTTCTCTGAAATCTCTAGATTTTTTGACACCAGTCTGAGGTAAGCCATAGCAGTGTTTATTTCTCTATTCATCCATTCAATCCCTGTGTCACATATTATTTAAGTGCTACTGAGCAGTTACTGTGCCACAGAATCAAGGAAAGCCAACAAGTACAGGTGTGGATAAGTAAGCAATTATGTAGGTAAATAATCTTGCATATCTGCAGTATATTTGAGCCAAAAATCTTAGCAGACTGAATTCTGTTGTTGTTCAGTGGCTAAGTCATGTCTGACTCTTGGTGATCCATGGATTGCAGCATGCCTGGCTTCCCTGTCCTTCACCATCTCCCAGAGTTTGCTCAAACACATGTCCACTGAGTCAGTGATGCCATCCAACCATCTCATCCTCTGAAACAATGCACATAACACTTTTATTCATAAAGCAGGATTATTTTTAGACAGAGTATTGAAGATAGATTAATTTGCCTGTTATATATATAAGCACAATAAATTTTGGTTTATTATTTAAAAGTATCTAAAAGTACATTATAAGCTAGAAGTAGTTAACTTCTTAATAGAAGAATGTAGAGATTTATAATGATTCTCTGATAAGTACATGCAAGTAAATAAAGCATTGATAATTAAACTCATCATGCTATATTTTAAGTAATAATTTTCTCAGTGCTGCAATCATATCCTTGTTCCAAAGACTGTATATCATGGGATTGAACATCGGAGTCACTATGGTGTAGAACAGAGAGAGGAGTCTGTCAGTTCCTGCAGAATGACTGGATTTGGGCCTTAAGTACGCAACGGTAGCAGGTCCGAAGAATAAAAGCACAACCAACAGGTGAGATGTGGAGAAGGCTTTGGCTCTTCCTCTGGCTGTTGGCGACCTCAGAACAGTGGAAATGATTTTGCTGTAAGAGGCAAGGATCAACATAAAAGGTACAGCAACAAACAACAGAGTTACTGCATAGACTGAGAGCGCACGTGCAAAAGTGTCTCCGCAGGCCAGCTTCAGAATAGGGGGACGTCACAGAAGTGGTTAATCTCGTTCCAATGACAGAAATGCAGAGAGAAGTTCTGGCACATTTGCCCTGTCTGCACTGGGATTCCACTGACCCGGAGCCCACAGCCAGCTGGAGGCACACCTTTGGGGTCATGACCAGGGGACAGTGCAGAGGGCCACAGATGGCCACGCAGCGGTCATAGGCCATCACCGCCAGGAGGAAGCACTCAGTGGCTCCGAGGATAAGGAAGAAGCTCATTTGGGCAGCACAGTCCAGCACAGAAATGCTTCTGTCCTGAGTCCAAAGGTTCACCAGAATCCTAGGGAGAGTGACGGACACGGAACAGATTTCCAAGGAGGAAAAGTTTGCCAGGAAAAAATACATGGGTTTGTGCAGTGCAGGGTCAAGTCTAGTTAGTATTATTATGAGACTATTTCCAGTTAAGATAATGATGTAAATGATGGAGAACACCCCAAATAATAGCCCTTGAAGGTTTGGAAGGTCAGAAAACCCCAGGAGTACAAATTCCATCACTTTGGATATGTTGTCTTTTGCTTCCATATCTTCGTATTTCATCTGTGGGAATGATCCAATCAGGGGTACTATTATTTCACTTTCATTAGCTCTTGTTTTCTTATTTATAAAACAGGATGTTGCAATTTTCTATTTTTCAATTTCCTATAAAAACCAAACCTATAACACCAGGTTCTCTAAATGTGTGATAAAGTGTGTTTTTCATCATTATTAAATCTATCTGTAAATTAAAAAAAAAACTTTATTCTTTTTCTGCTGTATACAATATTTATTTAGTTCTGAAGATAAGTGATTGTAATTTTGCTATTCGTCTCAACACTCAAAAATACAAATTCTAAATTTAAGTTCCTGTGTGAAATAACTTGATATTTGCATTTGATGTGTTATTCTTTTCACCTCTCCATTCTGTTCATTATCAATTCAAAATTAATCTTTTTTGCTCTTTTAAATGTCTTAAGCGATATAAAATAGTTTTAGGGATACATATAGTTAATTTTTAAAAATGAGATTTTTTTCAGTTGTATTTCCAATGTCTTTTTAACTTTGACATATTTAACTTCTGCATATTTAGCTATTTAACTTTGACATATTTAGATTTGACATTTTTAACTTCCGCATATTTAGTTATTTTATTATAAAACAAAATTCATCAGCCAACCACTCAAGATTTTTTGAATGGTATTTAATTTTTAAAACTGTGTATTTCAATATAGTGTCTGCAAATTCAGCATTCATAATTTTTATTCACAGTTTTCTGCTCAAAGACAAAGAATTCTAAGCTGGTCTTCCTGTCCAGGAACTCTCATAAGGGTGAGAGGCATGTTCATCTAGCATTTATATTCATTAAAGCATTCAAACTAGAATGTTCACCTGTTATACACTTATTGTAAGAAATACATCCATCACAATAGCTATCTCAGAGCCTCCTAAATTACAAAGGACTTCAATAATTGAAACAATTCTGCTGAATACCTTTAATTAATTAATTGTTGTGGGGTTTTTTGCCCCATGTGAGTGTTAGTTCATGCACGTGAAAGCCTTGGGTTGAAATTGTCCATCTTTCTTTGCTATATCTAGATTTTAAGCTTTTGATCATCAGTGTATCTTTGTATGTAATGTGTAATATGTTTCTTCCACAAAAAGTGATTTACTAACTTCTTGAATTAATAATTAAACTTTCTGGCAAGCTGCAGTTACAAGGCATCAGGAGAAAAGGCTCAGCTTTGTCAACAATCTGTTAGATTTCTGGGCCTAATCATATCAGAAGGGACTAGAGCCATAGGCCCCGAGAGAATTAAACCTATGCTGCTGCTGCTAAGTCGCTTCAGTCGTGTCCGACTCTGTGTGACCCCATAGACGGCAGCCCACCAGGCTCCCCGGTCCCTGGGATTCTCCAGGCAAGAACACTGGAGTGGGTTGCCATTTCCTTCTCCAATGCATGAAAGTGAAAAGTGAAAGTGAAGTCGCTCAGTCGTATCTGACTCTTAGCGACCCCATGGACTGCAGCCCACCAGTCCGTGGGAGTTTCCAGGCAAGAGTACTGGAGTGGGGTGCCATTGCCTTCTCTGATAACCTATACACACTAGTAAAGTAATGCTCAAAATTCCCCAAGCCAGGCTTCACCAATATGTGAACCGTGAACTTCCAGATGTTCAAGGTGGTTTTAGAAAAGGCAGAGGAACCAGAGATCAAATTGCCAACATCTTCTGGATCATTGAAAAAGCAAGAGAGTTTCAGAAAAACATCTATTTCTGCTTTATTGACTATGCCATAGCCTTTGACTGTGTGGATCACAATAAACTGTGGAAAATTCTGAAAGAGATGGGAATACCAGACCACCTGAACTGCCTCTTGAGAAACCTGTATGCAGGTCAGGAAGCAACAGTTAGAACTGGACATGGAACAACAGACTGGTTCCAAATAGGAAAAGGAGTATGTCAAGGCTGTATATTGTCACCCTGCTTATTTAACTTCTATGCAGAGTACATCATGAGAAATGCTGGGCTGAAAGAAGCACAAGCTGGAATCAAGATTGCCGAGAGAAATATCAATAACCTCAGATATGCAGACGACACCACCCTTATGGCAGAAAGTGAAGAGGAACTAAAGAGCCTCCTGATGAAAGTGAAAGAGCAGAATGAAAAAGTTGGCTTTAAAGCTCAACATTCAGAAAACGAAGATCATGGCACCTGATCCCATCACTTCATGGGAAATAGATGGGGAACCAGTGGAAAGTGTCAGACTTTATTTTTGGGGGCTCCAAAATCACTGCAGATGGTGATTGCAGCCAGGAAATTAAAAGATACTTACTCCTTGGAAGGAAAGTTATAACCAACCTAGACAGCATATTGAAAAGCAGAGACATTACTTTGCCAACAAAGGTCTGTCTAGTCAAGGCTATGGTTTTTCCTATGGTCATGTATGGATGTGAGAATTGGACTGTGAAGAAAGCTGAGTGCCGAAGAACTGATGCTTTTGAACTGTGGTGTTGGAGAAGACTCTGGGAGTCCCTTGGACTGCAAGGAGATCCAACCAGTCCATTCTAAAGGAGATCAGTCCTGGGTATTCATTGGAAGGACTGATGTTGAAACTGAAACTCCAATACTTTGGCCACCTGATGCGAAGAGTTGACTCATTGGAAAAGACCTTGATGCTGGGAGGGATTGTGGGCAGGAGGAGAAGGGGACGACAGACGATGAGATGGCTGGATGGCATCACCAACTTGATGGACATGAGTTTGAGTAAACTCCGGGAGTTGGTGATGGACTGGGAGGCCTGGAGTGCTGCGATTCATGGGATCGCAAAGAGTTGGACAAGACTGAGCGACTGAACTGGAACTGGAACTGGAACTGGAACTGAAATCATCCCCTACCTATGACTTTAAGACAACTGAGAGGATTTGGGGGAATCACAGGCTACAGTCACATTTGGATTCCGGGTTATGGGGAACTTGCCTGGCCTTTATATAAACTTATAGCTGAAACTCAGCAGGCCCAAACCGACAAACTGCTTTGGTCTCCAGATACTCAAAAGGCTTTTAAGGTTCTTCAGACTGCTCTCCTGCAAGCTCCAGCTCTGAGCTTGCCCACAGGGTCAGAATTTAATTTGTTTGTCACTGAAAGAAAAGGTGTGGCCTTGGGAGTTTTGACACAACCCCGAGGGCCTCACCAGCAACCTATTGCTTATCTAAGCAGAGAATTAGATGTAATTTCATGTGAGTGGCCCCACTGCCTAAGAGTAATTGGGGCAGCAGCTTTATTAGCACCTGAAGCTTTAAAAATAATTAATGGATGAAACCTTACTGTCCTGACTTCTCATGATGTGAGTGGAATCTTAAATCCTAAGGTTAATATTTGGATGACAGACAGTAGACTTCTTAAATATCAGTCATTGTTGTTAGAAGGACCAGTAACTAAGCTTAAAGTCTGTAGTAATTTAAATCCTGCCACTTTCCTTCCTGAGAAGGAAAATGAAACACCTGATCACGATTGTTCCCAATTCCTAACTTTAAACTATGCAGCTTGGGAAGATCTAATGGATACCCCATTAGACAATCCTGACATGGAAATATTTACTGGTGGCAGTTCTTTTGTTCAGGATGGAAAGCATAAAGCAGGGTACGCCATGGTGACTGCTGAACAGGTTTCCCCTCTTCATCAGTGGAAGGCTTCCCATGGTGGACATCTCCACTTCAAGGAAAAGACTTTCTCCAAGTCTGAGAATACCTTCAACAACAATCATATGGGATTTCTCTT
This sequence comes from Bos taurus, assembly GCF_002263795.3. Lineage (NCBI taxonomy): Eukaryota > Metazoa > Chordata > Mammalia > Artiodactyla > Bovidae > Bos > Bos taurus. The sequence continues at coordinate 174,383 of NC_037341.1, forward strand.
CAACTGATGACATCTAACAATCCTAAGATGAACTGATGTAACTATGGACATAATATGACTTTTAATTTTGATTTTAACTTGTTTTAGATTATTTTGCCTTACATCTGTAACTGTTTAATTGGATTTCTTTCTAGTTGCATGAAGGCTTTTAAGTTACAAATGGTTGTCCAAGCTCCTACTAGTGCCACGGCCTCCTCCAACAATTACTTGGGGCCCCTAGATCAGAGATCCTCAATATGAGGGTTAGGAGAATATGTTGCCTTAACAATTTAGGGACCACACCCCTAAATAGCAGGAAGTAGTTATGGAACGAAAATGACGCCCCTTTCCCTTGGCAACATAATTCTCCTATAAGAAAAGGGGGGAATGAGACAGTCACTTCCTAGGCAGGTTGATAAGAAGTCTAGGGGTCCCCAAGGAGAGAGGGGTCTGGAATTTTCGAGGAGGAAGAAAGGACAAACTTTTTTTGTCCCTCTACATTCCTTAGGATTATATAACAATAACATATTCTGCCTGAGGACAGTCTCTGGAAAAAACCTTCTGGCTAATCCTGTTATCTTAAGGTGTAATTATTGGAGTTAGTGAGGTCTTTACAACCTCCAGACATTCTTTTGATTCACTATAATAACTAATTAGAGAGTGTATAACTCCATTTCTAACACTAGCAAGGGGGTACTCTTTCCACCCCCTTCTGATGCCTATGTCAGAAGCTTTCTCTATCTCCTTTATACTTTAATAAAACTTTATATACAAAAGCTCTAAGCAATCAAGCCTTGTCTCTGGCCCCAGATTGAATTCTCCTCCGGAGGCCAAGAATCCCGGTGTCTTTGCGTGGTTCAGCAACAACCTTTCATGGGGAGGGTCTCACCCAAGAGATTGTAGACATATGACCCCAGATACATGGTCAGTGAGATGGGGTCGCCCTGGAGACTGTGACTATGTTACCTCAGGTGCAGGTTCTGGGAGGGGTTTACCCTGGAGACTATGGTCATGAGAACCCAGGGGCAGGGTCTATAAGGTTAAGTCACCTCAAGACTGTGGTCCTGATACCCCAGACCAGGGTCAGTGAGGTTGGGTCACTCTGGAAAACGTGGACGTGTGATCCCAAGTATACAATCTGGGGAAGATTGTCACCCTGGAGACTGTGGACATGTGATACCAGGTGCAGGGTCTGGCAGGGGGGTGTCACAATGGAGACCAGGGACGTATGACCCCAGGTGCAGGGCCTGGGAGAGGTGTCACCCTGGAGACTGTGGACTTGTGAACTGAGGTGCAGGGTCTGGATGGGGTCACATATGAGACTTTGGATATGTGAACCCAGGTGCAGTATTAGGGAGTTGTCACCCTGGGGACTGGATACGTGACCCCGGGTACAGTGTTTGGGAAGGGTGTCACCCTGGAGACTATTCACATGTAACTCCAGGTGCAGGGTGTGTGAGAGGGGTCACCTTGGAGACTGGACGTGTGACCCCAGGTACATGGTCTGGGAGGGAAATCACACTGGTGAGTGTGGACATGTGACATCAGGGACAGGGTCTGGGAGGAGGGGTCACCCTGGGGGCTCTGGACCTGTGAGCCCAGGTGCTGGATCATGGAAGGGGCTCACCCTGGGAGACATGGATGTGTGTCACCAGGTACTGGGTCTGGGAGAATACACACGGTAGAGACTGGATATGTGACCCCCAAATACAGTGCCTGGGAGAGGTCACCCTTGGGACTGAAGACATGTGATCTCAGACACAGGTTCGGGGAGGGTGTCACCCTGGAAACTGTGGACATGTAACACAAGGTAGGGTCTGGGAGGGGAGCCCACGATGGGAACTGTGGCCATGTCATCCCAGGTGCTCAGACTGATGTAGTAGTGTCACCATGAAGTCTATGGTCTGTATCCACAGGTACGGGTCTGGAGGGGGGTCACCCTGGAGACTGGAAATGTGACCAGAGGTTCAAAGTCTGGGAGTGGTGGTCACCCTGGAGACTGTGTACATGTGACCAGAGGTAAAAGTTCTGGTGAGGTGGGGTCACCATGGAGAATGTGGAAGTGTGACCCCAGGTGTAGGGTCTGGCAGAGGCAGTTACCCTGGAAACTGGAAATGTGACCCCAGGTACAGGGTCTGGGTGAGGTGTCACCAAGGAGACTGTGGACATTTGACCCCAGGTGCTTGTATTTCAAAGGGCTCACCCTTTAGCCTGTGGATGTGTGACCCCAGGTGAAAGGTATGGAAGTAGGGGTCACCCTGGACTGTGGCCGTCTAACACCAGGTGCATGGTCTGGGGAGAGGGCTTTCTGTGGAGACTGTGGATATATGACCCCAAGTGCAGGTTCTGTGAGGTGTTTTCTCCCTGGGGAAAGTGGACAGGTGACCCAAAATGCAATGTCTGGGGTAGAGGCTGACCCTGGAGCCTGTGGATGTGTAAAGCCAGGTGAAGTGTCTGGGAGAGGGTTCACCCTGGAGACAAAGGACATGTGCCCCTATGAATAGGTAAAGGGGTTCACCAGGGAAGCTGCAGCCATGTGACACCAGGTAAAGGATCTGATGTGGGGCATGAACGTGGAGACTGTGGTCATATAACCCCCTGTGCAGGGGGAAAGGAGGTCACCCTGGAAACTGTGGGTGTGTGATCCCAGGTACATGGTCTGGGAGGGGTTCATCATGGAGACTATGGATGTGAAATTCCAGGGATAGGGTCTGGGAGGTGGGGTTACCATGAAGATTGTGTGCAGGTGTTTCTGGTTACTGGGTCTGGGTGGTGGGGTCACCCTAAGGACTATGGACGTGTGACCCAAAGTGCAGGGTCTGGGGAGGGGCTTTCCCTGCATACTGTGGATTGTGATCCCAGATGCAGGATCTGGGACGTGGGGTCACTCTGGGGATTGTAGACATGTTATATCAGGTGAATGGTCTGGGAGGGGGTTACCCTGGAGACTCTGGACATATTACCCTAAGTGCAGGGACTGGGAGGTGGTGTTACCCAGGACACTGTGGTCATGAGACCTCAGGTACAAAGTCTGGATTTTAGCTCATACTAGAGACTGTGGACATGTGATCCCATGTATAATGGTCTGGGAGGGAGTCACCCTGGATACCACAGGAATTTGACCCCAGGTACAGGGTCAAGAAGGGGTTACTCTGGAAACTGTTTATGTGTGACCCCACATGCAGTTTCTGGGAGGTGGAGTCACACTTCAGACTGTAGACATGTGACCCTGGTCCAGGGTGTGGGAGGGGGTCACCCTGGATCTTGTGGACATGGGACCTTAGGTGCAAGGTCTAGGAAGTGTTGTCACTCTGGGGATTGTAGACATGTTACTCCAGGTGTATGATCTGGGAGAGGTTCACCCTGGAGACTGTGGATGGGCAACCCTAGGTGCAGGGACTGGGAGGAAATGCCACACTGGGCACTGTGGTCATGTGACCCCAGGTACATAGTCTGGAGGTGGTCTCACCCTGGAGACTGTTTACATGTGACCCCAGGTGCAGGGTCTGGGAGGTGGGGTTACCCTGGAGACAGTGGACATGTGACTCAAGGTCCCAGGTCTGGGAAGGGGTCATGCCAAGGAGGCTCTGGGAGGGTGTCACCCTGATGAATGTGGACTTGTGAACCTGGTAAGGTATAGTCACACTGGAGACTGTGGACATGTGAACCCAAGTGTGGGGTGTGGGTGGTGTCAACAAGGAGAATTTTGACATGTGACCCCAGTGCAGGTACTTTGAAGCAGTCAACATGGAGCCTGTGGATATGTGAACCCAGGGCAAGGGTCTGGGAGGTGGGGTCACCCTTGAGACTGGACATGCGACCCAGGTGCAGGGTCTTGAGGCGGGTTCACCTTGGCAACTGTGGATATGTGATCCCAGGTTCAGGGTCTTGGAGGACATTCACTCTGCAGAATGTGGACATGTGATCCCATGTATGGTCTGCAAAGGTGTTCACCAGGGAGACTGTGGACATGTACACCAGGTGCTTGGATGTGGGCTGCAGTCACCCTGGAGACTGAATATGTGACCCAGTTTCAGTGTCTGGGATGTTTGTCACCCTGGAAGCCTTTGACTTAAGGTACAGGGTCTGGGGGTGCTGTCACCCTGGGAACTGTGGACATATGAGAGCAGGTGCAGGGTCTGAGTGATGGGGTCACCCTATGGACTGTGGACATGTGATCCCACATGTAGGGTCTGGAAAGGGGCCTCTGTAGAGACTGTGGATGTCATACCATAGGTGCAGGGTCTGGGAGGAGGTCACCATGAACACTGTGGATGTGTGACCCCAGGTACTGGGTCTTGGGGTCAGGGTCACCCTGGAGACTGTGGACTTGTGACCCCAGGTACAGCGTATGGGAAGTTGGGTCAACATGGGTAATGTGGACATTTGACCCAAAGTGTAGGGTCTGGGGACAGGGCTAACCCTGAAGACTGGATGTGTGATTTCCGGTGCATGCTCTGGGAGGGTGTAACCTTGGAGACTGTGGATGTGTGACTCCACATACAGGGTATAGGAGGTGGGGTCACACTTTAAACTGTAGACATGTGACCCTGGTCCAGAGTCACCCTGGAGATTGTGGACATAGGATCCCAGGTGCAGGGTCTGGGAGGTGGCTCACCCTGGAGACTGTGACATCAGATGCCAGGTACATTGGGAGTTGGATCACCCTGGAGACTGTGGACATGTGACCCCAGGTACAGTTTCTGGGAGAGTGTCACCCTAGACTCTGGACATGTGACCCCAAGTGCAGGATTTGGGAATGGGTTCACCCTGGTGACTGGACATATGTCACCAGGTGCAGGTCATGGGCAGGAGGGACACCCTGGATATTGTCAAAGTGTGACACCAGGCACAGGGTCTGGACATTCCCTCATAGCTCAAAAGCTTCCCCCATAGCTCAGTCGGTAAAGAATCTACCTGCAATGCAGGAGACCCAGATTCGATTCCTGGGTCAAGAGGATTTCCTGGAGAAGGAAATGGCAACCCACTCCAGTATTCTTCCCTGGAGAATCCCATGGGTAGAGGAACATCGCAGGCTACAGTCCACGGGGTCACAAGAGTTGGACATGACTTAGCGACTAAACCACCAACATTAAGGACTGTTAAGGATAAGAGGTTAGCAAACAGAAAATAAATAGACAGGGCCTGGGAGAGGGGGTCACCATGGAGACTGTGTACGTGTGACCCCAGGTACAGTGTCTGAAAAGGGGATCACTCTGGTGACTATGGACATGTGACCCCAGGTACAAGGTCTGGGAAGAGGGTCACCATGACCCCAGGTACTGGGTAGGTGGTGTGAGGTCACCGTGGAGACTGTGGACATGTGACGCCAGGTGTAGGGTCTGGGAAGGGTTCACCTTGGATACTGTGGACAAGTGACACAGTGTGTAAGGTCTGGGTGTGGGGATTACCCTGGAAACTGGAAATGTGACTCCAGGTACATGGTCTGGTAGGTGGGGTAACCATGGAGACTGTGAACTTGTGACAACATATCTATGGTCTGAGAGTGGTTAACCCTGAGACTATGTACATGTGACCACAGGTGTAGGCTTGTGAGGGAATGTAAGTGTGTGTGAGGGTGTGAGAGGGAATGTAAGAGTGTTCAATGGTGTGCGAAGGAGTGTAAGACCATGCAAGGGTGTGTGAGGGAGAGTGAGAGTGTGTGAGGTCATGTGAGAGGTCATGTGAGAGAGTGTAAGAGTGTGCAAGGGTGTATGATGGAGTGAAAGTGTGTGAGGGTGTGCGAGGGAGTTGCAGAGTGTATGAGAGAATGTAATAGTGTGCAAGGGTGAATGAGGGTGTGTACGAGTGTGTGAGGAAGTGTAAGAATGTGTGAAGGTTTGCAATGGAATGTAAGAGTTGTGAGGGTGTGCAGGAAAGTGTAAGAGCATGCAAGGGAGTGTAAGAGTGTGCAAGGGTGTGCGAAGGAGTGTAAGTGTGTCAGGTTGTGCTACAGAGTGTAAGAGAATGCAAGGAAGTATAAGAGCATGCGAGGGTGTCTGATGGAGTTTAAGGGTGAGTGAGGGTGTGCAAGGAAGTGTAAGAATATGTGAGGTTGTGCGAGGGAGTATAAAAGCATGATAGTTTAAGAGTGTGCAAGGTTGTGGTAAAGTGTGTAAGAGCATGTGAGGGATTATAAGAGTGTGTAAGTGTGTGCAAGGAAGTGTAAGAGCATGCAAGGGAGTGTAAGAGTGTGTGGTGGTGTGCGAGGGAGTGTAAGAAGGTGTGCAAAGGAGTGTAACAGCATGCAAGGTAGTGAAACAGTGTGCAAGGGTGTGCGATGAAGTGTAAGGGTGTGCGAGGGTGGGCAAGGAAATGTCAGAGCATGTGAGGGAGTGTAAGAGTGTGCAGAGATGAGCAAGGGAATGTAAGAGTGTGTGGGCATGCAAAGGAGTGTAGGAGGGTGTGAGGCAGTGTTGTAGCATGCAAGAGAGTGTAAGAATGTGGGATGGTGTGCGAGGGGGTGGAGAGCGTGTGAGGGAGTGTAAGAGTGTGTGAGAGTCTGCAAGGGAGTATAAGAGTGTGTGAGGGTGTGTGAGGGAGTGTAAGAGTGTGAGGGGGCATGCCAGGGAGTGTAAGAGTGTGAGAGGGCATGCCAGGGAGTGTAAGAGTGTGCAAGGGAGTCTAAGAATCTGCGAGGGTGTGCAAGGGAGTATGAGTGTGTGAGTGTGTTGTGAGGGAGTGTAAGAGTGTGCTAGGGTGTGAGATGGAATGTAAGATGTGAGACGGTGTTCCAGGGAGTTTAAGAGAGATCCCAGGTTCAAGGTAGGTTGGGAGTGACCCTGGAACTAGTGGTTATTTCAGGGATTGTAAGAACATGGGAGGAAGTATAAGAATGTGTGAGGATGTGCAAGAAGTGTAAGACTGAGCAAAGGAATGTAAGTGTGTGAGGGTGTGCAATGGAGTATAAGAGTGTGTGAAGGCATGCCAGGGAGTCTAAGAGTGTGCAAGGGTGTATGAGGTAGTGTATGACTGTGACAGTGTGTGAGGGAGTGTAAGGGTGGGCGAGGAAGTGTATGACTGCAAAGGTGTGTGAGGAGTATAAAAGTGTGCGAGGTAGTGGAAGGGAGTGTAATAGTGTGCAAGGTGTGCAAGGGCATGTGAGGACATGCAAGGACATAGAGGGAGTTGAGAGCATGCGAGGCGAGGCAGTGTAAGTGTGTGAGGGTTTGCAATGTAGTGTAAGAGTGTGTGAGGGCATGCAAGGGAGTGTAAGAGGGTACAAAGGTGTGCGAAAGTGTATGAGGACATGAGGTTTGAGAGAGTGTGTGAGGATGTGTGAGAGTGTGTGATGGTGTGCAAGGGCAGGCGAGGTCATTCGAGGATGTGTGAGGACGTGTGACAGCATACAAGGATGTGTGAGGGTTGCAAGGCTGGGCAACAGCGTGTGAGGGTGTGCAAGAACATGCAAGGACATGGAAGGGCGTGTGTGGCCATGCGAGTGTGTGTGAGGGCATCTGAGCATGTGCAAAGGCATGTGAGAGCGTGCACGGATGTGTGAGAGTGTGCGAGGATGTGCGAGGGCATGTGAGGGCATGCAATAGCATGAGAAGGCATGCAAGGGTGTGTGAGGATGTGCGATGGTGTGTGAAAGCAGGCAAGGGCATGAGAGAATGTGCGAGGATGTGCAAGAGTGTGCAAAGATGTGCAAGGGCATTTGAGGACACGCAAGAACATAGAGGGAGTGCAAGAGCATGCGAGGCACTGTGAGAGCCTGCGAGGGCATGTTAAGCCATGTGAGGGTGTGCGAGGGTGTGTGAAGGTGTGTGAGTACATGCGAGGTTGAGCAAGAGTGTGCAAGGGCATGCAAGGCTGTGTGATGATGTGCAAGAGCAGGCAAGGGCAGGCGAGGCCATGTTAGGGAGTGTGAGGACGTGTGAGGTCATGTGAGAGTGTGCAAGGACTGCAAGCATGTGCAAGTGCATGCAAGAGCATGTGAGGGCCTGCGAGAGTGTGGGAGGGCATGTGAAGGCACGTGAGACAGTGCAAGTGGGTGTGATGGTATGTATGTGCGAGGGGATGTGAGAGTATGCAAGAGCGTGTGAGGGCATGCAAAGAATTACGAGAGTGTACGAGGACATTTGAGGGAGTGCGAGGCCATGTGAGAGTGCATGAGGGCATGCAAGCATGTGTGAGAGGGTGCAAGGACATGCAAGGAGAGGCAAGGGCATGTTAGGGCTTGTGAGGATGTGTGAGGACATTTGTGGGTGTGTGAGGCTGTGTGAGGGTATGCAAGTGTATGCAAGGATATGTGAGGGAGTGCGAGGCCATGTGAGAGCACGTGAGGGCATGTGAGCATGTGTGAGAGGGTGCCAGGGGATGCAAGGGCATGCAAGGGCATGCTAGGGTGTGCGAGTGCATGTGAGGGCATGACAGAGTGTGTGATGACACACGACAGCATTCATGATGGTATGTGAATATGTGCGAGGGGATGTGAGAGCATGCAAGAGCGTGGGAGGGTGTGCAAAGAATTGCGAGAGTGTATGAGGACATTCGTGTGAGAGTGTGCGAGGGTGTGTGAGGGAATATGAGAGCATGTGAAGACATGCAAGCGCATGCAAGAGGGTGCAAGGACGTGCAAGGGGATGTGAGTGCATGTGAGGGACTGCTAGGGCGTTCGAGTGCATGTGAAGGCGTGGCATTGCATGTGATGATGCATGAGAGCATGCGAGGGTGTGTGAGGGCATGTGAGGGCTTGCAAGAGTGTGTGAGGACATTTGAGAGTGTGTGAGAGTGCACGAAGGCTTGAGAGCTTATGTGAGGATGTGCAAGGGCATGCAGGAGTGTGCACAGGCATGCGAGACCATTTGAGGTCATGCGAGTGCATGCCAGGATGTGCAAGATTACATGAGCATGGGCGAGAGTGTGGTAGGGCCTGCAAGGGTGTGTGAGGGCATGCGTGGTCGTGTGAGGGCTTGGGAGTACTTTTGTGGCTGTGTGAGAGTGTGCAAGTGCATGCAAGAGCATTTGAGGGTGAACGAGGGTGTGTGAGGACATGTGAGAATGTTGGAGGGCGTGTGAGGCCTTGCGAGAGCATGGGATGGCATGCGAGGATTTGTGATGCCATGTGAGGGCGTGAGAGGGCATGCGAGTGTGTGCAAGGATGTGCAAGGCCGTGCAAGAGCGGGTGAGCACATGCGAGGGTGTGGAAGAGCATGCAAGGCTGTGCAAGAGTGTACAAGGGCTTGCAGTGGCATGCGAGGGTGTACGAGGATGTGCGAGTGCGTGTGAGGCCGTGGGAGAGTGTGTGAGGGTATGCGAGGATGCGTGAGAATCTGAGAGGGCATGCAAGGATGTGCAAGAATCTGTGAGGGCATGCGAGAGCATGCCATGATGTGCGAGAGCATATGAGGACATGTGGGGGTGTGCGAGGCCATGCGAGGCTGTGCAAGAGTGTGTGAGGGCTTGCAGTAGCATGCAAGGGTGTACAAGAATGTGCGAGTGCGTGCAAGGCCATGGGAGAGTGCACGAGGACATGTGAGAATCTGTGAGGGTGTGCAAGGACGTGCAAGAGCGTGCCATGGTGTGCGAGAGAGTACGAGGACATGTGAGGGTGTGCGAGGCTGTACAAGGGCGTGAGGGGCATGCAGGATTTGCGAGAGTGTGTGAGGACATTCAAGTGCGTGCAAGGCCACGTGAGAGCATGCGAGGATGTGCAAGAACATGTGACTGCCTGCTCGGGCGTGCATGGGCGTGTGAGGGCATGCAAAGATGAGCGAGAGCATGCAAGGATGTACATGAATATGTGAGCGCAGGCAAGGGCATTTTAGGGTTTGTGCAGGCATGTGAAGGCATGCAAGGACGTGTGAGAGCATGTAAGGATGTGTGAGCATGGGCGAGGGCATGCTAGGGCATATACAGGCATGTGAGGGTGAGTCAGGTCATCCGAGAGCATGCGAGGATGTGCAAATGTGTGTGAGTACATGAAAGAGAATGTGAAGGTGTGCAAGTGTGTGCGAGGACATGAAAAAGTATGTAAGGGTGTGTGAGAACGTGTGACAGTGGATAAGGGCGTGGAAGAGCTGGAGAGAGTGTGTGAGAACGTGCGAGGATTTGCAAGAGGGTGCAAGGCTGTGTGACAGTGTGTGAGGGTTTGTGAGTGCAAGGGAGAGCATGAAAGAGCATACGAGGACATGCAAGGGTGTGCACTGCCATGCAATAGCATGCAAGGTCGTGGGATGGTGTGTGAGGATGTGTGAGAGCATTTGACAATGTGCAAGAGAGCAAGAGGGTGTGCAGGGGTGTGTGTGGACGTTTGAGGATGTGCTAGGGCATGGGGAAAGGTGTTAAGGCATGCAAGTGTGTGCAAGGGCATGCAAGGAAGTGTGTGGCTGTGCAAGAGTGTGCATGTGCATGTGAAAGCATTTGATGGTGTATGAAGATGTGTGAGGGTGTGGGAGTGTATGCAAGGGTATGCAAGGGCATGTGAGGGTGCACAAGGATGTGCGAGACTGTTCAATAATGTGTAAGAGGACACGAGGGCATGAAGGTGTGTGCGAGGGCGTTTGAAGACATGTTAGGTCATGGGAGGACATGCTAGGATGTGCAAGTGCATGCAACGTGTGTGTCTGTGTGAGATACACATGTGAGTACGAGAGCATTTGAGGGCATCTGAGGGCATGAGAGGATGTGTGAGAGTGTGCAAGTGTGTGTGAGGGCGTGTGAGAGCATGTGAGGATGTTCAAGAGCATGTGAGGATGTTCAAGGGCATGTGAAGGCTTGCAAGGGTGTGCGAGGAAGTGTGAGGATGTGCAACCCTGTGTGAGGGCGTGCAAGGATGTGCAAGAGTGGGTGAGCAAGTGTGAGGGCATAAAGAGCATGCGAGTCCATGTGAGAGTGTGCAAGGGCATGGGAGGACACGCAAGAGTGTGCAATGGTGTGTGATGGCATGCCAGGTTATGTGAGGCACCCTCTGTGCGACCACCTGGACTGTAGCCCACTAGATTCCTCTGTCCCTGGGATTCTCCAGGCAAGAATACTGGACTGGGTTGCCATGCCCTCCTCCACAGGATCTTCCTGACCCAAAGACTGAATTTCTGTCTCTTACATCTTCTGCACTGGCAGGCAGGTTCTTTTCCACTAGCACCGCCTGGGAAGCCTCCCAGGGCTGGGATCTTCTTTAAAGAAGGAAAATCCTTCCTGTTCATGTGAAAATTCTGCTTCTGTGACACCCCATGTCTCAATCACCTCTTGTATCAGGGCAGCAGAGACTGCTAGCTGTCTACTCGAATACCTTTCTTCCTTTCTGAGAACTCTCAAACCAGACAAGGTCGGCCCAAGAAAGGAACGTCAAAAATTAACCTCATTTATGAGCAAACATGGGAAAGTCCTGAATGAAACACATGCATCACTTCCACTTAGATTTCACTGGACAGAACATACATGGCATGTTGCAAAGAACACTAGAAAATATATTCTTCACTCCAGGCAGTGTTGTGCCCCAATAAAGACTGGTTTTAAATTCTCGGGGAAGTCGTCTCCCCCTCTCTCCATTCAGAAACAAGGTCAAGATAAGCAAGTTTCCTTACTGGCCACTTGCGTGATGTGCATTTATTTCTACTTTACCCTGACACACAGGACTTAGGATTTTGCAGGCTCAGCTTTACAGAGAGGCCTTCTACTAAACTCTGTGATGGTTTGTCACCTAACCTCCTGCATTACAGTCAAGTATCAAAACTGAAATTTAAATTTGAGAGATGCCCCGAGGGAAAAATACGGCTTTTTGCTTTTTCTAAATTCCTGCTTTCCTCACTCTTTTGATTTTTTTTTTTCTTTTTCTGCCACCTCCGCAATTCAGTTACATAATTTTAAAAAATTTACTCTAGCATGCATAGTTGTTTTACTGGAAAGTTTGTCCAGGGTATCCAGACATCATCCTGACCAAGTGAGAGTTCACTCTGATATTTTCAGAGGTTTGTTTAATAAAACTTCAAAGGACAGTTAATCTTCATCTTATATAAACCATTTCAGAGAACAGAAAAGAAGCAAAGTTACACAATTATTTTACAAGACTTATTTAGTTGTGACACCAAAACCAGACAAGATCAGCACAAAAAGAGAAATTTAAAAATCACTCTTGCTTATAAACATAGGTGGAATGACCACTGTAATTTCCAGTTAAATGGACTAAAAATTTCTCTTTTGTGCTTAAAACATTGTTTATAAACATAGATGGAAATATTCTAAATAAAATATAAGCAAACCCAGTCCAATGGTGTATTTAAAAAGAATGATTCCAAAATAGTACAAGGATAGTTAAATATTAGAAGATCTATCAATGTAATTCATGAAATTAACAGATTTAAGAAGAAAGCCACATGATCTTTCTGTGGATGCAGAAAACACATTTGATAAAGGTCAACACTCATTCATGACAGACTCGAAATAGAAGGAAACTTCCTTAATGGAAAAATGGACTTGTCCTAAGACCTTCAGTGCTCATGCATATTGCAGTCATCATCTGTATCCTTACAAGCCAGAAGCAGCTTGTAAGGATACTTCACATCAAAGCTTGACTTTGATGTGAAACCAGCAACATGTTAGGCTTCTTATCTGATTCTTGGTAGTATGATAAAATTCATTCATCCCACGGAAGCAATCTCTCTCAAGTCATGTCATCTCAGAAGAGCAATGAACCTTTTTCCAAGTTTCTAACTGTTACTTCATTCTGGTCACTAACCCATGATCACAGGATAGCTATAGATAGGCAAATGTAAAAGCAGCCCTCATGATCATCTAGTTCAATTCACTTATCTTACAATGACATCCCAAAAGCCCAGAGTTAAATGTCAGTGATAACCTGTCTCAGCTAAAATGTGCACCTGGGATGGGGACCCAGGCCTCATGAAGCTCAGTTCCTCATGAAGCTCAAGCGCTTTAACTTCCTCCTCATGAGCAAAAACAAATTCTTCTCAATTTCCTTTGTCAGTTTAACTATCTCCTTTAAATATTTTGGGCTTCTATGGACACTCACGGGAGAAGGCAATGGCACCCCACTCCAGTACTCTTGCCTGGAAAATCCCATGGAAGGAGGAGCCTGGAAGGCTGCAGGCCATGGGGTCGCTAAGAGTCGGACACGACTGAGCAACTTCACTTTCACTTTCCACTTTCATGCACTGGAGAAGGAAATGGCAACCCACTCCAGTGTTCTTGCCTGGAGAATCCCAGGGACGGGGGAGCCTGGTGGGCTGCCGTCTCTGGGGTCGCACAGAGTCAGACACGACTGAAGTGACTTAGCAGTAGCATGGACACTCATGACCTTGGGGATTTACCTTCTATCTCAAGTAGTAATAGTGGCAGGGGCTGGAGGAAGGGGGTCAGCAGATGAAGAACTGGAGACTTTCTCAGAAGGAAAGCAACACCTATTTTTAGCAACGTTCTAGAGTAAGGAGTTAGAAGCACAAAGGGGCTCTGGAGAAGGACTTCCCACTGCAGGAGGCAGGGAACACAGGCCACTGGGTCTGATCATACAGGTTGTGGGCGGCATGAATTTGGTGGGCACCAGCTACATCATACTCATTGTGGATTTATGCATTTATTGCTATTATCTTGGGGTTCCCTTGTGACTCAGCTGATAAAGAATCTGCCTGCAATTTAGGAGACCTGGGTTCCATCCCTGGGTTGGGAAGATCCCCTGGAGAAGGGAAAGGCCACCCACTCCAGTATTTTGGCCAGGAGAATTCCGTGGACTGTATAGACCACGGGGTTGCAAAGAGTCAGATACAACTGAGCGCCTTTCACTACAACCATCTTGAAGCAGGACAGCATCCTGGAAGGAGTGTCTGTTTCTAATTCCTACACAGGTGCCACGGGGCTACCTGTAATGCTGAGGGGAGGGTCTGGCTGTAGCAGGGCTGGAATAAGATCTGGAGATGGACCAGCCCTGCCTGATTCTGGAATTAAGCTTTGGGTGTCAGGGCCAGATGCTGTACAGCAGGAAGTCCTGGGGGACCAGGAAATCTTGAGCTCTAACTTTTCATGGACTTTTTTTCTCAACCTGCTCTGCCAGGAATCCATTTCATCTGGACCCACCGTCTGTTCTGGGCCCAGCTCCTGTCTCTGGCACCTGCTGGCCTCAGCATTTTCTCTTTTTGGCCTCATCACCTTCCTCCACTGCAGTCCCTATAGCCTGATTTTTCAATACGTGCCTTGACAATCTATAAGCATAACTGCCTTACTAGAGAGTAATTATTCTGGAATTTTCCCGGGGTGGGGGCTGGTGGCGGGCGGGGTGGGGGAGAGGTGCTTCTGTCCACAAATAGAAAAAGATGAAATGACTGGCAGTACACTGTGCAGAAAGTTAAAAGCCTCTTGGGAGAAAAAAGAAACCCTTAAAGAGTTGTCAGATTATCAATACATCAAAGCTACAAAGACCTTTTTGGAGGAACCCAAGACACAAATAAGAATCTCTTTGAGAAAAGGGCCTTAGAGCTGTAATCAAAGGACTCTAAGAAAAAAATCAAGTGCCAATGGTAACCTCACTTGTTATTTTAGGCCCCAAGAACAGGAATGTAAAGAACCAGGGTAAGACATTAGACTGCAAGAACTCAGTGGAAATAGTACTCATTTTTACAAAGAATTTTGCAAATTTTCAGAGTTGAAAAGAGCCTATAATGAAGTTAATTTTAGTAAAGAGATAAAATCTGAATTCCTAAGGGTTGAACAAAAATATACTGGATTTAAGAGACTTAGACACTTAAAATTGGAAGCAGAAAACTGAAAAAAACCTCTGTGATCTAATCATACATTGTCAGAAATTGCCAAAAGACATAGCAAGTGCTCTTGCTCACAAAGAAAATGAAATTCAGATTTTGAGTAATGATTTTATGTGGCCGAAATACCCGGCAGGTGACCAGACTGAGAAGTTGAGAAACACATGATAGATGGCTCACAAAATGAACCTTTGTTAACAAAAGATAAAGGCCATTTCCAATATAAGCTAAATGCTGAGTTGCTAGCTCAGCAAGGGCTGGAAAACAGAAATGTTGAAACAAAAAAAAATCATAAAATTTCTGTCTCCTTTATTAACAGTTAATTATAGCTTTTACTTAGTGTGCATTAAGTCAAATAAACAACTCAGAAGTTCACCAAATTAAAAACAAGGATCATTCATATCAAAAATCTGAAACCCAGTGCAAAAAAGATAATAGAACTAACCTAGGTCAAGTAAGTCTCCATGCTGTTATTTGAAGGGCGTGGAATTGAGGTAGAAAAGCCTACATTTGGTCTTGGAGTAAGATTTCCATTGAGCACTAAAGGATTATTGAAATTTCCAACACAAGGGGGCTCCGGCACTGGCCTTGAGCTAAGAATGCCGAGTAAAGATCTGTTCTGCTCTTTCTCCACCTCAAGTTTGGTGCTGATCACTGCCAGCCTCTCATGAGTCCTGGGGAAGATGGAAAACATCAACTTAATGATTTGCATTTTTAAAGTTGCCATATAGTAAATGGAATTCCCAATAAACTGTTTGAACACTGAAAACACAGAGCAGACCTCCTGTAAACAATGATAGCTGTAACCTTGTTCTAAAGAAGTACACATGTGTCTAGGGCTCCTCAAGTAACAAGTCACAGTTGGGAGAGGAGAGAAAGGGCATCAGGGAGAAAGGGAGGTGGCCTCACAGTGACACCTGCTGCCCTCTGGGACACACCTGCCTCCAGGAAACAGTTCAGGGATAAAGAAACACCACATCCTACAAAGCCACTTTCAAGCATTTGCTTTCACCACCCTTGTATACATACTCGTTTCACTCATGACCTCAGAGAAATTAAGTTTTGGCTCTGAGGAATCATCTAGAGTCACAATCTAGAGGGGAGGACAAGAAAGTCAATGGGTGATTGAAAAGAGCTAAAACAGCCCCAGGAACAATTACAAGTATCCCCTACTTTTCCAAAGTTTACTTTATGTTACTTCACTTCTAGGAAAGGCCTATGTCAGCATCTGTTTTTGATAATCAAAAAACAAAAACAAATTTTTTTTGAAGAGACTTTTTGATTTCATATAAAAAGTTTCCATGTACATTTTACAGTGAGAGGCATCGCGCTCCCCAAGCAGGGAGACTGGCCCCACTGAGCTCCTTCCCTGGAAGCCACATCCCACAACTCAGCGTCAAGTCACCACAACCCTGAACCCTATATGGGAGCACCTGTGTTTCACTTGTGCATATTCATTTTAGACTTCAAGTAGCAGAACGTGCCCTCGGGTACCTGCTTCTTTGCTGTATGCTGTTTGGGCTTATGAAAGGCTTCCTAGAAATGCTCTGCTTTCAGACAGTGGGGAAACCCGGACTAGGCACTGGAGGTGCCATCTGCCCTTTCCATCCTCCACACCCGCTCCCTCAGTCAGATCACCATACTACTTCTAGACACTCTGTGAATTATCCCGTCTTTCACTCCTGTGTTAATTGCCCCCAGTTTCACAAGCATGCCTTTATGCAGTGTGCTGCTGCTGCTAAGCCACCTCAGTCGTTTCCGACTCTGTGGTAAAACTTAAAAGGACATCGTGTTAATAGTTTGTCTTAGGCCACCCTCTAGCAGTGACCATCTAGTTAGCTTTTACTTCCTACTAATCTCATGAACTGTGCTCTATAAAAATTAGGCTTTAGAGACAAATTAACGAACTAAATTTACTTTCTGTGATTCTGTGTTTTGACTTACTTGTCTGGTTTACCTTCCAATGACTTTCTAACTTCTAGTTCTACTAGGTAGAGTTGCTTATATTTTTCCAACTCTGCTTTTTGAGAATCTTCTTGCAAAGTTTTCACCTTGGAGAGTTCAGATTCCAAGTCTTTAATTCTGAGTTCCATCTGAATTCTTATGGAAGCATTATTCTTCTCTTTTAACTGCTCTAAATTCTCCTGAGATGCTGCTTGTATCTAAGGCAAATTTTAAAAGATAACATTTTAAAAATAATCATTCACCTGGAAAATGGTATTTGCTCCCTTTGAGTCAGTGATTCAGAAAGCAATTTTAAAGGTTAAAAAAAAAAAAAGAGCAGAAGTTTAAAACAATTATTGTCAATGTGAAGTGAATTAAATGTGAATTATAAAATTAAAGTGGAATTATTGTTATAGTGGTGCTTATATAATCTGATAATTCAAAGAACAAGAGGATCAACTTAAAATTTTAAAAATCCAACAAGACAACTTAAACATAATTCAAGAGGATGGTACCAGTTCTAAACCACAACATTTTCTTTTCCTCCTAGTAGTGTTGTTTTATACCACTTGGTCTTATAAATGAAAGGATTCTCTAGTGAGAATCATTCTGATAGGTCAATTTGGTGATAACTGTGATGGAAACGGAAATATCTAAAGGGAGAAACAAGTGCCCCCTTCCTTCCAGAAAACTACCAAACCAACTGCTCCAGGGAAGTAGAGGAAACACAGAAGCTGTATAGATCCAAAACCTAATTCACAATGAGGTGCATTCAAGCACATGACAGATGAACAAATGAGCCTGCAAAAATAGGCTGACTTACTTTAATTTCTCTACAAGATCCTGTCTCGCCCTTTCTTCAATCTCCCGTTTATACTGCTCTACTTCACTGTGTTCTATCATATTCATTTCTATATGACTTCTGAGGTGCACTACTTCTTGCGCCAACTTCTTTTTATTCTTCTCCAGTTTTTCACATTTCTTTTGCATTCCTTTCATAGATAGTAACTCCTCTCGAAGAACTTGATTTTTTGCATCCAGGTGCAGATCTTTTGAAGACGCACTTTCCAGCTCTGCTGTAAGATCGTCAATCTGCAAGAATAAAACAATACTGTTTGGTAATGAGGCAAGTGGACTGAGCACAGCCTAACTCAAACCCAGGACCAAATAGATACGATGGTATCTGTATTGTAGAATATAGGACCAGGGATTACTCAGAGAATCAAGAAAGAAGTTCAAACCACCAAGAGTCACAAAATATATTCTTCACTGTCATCATCTTTGTCACACAACATTTGCACTTGATTTTACACTCTTTTCTATTTTTTCTCCATAAAATCACTACAAGTCAGTCACCTCTTAGTAGAATGTCTCTTACTCCTTCCCCCCATCTTAATGCCCCATGTTTTAAAGAAGTTTGAGGGATACTGTATTGAGTTATCTAGGGCTGAGTTAATAAACGCTTCCCAAAAGAAGATTGTGAAAATAAGACCCTCATTAATAAATCTTATAAATATGGATTCTAATCCCATGTATTTTTCTGAACTATGAATCAGATCAGATCACTCGCTCAGTCATGTCCGACTCTTTGTGACCCCATGAATCACAGCACGCCAGGCCTCTCTGTCCATCACCAGCTCCCGGAGTTCACTCAGACTCATGTCCATTGAGTCAGTGATGCCATCCAGCCATCTCATCCTCTGTCGTCCCCTTCTCCTCCTGCCCCCAATCCCTCCCAGCATCAGAGTCTTTTCCAATGAGTCAACTCTTCTCATGGGGTGGCCAAAGTACTGGAGTTTCAGCTTGAGCATCATTCCTTCCAAAGAAATCCCAGGGCTGATCTCCTTCAGAATGGACTGGTTGGATCTCCTTGCAGTCCAAGGGACTCTCAAGAGTCTTCTCCAACACCACAGTTCAAAAGCATCAATTCTTCAGCACTCAGCCTTCTTCACAGTCCAACTCTCACATCCATACATGACCACAGGAAGGGCGGCCGAGAGGAGATACCCAGCGTCCGAGGTCAGGGCGGCGACAAGAGGAGTTACCCCACGCCTGAGGACAGGGGCGGCGGCCGGGAGGAGCAACCCCACGCCCGAGGCCAGGGGCAGTGGCTGGGAGGACCAACGCCACACCGTGGCTGCACGGGCACTGGAGGGCCTAGAGGAGCTATCCCACATTGAATGTCAGGAAGGGCGGCGGTGAGGAGATACCCCTCGTCCAAGGTAAGGAGCATTGGTTGCACTTTGCTGGAGCAGCCGTGAAGAGATACCCCACGCCCAAGGTAAGAGAAACCCAAGTAAGACGGTAGGTGTTGCAAGAGGGCATCAGAGGGCAGACACACTGAAACCATACTCACAGAAAACTAGTCAATCTAATCACACTAGGACCACAGCCTTGTCTAACTCAATGAACTATGAATAGTTTTTGCTAATTTGAACTGCATTCCAAAGAAAAATAATTCAAAAGGTTAACGAAATCCCATCTCCTAATAGCTTAGTGAGATGATCCACACATTTTTCTGAACAACAACAACAACAAAAAAAATGCCTCATTTTTGTAACCATTTGTTACTTTTAACAGAACAGAACATACCAAACAAAACAACAAACAAAATTTGCGGGAATTTCAGTGACACCGAGTTGCAAAGAACTTTCCTTTAGACAGAATGATTACTTGGTAAGTCAAGGTGAGTGGATGTGGTGGTATTGAAACTGTCTACAAATTCTTTGACACATTTCTCTGAAATGCCCTCCCCTTAAATATATGCTGGCCTCAGTAACTGATTTCTACTGGATGGAGTCTGGGGAAACTGACTTTTGCTCTGTGGGAAAGCCCACCCTTAGCATCAGTCACTACGCTGCGAAGAAGCCCAGACCACATGCTGAGCACCTTGTCAGTGCCCCCACTGACCACCCCCAACTAATGTCCCATCCAAAAGCCAGCTCCAACTGCCAGACATGTGCATGAACTAATCTGCAGATGACTCTGGTTCCCACCTTCACGACATCCCAGCTGATGCTGACTGGAAAAGAAACGTGCTGGTCTGACTCACTGAGCCTTGCCCCAACACAAATTTGTGAACAAAGTAAATGCTGTTTTGAGCCACTAGGCTTTGACGTGGTTTATTATACAATTTGCTGGCAATAAATATCTGGCACAGATACTGATATTAAAAATGCCGTTAAAAAAGAACTAAAAGATGTGAGAATGCCTTTCAACCTGGAGGTAGGTGAGATCTGAATGGATGCAGAGAAAGAAATTAAAACCCAAAGGGCTTCATGACATTGTAAATTGAATCCTGATGGCCCTTAAAGAGGCTGTTGGTGACAGCTTCTAGGCAAGAGAAGAAAACAACACTGAAACACAGGGGAAAGGAGACTCTTGCTACGAATCAGGTGAAAGTAACATCAATGAGAGGGATAAGCTATCAAAAAAAGGGGGGGCTATTAAATAGAAAGGAACCAGGCTCAATTATATTTGGGTTCAATATCTGTTATCTCCTTTACAGCATCTCCACATGTCCGGTGGTCACATGATGCTAAAAGAAAGAAACAGCTTCTGGGCTAAGATCAAATCTAGGGTGCTGCCAGGAAAACATGGTCTAAAGGTGAAGCCTGTGAAACCCTTCATTAAGACCCTGGAAAGACTTAAGGTGGTGCCTCAAATTCCTTTAAAGATCTTAAGGGCATACGAATTTAAAAGGCATCATCCTACAAAGCTTCACAAGAAGCCCAAGGTGCAGAGCTTCTCTTAAAAAAAGATTTGTGAGGGTAGCCTTTCCAATGATGTGAACCCCAATCCAATTTTCAGGACAGTAAAAGCTTTAAAGAGAACCTTGGCAGCAAAAAAAAAAAAAAAAAACAGTGCTTGGCCTAACAGAGACCAAGGAATACAAATGAGAATAGCCATTTGGGATTTTCTTAGAAGTTCAACAAAGAGGAAGCTGGCTTAAGAAACATGACTCAGCTACAGACAGAGGTCATTTCTTATGAAAAGGACAGCACACAGAGCTCAGAGGGCAGAGCAAAGGAGAAGCACTCCTATGGGCAGGACCAAGTCCTCATCAAAGAGCTGGCAGCACCAAACTGGACCTCAGAGCTGCTATGGACTACGCTGCCTCCCGTTTCCCGTTTCTGAACGGGAGAGTCCAGTCATTCAGCAGAATGGTGGGGGTGTGGGTGGCAGATAGCTTGTCCCTTTAGTTCTCAAGTCTTAGTACTGAGAGGGTTGTGCTCACAGGGTCACACTTTAGAAATCACACCCAGAAACCTCATCCCCATGTGCCATCTGTACCTGATGAAGATAGTAAGACCTCTACTTGAGCCTGAGCCTGACACTGTTAACAACTGAGACTTGTGAGGGAATGGGTGGGGAAAAGGGTATTTTTCATTGGAAGGAATATAAAAAATTGTGGCCAGTGAGTAACTGTGCTAGTTTTTGAATGTACCCATTAGTTTTAAAAACTTTATTCTGTAAAAAAGGTAGAATATAGGCCAAGTATAAGTGACTTGCTCCTATTGAACAGAAGATGATGAAAATGATGCTGTGTGAACTACAAAGCGAGGTTAGACAAGGCAGCAGAGCTTCTGCCTGGCTCTCAACCTGGGAACCAGGCTCCATGTTGCGAGGAAGCCCAGGCTGCAAAGAGAGCCCAGGTGTTCAGGGTAGGTGTTTCACTTGTCTGCCTTCACCAAAGTCCAGCCGACCACAGACACCAACTATCAGACATGGGCATGAACACACCTTCACCCGATTCCAGCCCCCAGCCCTCGAGCTGCCCCACCTGAAGCCGAGGGGAGGAGAAGCCAGCCATCCTGGCCACCTTTTCCCAAGTGTAGATTTTGAACGAAACCACTGTTGTTTATTGAAGCCACTAAACTTAAAGCTGATTAGGAAAAAACAGAAAAATGGATTTTTGGAAAAGAGAAAATAAAAGCATAACTTAAATGCAGGTAGAAACTGATCTCCTATAAACTGGAATATAATAAAGGGTGAGATTTTTAATGACAATGTTGATGAGAAGAAGCGAATAACTAGAAGAAAGACTTAAGAACTATTCAGGAAGAAGTTTTTCCAGGGTTTCCTTCAATGACAATTTCTTACAAATAGGCAGGTGTGACTCCTTAGAATTTCTGCTCAAGTTTGAAAGCAATGAAGACTAGTAAGCAATGAGACATATGATTTGAACTATGAGAAATAACTAGAAATAGTTTAATTACCAAAATCAGACTTTTGACCTCATCTCAATGTACTGAAATTCTAAAAGATGGGTAGCTTTGAGTAGTTACTAATCTAGAACTCAATCTTCATTGTCCTCTCCTCAGAGAGAGAAATCAAACACCACGAGATGCCACTTCATACTTGCTAGGATGGCTATACTCACAGAGACAGGTAATGGCTAGTGTTGACAGGAATGTATAGAAATGAGAACGTTTTACATACTTTGGATACAAACATAAAATGATGCAGCCGTGCTGGGAAACAGTATGGCAGGTCCTCAAAAGGTTAGAGTTGCTGTGTAATACAGCAATTCTATTCCCAACTATATTCCCAAAAGAAGTGACAAAACACGTTCACACCAAACTTAGACATAAATGTTCACAGCAACATTACTGACATTAGCCAAAAAGTAGAAGCAACCCCAAAGGCCCATCAGATGATGAATGGACAAGTAAAATGTGGTACACCCATACAAGAGAATACTACTGAGCAATAAAAGCAAGGAAATACTGATGCATGTTAGATGTACCTTGAAAATACTACGCTAAATGAAAGAAGGCAGTCACAAAGGATCCCATATTGTGTGATTCCACTGACACGAAATGTCCAGAAAGGGACATCTACACAGTCAGGGAGTGGAGTCATGGTTCCCTCAGGCTGGGAAGATCAGGAAGGGAAAACTGGCCCAGGGTGATTTCTTTGGATGGTGATGAAAATGTTCTAACGTGGTAATGCCTGTGTAACTCTTTAAACACAATAAAGTTACTGAACTGTACAGTTTAAATGAATGAACTGCATGGTATGTTCATTAGATTTCAACAAACCTGTCACCAAAAACAACGGATGCTTTGGGGTCATTAATGCTGTGCTACTCAGCTTCAGATCACCAGCCAGGGTTCAAGACAGAGAGAGTCAAGAATGTGCCCTTTTTATCTCAAAATGATATAGGGAAAAGCTGTCTTTTTTACTGGTGTCCAACCTAAAAAATTAATAGACAAATCTGTGTTTCACTGTTCAAAGCATGGAATGATTTATATTTCCCCAAATTAAGTGATTTGGGGGTTCTAAAACTGATTAAAAATTACCTTATGTTTTAGCATATTCATTTGAATATCCATTTCAGTTTGACTGGTTTTTAAATCTCCATGGAAACTAAGCTCTCCATTTTTATATTCATTTAACTTCCTTCTTGTCATTTTTAAGGGTTTCTTAAATCTGTAGAAATGTATAGAATAAGTAAGTTCTTTAAGAGCAGATATTTAATAATTAAACAGATATATGTTTTCTCAGATAAAACAAACAAATCTATAAATTATAATCCTTTCTCATTGTTCAAATTTAATATTCCTTGAAAGCATAATAACTAAATTCTAATCTTAGATAAATAGTATGAAGAAAAATTTTATCACATTTAAATATACTGTGTGTGATATATGTAATATATGAGTTCTTATAAATAAGTTAATGTCAATATTTAGCATGCTAGTGTGAAATATTAATTTATTATTAAATATTAGTTATAAACCAGAGATCAGTATTCAAGCTAAAGATGAAGAGATATGATATATGAATGTTTTTTGAAAAGACACAAGATACGTTTGTTCCTACTGACCACAGCCTCTACAAAAAGAAAAGAAAGTAGATACAAAAAAACCAACAAGATTCTCACTCAAAATTGAAAAAAGAAAGAAAGAAAGAAAAATCTTTGGAGCCTGACTTAAGTGGGAAATAACCCAGGCTGAGAGTTTTAGAAGAAAGGAAATCAGAAGAGAGATAGAGTGTACCAGTCCCTTCAAGACTGTTTTAAGAGATGTAGAAATCTTGCCCAGCACATTGTTAACAAAATGCAAAGCAATGTAGAGAAAATTAAAAGAGAAAAATATTAATGAGAATCAGAGAAGAACCCTTTGTATAATCATCCCTTGGCATCCACAGAGGACTGGTTCAAAAATCCCCCAACACTCCATGGATACAAAATCCACAGATGCTCAAGTCTCCCTAAGCACATCTTCCCTATACTTTCAGTCATCCCTAGATCACTTACATTATCTAATATAATGTAAACGCTTTGTAAATAGTTATAAATACATAATATAAATACTAATTTATACTAATAGTTATAAATACATAATTAATGTGTTTATACATTAAATATTAATAGTTATAAATACATAATATAAATATAAATATTATGGACATAGTTGCCAGCTTGAGACCACTCCAAGTTTTGCTTTTTGGAACTTTCTCAAATTTTTTTCCCTGAATACTTGTCATCTTAGGTTGGCTGAATCTGTAGATGATGAGGATTAACTATACTCAGCAAAAAAACAGAAGCAGTTTTTTATCTTACTGATCAAAACATGGTCACTAATTTTATTATTCTTTAAGTTACACAAAGATTTTTGTATGTACATTTTATAACTAAAATTTTGGGGCAAAAAGAAAATATAAGCCAAATCAAGATACTTTTTAATGTTGTTCAACAATAGCACAGGTAGGTTTTTAGATAATAAATTACTCAAATGATGAAGGGAAGGAACACAATTAAAAGAAGGCAAGATTACCAAAAAGAACAAAGAAACTTTGCAGAAGTAAAAATTCAGCATAGATGATGAGGAAGAGAGTGACATTACTACATGCAGAGGCACGGTTGTTACTGTTTTAGAAATCATTACAGATAAGTATAACACTGCTGCACTCAAAAACATTTCAGATTGTGCTGATATTCCACAGTAAACTTTGAAATAGGATAATGTGTTTAATTATGAAAAGACACATAAAAAATGAATTTGTGTCTAAGGTTTTAAATAAAGTAAAATTATACTTTTATTCATCGTTGAGATTATCAGAAATATTAAAATCTTACCGAGTGATCTCTTTTTCTAACTCACTGTTTTTCTTCTTTTCTTGGTCCAAGCTATTTTCCAGAGATTGTTTTAATTCAATGTATTTCTTTAATTGTTCCTTGTCATCCTCAGACTTAGAAAAAAACAATTTAAGAAAATTAGTTTTAAATACCTAGAGAGACTTATTCTTTCTTAAAAATATGATTTCTCATGAATTCACAAGTTAATATGAATTTATAGTAAACACAGTTTTTAAACCAGATTGATGCCAATAACAGATTTCAAAATTGATGACTTTTCTTAAAACAACTTAAAATGATTTTCCATTTCATCATTTTTCTGGAATTTAAATTGCCAACTTTTATTGGTTAAAAATAGAGACTTTTACACATAAAATACTAAATGTTAATGAAAGATTTTTAAAGACTGCCTATATTTACATTTTACTTTCTAGAGATGCTCAAAAATCATTTTCATCAATGGTTCAAGATATTCCAGGTTTTGTTAAGTCACACCTTACTAAAATAATCTTTGAAAAATTCCCATGCAACCCCCATCTCTTAAAAAAAAAAAAAACCAACAAATGAAAAATACAGTCGTTCAGAAAAATGGTTCTATACAGATATAGTATTCATTCTTAACGAAGAGAACAAACTACAATATTTGAAATGATTCATTCTCAAAAATATCACAGAAAGATCTGGATTACAAAAGAAACTCAAAATTCTCAAATCATTACTCAAATTTCTGGACTCAAATAGATGTTTGTGTACCAATGTTCAAAGCAGCAGTAGTAACAATAGTCAGAAGGTGGAATTTCATTGACAGATGAATGAACAAAATGTGGTCTGTATAAAATATTGCTTTTGGACTGTCACAATTTTTTAAATTAAAATCTTACTATAAAAATCATTAATTTTATGAATTCAGTTGATTTCTTCTATAGAGGATTCACAGTACTAGTAGCAAGCAGTATCAATAAAAATACAATAAGCTAATCAATGAGACTTTTCACAGTGTCCAACATATTCTTATATATTACTAGTAAAAAAATTAAAATCCTTTCTCAGTATGACAGAAATTAAGAGGTTGACTTACCAATTTTGTCCTTAACAGGTTTTTCTGAAGCTGTTCAATTTTGCCCGCTTGCTTTTTGACTGTAGTTTGTAACTCAGCATTTTCAATTTCAAGCCTAAAATGCAGATTTTAAAATAATTATTCTCACACATAGGTTTTTTTTAAGATTTTTTTTGGACGTAGACCATTTTTGAAGTCTTTATTGAATTGACTGCAATATTGCTTCTGTTTTATGTTTTGGTTTTTTGGCTGTGAGGCATGTGGCGTCCTAGCTTCCCAACCAGGGATCAAACCCTCACCCTCTGCCTTGGGAGGCATAGTTTTAACCCTTGGACTGTCACGGCATTCCTTCACATAGATTTTTAAAATATCACACTGTTTTTGAATAAACATCTTCAGGTTCAATTACATAGGTTCTTAGAATTTTGAAAAGTAGATGATTTGGCAACTGTACTGTTTTTCTATTTGTGACTAATCGCCTTCCCTGGTGGCTCAGATGGTAAAGAATCTGCTGGCAATGCAGGAGACCCAAGTTCGATCCCTGAGTCAGGAAGATCCCCTGGAGAAGAGAATGGCAACCCACTCCAGGATTCTTGCCTGGAGAATTCAATGGACAAAGGAGCCTGGAAGGCTAGAGTCCATGGGGTTGCAAAGAGTTAGACATGACTGAGCAATTAAAACTTTAATTTTTCACTTGTGGATAATGTGCAAAATATGGAAATAATGGGGGGAAATTATGCATCTCAAAACAGCTCAAAGCTGAAATGTTACACAGCTTCACGATCATGTGCTTATTATCACTATTGATCTATTCTCATATTATACTGTTTATCTGCTTTATACTTATTTTCTATGCTGCTTTAAATCGTACTTTTGGACGTGATCCTGTGTTTTCTCAGCACATCTCACAGCCTCTGTAAGTTGATCCTGTGCTTCTTGCAACTAGAAAAAAAAGAAAAAACAACTGTTTTAACTACTAATAACCTAGTAAATCCGCCATCATTGGTTTTTGTCTCTTTTGTCTGCATATTGTTAACAGCTGCTTTCCTGCCACACAGCAGAGATGAGTTGTTGCAACAGACACCTTACAGTCCACAAAGTGAAAATATTTCCTGTCTGCCCTCTGCAGGTTACTGACCGCTCCTCCAGCACTCAAACACAACATCATCCATGCTTTAAATCAGATTTTCTCAAATAAACATATAAATTTATAAACTACTCAAATGAGGAAAGACAGAAAACTACCTTATGGTAAACAATTTTTTTTTTAATCCAGGCTCCACATCGGCCATCACTTTAAATATCCACATATGTAAATGACCACAGATCTTCCAGTAGTTACGAGAGCTAACACTGCTATTGATGACAACCTAGTGTGAGAGGCAGTAGCTACACAGGAGCCAGAATGCGTGGGCCTGTGTCACAGTTCCATCAGTTCTGAGCTGTGTGTCCTGGAGCAAATCACTTAATCTTTCTGTATCTCAGTTTCTCCATCCATAAAATGGAGATAATGGTAGCATCAACCTCAGTGGGATGTTTGGAAGATTATATTGCGGAGTTTACATACTGTACTTTAGAAAAGGAAATGGCTCCAGTATTGCCAGAAGGAAACCTGCTCCAGCATTCTTGGCTGGAGAATCCCATGGACAGAGGAGCCTGGTGTGCTACTGTTCATGAGGTCACAAAGAATTGGACACGACTGAGTGACTAACCACATACATAAACTATTTAGAAGATGAAGTGGCATAGAATAAGAACTGTTTGTAATTGACATTATTACAGTCGTTGCATTTTATCTGCAAAACAATTTGATATATCAGGCAGATGTCATGCCAACAGAAGTCGTCTTCAACACAAGTCACACTGAAATCACTCTCCATACCATTGCAAGTGGCATTAAGGAGGAGCATGAGGCCCAGAACATATGCATCCAGTACTTCAAAAATGTTCACTGAGTCCACTAACCAGCTAGCAGTGTTCTCCACTATAATAATTTGTAATTTACTTCCTCTCTGTACTACTCAGTGGACAATGACCACAGGTTAATACGCAAATAGCACCTCCTGGATGGAGTGGCACAGAACTTACATGACCATCAGAGGAAGGGTGAAGTCACTGAAATGGAAATATTACCATACTGCTAAATCAAAGTTCTGAATCAATTCATTCCCAGGAACTGTTAATGTCTAGCAAGTACTCAGATGAGAAAATTAAGGTTACAAGCTATGAATATCAGAGAAGCCAACTCCAGAACCTCACAGGTGGTGAAAGGCTAGAAATCTGTAAATCCCACTTCTGGCTGCATAATGAAAGAAGGAAAATTTACATTTTTCTTCCAGAGTCAGGGGGAAAAATGAGCATTTAATTGAACAATTCTATTCTATTAGACTAATAGAATTTAGTTTCTTAATAACAGTTTTACTATACCAGTATCTCCAAGAAGAAATTATTGGTATGGTAAAAAGTACTTACTTGTGTCCTAACAACTGTTAAGCTAAAATATTTTCCATTTATGCAGACAAGTATTGTGCATGTCAGTAAATATTCCCTGTTAAACCAATGTATACTTAGACAAGATTCTCCCTCATGAAAAAAAGGACAACAATGTAAAATTAAGGGCTAAAATATTCTTCACAGACTAGATGAGAAAGGCTGAAGAGAAAAGGCTCAAAGAGAACTGGACAGTCAGGAAAGCTCCATGGATGAGAAGAGACTGGGCACCAGGTCCGAATAAATGGAGGACTACCCAGGAGAAAACAAAACTCTGAACACCAAAAGGACAGTCTGAGCAAAGCCCAAGAAAAGGTGAAAGCCAGTTATCTCTGAGGATAAAATCCAACCACAGGAAAACAAAAGCATGTCGACACAGAAACTTGTAAATCAGTGTTCACAGCAGCACTTTTAATAGCCTCAAAGTAGAAACAAGCCAAAGCTTCAAGAACTGGTTAATGGACAAATGGCTTAGCCACATACTGTTTATTTTTTGACAATTAACAGAAATAGAAGAACTGATAACATGCTATAACATGGATGAAACTCAAAAACATGACATCAAATGAAAAAAGCTAATCACAAAGGAGCACACACTGTGTGATTCTGTTTATATGAAATACCGAGACAGATACTACACTGGTGTTTGCCTGGGGCTGAGGGAGATGGGGGGCCATGAGGGGTGGCTAAGGGATGCAGGATTTCCTTTTCGGAGTGATGGAAAGGCTCTAAAATTGGTCACAGGTGACACCTTTCTACACTAAGAGACAGTGAACTACACATTTTCAGTGGGTGAATTATATGATATGTGAATTATATTTCAATAGCTTTTTTAAAAAATCCAATGGCAGGATCTAAATAATCTTCTTAATTCTCTATTTTGGATGTACATAAAACTCTACAGTCATTGACATAAGTAAAGATGAGAAATGATATTTTCCTGAAACATTCCATTAAACATCCTCTGATTTTATCTGGCTTGCCTTATCATGGCAATACAGGTATCACACAAAAAAAGTATTGTTTCAAAGAAAGTCTCTCAACTTCAGTGAAGAATGCTGCACAATTCTTAACTTTCCTAAGGGTAAATTATATAAGAAAAAAAATATATATAATGCAAATGGCAGAATGAAAGTCAAGTTTTAGAAATGAGTGCATTATAAAGATAATAAATTTGTAGTAAATTACTTGCAATGAAAATACAAAAGAAAGCTGTCCATGAAAACGACTGTCCTAAAACACTTTATCCTACATATAAACAGTCAACACATTCAATTTCATACATACCTGACTTGTGAGTTGACATAACTTCTTTAAATCCTGTGTCTCAACTTCTAAGTTGGCACGATAACGTGACAAGACCTCCAGTGACGCCTCTGCCATAGACTGCTTTTTGAGGGTATCAGCCAGTTCTTGTTGAAGTTGTCTCACAAATGACTCATAAGATGCTCTGTCACTGAGTTTATCAAATCACTTTACTATTACATTATGCTAATAATAGATAACTCCAACATATGGACTTTGAAAATTATCACCACAGACAGCAACTCACCTTCTTTTTCCTCCTCACTGAGTTTGGTTACAGACACAGAAGGGGCTACCCTCCAGCCTTCCTGATATTAAGTTACTCAGACAACAGATGTGGCCCCACTGTCCACGCCCTGCCCCTCCCAATAAATCTGCAGAGCTTCACCACTTCATATCCAGAAAGAAATGAGTGTGTAGGTGGGAAAAGTGATGGGAAATTCCACACTGTGGAAACATTTTCCCTTCCTTTTTTACTAGAAGCTTTGATTAACTCAGAGATCTTCACATATTCCAACCAGTGCTCAGATCTTTCCAATAGATTCCTACCTCAGCAGAAAAAGGAGGCCATTCCCTTGTTGCTTATCTATTTTATATCTAGTAGTATGTCTATATTAATCCCAAACTCCTAATTTATCCCTCCTCCCCACCTTTGCCCTTGGCTAACCGTAAGGACATACTGGAGAGCACAGGGAACTCTACTCAATATTCTGTAGTCACCTACCTGGGAAAAGGAACTGAAAAAGAATGGATATATGTGTATGAATAACTGAATCAATTCCCTATACATCTGAAACTAACACAAAATTGTAAATCAAACATATTCCAATATAAAAGAAAAATGAAATTTAAAAAATGAGGTTGCTCCCATAGCCTTCAAGGAGCCTCGATATCTTAACCTCCACCTGCCTCCAGACCGCAGCCCCTACGACCCTCTCCCTGACTCACTCCATTCCTGCTGCTCACGAATCCTGCCATCCTTTATTTTTAGTGGACAAACTTGTATTCAAACAATACTAATTGATCCTTAAAACGAGAATTATGTGCAAATTGTTTGTAAAAATGCTCTAAGTAAATAACATAAATAGCAATGGGAAGATTAAATCAGGAATAGTTTGGCTAAAGCTCACCACTTGAGTCCCAGATTATGATTCAGTAACAAATAGATGCCTTTAAAGAGTTGAGACGCCATAAGAAAAAATGATTCAAGGCTGAAATTTTCCCAAATTTGACCAAAACAAATATGACCAAAAGGTATGACAAGTTACTGAAACCAAAGTACAATATATAAAATATAGCATCTGGGAAACCTGGAATTGACTGTCAAGGTAATCCATGTAACTGAAACTTATTTTTGAAATATTCATTTTAGGTTTGAGCATTTCATTTATCCACTTCATCATGATACTGAAATGTGGTAACACAAAGATTAAAATCCTTATCCTAATAGTGAAAGAGTAAATTACTAACACTATCTATATTAATAATTTAGAACTGAATCTCTTAACATTTCATAAGCAGTACAATGTCTCTACTCAAAGTAAAGCATCTCTTGGGTCTAATTTTTATTTGCTGGATACAAGGTGTGCTTTTAGGCTGGTTTAGAGACCATAGATTCACAGCCTATGTATTTTTTATGTTCAACTAGATTCAACATTTAGCCAGAATCAAGAATCGCTTTAAACTTTCTTTCAGGAAGTCTGAGAATTTCTTCTTCTGGATATTCACTTCTCTTTCTGCTTTCTCATTTTCGTACTGACACATTCTCTCTTTTAAATGATTACACTCCTTGATTAACTCCTTGTTTCTTTCCTCCAGCACCAGACCTTGTTTCTCACGTTCGGCCTGAAGTTTTCTCACCATCTGCTGAAACTGGTCTTGGATGCTAATGACCGTCTTCTCTTTACTGTCGGCTCTGTTTTGTGTATCATCCAGTTGCTCTCGGAGCAACATGTTTTCACTCTGGAGTTGAGATAATCTCTCCTCTAAGGATTCCTGCTTTCCAATATATTTATTCACTTTGCCTTGTTCGTTCTGATACATGTGTTCAATTTCCTGCTTTTGACACTGTTTGGCTTAAGTCTCTCTGGACACGTTCTAACATCAAAATCTTTTCTCTGAGAGAATCTCTCGTGTGATGCAGCTTAATTTCTAGGTTATTGAACTTACTTTCCGCTCTAGAAAGTTGCTGGGAAAGCATCTCATTGTTCTTTCAGGTTAGCCACATCGGACTTCATTTTGTCATGCAAGTGTAACTGGTCGTCTCTTGCTCTCTGGAAGGCAAGTCCCAGGTCTCTTTTTGATGTCTGACATTGATCATGATCGTGTGAGGCAGCAGCCAGTCTAGAACGGTAGGATTCCACTTTCGTTTCAAGTCTGCATTTGCTTTCTTTTTCGTTCTCCAGCTTAGAGTTTAGCATTGTATTCTTAGCTGTCAGAGCATTAAGCTTGCTGAATATACTTAATATACTGGGATACAGTCTTTGTTAACGTTTCCTCATTCCGTTTTATTGCCTTTTGAAGATCATCATTCTTTCCTTTTACAATTTCAATGTCCTCAAAATATTTCTTTTCCTTTTCCCAGTACTGATTTTTCACTGCATCTATCTCCAGTCTTAGCATGGCAATTTCATCCTGCAGCATGTGGTTTTTGCGCAACAGGTCTTTTGCTTCTTCACAACTATCAGAAACCTAAGTGAAACAAAGGAGACTTTTAGCTAGTACTCAATAAAGTGACATTTCATGATTTCCTCTAAAATGAAAGACTAACCTCTATGTTTATACAATGAAAAGACTGCACCAAGTGTGTCTCCAAATGCAAAACATAAGGTTCGATACAAATCTCAGACATTATACAAGCAGAAATATCCAAAAGCTCAAAAATTTAATTGAAGACAACGAATCCATGAAAGTAAAAAAGAAACCCCAAGAGACTTTTCAAGAAGCTCAGAACCAGAAAGGCTTTTCTTTGAATTACAACGAACTTGGGAAGGCTTAAACCAAAGATGTATAGATCTGACTACACTTAAAAATTGCGTCTGATGTGGTATATTTGTACAATGGAATACTACTACGCCATAAGAAAGAATGAAATGCTATTTGTAGCAACAGGGATGTTGGACCTAGACATTATCACACTAAGTAAAGTAAGTCAAAGACAAGTATCATATCATACTGCTTACATGTGGAATCTAAAAATGAACTTATTTACAAAACAGAAAGAGCTTCACAGACATAGAAAACAAACTTACGGTCACCATAGGCAAAAGGGAGGTATGGGAAGGGAGAAATTAGGATGTTGGGAATAATATATACACACTGCTGCTGCTGCTAAGTCGCTTCAGTCGTGTCTGACTCTGTGCGACCTCATGGACTGCAGCCTACCAGGCTCCTCCGTCCATGGATTGTCCAGGCAAGAGTACTGGAGTGGGTTGCCATTGCCTTTTCCTAACATATACACACTAGTATATATGAAATATATGAATTGATCCTTTTGAACTCTAGTGTTGGAGAAGACTCTTGAGTGTCCCTTGGACTGCAAGGAGATCCAACAAGTCCATCTTAAAGGAAATCAGTCCTGGGTGTTCATTGGAAGGACTGATGGTAAAGCTGAAACTCCAATACTTTGGCCACCTGATGGGAAGAACTGACTCATTTGAAAAGACCCTGATGCTGGGAAAGACTGAAGGCGGGAGGAGAAGGGGATGAGAGAGGATGAGATGGTTGGATGGCCTCACAGACTCAATGGACATAAGTTTGAGTCAACTCTGGGAGTTGGTGATGGACAGGGAGGTCTGGCGTGCTGCAGTCCATGGGGTCGCAAAGAGTCAGACATGACTGAACTGAAACTGAACTGATATATAAAATAACCAACAAGGGTCAACATAAGGAACTACACTTAATATTCTACAAGAAAAATCTGAAAAGGAATATGTGTGTGTGTGTGTGTCAGTGTGCATGTGTGTTAGTCACTCAGCCATGTCTGACTCTCTTTAACCCCCATGGACTGTAGCCAATCAGACTCCTCTGCCCATTGAATTCTCCAGACAAGAATACTGGAGTGAGTAGTCATTTCCTTCTCTAGGGGACCTTCCCAACCCAAGGATCAAACCTAGGTCTCCTGTATTGCAGGTGGATTCTCTACAGTATGAGCCAGCAGGGAAGCCCTATATATATACACACACACATATACGTATATAACTGAATCACTGTGCTGAATACCTGAAACCACACAATACTGTAAATTGACTATAATTCAATAAACAACACTACTTGCTAGCTTTAAAAACACTGCATCTGATACCTAACCTATACAGCTACCTCACAATAAGAGCCTTAGCCCTATATATATTGAAACAGACTAAATTTCATAAAAAAAAGCTTTTTTGAGACTATGCTATCTTTCTAACATTTTAACAGTCAATTAGAAGAATTATCCCTCTTGATAACTGTACTAAGCACTTCTACAAATATCAATTAACTCATTAGCTATAATTCTGGAAAGGAAGAAGTTAAAAATATAAATAAGCTGCAGGCTTTTCACCAGGTCTTCTGACTCTAGTAGGCCTCTTACATCAAACCACAGTTACTTCTCTAGTACAAACATACAAAGTAAGCTTCTTATTTCACTCATGGTACACACACTAATGGTAAATAAGGTAAAATATAGAGAGCTCTTCTTAGAAAATCATGAGATTATTTGCTACAGCAATAACTTTCATCCTCTCTTCATAATGTTTAAAATAGTAAGACGGGGGAAATACAATGAAAAACACAATAATCATCACTAATATATATTATGGCATATCTATCACTGTTTTCAAAATTCCCTGTATGGAAACAGGGCACTCACAGATCAGAGTGCTCATTTTCTCACAAGTAGAAGAATGACATCCAAAATGTGGTCTCTGAACTGCCTATAGTTTCCTGCTTACCATCAGGGAAGTGATAAAGTAACCTAGTGATCTTTCGAGGAAACAACATCACTACCAACAACCAGGATATCTACTGTCAGTAGCAAAAGTTTGTTTTCTTTAGAGGGGGAAGGGGACTTTTATAAGTTTTTTCTATAGAAACAACTTTTTAAGGTGTTCAAAAGTGTTTTAACAACTGATGGCACAGTGTTTACAAATTGAAAACCTGTAAATGACGTGAAAAGGTCGTTGATAGGGTATTGGTTAAAGAAATGGCAGCAGAGCCAAGAACGGACTCCGATTTAGACACTGAAGATGATGATGTGCATGGAGTGACCGACACGTTCACTCCAAAGCAGAGGGACTCGGTCGGGTAGCACAGTCGATGGTGGACCACACACGGTCTTCCTTGCCTGAACCACAGTCAGGGTGCCGGCTCTCCCAAGACAGTTGCAAAAACCCTGAGATCAATGCCTATGGAAAATATTAAAGGCCTCTCCTTGGATGAGGCCATCATGTGTCGCTACCTATCTGAAGCAGACAAACAGATTTGAATTACAAATATTACTTTATCCAACAGATGGAAAATGTTTCCCTCCTCAAAACATAGATATATAGGCTTTCAAAATCCTCTATGCTTTCTATGATGTATAGTGTTGGTTTTTAAAATATATACATACACAGAGACATATACACATATTTGAAAATGACTACAGAAAATACCTCAGAGTTCATTTCCTTATTAGCCCTTTCTATCTCCTTTTGTTTGGCAAGGTGATTGGCCAGAATTCCATCCCGTAACATTCTGCCATTCCGTTCTCGAGAAAGCTGCTTCTGAGTGTCATTTCATGCTTCTATAACCTGGAGAGACATTATATGAAGTTTGGGGCCTATGCCATTACAAAAAAAAAAAAAAAGTTAAAAGCTTAGGAGAAGAATTTAAAATGAAAAAAACTGTTTAAAGGAAGTAGCCTTTTTAAGCACAAGGATCTTTATTCCCACATGAATAACTCAGATCTTAATTTAAATGCCTGCTAAATTTATCACAGAGCAAAAACATAGGCAGACATAGTATTGTGAAGGAAAATTTCTTTACAAAGCACTTAACTAGTTTCTTCACAGTGTCAACGCAAGTTAGCCTGTATTTTAACATAAGAAAGCCAAAATTAATACATGGATTGGAATTAATATTACTTTGCCTAATGTATCAAAAATGCCAACCATTATGTTAATGATTCAGCTTGATTTATGTCCATTCCTCCACTCAGAAAACATACACAGAGCATCTATGAGAAGTCAAGAATGGCAAGAAATTAATAACTTAAGCTCTAAATGTCACCGTTCATACTTAAGATAACAATTTTATTCTAAACCTAAAAATACATATTAAATTAAAGGGATACTATAAATAATATTGACGAAATAGTGTCAGAAATTTGAAATTTCACCAAAGATTGCTCTACCTGATTCAGATCATTTCTCACAGTCTTCAGTTCCATATCTAGTTCTCTGAGAGTGAGTTCAAGTTGCTGTTTCATTTCAACTTTTTTACTATATTGGTCTTCTTTTCTTCTTAACTGCTCCCTAATTTTTTCATACAACATATCAGCATTTCTTCTCTGCTCTCCTTCTTGCTTTAAGGTCAATCTGCAAAACTTATACAGCTCTTCTTAGAAAATCATGAGATTATCCACTGCTACAATAACTTTCATTCCCTCTACATAATGTTTAAAATAGTAAAATAGGGGGAAATATAATGAAAAACACTTAATAATTTCACAGTTTTCATGCCGAGAGTTAAGAATAAAACTGCATCCATTTTTTTTTTCTGTCTTGAGAAAAATGACTACTGTATACATCTGTGCATGGGAATGTAAAGTAATATAAACTTCAAATATAGATCAAAGATCTTTTTTAAGTTCTCATACTTTGACCAAATGATACGATATTATTAAAGAAAATGTATTCAAAATAATTAGAAAGGTAGAAATGAATTTATAGAAAAACATTTCTTGTCATATTAAATATAATACAGAAAAGTGAAAAACAACCAAAAGTCAATTGCTAAATAATTAATAAAGTTTCCATTATGGTGGACTTCTGTACGGTCATGAAAATGATGATTTGGAAAAACTTACATTAAGTTATTAGAAGCACTCACTGTTAACAACCTGCTATATTATTTCCAAGAATTTCACACTCCATAATACTAGTAACACTTTCTCCTCTGTAAAATCCTAGAGGATAAGCTAGTCCTTATAACATGTCTATGTCTCTGCAGTATTAAAGGAAACAACAGTTCAAATATTTCTCTAAAAGCGAGATGTACAGTACTTCAAGCTGCCGAGCTCTCGTTCCCACTCCACTTTCTGATGCTCTAACTGTGATTTCACTTCTTTGGTTTCTGACAGCTCTTTCTGTAGCCCACAAACCTTACTTTCCATTTTTTAAATCTTTCCTCTAAGCAGTTCACAGTGGCTTTTTTTTAAGTTCCACTAATCTTTCATATGAAAGAATCATATCCTGGATTTTCAACAAGCTAACAGAATCTGCATAATGAAGAAAACAAAGATAAAAACAACAACAAACAAAAATTTATGTGAGTAAGTTTTGAGTATAAAGGACTGTGCCTTTCACGTTCACGCATCCACACATTGAACAAAAATTAAGTCTCTATAATGTGGAAGACATTATTCTAAGCTCTGCAGATGAAACAGACTCCCCTGGCTCTTGTTTAGCTTCAAGTCTAGTAGAAGAGAAAGATAAATAAAATAATTATGAACTCAGAAGGATATTATAAGAAAAGAGAGTTCTATGATCACATAATAGAACTCGACATAGATTGGGTCCAGGAAAGATTTCCCTGGGGAAGAGATGTCATACTGAGAAATGAAGGATGAGCAGGAAGTAGTAAGCACAGTAGGAAGAACAACCCTGTGGACAGTCTCCAGTTGCCGTATGTTTTTAACCAAGACAGAGTGAACAGCTACTGATTTACCTTCCTGAGTGGAGCGAGCAAAAACGACGCCGACATTAAACAATGATTTTCATGACAAAGGACTTCAGGGAATGAAAGACAATGATCCTGGAAATACATGAGGTTAGCCTAAGGAAACCCCCAGCCCACTGCCTTGAGAGAATTTCCAGGCCCCAACATGAGGAGAAGGAATGGAAGCTGAGTCAGCCGTCGACTCCCTGACAGGAGGTGATGAAGCTGACAGTCTGGTGAAACCAAAGTGGGCAGAGATCACAGATCAGAACCGCGGAGAGGAGAGAGTGGAACAGAGAGAAAAAGGACCCTGGAGATCTGAGGAGGAGCCCCTCGGGTACTCAGCAGAGGAACAAACAGCGCCCATCTGGGAGAAACCACCTGAGACCAGGGAGAAACCATCTGAAAAGACTATAGGAACCTGTGACTGGTGCTCACTCAGTCCCAGGAATTCTATCTATTCTCATGAGCCAGGCTGGAAAAACTTCTCCTTACAGTAGAATGAACAGGGTAGTCAGTAAGGTCTTGCCTCCAAGGCAGGAAATAATCAGCCCTAGCCCCAGGGTCCCTCTGGATGCACCTATCAAATCACAAGAAGCAAGAGCAGAGAAGGATCTCTGGAAAACTCTCAATATTTGGAAACTAAATCACATGGATCTAAATAACCCTTGGATAAAAGAGGTAATAAAAAGAAGAATTACAAAGTATTTTGAACTGAATGAAAATGAAAATGTAAGACCAGCAGACATTTTAGGAAATTGACACCCTGATGCTAAAATTCATGTAGAAAGAAGGGTAAAAAATAAAACAAGATGAAGCTAGACAATCGTGACCTTTAACCATGAAGCAAAGAGAAGTAACAGTTGGGCTTTAAGCAAAAGGGTAACATGATGAGATCTGAATTTTTAAAAATAGATAATCATTATAGTTGCCGTGTGGATTGAGGTTCCGGGAGGTAGAATGGCAGGGAAAGAAGTTCTGAGATTATTTCAGTTATTCCAGGAGGAAAGTGATGCTAACCTGACCTTGGATGAAGGCACAGGAAAGAAGAGTCAACAGAAGGTACAGTGAGTGAGAATGATCATAGGCCTGTGGTGCAGAGTATAGACTCACGTTCATGTTCTTTTAATACAGAACCTATTTCTGAGATGCCCAGCACTGTAACACATCCCTGGCTCTAGAGCAGTACTAGACATATATTACTACTACACCATACACAAACAGGCTTTGTATTTATATTTACACTGCAGTCCTACCTTTACACCCTGTGTCAAGTTCTTCAATTAGCAACATGGAATTCTTATAGTAAAGCAACTCGCCATCCTCAGAAGCTGTTTCAGATGACTGAGTTAAGTCATCATGGTCATCCACAGAATTAATTTGTTCTTTGACCTACACATAAATAATACTATTTCATAATGTCCTTAAAATATTTATAGAACATACTAATTGTACAAAGATGATAAACATATCTTCATTAAAGCAAAAACAGACACTTTTTAAAAGGACAGATTCTTTTTATCAAAAGGATAACTTTATCAATAGTGTTTCTAAATTAAGTTGTCAAAGTATATGTCTCTACAACAAAGGAAGATTTTATATTTTGCTACTATTCCTTTTACAAAGTATTTTTTACTAGGAAAATATTTTTTATAGTTAACTTTTTGACTATACCTTGTTATTTTCATTAGATGTCTTCTTTGCAGGCCTGAAAAAAAAAATGATTCTTTTCAGGCTAATATTAAATACTTAAAAATACAAATACCTAAACTTTGTTTTTTATATAAAATCTCTGCATTTGCATTGGTAAGTACTTTTTTATAAAAGGATTAAAACAATAAAGAAGAGTAACATTAAAGGACAAACAAAATACATTTATAATACTAATAATTTAATTTAGACCAAAGAAAAGGAAAAACACAACATTACTTGCATTATGTGAAGAGAACCAGTATACCAGGATTTCTTGCAGTTGTTATTTTCAATAAGAACTATGTTTTGCAGCAATAAAACCTATCTGGGATGTATTCCTTAAGTCCTTATAAGAAAGAAACCCATTTTTAATAACCATGATATTAGCCTTCTGAGGACTTCCTATGCAACTGCTATGCATTATTATAAGCACTTTATATGTCTTAACGGCATTTTAATCCTCACAAACATTCTGGGAGGTAGGTAATACATTAGGTCCTCTACATAGGAAGAAACGGAGCACAGAAAGGCTGAGTAAGTTGCCCAAGCCCACACAGCAGGTCACCAACAGATCCAGAGTTCAAAGTTAGGAAATCTGGCTTCAACACTGCGGTTCGAAAATATGCTGAGAAAGTAATATTTAAATAAGTCTTCTTAAGGAATATGATAGCAAATGAATCTATATTATTATTCCATGTCCAGTTATAACTATAAATAATACTTTCTGAATCTTAACACGTTTCTCAAAAAATAAAGAGACTTTAGAGGTAGGCAATATTGGAAACCTACTTTCACTAAACACTTGCTTTTGTAAAGAAATTTATCAGTAGGCATTCATTCAACCATTCTGCTGTTTATTCATGAATCTGATATACACTTATTGAATACACAATATGTGTTAATAACACTCTTACTGTGGGAAGCATAGTTTTTCTAATTTAGAACTTTATAAACCAAAATTAATAATTTGTGAAAGATTGTTAGTAGTTTTTTTTTCTGTTGAATATTAACAAAATTTTTCCCTTTTCCTTAGAATCTATAAACAACTATGACGTTGATATGATATAATGTTTCAGAGTACCTTACAAAATCATAGCTACTCATGATGTTACTATCAACTAGAATCATCAAGGAATGATCAAATCCTATTCAGCATAGCCTAAGTGTTTGTAAGTTCATGATTATATAATTTTTTAAAATCTATGTAGGATAGAATTAACTGAACTAATCATCTACACATACAATTACATAGGAATATTACACTTCAGAACCAACAAACAAGCCCTTACCATAAAACTATATATAACAGACGTATTATGTACAATTAGTTTACTGTAATAGTTTAAAGATAATGTCATACAATCAATAAGCTTTCTAATACTGGAAATGCAAACAAGATTAATTCAATAAACACGTCCTCTTCTGGCTCATTTCTAACAGCATACATACTCTAAAAGCTCCCATCTTAACATAAAACAAGAAACTCCTTTGAACTCCACATTCCTCTTCAGTTACCATCTAGTTCTCTATTGCCTGTCCCAGCAAATATTCCCTCCAGGGCTGTTTACATGTATTCACTACAGTCCAGCTTTCAAGGAGACTATTTACTGAAACGATTTCTGGCCAAAGGCACTGGTCCTCACTTTAATCTTTCAGCAGTGTTTTCCACTATAGTTGAGGAATTGCTTGTCTTGACCTGTACACTATATTATGCTGCTCCATTTCCAGAAGTATTCAGTGCTTATTTCTTCTTCTAGAAATAAAAAATTTGTAGATATTACCTGTCATCATCCTGATCCACTTCACTTAAAATGCTGTCATCATTAACATGCAGCAGACCACCAGTCAGTGAATCGGTCTTTTCAAATATTGGTGCAATCACACATTCTTCTGGTGTCCATTTGCTATTGTCCTTTTTCTTTACTCCTTTCTATGCACGCCAGGATCGCTACTTTAAAAAAATCCAGAAAAAAGCCAATTCAACTGAATAAAAAGGCAATTCTTGTAAAATTCCTACTCTTACCCATCTTAAATCATTAATTCACAAAATAGTTATTAAGTACCAACCATAGGCAAGAAAACACAAATTCTTGCCTCAAAGACAGATATACAATTATGATATGATGTGATATGTAAGAGTTGATATATGAAAGTTATCAGTGATATAAGGAAGGCTTTACAGAAGAAGTGAAGAGAGAAGGTTACAAAGAAAAAAAAAAGGGGAGAAAATCATTCTACTTGGAGATTAGAATACAGAGCACAAAGATCAGGCACGTGGCATCTAGGCTGTTTCCTAGGAACCTGGAAGGAAAAGTATGAAACACATGAAAGAAAGCAGAGAGGTGCATCTTTGGACACCGGGAAGAACCTCAAGGGCTACACTGGAAACCTAGAGTTCACTGCCTAAACACAATGACTTTTACCCATGGGAGTCATAATTAGATTTACACTATATTTTCTGTTTCGCTTTTAAATACAATAATGCTTAATTTAGGGATTTCCCTGATGGTCCAGTACTTAGGAGTCTGCCTGCCAATGAGGGGGCAGTGGTTTGATCCCTGGTCCAGGAAGACCCCACATGCCCCAGAGTTAGAAGCCAGCACCCTGGAGCCCATGCTCAGCATCAAGGAAAGCCACCACAGTGAGAAGCCCAAGCACTGCAGCTGCAAAGAACCAGCACAGCCAAAAAGGGGGAAAAAAAAAAAACTCAAAAAAAAAAGTAACGCTTAATTTGGGTGACTTTTTAAATGACATGTGGCACATATACCATGAAATAAAAAAATCAAGGAAATATTTGGTGGTGGGGACGGGGCAGACAGTGAAGCAGTTTACTTTTAAACCGCCCACATGATGGGGTGATTTCAGCATTATGGATGAAAGACCAGTACCTCATCAGTTCCCCCACCACAAACAACAATTTGGCTTCCATCCATGGACATACTAAAAATGATATAAGAAAAAAACCCTGCCAAACAAGAATATTCTATCCGAAAAGTTATGCTTCAGAAATGAAGGACAAATAAAAACTTTCCCAGAAAAACTAGAGCTGAGGGAGTTCCTCACCACTAGACCTGTCTCATAAGAAATGCTGAAAGAAGTCCTCAAATTGAAATGAAAAGATGTTAATAGTGACATAAAATATATTTAAATATACCACACACTGGTAAAGGCAAGTAGGCAGTCAAATTCAGAATATTCTAATACTGTAGGTGGTATGTTAAGAAATTAACTTTAGTATTATGTCTAAAAGACAAAAAAATAAAAATAACTATATCCCTGGCAAAATGTACTCTTGCCCGCCAAATCCCATGGACGGAGGAGCCTGGTAGGCTGCAGCCCATGGGGTCGCTAGAAGTCAGACACAACTGAGCGACTACACTTTCACTTTTCACTTTCATGCATTGGAGAAGGAAATGGCAACCCACTCCAGTGTTCTTGCCTGGAGAATCCCAGGGACGGGGGAGCCTGGTGGGCTGCCGTCTCTGGGGTCGCACAGAATCGGACACGACGGAAGCAACTTAACAGCAGCAGCAGCAGGAAAATGTAAAATGTGATCATCACAACCAATAGCTCAATTCAGTTCAGTTCAGCTCAGTTTAGTCACTCAGTCACATCCGACTCTTTGCGACCCCATGTACTGTAGCTCGCCAGGGCTCCCTGTCCAACACCAACTCCCGGAGTTTACTCAAACTCATGTCCATTGAGTCAGTGATGCCATCCAACCATTTCCTCCTCTGTCGTCTCCTT
Organism: Bos taurus; assembly: GCF_002263795.3. Taxonomy (NCBI): domain Eukaryota; kingdom Metazoa; phylum Chordata; class Mammalia; order Artiodactyla; family Bovidae; genus Bos; species Bos taurus. The sequence continues at coordinate 217,296 of NC_037341.1, forward strand.
CTCCTCCTGTCCTCAATCTTTCCCAGCATCCGGGTCTTTTCCAATGAGTCAGCTCTTCACATCAGGTAGCCAAAGTATTGGAGTTTCAGCTTCAACATCAGTCCTTCCAATGAACACCTAGGACAGATCTCCTTTAGGATGGACTTGTTGGATCTCCTTGCAGCCCTAGGGACTCTCAAGAGTCTTCTCCAACACCACAGTTCAAGAGGATCAATTCTCTTTCTTTATAGTCCCTCAGCTTTCTTTATAGTCCAACTCTCACATCCAAACTTATTTCACAGAAAAATAACAAATCACCTGCTGTTACATAGGCTTACCTATCAGAACCTTCATCCTCCATAGCAACAAACTCCTGATTGTGGTTTCCTCCACTCGTTCTCTGCTGAATCAATCCACTCTCATCAGCAGTATCACACACATTGTCTGATACTTCCACTTCACTACTTTTGTGCTTCTTCTTTTCTTCTTCAACCTTTAATGAAAGTTTGATACTAAGAAATTGTTACTTAATTATAAACATCTTTTTTTGTTGTCTTCATTAATTTTATTATTTGACTCAGGGTTTGGCCTGATTTTAAGTGATAAAAAAATCTTTTTGTGCTTACTTTACTTTTATCACTAACAAGTCACTGAAATATTTGTAAATCCTACTTCTTGTTTGACAAAAAGAAACAAAATTCCCAAAATTTCAAAAAAGGCTTTCTTCAGTTCAGTTCAATTCAGTCGCTCAGTCGTGTCTGACTCTTTGCGACCCCATGAATCACAGCACGCCAGGCCTCCCTGTCCATCACCAACTCCCGGAGTTCACTCCAACTCACATCCATCGAGTCAGTGATGCCATCCAGCCATCTCATCCTCTGCTGTCCCCTTCTCCTCCTGCCCCCAATCCCTCCCAGCATCAGAGTCTTTTCCAATGAGTCAACTCTTCGCATGAAGTGGCCAAAGTACCGGAGTTTCAGCTTTAGGATCATTCCTTCCAAAGAAATCCCAGGGCTGATCTCCTTCAGAATAGACTGGTTGGATCTCCTTGCAATCCAAGGGACTCTCAAGAGTCTTCTCTAACACCACAGTTCTAAAGCATCAATTCTTCAGCGCTCAGCTTTCTTCACAGTCCAACTCTCACATCCATACATGACCACAGGAAAAACCATAGCCTTGACTAGACGAACCTTTGTTGGCAAAGTAATGTCTCTGCTTTTGAATATGCTATCTGGGTTGGTCATAACTTTCCTTCCAAGGAGTAAGCGTCTTTTAATTTCATGGCTGCAGTCACCATCTGCAGTGATTTTGGAGCCCAAAAAAAGAAAGTCTGACACTGTTTCCACTGTTTCCCCATCTATTTCCCATGAAGTGATGGGACCGGATGCCATGATCTTCGTTTTCTGAATGTTGAGCTTTAAGCCAACTTTTTCACTCTCCACTTTCACCTTCATCAAGAGGCTTTTGAAATGTATAGAAATGTCTAATCACTATGCTATACGCCGGGGAACTAACAGAGTGCTGTAGTCAATTATACTTCAAAAATAAACAAGTTCATAGAAAAAGAGATCGGATTTGTCGTTACTGGAGGTATGCAGAGGGGTGTTGGGAGGAGAATTGGAAGAATCTGGTCAAAGGGTACAAACTTCCAGAGCACCACCCAGCCGGGTCAGGCGGCCGGCCAGGGAGACCCGGCCCTCCCGGCATCTGTCCCGGGACCCAGATCTAGAAGGAGCCCCGGGGCCCAAACACCCTCTGTGCGCCCACCACCGGCCCCCTGGAGCCGCGAGCGAGCCCGAAACACCGAGGGGCGCCCGGCGAGCCTGGCTCCCTCCGCCCGCCCGCCGGCCCATGTCCAGGCGTGTCCTCCCGTCCACAGGCTCGCCGGAGACATGCGCTCCTGCAGGCGATCCAAGTGCTCCAGAAGGGCACGCGCCTGCTGCTAAGAAAGACCCCCTTCTGCTGCCTGCAACTCTCTCATCCAACCAGCCTCCCGTCCCTTGCCCTGCCCCAAGAGAATGTCTCCTCCTCTCCCACGGCTGAGACCAGGAGAGCCGAGTCGTGCCCGCCGTCTCTAAGCTCCCTGGAGCTGACATAAGCCACCAGTTAGGTCCCAAGAGTAAGCACCCGAAAAGAAGAACAGAGGTGAAGATTCACGGAGACTCGCAGAGAGTCTATCTTCTCCTGAGTCTCCTTTTCCTCTCCACTCCTTCTCCCATCCCTGCTCCTTCACCGGCAAGAGAAATACATGTTAAATTCACTCGTGGTGTGGACTTCAGTTGGCAAACCCAGGTCCTGTTGGCCCTGCAAGAGGCGGCAGAAGCGTTTCTAGTTCGTCTCTTCGAGGATGTGTCTCCTCTCCTTACACGCTGGCCACGTAATGCTCTCCTCAAAGGATGCTTAGCTGGCCCGAAAGATCAGAGGCCTTCACGAAGGGCATGGCTGGGCTCCGGGCACCCACCCGTGTCTCTGGTGGATACCAGAGCCCCTGCCCATGGCTAGGACCAGATCCACGGGGTACAAGGTGTTGCCTGCACTTGCTGTCTCTGAGCAGAGTGTGTGAGTTGCTTTCCTAGTTAGTTTTTTTGAGAAGGAGAAGACTGCATGGCTTTCCTCTGTAACAGAGGTAAAGTATGAGAGAATCAAGGTATTCCAGAAATCCTGAGAATAATTTTCAGATGAAGATACTCTAAGGTTGACTTCACTTGGCAAATTATTCCTATGACTGACTGTTTGATGATTTGGAAAACATCAGATTTTCTAGGTTATAGGAGAAAAGGGTATTTACTGATAATTTAAATCCTCTTGTACCATTTAAATGTTTTACCACATGTATACTTACTTTTATTTAAAACACGATGGAACAAATGAGGGACGACCACTCCAGTCAGTTGCACAGAAGAGCCTAGTGCATCCAGGATACAAATATCTGTCCCTCAGACTGACTTCATCATTAGTGGCAGAAGCAAGTTCCTGTGTGCACTGTGCCCGTCAACAGATCAAAAATCCAACTGAGATGAAAACAGAAAATTGTTAAGGTCTGATGTTTTAGCTCCTTCTGGTAAACTCCTACCAAAGTCATTCAGAAATTCCAACTTGTAGAATTTATTTGATTCTTTTATTTGCAAATCATAGATGTATCATAATTCATACTTCAGAATTCTCCATTCCAGGATTTTAAAGAGCCTTTTCAATGTTTTTACAGGTATTTTTATAACTTCCTTGTGGAGAGATAATAAACATAATTCTTAATGAAAAAAATTTGAAGCAAAGTTACTGTTATACAGAGATTATACTGTGTTCTTTGTGTATTAGTGCTAATTTCTTCCTTTGGACACTGTTTTCCAAGAGACACAATTTTAACAAGAGAATTGAGGGATGTATTTTTGTCTCCAATGGAGTAGAGTGTGAGCTGATAAAATCCCTGCCCTTCTTTTGTAACTGAAAACAGCTTAAGAGACTTCCAGGGAAATAGAAAGTGCCACCAGAAGACTTTTGATATTGTGTGTGATGAATATGATTAGTGAGGGTGGATATTAATAATGATGCAGTCAGCCAACTGAATTCAAACTAAATGGAAGGACCAAGTTCTGTTGTTTGATACATTTTAACCCTTTGGAAAAACCTTTTCCTGTTCTACATCAACTCATTTTTATGTAAACACTAGAATAAACCTTATCTATGAATACATTTTTTTAAAAAAAGGTACAACTTCCAGTTGTAAGATAAATAAGTACTAGGGATATAATCTGCTGCTGCTGCTAAGTCGCTTCAGTTGTGTCCAACTCTGTGCGACCCCATAGACGGCAGCCCACCAGGCTCCCCTGTCCCTGGGATTCTCCAGGCAAGAACACTGGAGTGGGTTGCCATTGCCTTCCCCAAAGCATGAAAGTGAAAAGTAAAAGTGAAGTCGCTGAGTCATGTCCAACTCTTAGCGACCCCATGGACTGCAGCCCACCAGGCTCCTCCGTCCATGGGATTTTCCAGGCAAGAGTACTGGAGTGGGGTGCCATTGCATCTACAACACAATAAATACAATTAATAAACACTGTTCTATGTTATATATGAAAATTGTTAAAGAGGAGAGTGAAAAGGTTGACTTAAAGCTCAACATTCAGAAAACGAAGATCATGGCATCCGGTCCCATCACTTCATGGGAAATAGATGGGGAAACAGTAGAAACAGTGTCAGACTTTATTTTGGGGGGCTCCAAAATCACTGCAGATGATGACTGCAGCCATGAAATTAAAAGACGCTTACTCCTTTGAAGGAAAGTTATGACCAACCTAGACAGCATATTCAAAAGCAGGGACATTACTTTGCCAACAAAGGTCTGTTTTAGTCAAGGTTATGGTTTTTCCAGTGGTCATCTATGGATGTGAGAGTTGGACGGTGAAGAAAGCTGAGTGCTGAAGAATTGATGCTTTTGAACTGTGGTGTTGGAGAAGACTCTTGAGAGTCCCTTGGACTGCAGGGAGATCCAAGCAGTCCATCCTAAAGGAGATCAGCCCTGGGTGTTCTTTGGAAGGAATGACGCTAAGGCTGAAACTCTGGTACTCTGGCCACCTCACGCGAAGGGTTGACTCACTAGAAAAGACTCTGATGCTGGGAGGGATTGGGGGCAGGAGGAAAAAGTGACGACAGAAGATGAGACGGCTGCATGGCATCTCCGACTCGATGGATGTAAGATTGAGTGAACTCCGGGAGTTGGTGGGGTTGCAAAGAGTCGGACACGACTGAGTGACTGAACTGAACTGAACTGAAGACAGTAAATCTAAACAGTTCTAATAAGGAAAAATACTATTTTTCTTTTTTTTCATTTTGCATCTATATGATATGATAAGTGTTCACTAAACCTACTGTGGTAACCATTTCAAGAGGTATGTAAGTCAAATCATTCTGTAGACCTTAAACTTATGCAGTGTTGTATGTCAATTATATCTCAATAAAACTGGAAGAAAAAAATGACATAGAAAAAAAAAAGGAACACTAGGCAACATTCAAGTAATCCAGGAAAGGAAAAAAAATAGAAATAAAAATATCGAGGATAGTTATATGTCAACTATACCTCAATAAACACACACAGGGGACAAACAGATAACAAATAATAAAATGACAGACTTATACCCAAATATATTAATGGTCACATTAAAGGTAAATGGTCTAAATGCACAGACTAAAAGAGAGGGACTATCAGACCCAAATACATGCTCTCTTCAGGAAATCCACTTCATGTTTTAGTAGAAGGATGGGTGAAACAAGCCATATAAACAATACTGCTTTATGTAGAGTGACTATATTAACACCAGAAGAAGTAGACTTTGGAGGAAGGAAATTATCAGAGATAAAGAGGGGCATTAAGTGATTTCAAAATGTCCACTCACCAAGAAGATACAATACGCCTAAATGTAGATATACCTAAGGAGTATGTCAAGGCTGTATATTGTCACTCTGCTTATTTCACTTATATGCAGAGTACATTATGCAAAATGCTGGGCTAGATGAAGTACAAGCTGGAATCAAGATTACCAGGAGAAATATAAATAACCTCAGATATGCACATGACACCACCCTTATGGCAGAAAGCAAAGAAGAACTAAAGAGCCTCTTGATGAAAGTGAAAGAGGAGAGTGAAAAAGTTGGATTAAAACTCAACATTCAAAAAACTAAGATCATGGCATCCAGTCCCATCACTTCATGGCAAATAGATGGGGTAACCATGGAAACAGTGAGAGACTTTATTTTCTTGGGCTCCAAAATCCCATGAAGATGGTGACTGCAGCCATGAAATTAAAAGACGCTTGCTCCTTGGAAGAAAAACTATGACCAACCTAGATAGCATATTAAAGAGCAGAGACATTACTTTACCAACAAAGGTCTGTCTAGTCAAAGCTATGATTTTTCCAGTGGTCATGTATGGATGTGAGAGCTGGAGCATAAAGAAGGCTGAGTGCCAAAGAATTGATACTCTGTGGTGTTGATGTTGATAATTGTTACACTGTGGTGTTGGAGAAGTCTCTTGAGAGTCCCTTGGACTGCAAGGAGATCTAACCAGTCCATCCATAAAGGAAATCAATCCTGAATATTTATTGGAAGGACTGATGCTGAAGCTGAAGCCCCAATACTTTGGCCACCTGATGTGAAGAACTGACTCATCAGAAAAGACCCTGATGCTGGGAAAGATGGAAGGCAGGAAAAGAAGGGGACAACAGTGGATGAGATGGTTGGATGGCATCACTGACCCGACGGACATGAGTTTGAGAAGCCTCCAGGAGTTGGTGTTGGACAAGGAAGCCTGGCGTGCTGCAGTCCATGGAGTCACAAAGAGCTGGATACAACTGAGCGACTGAATTGAACTGAGATATATCTAAAAATAGTCCAACAAAAAACACGACGCAAAAATGGACAGAACAACTGCTTTTTCAGTTTCACAGCTTTCCTGGGGTAGAATCCTCCAAAAGCCAGTAACTGGTAGAACCACATAAACAGTGGCTGACAAATGCTGGAGGCTAGAGGTGGCGAGATGAAACTTAAAACTCCTGAGCTAGGGGGAGGGAGAGGGGATGACACACTTATATGAGTTTTACTTCCAGGAGCCCCATGGGGTCTTCATGATAAAGACTTGAGAAAAAAAAGAATCAGACTTTCACTATTTAGACAGGGAAGAGAAGAAAACTAACAGTTTAGAAGTGTACCCAGAGAAAAGTAACCATTTTCAGAAACATCCATACCAAAGGGTGTTTCTTCCCTCAGAATAAACTATTTTATCAGACAGAGCCTAATCAGACATGGGGGAAGGGCAAAGAGCAACTTGACAACTGGAACCTCTTCTAGCCTTCCTGTCTTACAACTGGGATGGAAAAAAAAAGGATGGGTGGGAGCTAAGAAACTTCTGAAGGGCACAGTCCAGGACCTCATGACCACAAAAACAGTCTGACTCATAGGAATGCCTCCCTCACCCAGCACCTCTCCACCACATGCACAGGGCTCTGGTAGAAAAGCCATGCATTATACCACGGGCGCTGCCAGACACAGACTCTGTTTCAGATAGAGTTTCTGGGAAAACCCAGAGACAACAGGGAGACCACAGAAGACACCTGAAGCATCTGAAGCCTCTGACATCTACCACAAGTCCAGCTTTCAACACAAAGTTACAAGTCAAACTAAGGGCAAGAAAAAGCAGAGCTTGAGGAGGCCTGAGAAAAAGCAGGCATGAGAACTTGGCTCAGATATGGCAAAGATTTTGCAATTATTAGACTGAGAGTTTAACTATGATTAACATGCTAGGGGCTGTAAAGGGAAAAAAGTGGACAACCTACAAAAAAACCGATGGGTAATATAAGCAGGGGCTTCCTGGGAAGCTCAGTGGTAAAGAATCCACCTGCAGTGCAGAAGATACAGGTTTGGTCTGGGAAAATTCCATGGACAGAGGAGCCTGGCAGGCTATATAGTCTATGGGGTTGCAAAGTCAGACATGACTGAAGCAACTGAGCATGCATGCAATATAAGCAGAGATATAGGAACTCTAATAAAGAAGCAAAAATAAATGCCAGAAATCAAAAATACAGTAACAGAAATAAAGAATGCCTTTGCTACATTCATCACTAGACTGGACATGGCTGAGCAAAGATTTCAGTAAGCATTAATTTATCTCACTAGAAACGTCTCAAACTAAAAAACAAAGAGAAAAACTAATGGGGAGGGGGAGAAAAAGGAACAGAGTATCCAAGAATTGTGAGACCATCACAAAAGGTGTAATATATGCATAATTGAAATATGAGATGATGAAACAAAGAAATTAACAGAAGAAACATCTGAAGTAACAATGGCAGAGGATTTTCCAAAATTAATGGCAGATCCCAGAGGACACATCCAGGAATTCCAGAGAACCACCAATCAGGATATATCGCCAAAGGACTACACCTAGGCACATCACATTCAAACTGCAGAAAACCAAAGACAAATCCTAAGGAAAGCCTGAGGGGGGAAAACCACCTCACCTATAGAGGAACAAAGTAAAGAATCACATGTCTTGTCAGAAACCATGAGCAAGAGAATGAAGTAATACATCTGAAGAGTTGCATGAATAAACCACCTACCTATGGTTGTATATCCAAAGAAATTATCCTTCATAAGTGAGGAAGAAATAAAGACTTTCTCAGACAAAAACTGAAGGAATGCATTGCCAGGAGACCTGCCTTGCAAAAACTGTTGTTCTTCAGAGAATAGGAAAATAATATATACTAATAGGTCAGAGATTCAGATCAATGTTTAAAGAGGGAAAGCATTAGAGAAAGAATAAATGAAGATAAAATAAAGCATTTCGTTCTTTTTTCTTTTTTTGTTTTTGGCGACGCCTCGTGGCTTGTGGGATCCCTGCTCCCAGACCAGGGATTGAATCCATACCCTCGGCAGTGAGAGCACAGAGCCCTAACCCCCAGTCCACTGGCGAATTCCCTCATGTTTTTTATTATTAACTGATTCAATATATAACTGTTCAAAATAAAAAAGCAACAATGTGCTGGTGATCATAGCTTATGAATGAGTGAAATGAACAACTGCAAGGTTATAAGGAACAGGAAGGAGGAATTGGGAATACTCTGTTAAGAGTACCTGCACTATCTGTAAAGTGAAACAGAGTTATTTGAAAGTGGACATAGATTAGCTGCAAATGTACATTGCAAACTCCAAGCCAACCATAATTTTTTTTTTCAAAAGAAGAATTGATATGCTAAGAGAAGAGAGAAAATGAAATCATATAAAATGCTCATTAAAGTCAGAGAAGACAATAAAAAAGAGTGGAGTATATTTTTAAAAGGTAACAAAGAATAAGTGCAATGAATGGAAGGTTCCTTTACAAATAGAGTAGATAATCCAACTATATCAATAATCACCTTCAATGTGAATGGTCTAAATACATCAATCAAAAGAGTCTGTGAGAATGGATTAAAAAAATATGACCCAACTATATGTAGTCTACAAGAAACGCATTTTATTTTCATTTAAACAAAATTAATTGCAGCATGCAGGATTTAGTTCCCTGACCAGGGATCAAACCCTGGCCCCCTGCATTGGGAGTTGCTGCTGCTGCTGCTACGTCGCTTCAGTCATGTCCGACTCTGTGTGACCCCACTGATGGCAGCCCACCAGGCTGCTCTGTCCCTGGGATTCTCCAGGCAAGAATATTGGAGTGGGTTGCCATTTCCTTCTCCAGCATTGGAAGTTTGGAGTCTTAAATGCTGGTCTACCCGGAAGTCCCCCAAAGGCAGAAGTTTTTAAAAAATGACCTCTCTCTCCCTTTAAAAAAAAAAAAAAACTGCTTACACAAAAATTGACCCATGCGTGCATGCATATATATGGTTCCAAGAGTTTTAACATGTACAGATTTGTATAACTGTCACCACAAGGAGAACACACAAGAGTTCCATCACCAAAACACATGCTGACCTCAAACAGTCCTAACACTGCCCGTGTTTGCTGATCCCACAGTCTTGCCTTTTCCAGAATGTCATATAAATGGATCCTTACAGCACGTGGCCTTTCTGAACTGACTCTTTCTTTCAGCATCGGTGCGGCTGCACGGATGGTTGTCCTTTCACAGAGGGCAGTGTTCCAGGGGAGGGTTGCCACAGTGTGTCCAGTCATTCACCTGGTGGACGATGTTAGGATTGTCTTTCTAAAGACAATCTTTTTGATCTTTCTAAAGAGCCCCCATACTGCAACTAAAACTCAGTGGAGCCAAATTAAAAAAAACAAAAACAAAAACAAAAAAAACCTCCATCCTTTGATTCCAATTAAAAAGAAAATCCTGGAGGCAAGGGAACACCAAGATCTGGTACCATCTTAGAATGGAAAAAACAGAAGAAATACATATTGAATTTCAATACATTATCCTGCTGCAGGTTTATAAATGTTAAGGCATATATAGCTAGTTTGATCAAACAAAATCACTTCAACTTACTTCGGAGGCTCTGTCATTGACTTCCCAAGGAGTTTCAGCCTCCCTCCCACCTGAGCAACAAAAGTGTGGAATGTGAAGCTGCAATTCCCTTTTGTCCCACATGCAGCCTGTACACAGTTTCTGAAGCACTGGACCGGGACCAGCCCCAGTAAACGGAGGTGGGTGGGTCACCTCCTCCCCAGACGCCACTGTGGAGAAAAGATGTGGGTGCAGACACGTTTCCAAAAACAAATGAGTTTTTCTGTCTGAAGTAAGTAAGTACATTTCTCTGTCTGAAGTAAGAGGCGAGAGCACGCTGCAGCCAGCAGCGAGGCAGGCAGAGCAGACCCAAGGGTGCAGGTCCCAGGACACCTGTCATTACAGAAATGTTATTATTGGTCACAGAACCGGCTAGTTTTATCAGTGTTTGATTCTCTACCAAAGATAGAAATTCCAGAAGAGACTTCACATAAACCCTGTTGTTTCATTTCCAAAATGTCTGAGATCCCAGTGTTGAAGTGAGTGGGTATTAGTGTGACGGACAGCTCCTTCCTCACATGTTAGTCTAAGAACAGACCAGAAGGTCGGCACAAAGCACCCCTGCTGCTGTCTGCAGGGTTCCACATCTGCCAGAGCAATGTCCTCAGGATACCCAGCAAGACGGGCTGATTCCGACAGGCATGATCTTGCTTTTCTTCATCAAATAAGTAAACACTTAACAGACCCAATCTTGCTAATGTCAACTTAAAAAATAGTCACAACCTAAAAGTTGAGAGTTACAGTTTTTTGGTGGGAATTTTTAGGACTTCAAGCCTAAATAAAGTAATCTCAAGTAACCCTGCGGGGGGGGGGGGGGTTTAGGTTATATAGGTTTGCAACAAAGCACAAGTAGTCTGAACATCAAACGTTATTTTTGTGAATTAAAGAAAACCAGATATCTCCAGGAATTTAGCACTTTTCTACATGTGGGAAGAGGCTAGAGTCTGGGCCCACTAAAATCATTTCTCTCACACGCAGCTCAGCTATCTGGGGTCAGTATCCTACGTTTTTTCACATCCTGAGTTTCCTCAGTGCTCACCGTCGGGAATGGTGCAACCTCATGGCTGCCTTATTGCAGGCATTGTTCTTCCCGGGAGCCCTCGGAGTTCAGAAATCCACATTTGGAGAGCTGGAATTGCTGATCGCTGTGACAGCCTTGTTTACTGATATGGCAGGAAATACTCCATCTCTCACTCATCACTAAAGAAACCGGACTGAAACAACTCAAGCAACAGGTTTCCATCCAGATCTCCCCGGTGCTTCCTCCACAAACCACCGGTCTCCAGGGAGGCACACCACACCAACAAAGTGAATGCCTTAAGGTTTCACTATATTTTTCCAGGACACTTAAGAAACAGACCCTTGAAGGGAGGGGGTGAGGGGGGTTGGTCTGAATGAATTAGGTGCGCCCAGCCTTAGGGAAGGAGGTGGAAACGAACACTACCTGAGGGATGTGAGGAGTCTGGGATCTGCCAGGGTTGGGGGTTGGGAGTTAAACCGATAACCTGGGAAATTCGGGGAGGAGGGGGGGCGGCGGGGAGACAGAGCCGCGGGAGCCGGCGACACCTACTCGCAGACCCCTTGGTAAGGGTTTTCTTTGAAAAGTGGCAGGGGACCAAGTTCCGGGGAGTGGTCGCTGAGGGGTCTCGCGGGGGCAGTAGTCACTGGACGGTCGGGACCCCGGCGGCCCTTTGCCCCCACCCCGGATCGAGGAGCGGCTACCTGTTGAGGAAGGCGTTGCCGAAGGCGTTGAGCTTGCGGAAGGGCCGCCGCGGGTAGACGACGAGCGCGTTGCCCGGCACCACGCCCTCGGTGGGGCCGTGCATGACCGCGATGAAAGAGTCGGTGGTGGGCTCGGCCCGAGGCGCATCCCCTGGAAGTCCTGCTCAATCAGGTGCCGGATGAAGGTGGTCTTGCCCGTGCTGTACTGGCCCACGAGGAGCACCATGGGCTTGTTGTCGAAGTCGGCGTCCTCCAGCGGGCGAGTGGAACTCATGGAAGCGGTAGTGCTCCTCCAGGGGGCAGCAGCTTCTGCGCGTACAGCTGCCACAGCCCCTAGGACACCGTCTGGAAGAGCTCCGGCTCCTTCTTGCGGCGGGCATCCTTGCTGACCCAGCTGAACATGCTGCTGGACACCGGGCTGGCTGCTGTAGGGTAAAGGGGCGGCTGAGAGCCGAGCGAGGCCGCGGAGCCGAGGCTGGGCCGGGCCGGCCGGCTGAGGGGATCGGTGGGGCAGCGGGGGGCGGGGAGCGGCCCGCACTGCGCAGGCGCACGGCACGGCCCGCCGAGTGCCCTTCTGCACAATGGAACGCGCGCCTAGCCGTGCGCTCTTTATAAGGCCCGGCCGCGCATTTGAGCGCGCGCGCCGCCGCCACTCGGGGCCGCGGGGAACTGGGATGGGAAGGAGGAGCCCCGCCCGCGCGCTCCGCACCACGTCCTCCCCGCCCCTTCCTCTCATTCAATTCAGTTCAGTCGCTCAGTCGCGTCCGACTCTTTGCGACCCCATGAATCGCAGCACGCCAGGCCTCCCTGTCCATCACCAACTCCCGGAGTTCACTCAGACTCACGTCCATCGAGTCAGTGATGCCATCCAGCCATCTCATCCTCTGTCGTCCCCTTCTCCTCCTGCCCCCAATCCCTCCCAGCATCAGAGTCTTTTCCAATGAGTCAACTCTTCGCATGAGGTGGCCAAAGTACTGGAGTTTCAGCTTCAGTATCAGTCCTTCCAAAGAACACCCAGGACTGATCTCCTTTAGGATGGACTGGCTGGATCTTCTTGCAGTCCAAGGGGCTCTCAAGAGTCTTCTCCAACACCACAGTTCTAAAGCATCAATTCTTCGGCGCTCAGCTTTCTTCACCGTCCAACTCTCACATCCATGCATGACCACTGGAAAAACCATAGCCTTGACTAGACGGACCTTTGTTGGCAAAGTAATGTCTCTGCTTTTGAATATGCTGTCTAGGTTGTTGGTCATAACTTTCCTTCCAAGGAGTAAGCATCTTTTAATTTCATGGTTGTAATCACCATCTGCAATGATTTTGGAGCCCCCCAAAATAAAGTCTGACACTGTTTCCACTGTTTCCCCATCTATTCCCCATGAAGTGATGGGACCATATGCCATGATCTTAGTTTTCTGAATGTTGAACTTTAAGCCAACTTTTTCACTCTCCTCCTTCACTTTCATCAAGAGGCTCTTTAGTTCCTCTTCACTTTCTGCCATAAGGGTGGTGTCGTCTGCATATCTGAGGTTATTGATATTTCTCCTGGCAATCTTGATTCCAGCTTGTGCTTCTTCCAGCCCAGCGTTTCTCATGATGTACTCTGCAGAGAAGTTAAATAAGCAGGGTGACAATATACAGCCTCAATGTACTCATTTTCCTACCTGGAACCAGTCTGCTGTTCCATGTCCAGTTCTAACTGTTGCTTCCTGACCTGCATACAGGTTTCTCAAGAGGCAGATCAGATGGTCTGGTATTCCCATCTCTTTCAGAATTTTCCACAATTTATTGTGATCCACACAGTCAGAGGCTTTGGCATAGTCAATAAAGCAGAAATAGATGTTTTTCTGGAACTCTCTTGCTTTTTCTATGATCCAGCGAACGTTGGCAATTTGATCTCTAGTTCCTTTGCCTTTTCTAAAACCAGCTTGAACATCTGGAAGTTCATGGTTCACGTATTGCTGAAGCCTGGCTTGGAGAATTTTGAGCATTACTTTACTAGCGTGTGAGATGAGTGCAATTGTGCGGTAGTTTGAGCATTCTTTGGCATTGCTACAACGTGGATGAACCTTATAGTCATTATGCTAAGTGAAACAAACCAGAACAAAAAAAGACAAACATTCTGTGAGTCTGCTAGTGTGAGACAGTGGAATCATCTCAAAGCAAGTTAAATTCAATGACAGAACAGGAGCTGAAAAGAGCTGATGTTTCATGGATGCTGTTTCACCTGGGGAAACTGACTTCCCAAGACATCTCCAAAACCTGTTGTATAAATAACTGGAATCCATATGCAATCAAATGAAAGTAGAAAGAAATTTTATGACTTATACCAAATTCACTTAAATTTCTCAACAGATAAAATGCAAAGCTGTATCTACAGTACTTCAGTTTTGCTTATGAATATTAACAGGAAAAAAAAAACCTGAACTCTATCCCAAAAAATATACAAAATTTAAAACATGACCTTTAAAAAATTAAAAATAAACTCATAAAAGACCTTATTCAGAAAACCTAAACACAAGCTGCCGGGAGCCGGCGAGAGACATTCCACTCGTGACAAAGGTCATGAGGAAGGAGCCTCGGCATACTCAAAGGCAGGATCAAGCCTCAGGAGTCCCCCTGGATATTCTCGAGCATCTACCCCCAAAAAACCAGAGTCTGCCTACTTTATTGCTTTGTGCTCTCACCTCTGACTTTACTGGGGGCTGTCCCCTACCACCATCTCGCTCTCTCTGACAAAGAGTTAACTTACAGCTCCAATTAATAAAAGTTCCTGGGCAATTAGGAGTGTTTAAATCCAAACCCCTCAGATAGCTCTCTAACTCGCCTGGCAAGTTTACCCGGACTCCTACAGCTATGCATACGATTGTTTACAGTCTCCCAGCCTCAAGAGGCACGGGAAGCTTAAGATATTCAAATAGCTTAGAGCCTCTCAGAGAGTTAGAAACTGTCAGAATAAAACTAGTAAAAGATTTCATTGATGAGCCAATGCTTGTTGCCAAGTTTCCACATCCCCTGAATTGTATCCTTGAATGTGTATTAATTAATATAGTTGGTATGTAGAAAAAATAAGTAGTGGCCTTGGTGTTAGTAACTTTAGACCCTTAAGGTAATAAATTCTTTCCTTTGTTGTAAACCCATTACTCATCCGCCCTATAGGAATGCAATTTTATCTTCGGAAGATGGCGCCAAACCTTAAAATAATTACTCTTAAGGAAAATAAGTCATTGTTGATAAGTCTTTGTCAAGAGTCATAAAATGTTAATAAGCCTTCTGGCCAGAAGATGATGTAAATCACCTAAACCATTTGTATACGATAAATTTGCAGGAAAGAAACCTTGGTTTTTGATAAGGATCAAAGACTGCTGACTATGCATCCCCTATTATCCTCTATGTGTAACTTAGGATATATAAGCCCCTGTTGAAAATAAAGCTACAGGCCTTGCTCACCAACGTGTGGTCTCCCCATGTCATTCTTCCCCTCAATTTCCAGCTGAGTCTCCATCTGGAGCGCGGATATCCTCTGCAACCATTTATTTGCCTGGGCTTCTAAGACCCACTTGAGAAGGTGTCTAAGGTGGGGCACCTTCCGCTATTCGAGAGGGCGCCTATGGCCTCCTTGGTCAGAGCTAACCTGGTGTCACGGGTTATATTGATTTTCCGCGTAAACCAAGCCACTCAGCTTCTTTTCTCCACTGAATTTTCCTACTGAGCTATCCTCATTCTATTACTCTTTATATCTTTGATAAATAAATAAATACATAGGTCGCCAAAGCCGCCTCTCCTTCGAATACCCTGGATCAGCCGGGGCTGGACCCCGGCAACAAGCCACAAACAGAGAAATATATCTACAAAAAACATATCTGATAAAACATTGTATACTCAAATAATACCAAAAAATCTGGAACAAACAGCCTCATTAAAGATATATAAATCTGAACACCTGGCCAAAGAAAACATACAGATACTAAATAAACATATCAAAAATACTCAAAAATCATATATCATTAGAAAATTACAAATTAAAACCACACATCTATTAGAACTAGTAAACTCAAAAAAAAAAAAAAAAAAACCCAGGGGCTTCCCTGGTAGCTCAGTGGTAAAGACTCCACCTGACAATGCAAGAGATTAAAATATGATCCCTTATCTGGGAAGATCCCATGTGCCACGGAGCAACTTAGCTGTTTTTTTCCCAAAGCTAAACAAGGCTCACCTGAAGATCAAACACTGCACATCTAGTATTTAGAAAACAGCTTTGAAAAGGTGTCCAAATAAAAACTATCATGCAATAATGCGCAGCCGCTCTACTTGTAATACCTACAAACTTTCAAATATCAGGATGTCTTCCATAGATGACTGTGTAAGCAAACTGGGATACATCCAAAGTGAGGGGGAGCAAATGCAACCCCAAAATACACCTCTTCAACATGAGAATTCAGTTCAGTTCAGTCGCTCAGTCATGTCCAACTCTTTGAGGCCCCATGGACTGCAGCACACCAAGCTTCCCTGTCCATCACCAACTCCCAGAGCTTGCTCACACTCATATCCATGGAATCGGTGATGCCATCCAACCATCTCATCCTCTGTCATCCCCTTCTCCTCCCACCTTCAATCTTTCTCAGCATCAGGGTCTTTTCCAATGAGTCAGTTATTCGCATCAGGTGACCAAAGTATCAGAGTTTCAGCTTCAGCATCAGTCCTTCCAGTGAATATTCAGGACTGATTTCCTTTAGGATGGACTGGTTTGATCTCCTTGGTGTCCAAGGGTCTCTCAAGAGTTTTCTCCAACACCACAGTTCAAAAGCATCAGTTCTTTGGCACTCAGCTTTCTTTATAGTCCAACTCTCACATCCATACATGACCAGTGGAAAAACCAAAGCTTTGATTAGACCAACCTTTTCAGCAAAGTACTATCTCTGCTTTTTAATATGCTGTCTAGGTTGGTCATAGCTTTTCTTCCAAGGAGCAAGCATCTTTTAATTTAATGGCTGCAGTCACCATCTGCAGTGATTTTTGGAGCCCAAGAAAATAAAGTCTGTCACTGTTTCCATTGTTTCTCCATCTATTTGCCATGAAGTGATGGGACCAGATGTCATGATCTTATTTTTCTGAATGTTGAGTTTTAAGCTAGCTCTTTCACTTCCATCAAGAGGCTCTTTAGTTCTTCTTTGCTTTCTGCCATAAGGATGGTGTCATCTGCATATCTGAGGTTATTGAAATTTCTCCCGACAATCTTGATTCCAGCTTGTACTTCATCCAACCCAGCATTTTACATGATGTAATATAAGTTAAATAAGCAGGTGACAATATACAGCCTTGACATACTCCTTTCCTAATTTTGAACCAGTCTGTTGTTTCATGCCCAGTTCTAAATGTTGCTACTTGACCGGCATATAAATTTCTCAGGAGTCAGGTAAAGTGGTCAGGTATTCCCATCTCTTGAAGAATTTTCCACAGTTTCTTGTGATCCACACAGTCAAAGGCTTTGGCATAGTCAATAAAGAAGTAGATGTTTTTCTGAAACTCTCTTGCTTTTTCTATGATCCAATGGATGTTGGCAATTTGATCTCTGGTTCCTCTGCCTTTTCTAAATCCAGCTTGAACATTGGGAAGTTCACAGTTCATATATTACTGAAGCCTGGCTTGGAGAATTTTGAGCATTACTTTGCTAGCCTGTGAAATTAGTGCAATTGTGCAGTAGTTTGAGCATTCTTTGGCATTGCCTTTCTTTGGGATTGGAATGAAAACTGACCTTTTCCAGTCCTGTGGCCACTGCTGAGTTTTCCAAATTTGCTGGCATATTGAGTGCAGCACTTTCACAGCATCATCTTTCAGGATTTGAAATAGCTCAACTGGAATTGCATCACCTTCACTAGCTTTGCTCATAGTGATGCTTTCTAAGGCCCACCTGACTTCACATTCCAGGATGTCTGGCTCTAGGTCAGTGATCACTCCATCATGATTATCTGGGTCGTGAAGATCTTTTTGTACAGTTCTTCTGTGTATTTTTACCACCTCTTCTTGGTATCTTCTGCTTCTGTTAGGTCCATACCATTTCTGTCCTTTATTGAGCCCATCTTTGCATGAAATGTTCCCTTGGTATCTTTGATTTTCTTGAAGAGCTCTCCAGTCTTTCCCATTCTGTTGTTTTCCTCTGTTTCTTTGCACTGATCACGTCACTGAGCACTTCATCTATATACTCCAAATTTTTTTTAAGTAGAAAATGAAAAGACACAAGAAATGCTAACTCTATTCCTTTAGGCCATGGTGACCTGGGCTGGTATCATATCCCTGGAGCCAGAGCAGGCTTCGGTACCAAGGGTGGAGTGTTGTGGAGCTGAGGAAGCTGGGAGGATGAGGCAGGCAATGTGCCCCCACAATGGACCTGGAGTGCCTCTTGCTTTCAGGTTGAGTCCCCAATCTCTGGATCCAAGTGGGCCTTCGCGCAGAGAAATCAAGCCTACTGCATCGAAAGAACGGTGGAACCTCTGGGCTGGAGGAGCTTTGAAATGTTCCCTGGGCTCCACGTGTCCTCTGGGCTGGGGTTCTCCCGCCCCCCAACCCCCGCCAGCCCCCTTCCTTATGGTCGCCCCTCCACAGAGTGGTGTTCCAGGAACTGGGATGTGCTTTGCGGAATAAAGGGGAAGGGGTAGAAGGAATGAGATGAGACCCTTGAGCGTTTCTTCTGGCGCGCTGCACTCTTGACCGTCTGCGAACAGGATCTTCCTTACGGCCCTGCCTGCGGAATGAGCCAGAGTTGGGCATGAAGAAATGCTGCCGCCTTGTGGCCACGTTTTGTAACAACTTTAAAATCTCTTGAAAGTGAAAGAGTGAAAAAGCTGGCTTAAAACTCAACATTCAGAAAACTAAGATCATGACATCCGGTCCCATCACTTCATGGCAAACTGTAACGGACTTTATTTTCTTGGGCTCCATAATCACTGTGAACGGTGACTGTAGCCATGAAATTAAGAGACGCTTGCTCCTTGGAAGAAAAGCTATGACCAACCTCAACAGCATATTAAAAAGCAGAGACATTACTTTGTCGACAAAGGTCTGTATAGTCAAAGCTATGGTTTTTTCCAGTAGTCATGTATGGATGTTAGAGCTGGACCATAAAGAAGGCTGAGCACCGAAGAACTGATGCCTTTGAACTGTGGTGTTGGAGAAGACTCTTGAGAGTCCCTTGGACTCCAAGAAGATCAAACCAGTAAATCTTAAAGGAAATTAACCTTGAATATTCATTGGAAGGACTGATGCTGAAGCTGAAACTCCAATACTTTGGCCACCTGGTGTGAAGAACTGACTCACTGGAAAAGACCCTGATGCTGAGAAAGATTGAAGGCAGGAGGAGAAGGAGATGACAGAGGGTGAGATGGTCGGATGGCATCACCAACTCAATGGACATGAGTTTGAGCAAATCCAGGAGACAGTGAAGGACAGGGAAGCCTAGCATGCTGCAGTCCATGGGGTCACAGAGAGCTGGACACAGCTGAGCAACTGAACAACAAGCCACGAAGTCAATGGTATTTTGTTACAGACTCTGACACCAGGAGAATTGAAAACTACTCATATAAGCACCGATGAGCATGTAAGCACATGTATAAGCATATTCATAGCAGCATTATACACAATAGCTGAAAGATAGACACCACAAATGTCTATCAACAGATGAATGGACACACAACTTTTGTTATATAATACAGTGGAACATTATTCAACCATAGAAAGGAATGAAAGAATAAGATAGATACAGAAGGTCACATCATGTTTTATTCCATTTATATAAAATATCCAGAATAGATAAAATCCATAGAGACAGAATGTAGATTAGTATTTGCAAGGGGCTGAAGGGAGGGAATATTGGAAAGAAACTACTTAATGATGAAGATGTTTTACTTCAGAGTGACTGAAATGTTTTAGAACTAGAGAAGTGTGATGGTTGCCCAACAATGTAACTGTTTAAATAACCCTGCTTCATATCCTTTAACATGGATAACTTTGTTATGTAAGTTTCACCTCAACAAGTATTAAAAGAGACTCCAAAGTGGTGTTCCTGTGTGTCATAATGAAATGACATTTAAGAAGCAGGTGGATCTGAACAATATAGGGCTATGTGGCCACGGATGTTGCTGGCACCCCACCTGAACACTTTTCCCCTACCTGCTTCGAGTGTTGAACTCATAGCTGCCTTTTCCCCAGAGACCTGCCCTTGCTAAAAACAGAAGCCACTTTAACCTGGACACTACAAGTCATCCCTTCCATCTCTTCCTCTTCACACACTTTGCTAACTGGCACAAACGCCCCCCTGGTGGGGGGGATCAACCCTGCAGGCCAGTCTGCCCTCCAGAGCTCCCTTAGGGAGAGGCAGGCTGAAGCTAGTCCCTAGCAGAGACAGAGAACTGCCCCAATAATTCATCTGAACAAGATTTGTTGTCTCAGGCTTTGTTTCTATGAGAACTGATGCAAAATGGTTATGTAAGCACAATGCTGCTGCCAAGTCGCTTCAGTCGTATCCGACTCTGTGTGACCCCATGGACTGCAGCCTACCAGGCTTCTCTGTCCATGGGATTCTCCAGGCAAGAACACTGGAGTGGGTTGCCATTTCCTTCTCCAATGCATGAAAGTGGAAAGTGAAAGTGAAGTCACTCAGTCATGTCTGACTCTTAGCCACCCCATGGACTGCAGCCCATCAGGCTCCTCCATCCATGGGATTTTCCGGGCAATAGTACTGGAGTGGGGTGCCATTGCCTTCTCCCATGTAAGCACAATACCGATGGTGAATTTTATGGTATTTGAATCATATCTCAATGAAGCCATTATTTTTAAAAATACATTATTCATTTATAATAAAAGTTTTTTTGTTGTTGCTCTTGTTTTTAAGGGCCCATCTCACCAGGGTAACACATTCCTGAATTCCCTAGTCAGATTGTTTCTTAAACTGAAATTGTAACCATCAATAATTTAAAGGGTAAAAATGTTTGTTCTTGACTCCCAAACACCCATTCTTTTAAAACCCTAAATTCCACTGAAATGATCTCTGCGACAATGAACGAAGTTAACCTCGTCACCCCTGCTTGACAAATACGGCTGTCTCCCCCCATTAACGCAGCTGTTGATATACTCATTCTCTTGTGACTTCTTGCTTTAAAAAACCCACACCCACAAAGCAGGCACATCGACTCAATGTTAATGTAATTCAACCTTTATTATAAATTAAAAAAAAAATTTAATGGAAATGATGTACAAGATGATCATAAAAGCATTCTAGTGAGCGACAAGTCCTGGAGATAAATGGAAAAGGCAGCATGACAGTTCTTAGCAGCCCTTGCTACCCAAGCAAGTACCCTTGCTACTAATGTCCACACTAGTCCTCAGAAAAATGAAGAAAAGCCTCCTATGTTGAAAAATGGGTTTTTAAAAGAAGTTTTCCTAAAGTCAATTTCTTATAATGCAAATGCCTTGTGATGTGCCTTTACTGACGCTTGATGTTCACAATGACGTCTGTATATTTCTGTATATGGCCAGACCAGTCACCTGCTTTCACTAGCAAACTTGGGCCTGCGATCTCGGCCTTACTGTGCATCAATGTACTGGCTGTATCCAGAAGAGCTCTAGAAAAACTTATGGAACAAAACAGCTCTCCGCTCAAAATCATTTTCTTAAAATGATTGGCTTAGTTGAGAGATTAAAAAGGAAAAAGGAATTAGAAACCAACCCCTTGGTGGAAATGCAGTGAATAGGCCCTGACATCAGTTATCAGAGGGGGAGAAATAAGACACCTAAATATCCTTTTAGAATATTGATTCTCTTTACTGTCTCACAGGCCTGGAGGGCCCATCCCTAATTTGGCTTCAGGGTCTGGTATGGGCCTTACACCTATCCGTGGCATATTCTGACCTGACCCACAGGGGAGGGAACCATGTAGAAGGGTCAGGTTTCACGGGCCATGAAGTGTCGGGGGGCGGGGGGGTGGGCAGTGCAAATGGGACAGCTGGGTTTGTTGGAGGTATAGCAAGGGGCGGCCTGGAAGCCTGTCTCAACTGAGAGCTGAAGGATTATCGAGGGAGGGGTCTTCTGAACTGCCCCTCACCACCAGGTGGGCCGTGGAGAGGCCTCCTGTGGCTCGGGAGGGAGAACGGCTCTGGACGTGGCCACACTGTTTTGTCTGGCATCTCCTCCTCCTTCTGCTCCAAGCCAACGTTCTGGGAACAAGGCAGCGGGTGAGGCTTGGCCTTGCATTTACCCAGCTGTAGCTCTGACACCCCTAGGGGCCGTGCCCACAACGAGTATGTTCTGCCTGCAGCCAGTCTATTGGCTTATGGCTGCACCCCTATGGAGAGAACGCTTTTTCTCTATGCCACCTGACATTTGTACTGGACCTACCTCAAGCTCCTGCAAAACCTTGTCCACGAGGTCCCAGGAGTTCTATTTGTAAGACACAGCTAGTCGAATTGCATCATTGAACAGCTGGAGTGGTGGGAAGGAAAATAAGGCTATGGGCACCAGTGGCTGGGACTCTTGCCTGCCCTGTACCCGCTGGCCCATCGTCATCACTTGTCCACACAACACCCCACCCTAAAATCATCACCTTTTCCCCATCCCCTGACTCCGTGCTGGTCAATATGCCTTTTCTTTCCAATACCTGACCCAAACCATCACCTCCCCTACTGTCGACACCCACAATCATCCCTTCCTGTCACCGCGCACTCACCAGGGCCCCCCAGCAATGCCGTCCTCACCAACAGCCCTACAGTCAACCACTTCTCTACCACTTCCCCAGAAACGTCAGCACCAGGCCTTCCCCACCTCACTAGACCATCTCTGCAGTCTCCTATCACCTTCACAACATTGGTACCGTCAGCAGCTGAGACCAAGTACAGGAGCATCGAGAACTTCCTGGCAAAACTGAAGCTTTTTTGGGTCACCTTCATGTCTGCTGTAGAGAGAAGGTAGGACATTGGCCTGTCTACCAAGGAAAAAGGAGAGAGTTTTGAAGGGTAGGTCACCATTCTAGGAATGGAGGTCCCCATTCTAGGAAGTGGGACAACCAGGGACAATCAGCAGACATGTCATAGAAAGAGCTCATTTAACTGGGATCTGTGTCTCAAGGAGGCAGGTTGGCTCACGTGGATCTTACTGGATGGGGAGTTATGGCAAACAGCCAGTTCTTCTATATTGGGAAGAACAGCTCACGGATGGTTTGATGGCCCAGGAAAAGAGGAGGACATGTGTGATGGTGGGTCCCCCATGAATTGCTGGCACCCAGATATAAAAAGCAAAGACACAGATGTCAGAGCAGATATTACTTTGCCGACAAAGTTCTGTCTAGTCAAAGCTATGGATTTTCCAGTGGTCATGTATGGATGTGAGCTGGACCATAAAGAAAGCTGAGCGCCGAAGAATTGATGCTTTTGAACTGTGGTGTTGGAAAAGACTCTTGAGTCCCTTGGACTCCAAGGAGATCAAACCAGCCCATCCTAAAGGAAATCAGTCCTGAATATTCATTGGAGGGACTGATGCTGAAGCTGAAACTCTAATACTTTGGCCACCTGACACGAAGAACTGACTCATTGGAAAAGACCCTGATGCTGGGAAACAGTGAAGGCAGGAGAAGAGGGCAACAGAGGAGGAGATGGTTGATGGCATCACTGACTCAATGGGCATGAGTTTGAGCAAGCTCCAGGAGTTGGTGATGGACAGGGAAGCCTGGCGTGCTACAGTCCATGGGGTTAGTCAGACATGACTGAGCGACTGAACTGGACTGAGATGCAGGGCATTGGCCACCACAGTGCAGGGGGTCTCTGGCCTGTACTTGGTGCTCAGGTTCTTTCGTGAGTTCCCTCTGTACATCAAATACCTGCAATCAGCAGAGGAAAGGAGACAGCCCAAGTGCATCAGTGTCTCTGCACACCATCCCCAGGCAACATACACACAAGCTTACAAACACGGGCTTGGGAACTCGGACCACAGACCACTCTGGGCTGCAGCTCCTGTATCCACAAAGGCTACGCCATGCCCACCCTTCTCAGAGAATTACTCTAGAACCTTCATCTCGTCACCAAATTTACCAACTTTAACCAACTGTATCATTTTATTTGTTGCACTATTTACTTATAAGTCTGTAATAAACTGCAAGCTTTTTGGTTTTTTCTTAATTATTGTCTAAACTTTGTTTAAAAGCTCCTTTCTGATAATTTTAAATATTTCTAGAATTTCCTTTCAGTTATTTTGATTTACCTTTAATTATAAACTTTTAAACTTATATTTTAAACTTTAAAAAGTAATGTTTGCCTTTTATTATTCTGCAGCTTATCATAATTTTATGAACTGTTTACAATTTATACTTTTTACCTATTCTAAAAATATCAGCAAGAAGCATGAACACTGTGACTAGCTCTAAGGGACGTTTTCATCTTCACCAGTGACTGCTATGGACTTCAGGATCAACACTCTGCTGCTTAATTTTTCCTGAGGTGATGATGCTTTCAACATCAAGGAAAAAAAAAATTATTAGAAACAATGAACAGGGGCTTTTAGTGGTTAAGACTCAGTGTTCCCAGCGCAGGGGACATAGCCTCGATCCTTGGTCAAGGAACTAAAATCCCACATGCTGCAATGCTTGGCCAAAAAACAAAACTTATAAATACACTAGATTTATCACAGTATATGACAACAGATACTAGACTCTCTTGGAACTAGAAGTAAAAAATGAAGAAAACCCTTCATCATAGGAATAGAAATATTAGAAATAGTAAACAAAAAGCTATTTGAGAATTTTGTTTTAGAAGTGTGTGCCAAAGACTTTTTTAGTAACATTTCTGGGAAACATCATAATGTGTAAAAAAAGAGGCACCCAGGTGGTACAGCAGCTGTGAGGTCTGGGCTCTGAGTACAAAGTCACCTCCTAAGCCCACATGGGCCCAGAAGCCCAAGACACCCTATGAATCTGCAAAGATTTTGGGGGAAAGATCCATTTTTGAGTTGAATTTTCACCAATAAGTTAGGACATCCCTTCTGATCTTAAATAAAATTAAAGGACCAGATGAAGGGTTTTCTATATTTATATCATTTCTCACTACTTAATCTTTAGACCATTTTCATAGAAAACAAGTAGTTCCACACAGTTAGGATTTTCAGTCATATTACATGATGACACTTGGTAACAATATTTTTTAATACCATTTTATCTACACAGTACTTTACTGTTTAACAGAATGCTGAAAATATACTCCAACATCCCAATTTTAAGTGCAATAATCAGAACAACCATTGTATTTAGGAAAGGCATATAATATTCTAAGAAAAAAACATTTATTTGGAGCATGAGGAAGTTTTCCTGGGACAGTGGTCCTTATGCTGAAACTTCCTTTAGCTTCTCATTTCTAACAAACTAACATTAATAATGAATAGTAGCTGTCTTTACCAAAACTCATTACCATTGTGAGCCTACTCTGCGACGTAACGTCAAGACGGTGAGAGAAGCAAATGAGGCGTCCTCTGAAGTTCTTCCAGAGACACTTCAGTGCTGCCCGTGAGTTCCTCGGTGACACTGGGTGTCACTGGCAGGGGCTTCGCCGGGACTGGAGGCTTCCCAGGGCTGGGAGCCCGAGTTCCCAAGTGTGGCTTCACGTGCAGGCAAGGTCACAGCTTCCTGTGCACCTTCTGGTGCTGGATGAGGTGGCCGTGCTGGTTGAAGGCGCGGCCGCACTCTGCACACTCGTACGGCCTCTCGCCCGTGTGGATGCGCTGGTGCTGCACGAGCACCGAGTACTGGCTGAAGGCCTTGCCGCAGCGGCTGCACTCGTACGGCCTCTCGCCCGTGTGGGTCCTCAGGTGCACAATCAGCGTGGCCTTCAAGCTAAAGGCCTTGCCACACTGTGCGCAGCGGAAGGGCCGCTCGCCGGTGTGGACCCGCTGGTGCTGGACCAGCGACCTGCGGGCGCTGAAGGCGTGGCCGCACTCGCTGCACACGTAGGGCTTCTCCCCGGTGTGGACCCGCTGGTGCTGGGTCAAGTGGGAGTGCTGCACGAAGGCCTTGCCGCAGGCGTAGCAGCCATAGGGCTTCTCCTCCGTGTGGATGCGCTCATGGTTCAGGAGGGTGGAGCGGTGCCGGAAGGCTTTGCCACACTCACCACACTCGTACGGCTTCTCGCCAGTGTGCACACTGTGGTGCTGGATGAGGACAGAGCGGTCACTGAAGGCGCGGCCACACTCGCCGCAGGCGTAGGGCTTCTCCCCAGTGTGCACCCGCTGGTGCTGGAGCAGTGTCCTCTTCACGCTGAAGGCGCGACCACACTCTGCACACTCGTGCGGCTTCTCCCCCGTGTGCACCCGCCGGTGGCTGCGCAGCACGGTGCTGTGGTTGAAGGCCTTGCCGCACACGCCGCACACGTACGGCCGCTCGCCAGTGTGGATGCGCTGGTGCTGCAGGAGGTGCGAGAGCTGCGTGAAGGTCTTGCGGCACTCGAGACACTCGTGCGGCTTCTCCCCTGTGTGTATCTTGTGATGCTGAGCGAGATCCGAACTCACTCGAAAGGCCTTTCCACACTCGTGGCACGCGTAGGGCTTCTCGCCCGTGTGGATCCTTTTGTGCTTGCTGAGCACCGAGCTCTGGCTGAAGGCCTTGCCACACACACCGCACACATAGGGCCTCTCCCCGGTGTGCGTCCTCTGGTGCTGCAGCAGGTGGGAGCTCCGCCCAAAGCACTTCCCGCACTCCACGCACCGGTAAGGCCTCTCCCCGCCAGGAACAGCCGGGCGCTGGGCGACCGGCGCGCTGGGCCTCACGGCCTGGCCTTCAAGGGGGCGGGCAGGGCTGGGACTCGGACAGAAACTCTGCTCAGGTTCGTAACTGCCTGGATCACTCCACTCGGCAGGCGTTTTCCTCAGAATCATTGATATCTCCTCTGAAGTGAGCGGCCTCAAGCTGGAGTCTGCGTCCTGGTCCTGATCCTTGTGCTCACATCCTGAAACAAAACCACAACCAAAGGGAGCGTGTTCACCCCTTCTGAGACCGCAGAGTGCATTCCACCCTGCAGGTGCTCCACTGGGACAGGGTGGCCCTCGAGGGCCCAAGGCTAGAAGTCACCAGTGGGTGACAAAGAGGAAAGGTGTCCACCCAACAGTGTGGCTGGAGAAGGGCCAGGTCCCATTCGAGAGCCTGAGGAGCACACACGGTCACAGCCACAGCCCTGCCCGCCCTGGAGGGTCCAGAGGCCATTAGAGGCGGAACCGAGGCAGGACTACACCTATTACTGTGCAGGGTAGGGAGGGGGCTGCTGGAGCGAAGCACGAGCTCCTGAGAGCCCGTCCTGCAGACTCCCCCCTGGGGAACAAGATGGGGCCCGCAGGTGGCAGTGAGGATGGCCGAGAAGGCGGGGGTGTTTCTACACTCAGGTCAGGGGCACTGCAGGTTGAGGGTGGAGCAGGGTATGCTGAGGATGACAGATTTTAAACCTTGAAGACACAGCCACTGAATTGACAAGACGTCACCAGGAAACAGGACTGTCCCAGGAGGACTGGCTACTCAGAACGATGCTCATCCAGGATACTCGACAGGCAGGCAGGGCTGTGACAGCAGGGGACGGTGTCGGGGCAGAGCCAGTCCTCCCAGGCCCATCTCAGCAACGCCTCTGCTGCTTCCTCCAGTTCCCACAAGGCCTGGTTGGGGACAGCGTTAAAACGGTCCTTGAGGGATGTCCTAGAGCAAGAAGCCCAGCAGGCAGAGCAAGACCTGAGGGGGACACACCTGACGGGAGACTTAGCCAATGAGAGAGAGCTGGACCTTCTCAGTCCAGGGGACCCACGTTCTGCTTCATGGCCAAGACCCGGAAGCCCTCCCTACCTGATTGTGGGGGGTTAGGGTCTCTCTGGGGTTTCTTATTAGGAAGCATACTGAATGGCAACTGGCCACATTCACTGGATTTTGCTTTTTCTGTAACAGGGATATTTTCAAGTCCCATCAATTTTCCCTTTTTTTGGTGGTAACAGCATTACTGAGATGTAAGCTTCACTGTTGAATTCATTCAGAACTTAGGACAGGTGCTGTGCAATGAACTTCCTCAAACCCCAACAAGAGCCCCTGAAAAATAGCAGGCTCCAAAACCAAGCAGTCCCTACACCAGGAAAGGCACTTCCAAGACAGACTCTGCCTGAAGCATCTGCAGGGGTCTGTGCCTAGGAGGTCAACATGTTCTTGTTTGCATTTTTTTTTAATATAATTTTATTTATTTTATTTTTGGCTGCGGTGGGTCTTCACTGCGGTGACAGCTTTTCTCTAGTTGCAGTGAGCGGGGGTTACTCTCGAGTTGTGATGTGCAGGCTTCTTGCTGTGGTGGCTTCCCTTGCTGCAAAGCACGGGCTCTAGGCACGCAGGCTCTAGCACTTGCGGCTCGTGGACAAGCAGTAGTGGCTCCCGGACTCTCAAGCGTAGACTCAGTAGTTGTGTCACATGGGCTTAGCTGTTCCACAGCACATGGGATCTTCTCGGACCAGGGATCAAACCTGTGACCCCCGCACTGGCAGGCGGATTCTCAATCACTGGGCCACCAAGGAGGTCCTGATCAGTCTTCTCACATATAGACAATATCATGAACTACAAGCAATGTTTTTCCTCTTTCTTTCTAATTCTTACAGCTTTACTTATGCTATCGTGTCTGGTCTTGCCAAATTTCAGATGGAACCCCCAGGACAGTTGTGGACGGTGGGCTCCTTTGCCTCACGGCAAACAGCTCTAGCCGCACTAAGAGTCAGGTTAAGAAACTTCCCTTTCACACTTAGGTGCTTCCTTCTTCCCGAAACCAGCCCATGTCCCTCAACCTCTGAGGTCCATTCAGAGCAGGGACCTGTCAGGGGCCCAGCAGCCACATGTGCTCACCTTGCCTCAAGGCACCCAACCCACACCCAGCTGCACTTACCACCCTGCCCATTCCCTGCACTGGGCCTCTGCCTGCTGCCCTCTCACCCGCAGGAGTCCCCGCCAGGTCAGACCCCAGGAGCACCCGCAGGTGCACAGCCCTTAGTGCACAGAGGCCACTCCGCGCTCACCTGAGCGGCTGATGCCCCAGCCCCTGAGCTGCTCGTTGCCCTGCTTGTCCAGGACCCACGGCTCCTCTCCTCGCTCCAGCTGGGAGATCACCTCGGGCTTGGATCCTGGAATTCCTGCTCGTGGGGAGGGAAGTCCTTTCGTCTGTACAATATCCACAAGCACCCTCACCACGCCCCACCCAAGGCCTGCAGGGGGCCTTACCCACGGAGACCACGTTCCCGTAGGTCTCCATCATCACGTGTCGGTAGAGGCCACGCTGGGCGGGGCCCAGACGATCCCACTCATCCTGGGAGAGGAACACGGCCACGTCCTCGAAGGTCACCTTGGCCTGGAACAACAGGGGGCCTGCAGGTTGGACTCAGAGTCCATGTCCCAGACAAGGAGGGTGCAAGCAGTGTGGGGTGTGGGGACGCGCCCCTGGACGGGGGGCAACAGGAAGGGGCCACAGTGTTCAAAATGCAGTGATGCTCAGGATGCCACCAGGCCCCTGGGAGTGGGAGGATGTGAGGACGGCAGGGGCGCTGCAAAGGCCTTGGGGCTACTCACCTGAGGCACCGCTGGTGGCGGCAGGAGCCGGGCTGCCGCCATCATCTGCTCCGTGGCACGTATGAGGGAGACAGTGTCGGAGAAGCGTGTAGGGCTGAGGAAGAGGAAGGAGCATATGAGGGGCCCAGGATGGTCCCACCCAAGACACCTGGGGATGCCATGCTCCCCAAGGGCCATTGGACTGCCCAGCTTACCAGGCATGGCCTGCAGTACACACACAGGGCTGGGTGAGCACATCATGGGGAGGGGGAAACACCAGGCCTGACTGCCTCCAGAGACAACCCCCATGAGGAGAGGGTGCACTTGTGGTGTGGGGACCACAACCCTCCTGTGGGCTCGCTGATGCCCTGGGCATGCCTGGTCCTGCCCAGCGGCTCCAGTGGGGGCCCAGTTCTGGTGGATGCATCCAGAGTGACCCCGAGATTTGGTTTGAGGACCTGATGGGGAGGCCTGGGGCTGGGCGGGCTCTGGGAACACTGGGACAAGCACTGCCAAGGTGTGTGCCACACCCACCCTGCCAGACAGAAGTGGGCACAAGCCCAGCAGGCCCATCACCTGGGAAAAATGAAAGGAGTGAATAAAGTTAGCTCAGAATTCATCTGAAACACTGATGTTGGACAAACAGGCATGAGGGTGCTACCAGGCATGAAGAACTGGAAACAACAGGGCTGGTCCCGCCTCACCAACTCTCAGAACCGACAGTGGGGGAACAGCTGCCTCTGGTGGCTACTCCAGTGCCCACACCCCCTAGAAGAGCAGTATCGCTCCCCCAACCCTTCATGGGATGCCCACACCCGCCATCTCTCATGGACAGTCATCCTCCCTATGGCCTAATCCAGCCACTCCCTCAGGCGGTCTCCATCCCCTCCATCCCAAGTGGCCCCTGTCAGGGTCTCCTCTGACCTCCATATGACCAACTCCTTATCTGCTGTCAGCGGTGGGTAACCCCAGTCTCCAGCAAGTCGGTCACCGTGGACGCCCCTGTCCACCCTCACCAGCACGAGATACTGCCTCCTGAACCATGCAGCTCTGGTCCTCTGGGAACCCAGAGGAGATAGACAGTCATTTTCAGATGACCTGACCACACCTGGGCAGGATCTAACAATGAGCACCCATAGGAACCCCGTTCGCCGGCTCCCCGTTGGTGCTGGCAGCCAGCACAGCTAATCTAGGAGCTGCTGGATCATTCGGCCGGAGGCCTCCAGCCAGGCCGGCTCCTGCCCGAGCCCATGTCTGTGACCTGAGCTGCTTCTGCCCCACAGGCCTGAACGTCCAGTGGAGCACAGGGCTCCTGTTGGTGCGCTAAGCTGGCAACCTCCTTCCCCTCCAGCTGGCCATCTCCTCATGGGTGTCCTCTAGCACGTCAGACACTTAACATCCAGCCCCGACACCCATCCCCTCCCCAGGCCTGGTCTGCCCCTGGTC
The DNA here is from genome assembly GCF_002263795.3 of Bos taurus. Lineage (NCBI taxonomy): Eukaryota > Metazoa > Chordata > Mammalia > Artiodactyla > Bovidae > Bos > Bos taurus. The sequence goes on from NC_037341.1 coordinate 247,997, forward strand.
TGGCACCTGCATTCGATCCAGATCCTGAAGGCGCCCTCCTGCTCACCGTCTCACTCCCACTGGACCCGCCCTCCAGTGGCAGCACAGTCCTGCCCCGCCCCCACGGGACGCAGGGCCCTGCCTCAGCTCCAAGCCCCGCCCCCACGGGACGCAGGGCCCTGCCTCAGCTCCAAGCCCCGCCCCCACGGGACGCAGGGCCCCTCCTGGCTCCAGGCCCCGCCCCCACAGGACGCAGGGCCCTGCCTCAGCTCCAAGCCCCGCCTCCGCTCCTGAGGCTGCTGAGAGACCTGCTCTGAGCGCCCCTCTCCGCAGTGGGGTGCCTCCTGCCCCTCAGCTGGCGCTCAGCTGTCACCCTCTCAGTGAGACCATCACCCTCTCATTGAGACCGTTCCCGACCCACCTTGGGGGCCTCTGCCTCATCGTTCTCACAACCCCTGCCAGTCCCAGCAGAGCAGCCAGTGGCTCAAGCATGGCTGAACAAGTGAATGAAATTACAGGAGCAATGACTCCACACTCCACCCTTCAGAACAGCAACAAGTGCCGGAGGAGCACCTACTCCAGCAGCAGTGGGGAAGTGGAGTGTCTGCTAGCTCTCGCAGTTGAGAAAGTCACCTGGCCTATTATGGTGCAGCAGACTTACCTCTAGGCAATGCACGCCTTCCTCGGATGGACTTGAAACCAGAAGGGAAGGGGACTGAGCACAACCCTTAAAGATGAGACATACACTGTTTAGAACCAACTAGGCCCAAGATGGCGGAAGGCTCCGCTTCCAGTGGAAGCTGAGCCTCATTATATGCTCAATGTGATACATCAGCTAAATGACAACACACCCACAGTCCCCACAGTTCCAAGGCCAGATGACCAGAAAGGCTGAAAAGTGGGCAGTGGCCCAATTCCTGAATTCCTGGAAGCCCCTGGCCCTCCCTGAAATAGTTGGATTAATCCTCCTATTCAGCAGCCTATGAAACTACACAGCCCATAGAAACTAACCATTTAGTTAGTTACATTTCAGGGCCTTTTGAGACAGACACCATTCTATCTAAGGAATGTATATCTCTCTAAATAAATCCACTTATCACCTATCACTTTGCATCCTGCTGTGAATTCCTTCTGCACTGAGACACACAGAACCTGAGCTTCAGTAAGTCCTGAGCAAAGGTGTGTGGTTTCAATTAAGAGACAGTGGGTTCGAGTCTCAGCTCGTGCGTTCGGATCCCACATGAATTGTGTGGTTTCAGAACAGACTCCAGGATGGTGCTGCCGCCAAATCCACCAGTCCCTTCCACACACCAGTCCCGCACCCACGCAGACCAAGATTCAGGCTGCACCAGGCGGCCAGACAGGTCAGCAAAAGCACAGGATATGGAGGTGTTCACAATGCTCCTGTTGCACAAACAATGACCCCAGGACCACAAGGGGATGTGAGCCCTTGTCCACAGCACTAGACACACCAGACTGAGATGACACAGCTCCTCGGAGGGCCTCAGGAGGACAGCGAGGTTAAAGAGAACATGTAACTAAGTGTCACCTCATCTGATGAGATTAACTCAAACCCCCGGCCAATAGTTTGAGGCACGGAGGGGCAGAGAAGGGGACAGGATTCCCACCCAGTGAATTCCAGAGAAGCACGAAAACAGAAAGCAGAAGAGCTCTGCCCAGGATGACCTCTAACTACTGAAGGAAAACAGTATATTATAAAGTGTGCCTGTTGCTCTGCTCTGGATGTCTGTGCCTCCAAATGACCTAAGGCTCAATGTTGGGGGGGGCGGGGCAGTGCTCAGGTCCTGAGAGTGGAGTCCCCTTGATAAGAGACCCCTCCCTCCATGTGAGGACACAATGTCTGCAGCCAGGATGAGGGCTCCCAATTCTGCTGATCCTAACCTCAGATGTCTGGCCTCCACACTGTGAGAAATGACGTTTGCTGTTTTACAGGCTGCCCAGTCTCTGGTGCTCTATTATAGCAGCCCAAATGGAATAAGACTCTATATTCTGATAAAAGAGAAAGAAAACAAATGTAAAAGTGGAACTAACTAGTTTTTCATTTTTCTGTACTTTTACTTTGGTAGATAAGGTCTGGGTCTCCTAGAACAAGTCTGCATGGAATGAAAAGACAGCAAAAAACACTGCAGGCTGCTAACTGACACCACAGGGATGACAACAGAGCCACCCAGGCACTGAAGCTGGCTGTTACTCAGGGCCCATAGCTCAAGGCAACAGGAGTTCAGGGAGGAAGGGAGAATAGGTGAGCAGGTCAAGTCCTGTTTAGATGATCCCTGAAGTCGGAATTAACACCATGGAGGGTCAAACTGGCTCTGAGGAGCTGCCGAGGGAAGCCATGCCACCCCCAACACAGAAACAAGTACAAAAAGCACCTGCCCAAGGGGTGCCCACAACAGCAACCCATCCACCCACGTCCCAGAGAATAACCCAAACCAAAGCAGAGCAGGCCAATGTTCTCTGCAGCAGTGATCACACTGCAGTAAGACACTCTTCCAAGTGAGTTCTGGCTCGGTGGTGACTAAGGGACAGGAACTGAAAATGGGGCTGCAGAGACGAGAGAGCTTAGGATTCAACATTATTGTTATTTTGTTCTGTAAGCTAAGCTTTAGTAACTTCTAGCTCTAGCTGGCGGAGAAGGCAATGGCACCCTACTCCAGCACTCTTGCCTGGAGAGTTCCATGGACAGAGGAGCCTGGTGGGCTGAAGTCCATGGGGTCGCTAAAAGTTGGACACGACTGAGTGACTTCACTTTCACTTTCATGCACTGGAGAAGGAAATGGCAACCCACTCCAGTGTTCTTGCCTGGAGAATCCCAGGGACGGGGGAGCCTGGTGGGCTGCTGTCTCTGGGGTCGCACAGAGTCGGACACGACTGAAGCGACTTAGCAGCAGCAGCTCTTGCTGGAACTGCTGAAGATCTTCCTCCCAAAGACCCCACCAACAGTGACAGGCGTGACAGGCACACTTGCAGTCCCTGGTCTGGGGTGGACAGCTCCAGGGTCTCCCCACTCTTCCTCACCATCCTCACCCCCAGGTTTTCCCGCTGGAAGACCTGCTCCTCTTTCTTCATCTGCTCGAAGCCTGGCCCGCCAGGCTGGAAGCACCTTCCAAAGAAGCAGTTCTGATCCACCTGTAAGCCCAAACCACAACCCTGCATGCTTCAGAGGAAAATGATCACAGACGTGTATCCACACAGGTAGCTTTTCTACACAGCAGCAACACGGAGTCAGAAAATATTCAGGGAAAACAGTTCTAGTCACAGACGGCAAGAAACAAGGTTAAAGTAAACCTTAGAAATATGTTAATGCTGCCCCCTGTACCCACAAAATCATAGTGCAGAGAGCCAAGCAGTCCTGGACTAGAAAGGGCAGAGTGGGGCCATATCTATAAACAAACAAGATAGGCCAGGCTTTCAAATCCTGGGGAAGATGTTCCAGTAACCTCACTCAGACAACAGGTCTAAAATTAGTCCTTTGCACAAAGCTCAACCAATCTCCCAGAAAGCTAAGCAAAAGCAGAAATTAGCCTCTCCTCTGGGGTCCCAGCAGCCTGTCCTCACACCTCAAGAGTGTACTATCCTTTATTTGCTGAATAAAACTGAGCTGTAACTGAGCTTTAAAAAATAACAGAAATTAAATGAGATCATTTCATATCATATACTGAAAGCACACAGCTAATGAATGAAAAAGAGCTAAATTTTAAAATTATGATAAAAAGAACCTGAATAAACTCTGGGGAGCAGAGACCCACAGATTTGGATGAAAATCAAAAGCTTTTTCACATCAAAACAACATAAATGCCAGAAATGGGCCCAAGATTTGGGAGAATTTAACACTGGACAAAGGTGGTTTTCCAAATCAACGGCGAAATGAGTTATTCAATAGTGTCAGAAATACCAGGGTTTAGGGAAAACACTGAAGCTGGATTTCCAACTTTCCCCACATCAAAATGATTCCAGATGGAGCCAACGTTTCACAAGTACCAGAGAAAACGAGTTTATTTTAGAACTAAACTTAGAGTAGGGAAAGCCCTTTAAGACACAGCACAAAGCCAAAAGCCTCGAGGCTAAATATTTGACCACTGAACACTCGAAATCTTCCATCTTAGAACAAAACATCACAACCGGAGTCAGATGATAGTCTGAGAACAAAGTCTTCGATACACCCGTTAAAGAACCAAGCTGATCAGAACCGAAACGCCAGGCAGCGCACACCGAGGGTCCGGCTTCCCGAACCCGAAGCGTCGCGCTGGGCAGGGGCCCGCGGACCCCGGGAATGGCTGCTCGCGCTCACGAAAGGGGCTTTCACAAACAACCGAGAGACGAGCCTCGATAAAAATGGAGGCGGGAGTGGACTCGGGAAGAAGCACTCTCCGCGGAGAGATGCCAACGGCGATCCCAGTGGAATAAGTGTTCGCGCCCCCGGCCCGCACCCGGGCCCCGCGCGAGGCCGGAGCTCCGGGCGCCGCCGACTACCGGCGGCGTAGGGCTCGCCGTTCGCGGGAGTGGGGAGGGCCCGGGGGAGGCGAGAGCGGGGTAGGGGCTCGGAGTGGGCAGGGAAAGGCAAGGGGCGCTCGCGGGCAGCGCCCGATCGCGTGGAGGGTCCTGGCCCCCGACCCCGGCGCGCGGGTAGAGGGTGCGGAATGCAGCCCGCGCCCCGACTCACCGTCCAAGCAGTTGCCTCACCCACAGGGGTGGCCGCCCGCACCGCACTCAGACAAAGAGGGCGCCCCGCCCCATCTGCGCACCCGCCAATCGCAGGGCGCCCCGCCCCCAAGGGCCCCGCCCACGCCTCCCAGACCGCCACTCCTAGGACGCGACACTTCCCAGTCCGCCTTGGGCCCCGCCCTCCCCGCTCTGCGCCTTTCTCCTGACTGACGCACGCGCCAGAGCCACCGAGAGACGCAGCTTCCACCGCGCCTAGATAGGCCACGCCGCGTCCGGGTCTCCTACAGGCTGCACATGCCGGCGGCCTCGCGGAAGCTGCTGCGGGTAACTCGTACCTCCGGCCCTGCGGGCACAGCCCGAGCCCGAGTCGGGTGAATCCTCGCCCTGTTGCCTCCAGAAGTCACGCCTGCCGAGGCGGGGCCTGGCGTTGGCTGTCGGTGGTCGTCGTGTGTGGCGGCGACCTCCTCCCCGTCCCCTTACGCTGGGGTTTGCGCACTTCGGCAGGGCAGGACCAGCGGGGGCGGGAGGAAGAGGTGGCCGTCGCTGCTGCCTGCCGCACCCGCTGTCACCCCCAAAGAGTACTTCCAAGTGGCTCGTTGGCTGGGAGGACCGACCGGACCAAGCTGGTGCCCCGACTTTTGGGCAGGAAACGTGGTCTGGGAAAGACCCGAGGCAGAAGTGGGAGAGGATGTGGCAGTAATTCTGGGGATAGCTGGCCCCGGCGTCAGGGGCAGGGTTTCTACTCGGGAAAGGTGAGGTCAGCTTCCCACAGGGAACTCATCTGCCCCACACATCCCGGTGAGGTAGGGTCCTCTCTGCCAAGAGACTGAAGCTCAGGACCCAGGTTGTCCGATTTGGCCCTATTTTTGGACCATCCTAGATGGTTTTGGCCAGTTGCCAGTGTTAACATAATTAAACGAGGAGGCCATTAGGGTGGGGGTGGCTCTGCTGCCTTGGTAGCCCCCAGCTAGGCTTTCCAGTTAAGTTGACGGCTTAAGTCGTGGCCTGTCAAAGCCCTTGCTTTGCTTTTCCGTCTATAAAAACTAATATAGCTCCTGCTGGCAGAGCACTCCTAACCACTATTCCATCCTCTGTTTGCTCACATAAGCTCTTCATAAATTCTAACATGCCTCAGTTTACCTTTTAACAATGAGGAGCTTGAGCTCGGCAACGTTGGTCCCGGCAGAGAACTGATGCTTCTAAGATCTTCTCAGCACACCCTGCTTTCTTTTTCTCTTCCCAACTATTTCAAGGTCCATATAATCAAAGCTGTTTTTCCACTGCTGAGTTATGTTAGGGTCCAAAATCACTGAACAGTGGCTGCAGCCATGAAATTAAAAGATGCTTGCTCCTTGGGGGGGAGGAGGGGGGGAAGGGAAGCTATGACAAACCTATATCACGTATTAAAAAGCAGCGACATCACTTTGCCAGCAAAGTTTTGTATAGCCAAAGCTGTGACTTTTCCAGTAGTCGTGTACAGATGTGAGATTTGGACCATAAAGAAGGCTGAGGGCTGGAAAATTGATGCTTTTGAGCTGTGGTGCTGGGGAACTCTTGAGAGCCCCTTGGACAGCGAGGAGGTTAAACCTGTCATCTTACAGGAAATCAATCCTGAATATTCATTGGAAGGACTGATCCTGAAACTCCAATACTTTGGCCACCTGATGCGAAGAGACCCTAATGCTGGGAAAGACTGAGGGCAAGAGGAGAAGGAGGTGACAGGATGAGATGTTTGCATGACATCACTGACTCAGTGAACATGACTTTGAGCAAACTCTGGAAGATAGTGAAGGACAGGGAAGCCTAGCTGCAGTCCATGGGGTTGCAAAGAGCTGGACACAACTTAGGGACTGAACAACAACTTATTTTAAAAATGTTCATTCATAAAGATTAAAAGTATATTACAGTGAAATACCTGCATGTCTTTTGCTTAGTTTCAGCAACTAACATTTTGCTTTTTTTTTTTTTTTTAAGCAATTCAACAACTAGTTTTTGTGTGTGTGTCCAGCTCTGCCACTCTTCACAGGCATGGTATTTATTGAGTGCCTGTTGTATGCTAGGCAGTGTTCTAAGTGCCAGAGCTACATGAGTAGGTAAAACAAGCAACATTCCCAATAAGTCCCTTTTACCTGTGAGTGGGGAAAGCAGGTAGTACACAGTATCAATATGTGAATCAGAGTGTCCAGAGGTGGTGTGAGCCATTAAAGGTCCAGGTGGGCACCACTGCTACTCACAGTGTCCCTGGCTCATCCCCAGGTCCAGGTGGAGGCAGTTTTTTCCTGTATTTAAAATCCTGGGTTCTAATTATATAAACACATTTATTAGTTATATGTAATGATGTCAGAATAACAATGTCAATATTATTAACACTATGATTATTGAAAGTAGTCTAGATTTGTTTTGCACTTCTTCTTGCTGTTAGGATATATCCCATTTGGGGTATGACCTTAACTCTACAGTTTGACTTGTTTGCTTTTTAAAGTTACATTTTTAACATTTTGATACAATTTTGTTTTATGATTATGTAAACTTGGGAGGAAAGTCATTACCAACCTAGACAGCATATTAAAAAGCAGAGACATTACTTTGTCAACAAAGACAACATTACTTTGTCAACAACAAAGACATTACTTTGACAAACTTTGTCTGTCTAGTCAAGGCTATGGTTTTTCCAGTGGTCATGTATGGATGTGAGAGTTGGACTATAAAGAAAGCTGAGCATGGAAGAATTGATGCTTTTGAAGTGTGGTGTTGGAGAAGACTCTTGAGAGTCCCTTGGACTGCAAGGAGATCCAAACAGTCCATCCTAAGTGAGATCAGTCCTGGGTGTTCATTCGTAGGACTGATGTTGAAGCTGAAACTCCAATACTTTGGCCACCTGATGGAAAGAGCTGACTCATTTGAAAAGACCCTGATACTGGGAAAGATTGAGGGCAGGAGGAGAAGGGGACAACAGAGGATGAGATGGTTGGATGGCATCACTGACTCGATGGACATGGGTTTGGGTGGACTCCAGGAGTTGGTGATGGACAGGGAGGTCTGGCGTGCTGCCAGGGGTCGCAAAGAATCGGACACGACTGAGCGACTGAACTGAACCGAAACCCTATATGGTTTCAAAGTCCAGTACACGAAAGTGCATTCAGAAGACTTGCTTCCCTCCCTGTTCCCACCAGTCTCTTACCACGCTGCCCTATCAGTAACCATTTATCAATGCTATGGTTTCTGGCTCCATTCCAAAAAATCTGAACGTCAGTGAACAGTAGTTCTTTCCCACTGGCCCACATTTTGGCATATTCCTGTCAGTGTCCAGCCACCTCTCCTTTGCAGCATCTGGGCATGTCCCTTTCTCCTTTATGCAGCTGCCTTCACCTCCCTTGTGAATGTGCTGTCATGTATTCAGCCAGTCTGCTATTACTGGACGTCTCTTGCCATAAAATTAGTGCTGTAATAAGTAGCTTTGGTTAGGTCTTTTCAGTTTTGCCAGTTTAATTTTAGGATAGATTCCTAGAAATGGGCATTTGTATCTGTTTTTCTGTGTGTTGCCCAGTTCCCTTCCACAGGGTTGTAGGATCTTGTATTTCTGCTGGTGAGCTTTCCTTACAGCCTTGTGAACAAAGAATGTTGTCAAATATTTGGTATTCTGGCAATCTGAAAAGCAAGAAATAGCATCTTGGTGTAATTTCCTTTTGCATCTTTCTTGGAGGTAAGGTTGAGCATCTCTTCATATGATTAAGAGCCACTTTCACTGACTTCTCTGTGAACCTGCTTGTTGGTCTCTTCCCTCTCATTTTAGAAGCACTATAGAGTTAGACTGTAAAGAAAGCTGAGCACCAAAGAATGATGCTTTTGAATTGTGGTGTTGGAGAAGACTCTTGAGAGTCCCTTGGACTGGAAGAACAAACCAGCCCGTCCTAAAGGAAATCAGTCCTGAATATTCATTGGAAGGACTGATGTTGAAGCTGAAACTCCAATACTTTGGCCACGTGATGCAAAGAACTGACTCATTGGAAAAGGCCCTGATGCTGAGAAAGATAGAAGGCAAAAGAAGGGGACAACAGAGGATGAGATGTTTGGATGGCATCACCAACTCAATGGACATGAGTTTGAGCAAGCCCTGGGAGTTGGTGATGGACAAGTGTGCTGCAGTCCATGGAGTTGCAAAGAGTCAGACATGACTGAATGACTGAACTGAACTGAACTAATTATGTTAACCCTTTGTGACATACATTGCAGATTTTTAAAAACTTTGTTCTTAACACTAGGATTAAAAATTGCAAACACTTACAGTCTTTTTTGATGCAACTGACAAGTTATATAAGCAATTGATATGATACCAGAGAGATGGTATAAAGAGTAGACTCCAAATTCACTTTTAATAAATTATTTTATTATTATTTTATTTTTGGCTGCACCGTGTCTTCGTTGCAGTGCGGGCTTCTCTAGTGTGTGAGCTCAGTAGCTTTGACTCACAGGCTTAGTTGCAGTTTGCAGTATCTTAGTTCCCCACCTAGGGGTCAAACCATGGTCCCCTGCATTGGGAACATGGAGTTGTAGCCACTGAACCACCAGAGAAGTCACCAGGACTTCTTTATAGCATGGAGTACAAGTCCTTTTTTGGATATATATATTTTGCAAATATCTTCTCCCAGTTTATGCTTTGCCTTTTCCTTTAATTTTGAGGAACAAATGTTCTAAATCTTGATGAGTTCCTACTCATTGAATTCCTTCCTCAAAAATTCCTGCTCTTTGTGTTCTATTTAATAAATCTTCACCAAAGATTATTTATTTAATAAATCTTGACCAAAGTGAAGGTCAGTAGGTTTTCTCTTATGTTTTCTTTTAGAAGTTTCTGCTGTACATTTTGGTTGATGATACATTTTGAGTTAAATTCTTTAGATGGTGTGGGGCAAGGATTGAGATTCACTTTGTTGGCATATGGTTATACAATAATTACAACACCATTTGTTGAAAATGAAACCCCTAATTTTAAATAACCTTATGTACATTAATTTTATATGTGTTATGTATAACATAAGTTGTAAACACTTCCTCCAGTTCACCATTTGTCTTTTTATTTTGAATATAAAGGTGTTGGTCCTGCAAACTTTATTTCTGTGTAATTTATCATTTGTTTTCCCTTATTGTTGCTTGATTTCAAGCTACAGTAAAATTCCCCTAACTTCCCAGTTCTGGAGGAATCCACCCATGTTTTCACCCAGTACTCATTCGGTTTTGTTTCTGTACATTTAAATCTCCGTTCCATTTGGACTTTATTCTGCTAAGAGATGCAAAGAGTAAGTCTAGTTTTGTCTTTTTTCCAAAAGGCTATCTTGTTACCCCGCTACCACATAGGATGAGATTGGTCCTTTCCCCTGAATCTGAGGCCATCTTTCTATCACATTTCCAGTTGGCAGTGGTCTCCCCAGTCAATGTTCTGATGTCTGGAAGATTCACAGTCTGGCCCATGAGCACAGAAGAGCCTGCATACAGAATAATCCTCACAGAGTACCTGCAGTCAGGCCACCTCCACCTCCCCCCATGCCTTTGTGTTACTTCCAGGGAAGCCCAGGGGCCAGTGTCTGCCAAGCCCCAGGGGAAAGAACCAACCTCATCCTACGTGGTTGGGTGCTCTGGCGTGGCCTGCACTGTCCTCAGCCATCAAGGCCCTGTTCTCCACTCAGACCTGAGTTGCCTCCAAAGCCACGGAAACTTCAGGATGGTCCTGGCCCCTGGCTCTGGTCTCACACACCACTCCAGTCTCCCTGCTTCTCCTTGCATGGAGAGGCCATGGGTGTCAAGGGACAGTTTTTCCCCTACATTCATCATCTGTGAGGCCTGGGCTGTGGGATCCATGGAGGAGTCTCCCAGAACTCTGCCAGCACATGGAAATCATGGCACAGTTGTTACCAGAGAGCCACCTGGAGCCTGGGCCTAGGGGCCCCAACTGGCATTTTTCACCCAGGGAGCTCTAAGGCAGGGCAGCTTTGAGCTGTTAGGGCTGCTTTTCTGTTGTTCTCACGGAGTTGGCATTATTGGCTGAAGGCAGAAGTGTATGGATGTGGAAATCAGGAGCCAGGAGATTGTCCTCCTGATCTCTAATTCTCGAGGTACGTGGGAAGGGGTGAGGGCTCTGGGAATCTTGTGCAGTCATGGCAGCCAGGCTTTTGTTAGAACAAGGAGTTGAGGGAGAAGTCACAGTGCAGAGGAACTTTACGTCCATAAACCAAAGACCAGAGTGGAAGAAGGTGTGGAGGCCAAGCAGGGCTTCTAGTTTTTTGAAGGTATGAAAAGCTTTATTATTGACATAAAGGAGGTCTCTGAGGAGGGTAGAGAAGGCCTCTGGAACAGGTCCGAGGTGGCTTGAGAGCAAGAAGGGTCGGCAGCCTGGGCCTCTACTGCGGTCAGCAGGAGAGGCTGGAGGGATGGTCCCCGGGCACAGGTGAGGGCCTGGATGCTTTCAGTCTCCTGCTGGCATCAGAGGGCAGAGCACCCGGCTGGCTTTTCTGCTTTTCCAGATGTGGGCACGAAACGAGGAGGACGAGGCCTCAAGGTGCCAGCCTGCTAGTCACCACTCACCCTGATGTTTGATGAGAGACACACCATGTTTCACTCAGCTAATTCAGAGCTTTTTAAATGAGCTGTGTGGACTCTGCAGCCTGTAGCAGGTGAAACTGACAAGGGTGCCTTGGCCACTCTCAGTAAAACTTGTGACTCCGGAGGGGATGAGGGCATGCAGGGGAGGCCTCGTGTTGTGCCTAAGTATAGGGAGAGCCATCTAGAGACCTTGACTGGTATTTTGGGGCATCTGTGAGGCAAGAGATTCCTGGAGCTTTTTATGCCAAAAGGTGCAACTCTTAGGTGACAGCACAATTTGTAAAAATGTACAGATGAGGCTGTTTGTGAGTCAAGTCACTGGATGCTAAGACAACTGCCTGGTGTTTGGCCAGTCATGCTGACCCTCCAGTCTGGCCCTGTATCAGGGTTGTCCTGGTTAAAAATGAGGATCAGCTCCCCTCTGAGCTCCATCTTCCATGACGGTTGGCACTTCTCTGCCTATAGTCTTGGAACTCCCACTGCTGTTCCCCCGAGTTCATCCCACCCTGGAGCTCCCCAGGTGGACAGGGTCCAGCAGCCTGACATCTGGAAAGGGTCTGAGAATAGGTGAGGCTATTCCTCATGCAGGTGGAGCAGGCCAAAGGCCAAGGTTCAGCTCCATCCTGCACCAAGGCAGCTCGGCAGCCCCTAAGCTTGTTGGGTACTGCTTCTGTCACCCAGAGCGTAATGAGCAGCTGGGTACAGAGGGTCATGGGCTCAGGAGGTCCAGTTTCAGTAATTGCAGCTCTAGTGGCATATTGTATGGGGGAAAGAGGGCAGTTTCTTGCATCAGAAGCCCTTGGACAACTGAGTGCCATCATGAGTGGTCCAGAGACTCCAGGAGGCCTAGCAGGAGGTGGCTGAAGCCCCTTCCGTGGAGGAGTCTTGCACAAATTTGGTATTGCATCAATTTTAGCCTCTTGTTGGAGGGGTCTCCGACTCCATAGCAGAGGATGTGACAGCGCACCATGTACAGCAGGGCTGAGCGACACAGGCCAGCAGCAAGCCGGCCAATCAGTGACAGATTGGAGTAGAGGTGGACACAGATACTTACTGAAAAAAGGAATCATAAATCAAAGCCAGACTGGCAGAGGAGGAGCGTGAAGCCAGAGGAGCTGCCTTACAGTAAGAATAGGAGCAGTCTTGTCAGGCTGAGGCCAAGTCTGGAAACTGTATCCCATTAGGTGTTGCCAGGGGAGAGGGGGTGGGATGGCGCCCAAAGTGTAGGGGAGGCTATGACAGGGCCTCTGCAGGGCAGCAGGGACAGCTGCTTCATGGGGCCTTGGAGGAGACGCTAGGCAGCCCATGCCACGCGAGCCCATGGACTTGCCTGCGCATCCGAGTCACCCCTCCACCCTCTCTTCTCTTCAGCCTCAAACCACCTCTCCCTCCACATTTGCAACTGCTGGCCTTGCCTCTACTTCCTTGAGAACTCAGAAGCCAGACCTTCCCTTCCCTTCATGACTACAAGCCACTGCCTCCTTTCCTCCTGTAACAGTGCAGGAAGGGTCCCCCATCCTTCCAGGACATTCCCAGGTCAGGCCCTCCCTGGTGGCAGAAGTGTGGCTTCTGAGCTAAGTTCCCCAATGCAGGGAGTCAGGAGCCAATGCCCACCTCTTAGGGGCACCTAGGTGCCCTGTAAATGTCTGATGATGGATCCAGGAGCATGTGGAGAGGAAGGGAGGAGCATGTAGAGCAGCCCCTGGGGGTGAGGCCCAGGACCAGAGCTCAGGAACTGCCTCATGTACAATTGTGCTGCAGCCTGAGTGGGGCCACAGGGCCTGAGCCACCGCAGAGCAAGAACACATAACCACAGACTGCAGATGGACACCACGGAGAGCGGGAAGCAGGGAGGGTCAAGTCCCATTACCAGGTAGGATTGGGGGGGTGGGGAGGTTGACAGCAACCAGACCTGAAAACTCTCAACCTGACATTATGAAAAGATACCAGCCACAACCACTGACAAAGGACTCAGTCCCTTGACTAGTGAGCACACGGAGGTCTGTGGTTGTCTCAAAGCAAATGTCATTTACTTTCTTGGTTATGTTCCTCAACAGTAATAAACTCTATGGATGAGTGCACAGCCTCTATAATCCTTTCCCTTCTAACAAGTACAGCTGTCTCATAACAAACTGGAAAAACAAACAACAAAGAGAAATGAGCTCACAGGAGACAAGGGTGATGGCAGGGGACTTGGGAGAAGGAGCAGGACCACAGGACGGTCCCCAGTCTGTGGACGGTGGCCTCTGTGGACGGTGGCCTCGTGGGCGGTGACCGTGGGGTGGACGGAGTGAGCGAGAGCACGTCAAGTCTGGGGAGGGAGAGTGAGGCACAGCCAGGGGGTCAGGGTGAAGCTGCGAGGGGTTCACTCCCTGGTGTGGATCAACTGGTGCTTGGTCAACTTTGACCGCTGGCTGAAGGCTTTTCCACAAGCCGTGCAGTCGTAGGGCTTCACCCCAGTGTGGATCCGCTGGTGCTGGATGAGAACGGAGCGCTGGCTGAAGGACTTCCCACACTCACTGCACTGATAGGGCCTCTCGCCCGTGTGGATGATCTGGTGCTGGATGAGGTGCGAGCTCTGGCTGAAGCCCTTCCCACACTCGACGCAGGTGTAGGGCTTCTCTCCAGTGTGGACCTTCTGGTGGTGGATGAGGTTGGAGCTCCGGTTGAAGGCTTTGCCACACTGGTTACACTCGTGGGGTTTCAACCCATTGTGGATCCTCTGATGCTGAATGAGAGTTGAGCTCTGGCTGAAGGTTTTCCCGCACTCAGTGCATTCATAGGGCTTCTCCCCCGTGTGGACCCGCTGGTGCAGGATGAGGTTGGAGCTGCGGCCAAAGGTCTTTCCACACTCGCGGCACTCGTAGGGCTTGTCTCCCGTGTGCACACCCTGGTGCTGCACGAGTGCGGAGCTGTGGCTGAAGGCCTTCCCGCAGACGCCGCACTCATACGGCTTCTCCCCCGTGTGGATGATCTGGTGCTTTCGGAGCACCGAGCTGTAGCTGAAGGCCTTGCCACACACAGCACACACATGAGGCTTCTCCCCGGTGTGGATCCTCCGGTGCTGGATGAGGCTCGAGCTCTGGCTGAAGGCCTTCCCACACTCACTGCACTTGTAGGGCTTCTCCCCCGTGTGGACCCTGTGGTGTTTGATGAGGTTGGACACCCGGCTGAAGGGCTTGCCACACTCGCTACATGAGTAAGGCCTCTCCCCAGTATGGACCCTCTGGTGCTTCCTCATGTGTGAGCTCTGGCTGAAGGCCCTCCCACACTCAGTACACTCGAAGGGCTTCTCCCCTGTGTGGACCCTCTGGTGCTTGACGAGGTTGGAACTGCGCCTGAAGGCCTTCCCACAGGCATGACACACGTACGGCTTCTCGCCAGAGTGGATTCTCTGGTGCTGGATGAGGTTGGAGCTGCGCCTGAAGGTCTTCCCGCACTCACTGCATTCGTAGGGCTTCTCGCTCACATGGGACTTCTGGTGCTTTTTAAGGCTGGAGCTCTGGCAGAAGGCCTTCCCACACTCAGAACACATATGCAGCTTCTCCCCATGGTGGGTAAGCTGGTGCTGGAGGAAGCCTGTGTGTGTGCTGAAGAGCCTTCCACACTCGTTACAGATGAAGGACTTGTGTCCAGTGTGCCCTGTCTGATGCTGAGTAAGACCGGGGTCTCCTTCGAAGGTTTTCCCACACTCGCTGCATATGAATGGGCTTTCGGCCACGTGAAGTCCTGTGCAGCTGGGCAGGTCCAGGCTGCAGGGCAGGCTCCGTATGCCAAGTGGATGGGGCCTCCCCTCTGCAGGAGGCCCCTGACACTCCACTGGGCTTGGGCTCCAGCTGCAGCTGCTCTTGATGTCATCACAGTCCACCTCTCTCTCTCCTGAGGGGCTCCTGAGAAGCATCTGTGCTAGAGTGAAGGCTCCCTCCTGGTGAGGGCGGTGCATCTGCCTCTCATCCTCAGGGAGCCCGCAGTCTCTTTCTTCTACACCACAATGGAGTCCTCCAAGCTCAGGTGTCTGGGGAGCATCACTGCCAGAGCTGTCTGATATTTCTACCTGTGATTCCAAGTCCTCAGAAACTTCTTCCTTCTGAACAAACTCCTGGCCCTTAGTCCTGGTGTCCCAGCCTGAAATGACAAACAGAAAGTCACATGGCGCCCCCTCCCCAATGGTCTTCATGCTCTCTCCTTCCCTTTAGCCCATCTCAGCTGAAATACATCACAGAAGATGACCTCTCTGACCATTGCTCCCAACAGGGCTCCGTATCCCAAGGCTGGAGCCACGCAGGGGTGCTGAGTGGGTGGGTGAAGAGCACCCCACAGTACTCTCAGCCTCCTTGGGCCTGTTGCCCTCTGACCTGCCCGTCGGTTCAGGAATGATTTCCATTCGCCTACTGAAATTTCTAGAATCTCCCCCAACAGCATTTTGTCTCCCCACGTCACCTGGAGGCTTCTATTCTCCTCAACGCAGACCCAGCTGTGTCGTCTGCTCAGCCTGACTGCCCTGCACATGTGTCTGGTGGTGACAGTTTGCATTCCGGTCACCTGACTCATGGCCCAGCTGGAAGGCCCTGCACAGAGTCTGTGCCAAGACCCCCTCCATGGAACTTGACCGTGTGGCTGCACACAGTGAGGCAACCTGCTTCACCCTCCTGCTGACTGTCAGGCAGGCCTGTCATCACACCTGCAGGTGGGCTACCATCTTCTCCCAGGGCCCCAGCTGTGGGGCACCAGCGGGGCTCCCGCGGGGCTCCCATGTGTGATAGGGGCACAGTGAGGGCTTCAGGGACAAACAGGGTGGTCACTGCAGGAAACAAGGGTCTGGACAGGGTGGCCCAGGGAGCCCCGCCCTCTCTTGGTTGCACAAGAAGGGACATAGCTTTTCCATGAAAGGTCACAGAGGACCCATTCTGGGCTCTGTGGCTGCAGTCTCTGTCATAAGGTCTGCTCTGTTACAATCCTTAAAAAACTGAACTGTTCTTTGCTTGCAGGTCATAAACAAATGGTGAGCTGGATCTGGCCTGTGGGGCATGGCTCGCTGACCCAACTGAGACAAGATCATTGGTGTGGCTCCTGAGGGAGTGGAAATGGGAACTGCTTTGCGGGCCAGAGAGACTATTGGCCTGGAAGGATTTTACTGAGACGGGAAACAAGAGTGAGTCCTATGGGTGAGGGTAATGGCATTTTTTATTTGGTAGACTGGATACAATTCTCTGCAACATAAGAATTACTGGAAACAATAATGAAAGTTCTTTTTTTTTTGAAAGGAAATATAAAGTCAAAAATATGCTTTAAGAAAATTTTTCATTAAAAACACTGGGTTTAATGGTGAAGGAAAAGATGTGTAAACAAATGCACTTGTTTGCCACACTGCCCCCACAAGTGTGGCACCGACTGGCCCAGCCAGCACACAGCAAACCTGTTAGACTTCCCAAGAGGAAACAATGGAGGCCTGTATGATTAGCTGCTCCCAGGTTTGTGAAAAATGCCCCAGTGGAGCCATGCTCACAAGTCCTCATGTGGCTGTGGCTCTCGAGGGGCCCAGCAGAGACTCAGCAGCACCTGCCCCGCCACACGAGCCCCCAGCGGCACCGCAGCCTCGGCTGGGGGCTCCACCTCTCTCCATCCCCACAGGGGCTCTGTTATGTGTATTGAGGTGGAGTTAACAAAATAACTGTTTTAAATGAACACTTCAGTGGCATTTAGTACATTTACAATGTTGTGCAGTCAGAATCTGTATCTTGTTCCAAGACATTTCATTTCCATCACCTCAAAGCCCCAGTGCATTAGTCCATATCTCCTGGCCCCCAGCGCCTGGTGGCCACCACCTGCATTTTGTCTCCATGGATTTACCTCATTCCTGACCTTGCATGTGAATGAAATCATGATACACAACTTTTGATGTCTGGACTCTTCCTCTCAACCTAATGTTTCTGCAGGTTCAGTCACTGTGGCAGGTACCAGTGCTTCACTCCCTTATGGCTGAATAATATTCCACGGTACAGACACAACACATCTGGTTTCTGCATCCGTCCACTGAGGGGCATCTGGGTTGCTTACACCTCTTGAGTACTGTGAACAGTGCTATGAATATGACATACGTGTACTTGACGGGTATTTGCCTTGAATTCTGCGGGTATGTATCCACAGTGGAATTACTGCATCACACGGTAATGCCAGGGCTTCCCAGGTGGTGCTAGTGGGAAAGAATCCCCGCCTGCCAATGCAGGAGACATGTGTTCAATCTTTGGGTGGGGAAGATCCCCTACAGGAGGGGATGGCAACCCACTCCAGTATTCCTGCCTGGATAATCCCACAGACAGAGGAGCCTGCTGGGCTACACTCCATAGGGTTGCAAAGAGTCAGACACAACTGAAGTGACTGAGCATGCACGCATGGTAATGCTAGGTTTAAACTTTGAGGAACTGCCAAACTGTACTGCACCATGGCTATACCATTCTACATTCCCACCATTGTTGGTGTATAGAAACACAACTGATTATGTGTACTGACCTGTACTCTGCAATTCTACTGAATTCATTTAATATTAGCTCTAGCAGGTTTTTAATGGATTCTTTGGGATTTCCTATTATATATACAGGATTGTGCCTTATACAAACAGAGGTAGTTTTATTTCTTCCTTCCCAATTTGAATGCCTTTTTTTTTCTGGCCTGATTGCTCTGGTTAGAACTTCCAATACAGTACTGAAGAGCAGAGTTGAAAGCAGGCATATTTTCCTGATTTATGGGGAAAACCTTTTAATATTTCACTAATGTACATGATGTTAGCTGTTAGCTGTGGGTTTTTCATGAATGCCCTTTATCGTGTTGAGGAGGTTGCCTTGAATGGAGTTCTCAGTGTTTTCATTATGAAAATGAATTTGGTTTTGTCAAACACTATTTTTTTTTTTGCATCAATTGAGATGATTATAGCTTTTCCCCTTCATTTGATTAATGTGGTAAATGACACTGATTGGTTCTTATGTTGCACCACTCTTGTGTTCCTGGGTTACATCCCACTTGGTCATGGGATATAACACTTTTATTAATGCTGCTGGATTCAGTTTGCTAGCATTTTGTTGAGGGTTTTATATATACAGCCACAAAATGTCTCAATGCATAATTTTCTTTTCCTGTGGTGTCTTTGATTATCCTTCCTTTTGTATAGTTTGCAAGCTTGACAAAACAGCATACATCCTTCTTTAAATGTCTTGTGATGCCATTTGGCCCTGGTTTGTTAGTTTTACAAGTTACAGATTCAATCTTTAATTGTTATAAGTCTGTTCTTACTTTCTACCTATTCTTGAGTCACTCTTGGTGATTTGTCTTTTTAGGAATTTAGCTCTTTCATGTAGGTTATCTCATTTGTTGGTGTGCAACTGCTTTTCACTCTTTTTTACTTTTGTATAGTCGGTAATAACGTCCCCATCCCATTTTCACTTGATTTTCAGTGTGTTGCTTTTGTCATTTCTTGATCATTTCCAAAACCTTTTAAACACATTGATTGTCTTATCGCTATTCCAGTCTCCATTTCTGCTCCGATGTTCACTATTTCCTTCCATCAGCTCTGGGTTTCGTTTACTCTTCTCACAGACCCCTAGGATGTCAAGTTAGGTACTGCTGTAAGGCCTATCTATCCTCCTCCCAATACAGGCATTGACTGCTGTAAATTTCCGCTCTGGGCTTCCCTGCATCCTGTGAGTTCTGGGAGTTTGTGGCTTTGTTTTCATTTGTCTGTAGGTATGTTCTAACTTCCCTTGTGGTTTCTTCTTCGACCAACTGGTTAAGAGTGTGTGGTTTTACTTCAACAAATTTGTGCATTTTCCAGTTTTCCTGCAGTTATTGCTTGGAGATGATACTTTATATTATTTCCACATTGATTGAGACTGGTTTTGTAGTCTAATATATGGTCTACATTGAAGAATGTTTCATATGCACTTAAGAAGACTGTATCTGCTCCCTTGGACGGAGGGTATATCTATGTCTCTTAGGTCTATTAATTATAGTATTGCTCAAATTCCCTGTTTCATTACTAAACTTCTGTTTAGATGTTTTTCTTGACTTTTGGAAGTGAGGTATTAAAGTCTCCAACTGCTACTGTAGAAGCATCTCTTTCTTCCCTCAAATCTATGCCTGCTTCATATGTTTTGGGTTCTTTTCAGTGTTTATGTTTATCACTACTCTATCTTTTTGATTAATTGACTTGTTTATCAATATATATCAAACTGTGGTGCTGGAGAAGACTCTTGAGAGTCCCCTGGACTGCAAGGAGAACAAACCAGTCAATCCTAAAGGAAATCAACCCTGCATATTCATTGGAAGGACTGATGCGAAAGCTGAAGCTCCAATACTTTGGCCACCTGATGTGAAGACTCGACTCATTGGAAAAGACCCTGATGCTGGGAAAGACTGAGGGCATGAGGAGAAGGGGACAACAGATTAGATGGTTGGAAGGCATCAACTCAGTAGACAGGAGTTTGAGCAAACTCTGGGAGACAGTAAAGGACAGGGAAGCCTGGCGGGCTGCAGTACATGGGGTCGCAAAAGTCAGACATGACTAAATGACTGAACAACAATCTTCCTGATTAATTAACTATTTATCATTATATCCTTCTTTTCTCTTGTACAGTTGTTTGACATAGTTTACTTTGTCCAATATTAGTATAGCAACCCCAGATCTCTTTTGTTATTATTTGCATGGAACATATCTTTTTCACCTTTCACTTTAAGCTTAGTTTTTCCTTTGGAAGCCTCCTGAACTAAGCCTCCTGAAAACAGTATATAGTTGGGTCATACTTTTTTAAATCCATTCTGTCTGTATTTGCCTGTTGACATATCTGCCTGTTGACAAGAGTTTAAACCATTAACATTTAATTACTGACAAAGAAGGACTCACTTCTACCACTTTGCTTCTTAAATCTTTTCAATGTCTTTGACCTTTGTGTTCCTCATTTGATCTATTACTATCTTCCTTTGTGTTCAGTTTATTTTTTGTAGCATACCATTTGGTATTCTTCTTTATTCCTTTTGTGTATATTTTAAAGATACTTTCTTAGGTGTACCATGGCGATTATAATTAATATTCTAACATCCTAAAACAATCTAATTTGGCCCTCTCCCTTCAGCTTTTTTGGTCCCCTGCCCCATCTTTATCGAAATAAATTGCCGTAGAACATCATGTATCTTTTTATTTAATAAAGAAATTTACTTGTTTGGGGCTGTGCTGGGTCTTCAATGCTTTGCATCATCTTTCTTTAGTTGCAGGGGTAGGGGGTGCACTACTCTTTAGCTGCAGTGCACAGGCTTCTCATTGCGGTGGCTTCTCTTGTTGCAAAGTATGGGCTCTAGGGGCACATGGGCCTCAGTAGTTACGGGTTCTGGAGCACTGGCACAGTAGCTGTGGTACACAGGCTTAGCTGCACTGTGGCATGTGGGATCCTCCTGCAGCAGGGATTGAATCTGTGACCCTGAATTGGCAGGTGGATTCTTAACTTCTGGACCACCAGGAAAGTCCATCATATTAAGTTTAAAGTGCACCATGGGATGAATTGATACACATATATATGCAAATGATGGCCACCATAAGGTTAACTGACATATCCATCACCTTGCACAGTATCCACTGTGTGTGTGTGTGTGTGTGTGTGTGTGTGTGTGTGTGTGTGTGTGTGGTGAGAACTTTCAAGATCAACTCTCCTGGCAGTTGACAAGTACACTATACATTATTAACTACAGTCACCATGCTGTATGTTGAATCCTCAGAATAAAGCCACCAAGTTTGAACTGTTAACCAAAGCAGCCACAGCATCATACAGAAACTCCACTCCTATACAGATATGTTGCTACCTTTACGTTGTTGCAGTCACAAATGTATCCTTACATGTTATATATTAAGTAGTATAGGTTTATGATCATTTCACACATGTCTTTTAAATCATATAGGAAATAAAAAGTGAGGTTATAAACCAATACAACAATACTAGCTTTTATCCTAACCTATGTGGTTAATTCTATCAGAGATCTTTGGTTCTCTGTATAGCTTTGAGCTCCTGCCTAATACCCTTTCCTCTTAGCCTGTAACACTTCCTCTGACACTTCTCACAGGGCATGTCTGTTAGTGATAAACACCCTGAGCTTTTGTTTATCCAAGAATACCTTAACTTTGTCTTTACTCTGAAAGATAATTTTGCCAGATGTAGAATTCTTAGTTGGCAGTTTCATTCTCTAAGCAGTTTAAATATGTCATCCCACTGCCTTCCAACCTCCAAGGGCTGATGAGAAACTAGCTGTTCATCTTATTGAGGATCCCTTATACAAGATGGTTTGCTTCTCTCTTGTTGATTTCAAGATTCAATCTTCCAACAGTGTGATTATAATGAGTCCTGGTGTGGATCTCTTTGACTCTGTCCTACTGGGAGCTTGCTGAGCTTTCTAGACATGTAGGTTCAAAGCTTTTTTGCATCTTTCATCAGATTTAACATGTTTTCCGCCCCTTTCTGTCTTTCTCACCTCTTTCTTGGACTCCCATGTGTGTGTTGGTTTCCTTGATAGTATCCCACTGAGAGGGTTAACAGGCAGGAAGGCTAGGGGCCCCCAACAGAGGAAATAGGCTGCAAGTGTCAGACTTTGTTTCTCTCTCTCTTAAGCAGCAGGAGGAAACAAACTACAATTGTCAGATTTTTTTCTCTTCTCTATACAAAATTAAAAGGAAGTTTCTTTTAAAATTCTGTGTTGCCATGATGACACCTGAACTTAACTTTTCTCAAACCTGAGCTAACCAATGAGTTTTTCTTATGGAAATGTTTTTAAGATTAAGAAATGTTTTTCTTAACATTAAGCTATGTTAATGAACTATGTATTTACCTTAGACTCTATCTTTCTTCAAGTCGATTCCACCTAAGACTCAGAACCGATAATGGCTCAACAAACCACTATGTTTTACTCACGGAAATGTTCTCTTAAACTATGTGAATCAGACTATGTATTTGCTTGGAAATCTGCCTCTCTTCAAGATTCATGTCAGTTGTTTTATGGTCCAGGATGACTCACTTGTGCCAATGTTATCTCAAAACGCATGTTGTCGGTGAGGGGCCTGGTGCCACTCTGAGTTTTGAGACATTTCCTTTTAACAACTTGCTAATTCTCATTGGAGAAGACTCTGATGCTGGGAGGGATTGGGGGCAGGAGGAGAAGGGGACAACAGAGGATGAGATGGCTGGATGGCATCACTGACTCGATGGACGTGAGTCTGAGTGAACTCCAGGAGTTGGTGATGGACAGGGAGGCCTGGCATGCTGCGATTCACGGGGTCGCGGAGAGTCGGACATGACTGAGTGACTGATCTGACCTGATCTGAATAGGTATATAACTTCTTGCTAAAAACTAGCAAGGGAGCACTTTTTCTGCCCCCTTCTGATGTCTATATCAGAAGCCTTCTCTATCTCTTTTATACTTTAATAAATCTTTATTACACAAAAGCTCTGAGCAATCAAGCCTTGTCACTGACCGCAGATTGAATTCCTCTCCTCCAGAGGACAAGAATCCCAGCGTCTTTCACAGCTCTGCAACAACCTTTCACCACGAGTCTGTTAGGCTCTGTTCACTTTTCTTCAACTTTTTTCTTTCTGCTACTCAGACTGGGTAACTTAAGTTCACCAGTTCTATAGCCTGCTCAAACCTGCTATTGAAATCCTCCAGAAAACTCTTCACTTCAGTTACTTTAGTTCTCCCTCCAGGACTTCTTTATTTTGACTGCACCACGAGGTATCTGAGATCTTAGTTCCCCGGCCAGGGATCGAACCTGTGCTCCATGCAGTGTGAAGCAGAGCCTTAACCACTGGAGCACCAGGAAGTCCCAGCTCTAGGACTTCCACTCTGTTTCTCTTTATAATAAATAAAATGTGAATTGTATATTTACAACTATCTCTACTGACTTTTTCAGTTCGTTCATACATAGATTTTAGTTCCCTGTCCATGGTTTCTTTCAGATCTTTGAGCACATTTAAGACAGTTTATTTATAATCTGTTAAGTATCTGTGCTTTTTCAGGGACACTTCTGTCAATTAATCTTTTTCCCTTGAATGGGCCAGCTGTATTTTCTGCTTATTTGTATTCTTTATGATTTTTTTGCTAAAAACTGAACATTTAAGAATATTTACTGTGCTCCACTGGGACACTACTTCAGCACTAATTATTACTCTGCGTGGCTCCTGGCTTCCACAGATCGCAGAGATCAGCTGGAGGTGACACTACAATCTTCATAGGTCTTTTCTGAGTATACTTTCTATCCTGGGTTTCTATACATGGCTTTCTAAATTCCCTGACATACGAGGGTGCTTTTGAATGTCCTCATTTCTCCGCCCTTCCCTCCTGGGCTTTAGGAAGTTGACTGTACTATTAAGTGATGTCCCAAGTGCCTGTGGAAGTTCAGTTCATGTTTCTATGTTTTGAGCCCAGCACTTTCCACCAAGTAATTCTGAGTTAGGCAACACAGAGACAAACACTTTGATTCAACTCTTTTTCCAACCCCACACAGGGAAGAACAAAGTGATTTCTGAACAAGTTCTGCTCTGCTCCCTCTGGAAGCAGGCACCAGGTCCCACACTAGGAACACAGGATGCTCACTTTCAATATGCTGCTGAACCAGGAAGTATCTGTGAAGCTTTCCTTTTTAAGTTGCCTTTTTCTTGATTTAGCATTTGCTTGGTTGCTGTAAACCTGTTTTCTAGATTTCTGACTTTGTTGGTCCTGATAGCTTCTACTTGTTTTTGTTTAATAGTTTATGTGAAGAAATGGGTGTCTGGAGCTGCCTATTCCACTATTTTGCTCTATAGTGGCTTTTAAAACATGAGCTACCATCAACCTGTGTTTTACCTGGAGCAAGGGTCTTGATCTAACTCGCCATTCTCTGCTTGGCACACCCTTGGTCATCTGACAGCAAGTTTTTCCCTCAGAGCCACTTCTTGGCCCCATCATGCCTCTCATCCTCTACCCATCTCATCCTTCCAACACACCTATGACCATCTCTGCCCTTAGCCCAACCTTCTCCGGCCACACAGAGTCTGCCCACGATACTCTGCCCACATGTCCTCAGTATAATACTTCCCATGTAGGTGTATTCTTGTAAAACAGCCATCATCAGATCCCAGCAAGGAAAGCTAACAGTGAGTAATTCCTGATCCCTGCTGAAAGGGCCACAGAAGAGGCAACTTGGTGAGGTGTCTTCACGAAGGACTGTCTGGAATCTAACAGGGATGGGAGCAGCTGGGCAGTGTGAATGCAGCCAGGAGGGAACAGGGCCAAGGCCTGGAGGACTAGGATTAGACCTGAGGGCAGGACTACCACCAGTCTGGCAAGGAAGTTAGGCAGGGCTCAGCTGGTGATCATCATGTCACACCCTCTATTTCAGGTGAAGAAACCAGAGTCCTGCTCAGGGCACCAGGGCACCCAGGTGCCAGGCCAACTTCCTCTCTGACCTCCAGCCTTGGCCCTGCAAGTCCACAAGGCATTCTGCCCCAAATGCTGACAGGACACCTCCAGAGGCAAGTGCAGGGGAATGTAGACCAAGTCTCCCCAGAACAAGGGCATCAGTGGGGAATGCACACCCAGTACCTGGCTGCTGATGGTGAGGGGAGGTGGCTCCTGGCTCAGCGTCACCACAACAGAGGGAACCATGAAGTGCAGATCCAGGGTGGGTCTCGGCAGGAGCATCACTCCACAAAGGCCTGGGCTCTAGGGGTCCAAGGGGATGGTCCAGGAACTGAGAGCTCCACTGCTGCCTCTTTAGAGCATACTCTGAGGCTGGGCATGGCTGGGACCTGGAGACCAGCAAGGACACAGGTGAGTGTGCAGAGGGGGTAACTCCAGCGGTTCACTGGCACACCAGGCAGGGGTCACTTCCTCCACCCCTCACCCTGAGACCTCAGGAAGGCCTGATGATTGATATCACATTCTCTGATGCTGGAACAAATGGAGGTCAGCCAGCCAAGGAGACACAGACTCACAAGCCAGGGCCACAGGTGAGATACTGACCACAGAGCAAGGTGACCCACAGTGCCTGTGAGCACACCCGGAAGGGCCCAAGATTGCCATGGTAAGAGGAAGCAGCTCTCATGGCGCCTGTACCTGCTGTGAGCCACCCTGGTCCTGACACAATGCCCTGAAAGTGGACCAACTGACCTTCACAGGCAGCAGCAGCTTCAGAGGCCAGGCTGCCAGGGGAGCCTCACCACCAACACATGGAGTCATCACAGTGTCACTCTATTGGCCAGCCTGAGTTCTGCCACCCAGCAGCATCCGCAGTGGTTGTCCCCACCCCACCCTCCTGGGCTGTCCTCCCACTGCACCAGTGGCTGGCTCCCTCCCAGACTCCTCCTTAGCTCCCTCTTCACGCTGGTGTCCCAGGATTCACTTCTGCATCCATATCAAATTCCCTGGCTAATCTGTCCAGTCCTGAGGTACCAACATCCTTTACCCCATGCAGACTCTGAAGACTGGCCTCATCTCCAGCTCTAACTGGTATCTCCAAGTAGGGAGGCATGCCCAATCAGGCACAGGACGGGACCCCATGTGGACAAGTTACTGATTTTCTCCCCCTCCCTACTGTCCTGTCTCTGAGCATATGCACCATGCCCTGGCCAGCATCCCACCTAGGAGGGGGCAACATCCCTTGGCCCCTGATTCACACCACACCATAAGCAGGTAGCACTGACCCCTTTGTCCTTCAGTAATGAAGACGAAGCAGGAAATGTTGGCAGACGCTGCCTCCCAACCCTTGGACTGACTTTCTCCTCTTGGACTCATGCTTTCAGTGTTTCCAAAACACCCACTACATGTCAAGGTATTCTGAGGACAGTGTGACCATCACCCTCACGGATTTCAGTGGGGAGACAGGTAACAGCAAACGCATCAGTGAGACGGGCAGGTGCGCTGGGCACAGGTAGCAGAGAAGGGGCAGAGCCTGGGGCAGGTGGGCATTTCAACCAGGTCCTGGCTGGAAAGGCAGAAGAAGGCAGGGGTGAGACAGGACAGAGGTGTGAACACAGCTCAGAGGCAGTTCCTGGGGGAGGCGGGGGTGCACAGACTGGAAAAGGCTTTGACTACCTGAGGAAAGTGAGGCACCAGCCGCATTTCTCCACTGGGAGGCAGAATTAATGAAACATCTCAGGAAGATTCACCTGGCGTGGCCGCTTGGAGAGACGGTGCATAAGCAGGGAGAACACTGACTCAAGACACTCATCCATGCAGCAACAGAACAGAGCAGGGGGAACCTTCACTCTCTCTCTCCCCATGGGAGAGTCCATCCTTTGTAGTATTTATTCAGTTCATTTTAAAATCTTGAGGTTATCATCACTGCCTCTGAACAGGGGCACAGTTACATGGCTCAAAATTCAAAAGGTTAACGAGAACATAAGGTGACACATCCCCCAGCCTGCCACAGTGCCCATTCCCAGTTTCCAGCATGCCCATCCTGATTACTCTAAGCTTACACAAGCAAACATGAGTATTTTTTCTTTGTCTTTTTATTATAAGTTACACCAAAACTATGTCATTTTACATCTTGTTCTTCTCACTTTAGTATTTGTGGGATCCTGTCCAGGAGGTAGCAGGATGCTCCTCCCCATCCATGTCTACATCCTAATCCCCGGGACCTAAACTATACAGCAAGAGAGATTTTGCAGAGGAAATTAAGGCTACAGGCCTGAATTACCTGGTGGACCCAATCTAATCACGCGAGCCATTGCTGACTCGGATGCATGGATCGTGTGCAAGGAGTGGGGTCTCCAGGAGATAAGGACAGTCAGCAAGGAAAAAGCAACCTCAGGAGTTGGATTCTACCAAAGAGCTTGGAAGCTGATTCTCCTGGCTAAAGGCTCAACCTGGTGCTAAGTAAATACACAACTGTGAGGATTACTAGCCACTACTCCACGGCAGACGGCCACAGGATGGGCCTGACCCATGCTCAGTCCCACTCCCCTGAGGGAGAATAAATCCTTCCCCGTCCCGTGAGATCCCTCTCCACCCGGAGGGCGAATCCACCACCGAATGTGCCAGAATCGGGCGCCAAGCGGCAACCCCATTCATTTCTCCCCCGGCTCCGGACAGCTCTAACGTTCGCACCAATTCCTGAGGCCCTTCCTCCGCCCCAACCACGCGCGACAGAACAGCACAGCACACCTGCCGGTCGCTCTGCGGCTGCCTCGCCGAGCGGTCCCGCCGCCCGGCTCCAGGGCAGGGATTGCTCGGCTCTGTCGGGCAGCGTCCACAGGGCGTCCCTCACACGCCCTCCCGTCTGGGGCCCTCCGAGGCTGCAAGCCGCCCACGATTCCACGGCCCCACGCGCACCCGAGACAGGCCTCCCGGGGCCAGCACCCACCGCCGGTGCATCGGAGTCATAGGTAGAGCGATCAGCAACTCGAAGACGCCACAGCGCGAACAGCCGCCGCCTAGAGCGGCTCGGGGAAGAGCGCAACGAAGAGATACCCAGGCGGCTCGGCCTCGAGGTGCTCCGGAAGTCCCGCCTCAACTTCCGGCTTGCGGACCCGCCAGCCCTACCCAATGTGGCTGCTCTAGGCTGAGGGAGGAGAAGTGACTCGGCGGCTCCACTCCTGACCCGGGACCAGCCCTCCCCACGCCTCTGCGAGGTGCTGGGAACCCTGGGAGACCCGCGGATCAGGGTTGGTGCAACAAGCCATTATAAATGCAGGAAGGACTAGGGACTTAGATACACAGGTACCTGCAATCAAAACAGGTTTTGGTTGATAAAAACATGCTGCATGAGAAGGAACATTCCCTCCATCAGTAAATGATCGCCTAGGTGTCAAAAGGCTCATTAGTTACATAGATAATACACATTTTGTGGGACTATCCATGGAACATCTACATAAATTGACCATACAGTTAGACCTTGCTGACAAAAGACACGCAGGTGAGAGTTGTTAGTTTTGTTTTGTTATCTTTATTTTTATTTGGCTGCGCTGGGTCTTAGTTGCAGTATGTGGGATCTAGTTCCCCGACCAGGGATCGAACCTGGGTCCCCTTCATTGGGACCGCAAAGACTTAGCCACCGGACCACCAGAGAAGTCCCTGAGTTAAGTTTTATTTGGAGGAGAAGGGGACGACAGAGGATGAGATGGTTGGATGGCATCACCGACTCCATGGACATGAGTTTGAGTAAACTCTGGGAGTTGGTGTTGAACAGGGAGGCCTGGCGTGCTGCAGACCATGGGGTCACAAAGAGTCGGACTCGACTGAGCGATTGAACTGAACTGAAGACAGCCTGGGAGACAGCACTTCAGATAGCTCTGAGAAACTGTTCCAAAGAGTTAGGGGGGAGGTCATTATATGTGTGACTCTGGTGAAGAGGGAATACATGTAGTCAAGCACATATTTTTTTGCAGACGGTTTCTGCTAGTCATGAGGAGCATCGGTCACCATGAAGGATTTTACTGCTTTCCTAGCTATGAGGAGATATAAGAATTGGGCTCAAAAAATTGGCTCCTGAAAATATGTAATTGTCTGAAGACTGTTCTGCCTTTTTTTTAACCAACTTTATTTATTTATTTTGTCTTTGCTGGGCCTTTGTTGCTATGCAGACTCTCTCTAGTTGTGGCAAGCAGGGACTGCTCTCTAGTTGCGATGCACAGGCTTCTTATTGCCGTGGCTTCTCTTGTTGTGGAGCACAGGCTCTAGGGCACTCGGGCTTCAGTAGTTGTGGCACATGGGTTCAATGGTTGTGGTTACCAGGTTCTAGAGCACAAGGTCAATAGCTGTGGTGCACAGGCTTAGTTGCTCTGTGGCATGTGGGATCTTCCTGGATCTGGGATCAAAACTGTGTTTCCTGCATTGGCAGGCAAATTCTTTATCACCGAGCCACCAGGAAAGCCCTTTCTGCCATTTTTTCCCAGACCACAGAGCACCTCTTTTCTGCTCTCCACCCTCATCTTATTTCAGGGGGTGCTGAAAGCCAGCAGCTGCAGCAACAAATGGTTTAATCCTTGTAGAGCTAGGTGGCAAGTGCAGATTTGTAGAAGACAACACAAAGAATACAAATATTTTAAAGTATGCCTTTTAAACTATCAAAATTAGACTAGAAATATGTAATAAAAAGTTGACTCCCAAAACTCTAACTGTTGGAGTTTATGAAACACTGTCTACAAAACCTTTGGATGAAAAGTGATACCAGCTGGAAAATTACAGACTATTTATAAAGCAATGAAAGCAAAACACTTTATTCTCACATCTATGGAACTCAGTGTAAAGTATAAAATATAAACTATCCACTGAGTATTTTCCAGACAAAAATATATGAATATATCACCTTAAATACTTTTTCTTTATTAAAGAAGGCAAAAGCATTTATCTTAAAACTTAGAAAAAGGAACATTTCTATGCATTGGCAATAAGCAATCAGAAAATGTAACAAAAAATGAAATCTCTTCTACAGACAGCAAGACACTCTGAAATACTGGGGAATTAACAAAGGGCACTCAAGACACTCAAAGAGCACTCAAAGACTCACGGTGGGACATTGCTCAAATGGAACTTAATACATGGCAACAGTAGCTCGACCATAAATGGCAAGACGGCGGGTTGTTCAGTGGAAAGTGTTGAGAAAACGGCCTCCCTCAATGGAGAAAAGCAAAAGCAGACCCTGATCTAACAACACACACAGCTGCTGCTGCTAAGTTACTTCAGTCGTATCTGTGGTCTCTAAATGAACTACAAACCTACAAATGGAGAGCAAGGAATGAGTAAAATACAAAGGAAATATTTTTCAGACCCTAGGATGGAAGGGATGCTCTGACACCACTTCATATGACTGGGCTGGAAATGCTAGGAGCCTAGGTAATGCTGGTCAGCACTTGAAGTTCAAATATTCTTCTCTCACGTAAAGTCACAAGTCTGTATGGCAGTTTCCCCTAGGCAGTAATCAGGGACCTGGGTTCCCCCCCTGAGGATTTTCCACTGGCTAATTCACAGGGAAGAGAACGGGTAACAGGGATAAGGAGCTGCTTCTCCACTCTTCCTATGTGGTCCCTGCTGCAGCAAGATGCAGCCCCTTCCAAGAGAACAAACCAAGTCCCATCCAGTCCCTGAAGCAGCTCAGCTGAATCCCTCTGGACAAGGTGCAGCTTCTCCTGGTCCTTTAACTAAAGACGACCTGGCCTGTGTCTTACACCCAACTTGCAGTGTGGAGAAGGAGGAGGATGGCAAACAGCAGCATCCAAGCTGCCTGCTGTGTCCAAGGGTTAGTCTGTTGCGAGGCTGCTGTGCATATGGCGTGGATACTTTAAATGCAGTGATTGCACACACGTTAGTGAGCTGAGCCGTTGTCTCTGTGCAGAGTGTTCAGCGTCCCCTGTGGGCAACTTCACATGAGTGCTGGAGGCCCTCTCCTGGTGGGGAGGCATCCCCGGGACAGCACCCAGTACCCATACTCAGCTCCAGGAGGAGAGCTATGGGCCCTGTGCCTCACCAGGTCTGACTTGGCTCTCCGGCACCTTCACTGTCCATGACCTACCCTCATACCCACCTGAAGAGTGAGGCAAGAGGCTGCACTGGCCAGGACTGCCCAGATGTAGAGGGGCCACTGATTGGCAGTTGGGAGCTGGGTTAGCTTCCATTTAGTTCCACGTGCAAAGTCCCCATCTAGTCATGGGTTAAAGCCCGGGGTCCCCTGTCTTGTGTTCATTGCTTTCTATGTGCCTGCTCTCCTCCTGTCTCTCTCCAGCTCATGGTACCATGAGACCACCTGCAGTGCTGGGCTTGCTGACCACACTTGGTCAGTACAAGTCACAGGCCACAGGCACTGGGAAACTCCCTGCCAAGCTGTGCTCTCCTCCCCCTGTGCCTACACCTGTCTTCCTGCCACCTGAGTCTCTCTAGGGGGCCTCTGCTGAAAGTGGCAAGAAGGAACCAATCCTCGCCAACAGTCCAAACAATTCTGAACCAGCTTCTCTAGGGTGATAGTTATAGTCGTAACTAGTCTACTCCTAATATATCTCAAGCAAGGGTCATATCAAATGTTGTGCCATACATAGCAAGGGTCACCAGCTTCCACCTGTAACACTTCTGCCCTCACTTCAGTTCAGTTCAGTTCAGTCACTCTTTGCAAGTCCGACTCTTTGCAACCCCATGGACTGCAGCACACCAATCTTCTCTGTCCATCACCAACTGCTGGAGCTTACTCAAACTCATGTCCATGGAGTCGGTGATGCTATCCAACCATCTCATCCTCTGTCATCCCCTTCTCCTCCTGCCTTCAATCTTTTCCAGCATCAGGGTCTTTTCCATTGAGTCAGTTCTTCACATCATGTGGCCAAAGTACTAGAGCTTCAGCTTCAACATCAGTCCTTCCAATGAATATTCAGGACTGATTTCCTTTAGGATTGACTACCCTCACTGCCTGACTATTAAGCCAATTGCACATGGAGTAGGTTCTGTTTCAGCACCAACCTACTCTCAGGTATCAAGTACTGGATTAGTTAGAATAAAGTTCAACTGATGTAAAGTGGCATCAGTGAGGCAGAGGGCTGTTTGTGCCTTTTCAGGGCTGTATGCCTGAAGAGGGAGGAGCATGGGCCCCATCCTGCCCAGAGCTCAGTCACTGTTTCAGCCAGTGGGAACAGGACAAGGTGAGACCCTGAAGACCCACAGGTTCCTTCTGCCTGTGGACCACAGGCCACATCTCACAGCATCGCCCTTGGAAACATCACCTTTGCTTGGATGGGCAAGTGTCAGGTAAAATTCCACTCTGAAAAGGACAGGGAGAATGAAAACGCAGTGAGGAAGATGAGCAGGCCCTCCACATCCACCACAGGGGAAATAACATGGTCCACACAAAGCCAGGCAGCAGCAACAGGAAACAGAAGATGAAAAACAGATAGATATCCAAGACAAAACCCACAAAAATGGGCCCAGCGAAAGGACATTTGCATAGACCGTGGCTGATACTAAGATAAAAGGTAAAGGTCTGTGGACTGAATCAGCACTTTTGTTCAGCAATTGATAACCATCATTATCTCTGTGTATTAATTACAGTTTTAAGAAATGTCAAAGCTATTTGTGGTAAAGTGTGCTTAGGAAGAGTATCACCAAGAGGTGGACTTTCCTACAAGCTTTTCAAAATTCTCCAATGAGTAAAGACCAATACAACCTCCAGATGTACAAGAGCCCGGGAGATAAGGCCTGAGCCATAGGTCAAGTCAATGTAAGGAGCTGCTACTGCTGCTGCTAAGTCACTTCAGTCGTGTCCGACTCTGTGCGACCCCATAGATGGCAGCCCACCAGGCTCCCCCGTCCCTGGGATTCTCCAGGCAAGAACACTGGAGTGGATGGGAAGGTCCGTTAACTTCTAAGAGAAAGTTTCTTTGATAGCAGGGGAAGTGGAAAAAACTTATTACTGAAAAGTGCCTGAACAGCTCATACTGCTCACTCAACTGCATTCTCGCTCTGCCTCACTCACAATGCACTGCCCATTGTACCCACTCCAGGTTCCACTCATCTGTCCCCTCCAAAGGGTATGCACACGTGGTGCCAGCTTCTCATCAAATTCCCAGAACCACTTTCAGTTGCCAGACTTGTTTCCAGAGCTGCCTGTCAGGTACTGTTTCTGCTGAATCTCTCATAACCTATTTCAGCCATTTTGATGCTAATCTTTCCTCCACAAAAAAACTAGAAGGCAGTACCATAGAAAGTTCTGGAGAAGGATTCTGATGACATGGGAGGGAACTCACATGAGGAACCAGGGCAGCAACTCTGAAGACTGTGCTCAGGAAATTAGCTCCCAGGAAGCGAGCAGCACCTCAAGCACCGGGCAGCAAGAACACAGGCACCGAGACACCGCTGGACCACATAGCCTGGGGGAGGGGAAAGCATGTCTGCAGCTCATAGTCAGGATCCAAAGCCGACAAACTCCCTACACAGCAACCTTAACCAACCCATGGGAACCAGCTGGTACCATGACTTCACCAGGAGGACCTGCCTCCCCCACCAGAGTCTCTCAGTAAGAGGTGCCCACTCACCTCCTCTCTCCCAGAAGTGGATGGAGAACACACCAACACAATTTGTCAGCTTTTTCCCAGCCCCTTGCCAGCCTGTGTCCACCCAAGTTCAGCCTGTAGTAAACCCCAGTTTACAGGAGTCACTTGACTTCTCAGCAGGATGTCAACAGTTTGAATTTACACTGAAGCCTCACCTCATTTCTTAACAAACTTTGCAATGTGCCTAAGACTTCTCAACCAAAAAGGGACAACCCCTTTGAAGTTAAAGTTATCACATCCCTCACAGTAGAACAAAACATTTTGAAAAGGACCTAAAAGCAAACAAATAAGAAAACCCCAGGACTTCCCTGGTGGTCTAGTGGTTAAGAGTTTGCCTTTCAATGCAGGCAGTGTGAGTTGAATCTCTAGTCTGGGAGCTAAGATCCCACATATCTTGAGGCCAAAAAACCAAAACAAAAGCAGAAGCAATACTGTAACAGCTTGAACAAAGACTTTAAAAATGGTCCATATCAAAAAAGAAAAAGAAGAAAACCCCACTCCAGTTCCATCATGCTTGAAAGTCCATGGATCCCAGTTACTTTTCTTGAAGCTGAAATAGATGATGAAGATGAAAGAAAAAGGCAGGGGATAATGAAACACCTCACTGTACACTAAGACCTGGTGTTGTAAAAACATGATCTAAGAAAATATATTTGAGTTGAACTGCGTTCATTTAAAACACTCAAACAGAGAGCTAACCTCTGAATCTGAAGGAAGGCATGCTGCCCTGGAATGTTTACCATGTAATCTGGCAGCCTGCCTTCAGTAAGCAGCACACTGACAGATAGTTTAATTCCTTAAGGGTTGAATCTCCAAAATGAAAGTCATAAAGTGAGCTTTCTCATTAGTAGGGCTCTGCTGCTGTGAAATAAGGAAGAATTTGTGACAGAATGAGTCACTCTCCACAGTGCAACTTCTTCTGCTGCAGGAATGCTGCCTGTGCACCTAACAGTTTCCCACAGTCATCATATAGATGGGCTTGCTCTCCACTGTGGAGTCTGTGTGCTTCCCTATGATTAATAAGACCTCTTCTCAGACAGAAGGTTTCCCCACACCTACTACACATGTAAGGTTGCTCTGCACTGTGGGTTCTCTGATGTTGAGTGAGGTGACAGCTTTGTTGGAAGGATCTCCCACATTCAGTGCATTTGTAGGGCTTCTCTCCAGTGTGGATTCTCTGGTGCTGGAGGAGGGATAGGCGTGCCCTGAACACTCTCCCATACTTGGTGCACATATAGGGCTTCCCTCCATTGTGAACCATCTGATGCTGAGTAAACTGAGAATGCTGGCTGAAGGCCTTGCTGCACTTGCTGCATCAGTAAGGCTTCTCATCAGTGTGGACTTTGAGATGCTAAACGAGGAGGGGGAAGATATGGAAGGCCTTCCCACACTCACTGCATGCATAAGGGCTCTCCCCAGCATGTATTCTTTGATAGTGGATGAGATGTGTGCTCTGGCTGAAGGCTTTTCCACAGTCACCACATTCATAGGGCTTTTCCCCTTTGTGTGTCCTCTCGTACTTAATGAGGGTGATTATCTTTCCAAATGTCTCCATAATTGTCACACTCGTGGGGCCTCTCTCCAGTGTGAACCCTCTGATGCTGCACCAGGGAGGAGAGCACACTGAAGTCTTTGTCATACTCACTGCACTTATAGGGCTTCTCACCACTGCGTGTCCTCATGGTGAATGAGACTAAAACTCTGGTTGAAGGCTTTCCCACGCTGTCACACTCATAGGGCTTCTCTCCACGGAGAATTTGCTGATGCTGAATAAGGTGTCCCTTGTGGCTGAAGGTTTTCACACACTCATCACACCCGTAAGGATTCTCCCTGGTGTGAATTCTGTGATGTGGAATGAAGCAAAGGTGAGCCCTGAAGAGTTTCCCACACTCACTGTAGACATAAGGCTTCTCTCCAGTGTGGACCTTCTTATATTGAATAACCTGTAAGCACTGAAGGAAGGATTTTCCACATTCATTACACTCATAGGTTTTCTTCATGTCTGAGTTCTCTGCTGTTGGATAAGAGAAAATCATGTACTAAAGACTTAACCACACTCACCACAATCATGGGGCTTCTCTTCAGAATGGGTTCTCTGATGCTGTCTCCAGAAGTCCTCTCCACACTCCACACGTGTGTATGACTTCTCTGCACTGCACACCCTCTAATGATGGATCAGGTTGGAGACATAACTAAAGGCTTTTCTGCCGGGGTCCAGCCCCAGCAGGATCCAGGGGTACCCTCAGGATGACGGCATAGGTGAAAGGATAGCAAAGCAAAGAGAACAGAGGCTTGATCTTCCTTGATTAACACAGAAAGCCAATAAAGCTCCTATGTTCCAAGGAGTCACCCTGAAAGAAGAACAGAGAGAGAAAAGGAGAGAAAAGGAAAAAAGAATGACACGGGGAGACCAAGCTTCAGTGAGCGAGGCCCATAACTTTATTTTCAAAAGGAACTTTTATATCTTGACTTGTACATAGAGGGAAATGAA
Organism: Bos taurus; assembly: GCF_002263795.3. NCBI lineage: Eukaryota > Metazoa > Chordata > Mammalia > Artiodactyla > Bovidae > Bos > Bos taurus. The sequence goes on from NC_037341.1 coordinate 283,787, forward strand.
AGATGCAAAGTCATACAGAGTCAGCCCAAATATTACATCTGTTTTGTCTTTATTGAAACCAGGATTTTTTCTGCATACCTTTCCCGTAAATAATGTTGTGTACATTATCTTCTGGCCTTGGAGGCCTGTGAACATTTTATGACCCTTGTTTGATAAAGGCTGCTCAACCAGAAAACTTATTTTCCCTTGAGGTGTTTTTTCTTTATATTTCTAATCTATGTCAGCCTCAGAAAATGCTCAACAGAGTTACATTCTCACGGAGCAAAGGTGCACTGAGTTACAACAAAGAAAGAACCAATAGGCTCAAAGATCTGATGTGGTTAATTCCAAGGCTGCTGCTTGTTTTTCTTACATTCCAACCATGTTAACCAATGCACTCCCAGGTGCACAGTGGATAAGGGATATGGGCACTTGGCAGCAAGCATTGGCTCAACAATGAAATCCTACACCAGCACTACTCTAATAGTTTTTACCTCTTTGAAAGGCTCTATATTTTTAGAATGTTTTAGGCTTCCCGAGTCTCTCACGGTGGGGAGTTGTGAACAATCACATGCGTAGCTGCAAGAGTCTAGATAAACCTGTCAGGCAAGCTAGAAAGCCATCAGAGGGGTTTGAATTGAAACACTCCTATTATGCCCAGGAGACTTATTAACTAAAGCCCTAAGTTGACTTTTTCCAGAGAAAGGTGGTCGGGGATAGCCCCCTGTTAATGTCAGAAGAGTTAGTGAAAGGCATAATATAATAAACAGTAGACAGATTTTGGTTTCCGGGTACATGCTTGAGCGGGTCCAGGGAATCTCTCAAGTCCTGATCCACCTTTGCCTGTCAGGTCTCTTCCACATGACCTTTGTCATGGGTGGGATCTCCCATGGTGGCTCCCGGCACCTTTCCACGCTGACTGCACTCACGGGGCTTTGCCCCAGAATGAACTGTAAGAGGCTGCATGTAAGATGGGTGTGTACTAAGAGCTTTCTCATGTGTGTCACACTCATGGAGTCTTTCTCCAGTGTGAGTGTTACAGTGAATTCTCTGGTACTCTGAGAAAAGCTTTTCCATACACAGCACAGTTTTCAAAGGGTTTTCTGGACTGTTAATGCTCTGGTTCTCACTGAAAACTGAACTCTGCCTGGGCACTTTCACAAACACATCTGCATGACAGGCTCATTCTCCTACACAGACACTCTGGAGGTTAAGGAGGTCCACAGTTGGCTGCAAGTTTTCTCCACATGACATACTCTGGGGGAGACTCTCCCTGAAGATGGCCTGCAGTTTTTGTCAGGATTCACATCTGCAGTGCAGTCTTCCTCAGCAGCACTGAGCTCTGGGCCTCTCTCCTCTTTGGAGGTCCTCACACCTGCCACTGTCACTGGCCTGAACTGGGTCTTCTGGGGGAATTCCTCCTTCAGTCCCTCTACTGGAGGGTTTTCCCACCAATTCTGTATCCCTCCCTCCATTTTAGATATCTCTCCAAAATCAGATCCCTTGGAAATACTCAGGACATGTAAGACATGTCCTGATTTTGTTCTCTGGAAGTCCACTTTTTCAGAAATTTCCCACTTTGGAGTCAATTCTGTATTTTCCTTCCTATAGTTACAGCATAAAAGAATGGAAGAAGGAGTTATTCATGTTTTATTGCAGGAAATACTTAAAAGCATAAAGTAAGAACACTTATATGAACCAATTATCTCCTAGGATGATTTGTATTCTCAGAACACAAAACCAAAAAATGACCTCACTGGGAATAGAAAAGAGAAGGTAAGGACAGAGAACCAATTGCTCAGAGATGTGAAAGCTGGCATGGGAGGGAGGGAGGGATAGAAGAAACCCAAGGTCAAAGACCTCCCTCTGAGATGGACTAACAGGCACAGAAGGGGCAGGAGCTTCCAGGTGTGACCTGAGGGAGAGATGCCCTCGGAAAGTGAGGAGGGAGGCTGGCATGCTTGGTTGTCCATGGCTGACACTCAGCAGACATTCAAACATTTATTGATGTCGGGACCTGCCCAACATCAAACTGACCTGAGGGAGCAGTGCCATGGAAGAATAAAGAAAACAAGACTCAAAAATAAAGTGGGGATCAGGGGGCTGACGTAGCATCAGGGGATGCCATTCGCAGGCAAAAGCCCAGATCCTAGTCCTTGCATGCTTTTTATTGCTAACATCTACTTCCTTGTATGTGCTCTAGAGATATCTGTTTTTTACAATCTCAGATCGGGGATAAAGATATACGATTCACAGTCCTCAGTGTCAAACCTTCAGGCCTTTCATGACTCTGTTTAGCCCTTCAGGTAGCGATGACCTTTCTCAGCAACCCCCTCAAGGCTCTGGCTATGAGAACAGTCACTAATGGTTTTCCATCAGTCACATCAGTACTTCAATATTTTGTTTTCAAGATGTTTTCCAACGATGTACTTTTTACTGCTCCCAGCCCTTCACCTGGGGGTGATGAGAAAGTCATTCTTATTTTTCAAAGAAGATCTGTTAATTATAGTACAGGCCTGTGCATAGCATATTCCCTACAGTTGAAAAATAAATGTATCAAAAATAACTTATAATGAATGAAAGGCATACAGAGTAATGAGTAGTGGGGAAAATTCTTTGATCTAGACAAGTTGGTTATACAGAAGTAAATTATGGAAAATAGAAAAAAAACAGAAAGAAAGAAGCAATCTACCCATTCAATAGCAGGTGCAGCACAAGGTGACAATGCCAGACGTGTGCATCAGTGCATACTACATGTCTCCAATGTGTAAAAACACCTGAGAATTTGTAAAAACTATGACACAACAGAATTCTGTGATTCAATGAAAGGGAATTTACCAAAAACAAAACTACCCATCCAAAAGCACTGGATTATGTGGCTACAAAGCCTGTGGGAGAACTGTGAGAGGGAGGCCTGTTGTGAGAGATCATGAAAGCACAATGGGCTCTCTCTTTTGAAAACAGTGGTTATTATTAGAGCTATGACTTTCAGACTGTTTAGTCAGAATGGAGAAACTGGCCTGAAAATATTAATAGGGTAGGCTCTAATATGGGCCAAGTCATCTTTGCAGAACTTCTTCCAGTGCTTCAAAAGCATTGATTCCACTATTCAAGTCTGGAAGGTAAAAAGCAAACAATCATTAATTCCAGAAACAAAAGAGCAGCCTAAAGGAGCAGGTCATAGATGGGAAAGGTCCTGAATTCCCGTGGCTTCTGTCAGGGGCATCTGAGGAGTTAAGAGTCCTCCGCATTCTGGGACTAAAGTCTGAAAAGATGATCCTCATCAAGAGGTGTTATTTCATGAACTAGGAAGCAGAATGAAGACTGTGACAAAACAAGAGACCACAAAACAGAGTGACCTGTGAGTTGAGAAGCAGTGTCTCACACCAGTTCATGCTGCCTCGGATGTCAGGAGTCCTTGGTTGCCTGTTTGTATTTCATGATTTTAAATTTTACTATTTCTTTAGCTGTTTTCAAAACATTGAAGTATAATTGATGCCTGTTTATATTTTAAATTAAGGCAATAAAAAATACTTGGGAACTCTACAAATGAGTGTGTTTATGAATCAGAAATGCATTTGAGTGAGATGGTGGCTATAAGGCCAGGACACCCTAAATGTCAAAATTTGGAAGCCTTTACCTAGAGTTATTTGGTTTTTTGAAGCAGTCCCCTTGTTTTTGCCCTATGTAGAAGACATTTTATTGCTGGGTGTTCTTTTTGCAGGACTAGAGGAAGGATATGAAAGGATCAGCTGTCTTCTGTATTTAGTTTTTTAATCTGGTATCTAAGGATTCAGGTTTGACTTTTGTTTTAATCCTTCATAAGTGATAGAATATTTTTCATCAGGAAGTGTAAAATGTCCTGTTGTCTCTCTCTTTATGATATTAGTAGCCAATAAAAATTATAATTTTTCTTAATTTTAAAAATTGGCACGTGCCACAACCACTGAAGCCACATACAGCAACTACTGAAGCCCATGTGCCTAGAGTCTGTGCTCTGCAACAAGAAGCCACTGCCATGAGAAGCCTGAACACTGCAACTGGAGTAGCCCCTGCTTGCCACAACTAGAGTAAAGTCCACATACAGAAATGAAGACCCAGTGCAACCAAAAGAAATAAAACGAAAATTTGGAATTGCAGGAATTTCCTGGCAGTCTAATGGTTAGGACTCAGCCCTTCCACTACTGGGGCCTGCACTCAATCCTTGGTTAGGGAACTGAGATGTCACAATTTGAGCAGCACGGTCAAAAAATAAGCAAATTTTTAAAAATTGGAGGTGCAAAATACTAATTTCTAATTTGGGCCTCCCTGGTAGCTCAACTGGTAAAGAATCCACCTGCAATGCAGGACACCCCAGTTTGATTCCTGGTCTGGATGATGCCCTAAAGAAGGGTTAGGCTACCCACTCCAGTATTCTCAGGCTTCCCTGGTGGCTCAGATGGTAAAGAATACACCTACAATGCAGGTAGACCTGGGTTTAATCCCTGGGTTAGGAAGATCCCCTGGAGGAGGGCATGGCAGCCCACTCCAGTATTCTTGCCTAGAGACTCCCCATGGACAGAGGAGCCTGGTGGTCTATAGTCCTTTGGGGTCACAAAGAGTTGGACAAGACTGAGTGACTACACACATACAGAATTTCTAATTTGGTCATTCATTCTTTTTTTGGCTAGAACGTCTATGAAGGAACTTCTACTCATCAATCGTCTAGTTATCCTGAGGGATAACACATAGTAAAAGCAGAATCAATCCTTTATTCTTTTATTTGCCAGTTTTCAGAATAACAAACCAAGTCCCTAGCATTCCTCAAAGGGGACCAGTGAGTCAGGAATTCTCCCCTGAGTATTGGACCAGCCCTAACAAGCCCTAAGACCAACCCCTAGATGTGACAAGGTGATCAAATGGCATTTTATCTGTCACCAGAAGGAGACTTAATCCTCTTTCAAGAGTGTAACATCATAGAAAGTCTCTATAGCTTTTAATCTATAATAGTTAACAATTGAATGACAAGAACCCAGGAGAAAAAGTACACAACTTAAACAACTTCACAGGTGATTCAGATATTATTAAGAAACAGTTTAAAACAAGCAAAACAATGATTAGTATATGTAAGAAAACAAAGAACTACAGAATGCACTAGAAGTCAAATGAAAATTAAAATTCAGAGTTCAATAGACAAAAGAATTCATTGGCAGATAGCAAGTAACAAAACAGAGGACTAGGTAACTGGAAAGTACATAAGTAAAAGTATTCAGGTTAAAACACAGTGAGGAAAAAGCAGGACGGAGAATACAGAAAAGAGTGTAAGGAGTAGGCACAACCAGACAGGAAGCATATTGTGAGTATCTCACAGTCCTGGGAAGAGAGGAGAAAAGGAACAGGTAAAAGAAATAGTTTAAGAAATGTTGGCCTAGGTGATCCAGTGGTTAAGAATCTGCCTGCCAGCACTATTTACAATACTAGAACACGAAAGCAACCTAGATGTCCATCAACAGATGAATGGATAAAGAAGTTGTGGGACATACACACAATGGAATATTACTCAGCCATAAAAAGGAACACATTTGAGTCCATTCTAATGAAGTGGATGAACCTAGAACCTATTATACAGAGTGAAATGAGTCAGAAAGAGGAAGATAAATACCATATTCTAACACATATATATGGAATCTAGACAAACGGTATTGAAGAATTTACTTACAGAGCAACAGTGGAGAAACAGACAAAGAGAATCGACTTATGGACATGGGGAGAGGGGGAGAGAGGGTGAAATGTATGGAAAGAGTAACATGGAAACTTACATTACCATATGTAAAATAGACAGCCAAGGGGAATTTGCTGTATGGCTCGGGAAACTCAAACAGGGGTTTTGTATCAACCTAGAGGGGTTGGATGGGGAGGGAAATGGGAGGGAGGTTCAAACTTGAGGGGATATATGTATACCTTTGGCTGATTCATGTTGAGGTTTGACAGAAAACAGCAAAATTCTGTAAAGCAACTATCCTTCAAGAAAAAATAAATTAATTTTAAAAAAAGGATCTGATCCCAAGCTTCCTACTGTCAGCCTCGACTGCGCATGCTCTTCGCCTAGTGTGGGCCACAAGTTCAACCCAAAAAATAAAAAATAAAAAAAGGATCTGTCTGCAGCCCAAAATAATAAATAAATAAAAGATTTAGGATTTTATTTTTAAAAAAGAAATATTGGCCTACGTTTTTCCACGACTGGCTAGTGTCTGTAAGCCATAGATTCAAAAAGCTTGAAGAACCCTAAGTAAGGTCAATGCAAAGAACACACTCATGGCTATAATATAGTCAAACTGTCAAAAACTGAAAAAAAAAAAAAATCAAAAGTAGCAAGAGGAGAAAAATGTATCATCTTCAAAGCAAAATAATACTGCCAACTGGCTTTTCAACTTCAGAAGTGGGAGATAGCAGACAAAAGGACAATTTTAATGTACTGAAGAAAATAACTTCCAACCTAGAATTCTAGGTTCAGCAAAAATATTCTTCAAAATTGAAAGCCAGAACACTGTGATGACAGTGGAATGAATTCTGTGAATCTATATCACAGCAGAACACAGCTGGCAAGAATCATTAAAACAAAACAGAAAACCCAGCCCAAACTAACAACCTTCTTAATGTCTCTGGAAATTGTACTAAGGGTGAATAGCAAATTAAGAAATGTTTATTCAACAAAATCTACTAAAACTTGGTCGGAAAAGCAAGAGTGTGTGGCATCTGAACCATGGCTCATTGCACAACCGCCCAGCTCAGCATGACAGATGCTCTGCTGAGGTGCGACTGAGAACGAGCTTCCTCTCTGCTCCACATCCAGGGAAAGTGCCCACATCTCACCAGGTTAGGCTGCCAACATTTATCACCCCCTCCAAGTCCATCTATTGATCTGTTGCTACTGGGAAAGAGCAGAAGGCAATTACTAACAGCTCCCAAAAGAATGAAGCAGCTGGGCCAAAGCAGAAACAATGCTCAGTTTTGGATGTGTCTGGTGGTGAAAGTAAAGTCTGATGCTGTAAAGAATAATATTGCATAGGAACTTGAAATGTTAGGTCCATGAATCAAAGTAAACTGGACATAGTTAAGCAGGAGATGGAAAGAGTGAACATCAACATCTTAGGAATCAGTGGACTAAAATGAATGGAAATCAGTCAGTTCAGTCACTCAGTCATATCTGATCCTTTGCAACCCCGTAGACTGCAGCACACCAGGCCTCCCAGTCCATTGCCAACTTCCAGAGTTTACTCAAACTCACGTCCATTGAGTTGGTGATGCTATCCAACCATCTCATCCTCTGTCGTCCCCTTCTCCTCTCACCTTCAATATTTCCCAGCACCAGGGCCTTTTCCAATGAGTCAGTTCTTCGTATCACATGGCAAAAGTATAGGACTTTCAGCTTCAGCATCAGTCCTTCCAATGAATATTCAGGACTGATTTCCTTTAGGATCAACTGGTTGGATCTCCTTGCAGTCCAAGAGACTCTCAGGAGTCTTCTCCAACATAGTTCAAAAGCATCAGTTCTTTGGTGCTCAGCCTTCTTTATGGTCCAACCCTCACATCCATACATGACTACTGGAAAAACCATAGCTTTGATTAGACAGACATTTGTTGGCAAAGTAATGTCTCTGCTTTTGAATATGCTGTCTAGGTTTGTCATAACTTTTCTCCCAAGGAGGAAGCATCTTTTAATTTTATGGCTGCAGTCACCATCTGCAGTGATTTTGGAGCCCCTCAAAAATAGTCTGTCACTATTCCCATTGTTTCCCCATCTATTTGCCATGAAGTGATGGGACCAGATGCCATGATCTTAGTTTTCTGAATGTTGAGTTTTAAGCCAACTTTTTCACTCTCTTCTTTCACTTTCATCAAGAGGTTCTTTAGTTCTTCGATTTCTGCCATAAGGATGGTGTCATCTGCATATCTGAGGTTATTGATATTTCTCCTGGCAATCTTGATCCCAGCTTGTGCTTCATCCAGCCTGGCATTTTGCATAATGTACTCTGCATATAAGCTAAATAAGCAGGGTGACAATATACAGCCTTGATGTCCTTCTTTCCCAATTTGGAACCAGTCTGTTGTTCCATGTCCAGTTCTAACTGTAGCTTCCTGATCTGCTTATAGATTTCTCTGGAGGCAGGTCATGTGGTCTGGTGTTCCCATCTCTTGAAGAATTTTCCACAGTTTATTGCAATCCACACAGTCAAAGGCTTTGGTGTAGTCAATAAAGCAGAAGTAGATGTTTTCTGGAATTCTCTTGCTTTTTCAATAATCCAGTGGATGTTGACCTTTTCTAAATCCAGCTTGAACATCTGGAAGTTCATGGTTCACATACCGTTGAAGCTTGGCTTGGAGAATTTTGAGCATTACTTTGCTAGCATGTGAGATGAGTGCAATTGCGCAGTATTTTGAGCATTCTTGGCATTGTCTTTCTTTGGGATTGGAATGAAAACTGAAAAATGAATGGGAATTGGTGACTTGAATTCAAATGACCATTATATCTACTACTGTGGCAAGAAACCCTTGCAAGAAATGTAGTAGCCCTCATAGTCAACAGAATAGTCCAAAATGTAATACTTGGGTGCAATCTCAAAAACGACAGAATGATCTCAGTTTCCTTCCAAGGTGACCCATTCAACATCACAGTAATCCAAATCTATGCCCCCGTCACTAATGTGATGACTCTACCCATGGACATCACCAGATGCTCAATAATGAAATCAGATTGATTGTGTTCTTTGCAGCTGAAGATGGAGAAGCTCTATACAGTCAACAAAAATAAGACCTGGAGCTGACTGTTACTCAGATCATGATCTCCTTATTGCAAAATTCAGGCTTAAATTGAAGAAAGTAGGAGAAACCGCTAGGCCATTCAGATATGACCTAAGTTAAATCTCTTATGATTATACAGTGGAGGTGATAAATAGATTCAAGGGATTAGATCAGGTAGACAGAATGCCTGAAGATCTATGGATGGAGGTTCATAACATTGTACAGGAAGCAGTGACCAAATCCATTTCAAGGAAGAAGAAATATAAGAAGACAGAGTGGTTATCTGAGAAGGCTTTATAATAGCTGAGGAAAGAAGAGAAGCAAAAGGCAAAGGAGAAAGGGAAAGATACACCCAACTGAATGCAGAGTTCCACAGAAGAGCAATGAGAGATAAGAAAGCCTTCTTAAGTGAGAAATGCAAAGAAATAGAGGAAAACAATTGAATGAGAAACACTAGAGATCTCTTTAAGAAAATTGGAGATATCAAAATCATTCAAGGATGGGCACAATAAATGACAGAAATGGTAAGGACCTAACAGAAGCAGAAGAGATTAAAAAGAGGTGGCAAGTATACACAGAAGAACTATACAAAAATGGTTTGAATGACCCAGATAACCATGATGTCTGGATCATGGAGGATGGAGTCAGACATCCTGGAATACGAAGTCAAGTGGACCTTAGGAAAGTATAACTACAAATAAAGCTAGTGGAGAGGATGGAATTCCACTTGAGCTATTTCAAATCCTAAAAGATGATGTTGTCCAAGTGCTGCACTCAGTATGTCAGCAAATTTGGAAAACTCAACAATGGCCACAGGGCTGGAAAAGGCCAATTTTCCCAGTCCCAAAGAAAGGCAATGCCAAAGAATGCTCAAAGTACTCTACAGTTGTGCTCATTTCACAAGCTAGCAAGGTTATGCTCAAAACTCTCAAGGTAGGCTTCAGCACTACATGAACTGAGAACTTCCAGATGTAAAAACTAGATTTCAAAGAGGCAGAGGAAGCAGAGATAATTTGCCAACATTCACTGGATCATGAAGAAAGCAAGAGATTTCCAGAGAAACATCTACTTCTGCTTCATTGACTACTCTAAAGCCTTTGACAGTGTAGATCACAACAAACTGTGGAAAATTCTTAAAGAGATGGGCATACCAGACCACCTTACCAGTCTCTGGGGAAACCTGTATGTGGGTCAAGAAGCAACAATTAGAACTGGACATGAAACAATGGGCTGGTTCAAAATTGGGAAACGAGTACATCAAGGCTGTATATTGTCACCCTGCTTATTTAACTTATATGCAGAGCACATCATGTGAAATGCCAGATTGGATGAATCAAGCTGGAATCAAGATTGCCAGGAGAAATACCAACAACCTCATGCAGATGATACCATTCTAACAGCAGAAAGTGAAGAGGAACTAAAGAGTCTCTTGGTAAGGGTGAAAAAGGAGAGTGCAAAAGCTGGCTTGCAACTCAACATCCAAAAAAACTAAGATCGTGGCATCCCATCACTTCATGGCAAATAGGGGGGAAAAGTGGGAGCAGTAACGGATTTTATTTTCTTGGGCTCCAAAATCACTGTGAATGGTGACTGCAGCCACAAAATTAAAAGACACTTGCTCCTTGGAAGGAAAGCTATGATATATCTAGACAGTGTGTTAAAAAGCCAAATATCACCTTGCCAACAAAGGTCCATATAGTCAAAGCTATGGTTTTTCCAGTAGTCATGTACAGATGTGAGAGTTGGACCATAAAGGAGGCCGAGCACTGAAGAACTGATGTTTTTGAATTGTGATGCTGAAGAAGACTCTGAAGAATCTCTTGGACAGCAAGGAGATCAAACCAGTCAATCCTAAAGGAAATCAGCCCTGAATATTCATTGGAAGGACTGATGCTGAAGCTCCAATACTTTGGCCACCTGATGCAAGGAGCCGACTCATTGGAAAAGACCCTGATGCTGGGAAGGATTGAAAGCAAAAGGAGAAGCAGAGTGGCAGAGGATGAGATGGTTAGATAGCAGCACCAACTCAATGGACATGAATTTGATCACACTCCAGGAGACAGAGAAGAACAGGGTGCTGCCGTCCATGGGGTCAAAAGAGTCAGACATGACTTAGCAACTGAAGAACAACAGGAGAGACAGCAGGTGGTACAAGAAACCTGGATCAACCTATAGAAGGGAGAAGATCTGAGAAGGAACAAGTACACATAAAAGAACGTCTTTTACTTGTCTTATTCCTAATTAAAACGAAAGGTCACTGGTTTTCAGGGTAATAGTCTTGACAGTGTATTGGGTAACTGTCGCCTGTGTAAGGTGGATGGTAGCAGTGTCCTCAGGACAGGAGAGGAGTCGGGACTGGGTTGTAAGTACCTGTGTTGCCTGTGAGGCAATGCAGTGTTATTTGAAGGTAGACTTACATTAGTTCTGATACACACTGCACACTCTAAAACAAACCTTAAAATTCTTTTAAAAGTGTCGTTGATATGCTAACTAGTAGAAAAAATTGAATCCGATAAAATGCTCACTTAAACCAGAGAAGACAGGAGAAGAGGGTAAGATTTCTAAAAAGAAAACAAGTGTAATGAATAAAAAACTAACTACCATATTAATAATCACTTTAAAAGTGAATGTCTAGCTACATCAATTGAAAGACAGAGACTGCCAAAGCAGATAAAAAAGAAGACCTAATTGCACATTGTCTGTAAGAAACCCACTTTAAATACAAAAACACAGATTAAAAACAAAGGGAGGAGAAAGGCATACCATGCTAACACTAATGAAAAGAAAGTTGGAGTATCTACATTGATTTCTGACATCTGAACAAATAAAGTTGTCAGGGACAAAGAGGGGGTATTAAATATGACAAAGGGATCGTGTCTACAAGAAAACACAAGGCTCCTTGCCGTGTATGCAGCTAACACAACATCAAATACCTGAGACAGAATGAGAGTACAGCACACTTACCAACAGCATTTGCTCACGTCCTGTTTGGGTGTCAGATTTTTGTATTCTTGCAATATTTCAAACCTATCATTATTATATTTGTTATGGTAATGCACAGTCAATGATAATTGATGTTTTTAATACCACATGACTTGCTAAAGACTCAGGTTATGGTTGGCATTTTTAGCACTATTTTCCCCAGTGTACATACATTGTTTTTTAGACATAATGCTGGTGCACACTTAACAGACTAATAACTTTTATATTCACTGAAAAACTAAAAAATATATGTGACTTTTATTGTGTCACTCATTTCATTGCAGTAGTCCAGAACTGAACCTGTCATATCTCCAAGATGTGCCTGTATTTCAATTGCCATACTTTTTTTTATCTTTATGCTTATGTTGGGGGTTTCACTGTTTAAAATTGCCTCAAGCATAGAGCTGAAGTGCTATCTAATGTCCCTAAGAGCAAGGGAACGGTGATGTGATGTCTTTTTGGAGAGAACAATGTGCTAGGTACACTTCGCTCAGTACAAGTCACAGTGCTGTTGGCTGAGTTCAGTGTTTAGGAATCAACAGTATATAGCAAATAAGGTATCTTTAGAGAGAAACACGCATAAAAGAACGTCATGTATTGATTGGTTGATGAAGATATTGTGACCAGAGACTCCTAGAATCCTAACTGCATTTCTCCCAGGAGCAGTGGTTTGTTATTTCCTAATTCACTGTTCTCAGCTACTTTATGGGACTACCAGGAATGATGAAAATTGACTGTACATAAATATTTATATCTTAAACAGGCTAGGGGAATGTGCCATGGAAAGATTGTGTTAGTGGAGACTAGTGTGTCTCAGGAGATAGGAAGCAGCCATGATGGTTGAGAGTGAAACGTTAGGAGTGGTTTCTGGAGTGGCTGTGGGGGTGCAGACAGCCAGGCACAGCTAGATGAAGGCTCGCCATCCATTTTCTGAGCCTTTATTATATACCAGGGTGGGAGGCAGTGGAGAGGAGATTTGATGACATGAAAGACTTGACTTTCTACTTCTTCCTCGCTAAGGTTCTGCAAACACCTACTGCCTGATTCTGGGGGTTTAAACAGCTGCTCATATTGCCAGGGAAGAAAAATGAGGTTGCTGGTCAAGCAGAGGGCAGTAGGGGTTGCGAGGGCCTGTAAGGAGAGGTGGGGGGTGAGGCTCAGAAGGCTGGCAGATCAGCAGGGCCAGAGTAGAGTCAGGTCTGGAAATAGTTGCCTCCGTATGATTTATGGGGCATGTGCTGGCTGGAAGTCAGGAGCTTGGACTTTATGCTGGAAGAAATAGAAGATTTCTAGGCAGGAGAGCAATACAGTTTTGTTTTCTAAAGACCATTTCCACAACATGGTGGTTCAGAAAAGACAGGAGGGAGGCAAGTGCAGCCAGAGAGATGAATGAGAACTCGAATGCAGTTCAGGCCAGAGACAGTATGTGTTGCATGGTGGAGAGGGGTGGAGATTAGTTGGCAGATAAACTGATAGGTGGTGAAAGTAAAGTTCAGTTCAGTTCAGTTGCTCAGTCATGTCCGAATCTTTGTGACACCGTGGACTGCAGCACACCAGGCTTCCCTGTCCATCACCAACTCCTGAGGCTTGTTCAAACTCACACCCATCAAGTTAGTGATGCCATCCAACCGTCTCATCCTCTGTTATCCCCTTCTCTTCCTGTAAAATAAAGTCTGATGCTGTAAAGAACAATATTGCATAGGAACCTGGAATTAGGTCCACGAATCAAGGTAAATTAGAAGTGGTCAAACGAGATGGCAAGAGTGAACATTGACATTTAAGGAATCAGTGAACTAATATGGACCAGAATGGGTGAATTTAATTCAGATGACCATTATATCTACTACTGTGGACAAGAATCTCTTAAAAGAAAGGGAGTAACCCTCATAGTCAACAAAAGAGTCCAAAATGCAGTACCTGGGTCAAATCTCAAAAATGACAGAATGATCTCTGTTTGTTTCCAAGGCAAACCATTCAATATCACAGTAATCCAAGTCTGTGCCTTAACCACTAATGCCAAAGAAGCTGAAGTTCAACCATTCTACGAAGACCTACATGACCTTCTACAACTAATACCAAAAAAAGATGTCCTTTTCATCATAGGGGACTGGAATGCAAAAATAGGAAGTCAAGAGATACCTGGAATAGTAGGCAAATTTGGCCTTGGAGTACAAAATTAAGCAGGGCAAAGGCTAATAGAGTTTTGCCAAGAGAACACATTGGTTATAGCAATCACCCTCTTCCAGCAACACAAGAGATGACTCTACACATGGACATGACCAGATGGTCAATACTGAAATCATATTGATCATATTCTTTGCAGCTGAAGATGGAGAAGCTCTATACAGTCAGCAAAAACAAGACCAGGAGCTAACTGTGGCTCAGATCATGAACTCCTTATTGCAAAATTCAGGCTTAAATTGAAGAAAGTAGGGAAAACCACTAGGCCATTCAGGTATGACCTAAATCAAATCCTTTACTATTAAACAATGGAAGTGACAAATAGATTCAAGGGATTAGATCTGATAGAGCACCTGAAGAACTATGGACGGAGGTTCACAACATTGTATAGGAGGATGTTATCAAAACCATCCACAAGAAAAAGAAATGCAAAAAGGAAAAATGGTTGTCTTAGGAGAGCTTACAAATAGCTGAGTAAAGAAGAGAATCAAAAGGCAAAGGAGAAAAGGAAAGATATCCCCATCTGAATTCAGAGTTCCAAAGAATAGCAAGAAGAGATAAGAAAGCCTTCCTCAGTGATCAATGCAAAAAATAGAGGAAAACAATAGAATGGGAAAGACTAGAGATCTCTTCAAGAAAATTAGAGATACCAAGGGAACATTTCATGCAAAGATGAACACAATAAAGGACAGAAAGAGTATGGACCTAACAGAGCAGAAGATGTTAAGAAGAGGTGGCAAGAATACACAGAAGAACTATACAAAAAGGATCTTCATGATCCAGATAACCATGATGGTGTGATCACTCACCTAGAGCCAGACATCCTGGAATGTGAAGTCAAGTGGGCCTTAGGAAGCTTCACTACGAACAAAGCTAGTGGAGGTGATGCAATTCCAGTTGAGCTATTTCAAATCTTAAAAGATAATGCTGTGAAAGTGCTGCACTCAATATGCCAGCAAATTTGGAAAACTCAGCAGTGGCCACAGGACTGGAAAAGATCAGTTTTCATTCCAATCCTAAGGAAAGACAATGTTAAAGAATGATCAAACTACCACACAATTGCACTCTTTTCACACGCCAACAAAGAAATGCTCAAAATTCTCCAAGCTAGGCTTCAACAGTACATGAACCGTGAACGTCCAGATGTTCAAGCTGGATTTGGAAAAGGCAGAGGAACCAGAGATCAAATTGCCAACATCCATTGGATCATAGAAAAAGCAAGAGAATTCCAGAAAAACATATACTTCTGCTTTATTGACTACACCAAAGCCTTTGACTGTGTGGATCACAACAAACTGTGAAAAATTCTTCAAGAGATGGGAATACCAGACCATGTGACCTGTCTCCTGAGAAACTTGCATGCAGGCCAAGAAGCAACAGTTAGAACTAGACATGGAACAATGGACTGGTTCCAGATTGGGAAAGGAGTATGTCAAGGTCACCCTGCTTATTGAACTTACATGCAGAGTATATCATGCAAAATGCTGGGCTGGATGAAGCACAAACTGGAATCAAGATTGCTGGGAGAAATACGGCAATTGCTGGGAGAAATATGCAAGAAAGTTTAGAGGAACTAAAGAGCCTCTTGATGAAGGTGAAAGAGGAGAATGAAAAAGTTGGCTTAAAACTCAACATTCAAAAATCTAAGGTCATGACACCCGGTCCCATCACTTCATGGCAAATAGATGGGGAAGCAATGGGAACAGTGACAGACTGTTTTCTTGGGCTCCAAAATCACTGCAGATGGTGACTGCAGCCATGAAATTAAAAGCTGCTTGGTCCTGGGAAGAAAAGCTATGACCAACCTAGATAGCGTATTAAAAAGCAGAGATGGCCAACAAAGGTCCGTACCATCAAAACTCTGGTTTTTCCAATAGTCGTGTATGGATGTGAAAGTTGGACCATAAAGAAGGCTGAGCACTGAAAAATTGATGTTTTTGAACTGTCATGTCAGAGAAGACTCTCGAGAGTCCCTTGGACTGCAAAGAGATCAAATCTGTCATCCTAAAGGAAATCAATCATGAATATTCATTGGAAGGACTGATGCTGAAGCTGAAGCTCCAATACTTTGGCCACCTGAGGTGAAGTGCCAGCTTGTTATAAAAGACCCTGATGCTGAGAAAGATTGAAGGCAGGAGAAGGGGATGACAGAGGGTGAGATGGTTGGATGGCATCACTGACTCAATGGACATGAGTTTGAGCAAGCCCTGGGAGATGGTGAAGGACAGGGAAGCCTGGTGTGCTGCAGTCCATGAGTCACAAAGAGTCAGACACGACTTAGTGACAGACCAACAACAAACTCATAGGACTCAGTGACTGACTGGGAGTAAGGGCTGTGGAAGAAGAAGCATTTGGAGTGAGGCGCAAGTTCAGGCACACATGTCTGGGATAAGAAGGCTTCTGCAGGAAGTAGTTCTGGGCCAAGTCATAGAGAGATTTCACAGCCAAAGAAGGCAGGGAAAACCCCCTTAGGATCTGTAATTTACTCACCTCTAAAACTCTCGTTTCCCAGAACTTAGAGACATCCTAACCATGGTTATTTTAAAATATGTCTACCAAAAAATAAATTAAAATAAAAAACATCTAAAATGTCTTTGGTTTTACTCCCTGAAGAGAAAGCCTGAGCTAGAACCAACCAGCTATGCTTTGCTAGATTTCTGATCCTCAGAAACTATGAGTTAATGAATGTTTGATATTTTCAATGTGCTAAGTTTCCTGATAATTCGTTACCCCTCAATAAACACCTAAAATGTTAGCTTTTTGAGTTGGCCAAAAAGTTCATTCAGTTTTTTCCATAAGATGGCTCTAGTAATGCTTAGTTGTCTTTAACTTCATTGTAAGCAATTTTGTTAGATTGCATTGTGACAGCTGTTGTATGGGTGTGCTTTTAAAACAACTTACCAAAATTGGTGAATTTTTCTTTTTTCTATTCAACCACTGTGAGCAGAATGTAGGATATTACTTCCTCGACCAGGGATCAAACCTGTGCTTCCTGCAGTAGAAGCACGGTGTCTTAACCACTGGACAACTAGGGAAGTCAGTGATTTTTATGTGTAACCATTTTACTATTAGAGATGTTAGGGGAAAAGCAACATTTTTGGCCTATTATGCTTTATTATTTCAAGAAAGGTAAAAACACAACTGAAACACAAAAGAAGATTTGTTTGCAATATATGAAGAAGGTGCTGGGACTGATTGAATGTGTCAAAAGTGGTTTGTGAAGTTTCGTGCTAGAGATTTCTCTCTGGATGATGCTCCACAGTGGTGTAGACAAGTTGAAATTGACAGCAATCAAGTTAAGAACATTAATTGAGGACAAGCAAATTACAGCATGGGGGAGATAGCTAACATATTCAAAATATCCAAATCAAGCACTGAAAATCAGTTACACCAGCTTGGTTATGTTCATCACCTTGATGTTTGGGTTCCATATAAGTGAAAAAACCTCGACCATATTTCCACATGTGATTCCCTACTTAAACATAATGAAAACTTTCTGTTTTTAAAACAAATTGTGACAGGCAATTAAAAGTGGATACTATACAGTAATGTGAAACGGAAGAGATCTTAGCGCAAGCAAAATGAACCAACACCAACCACACCAAAGGCCAGTCTTCATCCAAAGAAGATAACGTTGTGTATGTGATGGGAGTGGAAGGGAGTCGTCTGTTATGAGATTCTTTCAGAAAACCAAACAATTAATTCCAACAAGTACTGCTCTCAGTTAGATCAACTGAAGGCAGCACTTGACAAAAAGTGTCCAGAATTAGTCAACAGAAAATGCAAAATCTTCCATCAGGATAATTCAAGATTGCATGTTTCTTTGATGATCAGGAAAAAACTGTTTGAGCTTGGCTGGGACATTCTGATTCATCTGCCGTGTTCACCAGACATTGCACCTTCAGATTTCCATTTATTTTGGTCTTTACAAAATTCTTTTTTTTATTATTATTTTTAATTGGAGGATAATTGCTTTACAATGTTGTGTTGGTTTCTGCCACACATCAACATGAATCAGTCATAGGTATACATATGTACAAATTCTCTTAATGGAAAAAAATTTCTATTCCTTGGAAGACTGTAAAAGTCACCTGGAACAATTCTTTGCTCCAAAACATAAAATGTTTAGGAAGATGAAATTATGAAGTTGCCTGAAAAATAGCAGACGGTAGTGGAACAAAACGGTGGATAAATTGTTCAATAAAGTTAAATGTGTCTTTTATTTTTACTTAAAAACTAAAGAAACGGGCTTCCCTGGTGGCTCAGTGGTAAAGAATCTGCCTGCCAATACAGGAGACATGGTTTCAATCCCTGATCCACGAAGATCCCACCTGCGCTGGGGCAACCACGCCTGTGCACCACAGCTATTGAGCCTGGGCTCTAGAGCCCAGGAGCTGGAACCATTAAAGCCCATGATCCACCACAAGAGGAGCCAGCACAACGAGAAGCCCACGCACCACGGCTAGAGAGGAGTCCCCACTCACCACCAGTGGAGACAAGCCCCTGCAGCAATGAAGACCCAGCACAGCCAAAAATAAATAAATAAATGGTAAATTTAAAAAAAAAAAAACTGAAGGAACTATCGGGATGAGCAAACTCTACTTTCTGATACCGCCCATCCTCTTGCCTCAGGAAGCGACCCAGATTTCACTGACAGGAATGATGAACAGCACAGCGCATTCCCGTTCTCCTGATGCCTGTGAAAGAAAGTGAAAGTGAAGTCGCTCAGTCGTGTCCGACTCTTGTGACCCCATGGACTGTAGCCTACCAGGCTCCTCTGTCCATGGGATTTTCCAGGCAAGAATACTGGAGTGGGTTGCCATTTCCTTCTCCAGGGGACCTTCCTGACCCAGGGATCGAACCCGGGTCTCCATCATTGTAGGCAGACGCTTTTACTGCCTGAGCCACTCCCTGACGCCTGTGGTGCGGGGCCAACAGCGGCTGTGCAGTAGGGTGGCCCTGGGCCGGGAGCCTGGAAGCGCAGGAGATGGTGCCGACCACACAGCAGCGTCCGGGGAAGGCTGCGACACTGCGACACTCCTCCAAGGGATGAGGGGGTTCCCGCAACCCCCGAACCCCCTCCCATCCTCTTCCACTTCTCTTGAAACAGAAGCCGCCTGCGTTGCGGTCCAGGGCCCCACGACCCGCCCACCTCGCCATGTGGCTCGCCCCTGCCCTGCTTCCTGCTGCCAGAGCAGCCCCGCCAGGCCTGCAGGTCCTCGGAGGACTGCTGACCACTCCCCGCCCTGCTGGAGCCACTGTTACAGCGTCGCGCTCAATGACAGCTATTCATGTCTGTTGACCGGCCTTCTTTATTTTATTGTTTATTTATGTATTTTGGGGCGCGCCGGGTCTTTGTTGCTGCACACGGGCTTTCTCTACTTGTGGCCAGCAAGGGCTACTCTCTAGATGCAGCCGCAGGCCTCTCGCTGCGGAGGCTTCTTCTGTTGCAGGGTTCAGGGTCTAGGCTCCGCGCCTTCAGCAGTTGCCGACTGGACGCTCTGTTGCCCAAGCACGTGGCATCTTCCCAGACCAGGGATCCAACCCGTGTCCCCTGTATTGGCAGGCAAGTTCTTAACCGCTGGGCGTCCAGGGAAGCCCCCTGTTTTCCCACTGTTCCCGCCCCACTAGCAGGTGGTTCCCTTGAGTAGCGTCCCTTCATCCAGAGCAGTACCTGCAACCTCTCCAGTATCTTGCCTGGAGAATCCCAGGGACAGAGGAGCTGGCGGGCTACAGTCCATGGGGTCGCAAGAGTCGGACACGACTGAGCGACTAACCCACCACCACCACCACCACCTGCAACCTAGTAGGTCCTGAGTGGTTCTCGTCCAGACGGTGCTCCGAGCGCCCGCGCCCCGCCCACCGGGCGCACAGCCCCCGCCCCGCGGAACTCTGCGACGCAGACTTGTTTCCCTGGGAGCGCATTCGGCGTGGGACCCTAGCCCTCCTCGGTCCTGGCGGCAGCACATGGCGGTGAGCGGTGTGCAAGTGGGGAACGCCTTTGGGCGGTCGGCGGCTCCTTATGACCCTCGTTCTTTCCCCAGGCTCCAGGACGTCCTGCTCGGGAGACAGCGGCAGCCCCAGGCCCAGGTACTGCCCGTGCACCCTGCAGCCCCTGGTTCCCCAGGCTGCTTTCTAAAGCCCCGAGTCCTTCACTGTAAGGCCTCAGCCAGTCCGTCTGCTTAGGGCGCCCTACGTGCCGTGACGCTGCCTCGAGGACCAAGAAGCAAAAGAAGAAAACCCGGGATGGGGCGTCTGTTGCCAATGGAAGCGGGAAGACCCCAGAAAAGCAGGACCCCAAGGAAGCCCCCCTAAGCGCAGAGGCCCAGGCAAGGGCGGGCCTCAGTCGGGAAGGGTGAAGTCCCGGGCGCGTACTGGGCGGGAGCCCGCCTGTGGGTGTGGTCCCGGATTTACAGCGGGAAGTGGATGCGATGCGGCGTTTGGGGTTCCTATGGGATGAGGCTGGAGGCCCCAGCACCCAGATGCCCGCTCACAGTCACTACCCACAATCCATCATAGGCTGAGCAGCTGGCTCGGGAACTGGCCTGGTGCGTGGAAAAGCTGGAGCTGGGACTGAAGATGCAGAGACCCACCCCTAAGCAGAGTGAGGGCCCATCTGTAGAGTTGGGGGAGGGAAACGGTGACAGTCCTATGGCCTCAGGTGCTGCCAAGGGATGGAATTGTTGCCTTTGCGGTAGGACAATTGGAAGTGAGGATAGAGGTTACTAGTCCTTTGTTTTCATCTGCAGAAGAACAAGCTCTTGGAGCCATCCGAACCTTGCGCAGCCAGAGAACCCCTCTGCCCCGGAAGAGGCAGCTGATGCGCTCTTTGTTTGGGGACTACAGGGCTCAGATAGAAGCCGAGTGGCGCGAGGCCCTGCAGGCTCTCAGGACTGGTGAGAAGCTGAGAACTGGTTGATGAAGAACTGCCTAGTTCAAGGGGGCAAAAGAAAAAGCCTGGGCAGTGAAAGGGGGAAGCCTCGAGCAGCGGGGCTGCCACAGTAGGAGGGGCTCGGGAAAGCCACAGGGAGAAAGCCTGGGGCGCGGGTCACAGAACTCCGGCTTGGACTAGCGAGACAAGGGGAGCAGAGTTAGTGAATCTCTCTGTGATGATAGGACGAGAAGCCAATAAGTTAATTTTTACAGTGAGGTTAGAGTTGTATGGGCAGTTAATGTTTGCTATTATTATTCTGATACTGTCCCTCTCTTCGCTTACAGCTGCCCACTCAGCCCAGGTGCAGCCTGTAGGTGAGGCTGCCAGAAAGAAGAGCCGAAGGGTCTGCAGACCTCGTCCAGAAGGAAGGTCCAAGGGTACCTCGGATACTCGTGATGAAGAGTTTAGGTTTAATTTCTTTTAGCCTCTTCCCTAGAGTGGCCACCTCTGCAGTGATGTGGGGTTTCTGTGGAATGTAGCACTTTTCCAGGAATGCTGTGGGGCAGATGGGAGACCTGCATGTTGGGTGCTGACAAGCCCAGGACCCCATTTGTAGGTTTTCAGCTGAGATGTCCTTCCTGCCAGAAGAGGGGGGTTCCTTTAGATGTTCTACAGTAGACTGAAGTGAGTGTTCACACTGTGTTGTAAAACAGCTGTCCCCAACCTTTTTGACACCAGGGACAGATTTCATGGAAAACAGTTTTTCCACAGAGAGGGCGGGAGGTGAAACTCAGGTTGTAATGCAAGCAATGGGGAGTGGATATAAATATAGATGAATCTTTCCTTGTTTGCTGTCTTTTCATCTCCTGCTCTGTGGCCTGGTTCCTAACAGGCCATAGACCAGTACTGGCCCAGGGGTTGGGTACCCTGTTATAAAAGACTCTCAACAGTCTCAGGAGCAGACTAAGTAGGTATTGTTAATAAGGGTTAGTGGGGAAGCTGTATAGTTGTACACTGGTGCTCACTTATGGAAGGATGTCCTCTCAAGTGGTATGGCGCTCCATACCATTGAGTCCCATTGCTGTAATAAAACTGTTTCTTACAAATGTGGATAAGCAAAAGCGTGTGCTAACTGTGCTGTTACAGGAAATGTAGATGAGGTGGTGTCAGGCACTGCTGGGTCCAGGCTCTCACCCCAGGGCTTGGTCCTTTATACTGCCTTCATTTCTAAGCAGGTGTCATCCTCAAGGAGCCAGTGTATCCCCCAGCATCCCAGGCTTTGTTCTGAGGAGCAGGTAGCTTCCTGCCCTAAGAATCCCAGCCAAACACCAGCACTGACTCTCTGGGCAAGCTCTGATGTTAGCTGCTCCAGGTGATAGTCCCAGGACTTCTGCATTAAGTAGGGTTTTCACGGTGGCTTAATTCTGTTGTGACTGTGATGCCATCTTTGGTAGTGTTTCCCAAACTTGCAGACTAGACAGATACCCAGAGCCCACCTGCCTACTCTGCTTTGGTGTTTCACAGATATTTCACACTTGACATGTCCACAGCATCTGATTAGTCCCTAAATCTGTCTTCTGCTTTCCGGTGAATGGCACTACTGCCCACCCAGTTGATTAGGCCCAAAATCTATGTCATCTCTGCAAAAGGAGTTCCTGGATCCAGTTCCAAAGAGTGAGTGTGTGTCTGTGTATGTGTGCGCACCTTGGCTTCCTCACACCAACAGCAATTCTTGGATGTCAGCAGCATGTCCAAAATTCAACTCAGTTATGACGTTATCTACCCAGAGTCAGATTCCACAGGAAAGTGCTCAACCTCACAAGACCCAGTTCTTCATCCACCAGTTCCAAGTCCAGGTTGTTACCTGTATTTCTGACCAACTGGCTACAAACCAGCTTCCCGTGACCCACTTCTTGGGTTCAGTTAACTTGCTACAGTGGGTCCCAGAACTCAGGAAAACTTGTTTACTCACTAGATTACCAGTTTATCACTAGGATGTGAATAACAGGCAGATGAGATACAGAGTGCCAGGCATGAGGAAAGGCATGGAACTCCGTGCTCACCACCCAGAAGCTCTGTTGGTTTCTATGGAGGCTTCCTTCACAGACACCATCAGTTCAACCTCTAGCCCATCCCCGCTCCCTAGAGGTGGAGGTTTTTAACCCTCTAATCACAGGCTTCATTCTCCTGCCAGCAAAGTGACACCTGACATCTCTCTCCACCAAGTGAGGACACACTGAGGTGGCTGTACTTTAGCCTGGGAAGGAACCCTGACCAGGAGCTAGATCAGCCAGCACACTGGTCTTGGACTTCTCAGCCTCCAGAAATGTGAGAAATAAACTTCTGGATTTTAATCCACCTGGTCTGTGATATTTTGTTATGGCAGCCTGAGCTAACACACCATTCTGTGGGTGGGGGAAAAAAAAGCTTTTCAAGAAATGTTATAGGGAAAACTATATCCACACACCAAAGATTTTAAAGTTGGACCCTTACCTGTCAAGATATATAAAAAATTAGTTCAAAACAGATCAAAGACCAAACCATAAGACCTAAAACTATAAATCTCTTTGAAGAAAAGATAGGGGCACATCTTGATAATATTGGATTTAATAATGATTTCCTGAATATGACACCCTAAGCACAGGCAACAAGAGAAAAGACAGGTAAGTTTTTGTTTTTGTTTTGGCTGTGCTGGCTCTTCACTGCTGTGCGGGCTTTTGCTCTAGTTGCAGCGAGCTGCTGTGTGCAGGCGTCTCTCATTGCTTCTCTTGTCGAAGAGCAGGGGCTCTAGGGCAAGTGAGCTCCAGAGCACAAGCTCAGAGTTTGGCGCACAGGCTTGGTTGCTCCGGGGCATGTGGGCATCTTCCCAGATGAGGGATCGAACTCATGTCCCCTCCACTGACAGGCAGATTCTTTACTACTGAGCCACCAGAGATGCCCTAGATAAGTTGAACCTCATAAACATTAAAAACTTTTGTGAATGAAAGGACACTATCAACAGAGTAGACAGAAAACTCATAGAATAAGAAAATATTTGCAATTAAAGATTAATTGCAATTAATAATCTGATTAAGATTAATCTGATAAAGATTATCCCTTTAATATGAATGGAAAGCTAGATTTCTAATTAAAAAATAGACATGCAACAAAGGTTTACTGTATAGCATAGGGAACTATAGTCAACATCTTATATAACCTCTGATGGAAAATAATTTCAAAAATAATATGTGTATCTGTACAACTGAATCACCCTGCTGTACACCTGAAACACTAAGTCAACTATACTTCAGTAAAGTATATTTTTTTTTAAAAAAGGGAAAATTAAAGACTACCCTTCAAAATACATTAAGAACTACTACACCTCAACAACAAAAAGAAACAGCCCAATTCAAAAATGGGCAAAGGGTCTAAATAGACACTTCTCCAAAGAAGACATAGGAATAAAGGGTCAATAAGCACATGATGCTCAATATCATTAGTCATCAGGGAAACGCAAACCAAAAGCAAATGAGATACCACTTCACACTCAGGGTGACAATTATCAAAACAATGGAAAACAAGTATTGAGGAAGACACGGAGAAACTGGAACCTTCATGAACTGACAGTGGGGATGTACAATGAAACTTCCATTGTGGGAAAGTTTGGTCATTCTTCAAAAACTTAGAAGATCCATATGATCCATCAACTTTATTCCTGGGATTATACCCGCAAAGTATTGGAAGAATGGAAAGTACAAGCACAGATTTGTACACCAATGTTCACAGCAGCATTATGCACAAAGTCAACAAGCAGAAACACCCATAACCCATCAACAGATGATGGGTGAACAAAAAACATGGTGTCTGCAAACAATGGAGTACGCTTCAGCCATGAAGAGACCTTACGTTAAGTGAAATGAGCCAGGACACAAAGGCAAATGTGTGACCTCACTTACACGAGGTACTTCAGAGTAAGCAAATTCTTAAGAGAGAGGATAAGGAAAAGCGGAGGAGTGCAGAGTTTCTGTTTGTAATAAAAAAAGTTTTGGAAACAGATTTGCTGATGGTCATACAACACTGTGAATGTATCCAATACCACTGAGTAGTACACTTAAAAGTGGTTAAAATGGTAAACATAATGTTTTTACTGGAGAAGGAAATGGCAACCCACTCCAGTATTCTTGCCTGGAGAATCCTATAGACAGAGGAGCCTGACGGGCTACAACCCATGGGGTCACAAAGAGTCAGACACGACTGAGTGACTAACACACAATGTTATTACCACAATAAAAAAGGCAATATCAATTCTATTAAGTGACATAGAAAAAGTATGAACAACATGCTGTTTTAAAATTTACAAGGTGTAAAACCACATAAACACGTAGAACTCTCCAGTATGAGTTTTCCAGGACTGAGGAAACAGGAGCTGCTCTCACAAGTTCCACAGTACTTCTCTTGTGGATGCTATTTGAGTGTCTGGACACAACCTACGCTGATCGCAATAGTAGTGAGTTCTCTTTCTAAGGGTAGGCCACAGGGCTTCTCCCTTTTGCTTACCTTTTTCCACTCAATTTCTCTAAAATGAACATCCACTGCTTTTAAGAAAGAGGTTTTTAAAAATTAGAAGTGCCTGTTCACCTGTGACACCATGTGGACAGTAAGTAAAGAGAGGGTGGTCACGTGGGGGAAGTGCACCACAGACCTTGGGCCTCCCGACCGTCACAGGGAGAAGTCTTCCCGGAGGTGAATCCTCTGGTGCTGGGACATGTTGGAGCTGTGCCGGAAGGCCTTGCCGCACTCGCCACACGTGTAAGGCTTCTCCCCGGTGTGGATCCTCCGGTGCTGCAGGAGGTACGTGCCCTGGCTGAAGGCCTTCTTGCAATCAGCACACTTATATGGCTTCTCTCCGTGGTGTGACCTCTGATGGTGGATGAGTCTGGAACTGTTGTGGAAAGCCTTCCCACACTCACTGCACTTGTAGGGCTTCTCTCCTGTGTGGATCCTCTGGTGCTGGATGAGGTGGGTGCTCTGGCTGAAGACTTTGCCACAGTCATTACACTCATAGGGCTTCTCTCCGGTGTGGCTTCTTTGATGTTCAACAAGCTTGGTTTTTTGGATGAAGGCTTTCTCACATTCATTACATTTATAGGGCTTTTCCCCAGTGTGAATTCTTTGATGCTGGATCAGATTGGAGCTCTGGGTAAAGCCTTTGCCACACTCTTTGCACTCGTACGGCTTCTCTCCGGTATGGGTCCGACGGTGCCGGATGAGGATTGAGCCGTCACTGAAGGCCTTCCCGCAGTCACTGCACTTGTAGGGCTTCTCCCCTGTGTGGATCCTCTGGTGGTAAATGAGGGAGGAGTAGGCACTGAAGTGCTTCCCGCACTCGCTGCACTTGTAGGGCTTCTCCCCCGTGTGGATCCTCTGATGCTTCATGAGGTTGGGCCTCTGGTTGAATGTCTTCCCGCACTCATCGCAACGGTAGGGGATCTCTCCAGAGTGCATCCTCCGGTGACTGATGAGCTCACAGCTCTGGTGGAAGGCCTTCCCGCACTCTTCACACTTGTAGGGCTTCTCTTCACTGTGCAGTCGCTGGTGCTTGACAAGGTTAGCACTGTACCTGAAGGCCTTCCCACAACAACCACAATAATACAATCTTTTCCCAACAGGAATTTTCTGATCTTCTTTAACTAAATTCGCAGCGAAAATTTCCCCTGAATCGTGAACTATATTTGTTTTTTTGCACCTGTGTACACGTTTATGGTTATTAAGGTATGATCTCTGTTCAAAACTCTGTTCACATATATCACATTTGTGAGGTCTTTGATCAGGGACAGGCCTTGACCGCGACCTGAGGTTTCCTCCAGACTCCAGGCCACACTCCTCATTGGCCAGTGTGACCAGCCTGGGGCCTCTCTGCTCCCCAGGCCTGTCCAGGCGCCCCTCTGGCTCCCTGACACGCTCATGGACTTCTCCTGGCTCAGGTCCCCGGAGAACACTCCCCCTGAGTGGGTCCAGTTCTCTCCCAAACAGCATTTCTCCTGAAGTGACCTCCTGGTTCTCAGTCCTGGTCCCATGAGCTGAAAAAACAAACAGAACACCTCAAGGTCACCTGTTCTGACTCTGGAAGGAAGGTAAAAGCTGCTGCCAACCACCTGTGGACTACCAGCTCCACCATCTCCAATGTCATGCAGACACAAGAGCCTGGCAGTCAGAGGCTAAAAGCCTTGCCCAGGGCTGCAATCACAGGGCAGTGCAAGCATCCGCCCAACTCTTAATACTCAACCTTTCCTGCACACAGAGCCTGCTGCAGGATACCTGTCCTCGTCCCAAAAGGACGGAAGATGGAAGCTTCACAGCATCACCAAAACCAGAGCAAGGAGGGGCCCCAGAGGACACTAAGGATATCCGATGAAGAAGCAGCTGATCCACCCCAACATCCATGGTGGGAAACCGGCTGCCTCCCCAGGAGCACAGAGAGCACAGCTTGTGCTAACTGAAGATTAGGGTGACAAGCACACAGGCCACGTCCATTCTCAAGGGTCTCCCCAGGGTCCTGAGAGACCACCCGTGAGCCACCAGCACTTACACTCCAGACGCCACAGAGGATGCCCTCATCTGAGGCCTTGTCTCCACCCTTCCTTCCCTGACAAGACACACAGTGACTCCACGTGCAGGAACATGCTCATCAGAAACTTGTTCTCTGTGAGCCAAGACACACACACACACACAACAGGCCCAAGGTGGGGACAACCAAATGCCCTGCAGAAGTATAGTGGAAAATACTCTGCGGTATGTTCATGACAGAACAGCAAATGGTGATGAGACCAAACAAACTCCATACAACACGGCAGCCCTGCCCTGCAGGAGTCAGAGAGGAGGCCCAGGGGAGCTATGGGAGATGACAGAGGTGGCCCTGTGGTCTCCCAGGGAACTAGGAATGTTCCCTATTTTGATCTGGTGGGTGGACTGTTTGTATAAACTCACTGAGCTGTAAATAGGATTTGTCTCATTTCTGTAAGTGTTTATATCTGAAGAAACAAATTTACAGAAGAGAAATTCAAGTCATTTGAGCCAACAGTTCCTTCCAGGGACACTAGGAAGACACTGCAGGACAACACTCTCAGGTCATCCGCCGCAGTGAGTCTAGAGAACAGCCTTCTCGGGTACCTCCAGTGAGCACAGGGACACAGAAACAGAAGTGCGTTCAGTGAAAAATCAGCAACCCAGGAATGCGCACAGGTCACTGCATTCCTGCTAGGAAGTGACGTCTGTGTGAGGGCGTGGCCTAGACTCCACTGGAAAAGGGACAGCAGGCGCACACCGGCACACATCTGCATCTGGGTGCTGAAATCCAGGGTGATGTGTACCCCCTCCCTTTCCTGTAAAAGTCTATAACCATCCAGTAGGTTAACTTAGAGGAGGGTGATGAAGTGATGCTCTTCCCTGTGGCCCCGTGTGACCACCTGATAATCCTTGGGAGGCAGGACTCTGGAGGGCGGGGCTCCACGGGGTCCCTCAGGGCATGCCCAGGTGTCCTCCCCTCTTCTCCTCCATCAACACAGCCCCCTCTCACCCTTCTACAAGATTCAGCTCAAGAATTACCCCATAACTAAACAACAAAGATACTGTACCACATGGGGGAAACAGCCATTATTTTGTAATAATTTTAAAAGGCATATAATCTAAAAAAAAAAAAAAAAAGGCATATAATCTGTAAAAATACTGAATCACTAAATTGTACACCTGAAACTAACAGAATGCTGTAAATCAACTATATTTCAATTAAAAGAAAGAGCACCCAGGTTTTGGCAGAGGCCGCTCCCAGGGCCTCTGTACTGCCCATCTTCCTCCAAACCCATGAGTCAGTTTGGTACCACATTCTGTGGGCCTCCACACATGCTGTTCAGCAGGCGGGTTGGGGAGGCAGCCCCCCACGCACCTGAGCCATCAACGCTTGGTTGCTCTGCCCCATGCATGTCCAGGACCCACAGCTCATCCCCTTGCTCCAACTGTGCAATCACCTCCGGCTTGGGACCTGCAAGTCCAGCTCCTGGGAAGGAGACGGGGCCTGGGGTGGGTGCCACGGACACAGTGCGGGCTCACCCAGGACTGCCAAGGGAGAGGACATACACGTGCGGGGGTGACAGGAAGTCTGGATACTCCCTGGAGGGGTGGGCGTGGGCATGCAGTTGAAGATCTGAGCACAAGGGCTCTCTCCATCAGGAGGCGCATCTGCCTTGGGCCTGGGGAAGGGAGGCAGTCTCATCTGGGGCTGCCTAACCAAGCCCCACCGGGGGCCCTCTGCTGTGCAGACAGGCCTGCCTGGGACCAAAATCAGTAATACATCTCTGAACCCAGGGGATGAGGCCCCCGGCCCAGCCCCTGCTCAGCCCTCAGCCCCCAGGGCTGTTCCTTGAGTTGCATCCCAGTGAGGGGGCTCACCCAGCGATACCAGGTTCCTGTAAGTCTCCAGCATCACTTCCCTGTAGAGGCCCTTCTGAGCAGGGCCCAGAAGGCCCCACTCCTCCTGCGAAAGGAACACAGCCACGTCCTCGAAGGTCACTTCAGCCTGTAACAACAGGAGCTGCTGAGGCCCAGGCGTGCCTCAGGCTGGGCCCTGGGCTAGAGAAGTAGCACAGAGGTAACTACAGGCCTGACCCCCAATGTGTGGCCTGGAGTAGTTGGGGGAGGCGTGGGCCCTGACCCTTTGGCTGCTGAGCCAACCCATTCAGGGAGGCTAGGCAAATCCAAGGTCACCCTTCCTCTGCTCAGCACCCCTCAGCATCCCACACCAGAGAAGCCTGACAGTTTGCTAAGGCTGAGCAGACAGGGAAGCCCTGGGAGAAGACCTCCCGCCTCCCAGGGAGGACAGACGCTCACCTGAGGCAGGGCACACAGATCCAAAGCTGCCATCCCCTGGTACCCTGGGCTTCCTGGGATGGATGGATGCAGGAGCCAATCACTGCCTGGCCCCTCCCACAGTTGGCCTCAGCACTCGGCCTCCCAAGCGGACTCTGCTCCCTGCAGACACATGCATCATTTCAGATCATCTGCCCCTACCTCCTCCCAGGCACAAAGTTATCTCATTCAGGTGGAAAATGGAGAGTTATTCACTTTACATGAAAGAATAAAGATAACACATTAAGGGCTGAGAAGGAAAGGGAAGTTAAAAAAATTGAACAGAAGGCGAAAAGCAAAGACAAAGATTAGGAGTCAAAAGATACAAAATGAGCAGAGGTAAGTCCAATGGATGGGTAACTGAAGCAAAAGGATTAAACTCACCTACTGCATGCAAAAAACTCCCCAAGTAGATACACAAAGTGCACCTATATAACCTAAAATAAAATACACAGAAAGGCTAAACATAAGGCAGACCAAAGAAACAGTAATTAAAAGAAAGCTACAACAGCTATATTTACCTTCTCTGTATTTTTAAAGCTCTTTATTGGAGTAAAACATTTATACAGGAAAGTCAACAAATCCTGACCACACTGGTCAAGGGGCTCAGCAGACAGACCCAGCCGTCAGCCCTCCGGCAGCTGCGGGCTCTGCCTGCTTCCCCACCTCCCAAGGGAGAGCCGCTACCCTCCTCTCACCAGCACAGACCAGGGCCCTGGGGACTCCATTAGACTAGCTATGCCTTCTACATTCTGCGCTGGCTTCCTCCCTTTGGCACACTATTTGCAAACTCAATATGCATTGCTGCATGTGGTTTAGCAATATTTATACCAATCAAAACAAAACTAAAAAAAAAAAATAAAAAATAAAAAAAAAACTCAAACCAATAATCATTATTAGGAACAAAAGCAGACACTGCATGTTAATATAAGAAAAATCCACCAAAAAGCTGTAATTATAACCACACGTGTCTACCAACAAATCCTCAAAGTATAGATAATCAGAGCTAAGTGCAGTGCCTATAAGAAACATACAAACCCTCCCCTGCAATGAAAGAGTTTAACACACTTTCCTCAGAAGTGAGTGGATCAAGTAGAGAATACCTACTTAAAGCACAGAGAATACATACACATTTTTTTTCAAAATGTACATTGAATATTATAAGAAATACCACATACCAAGCAAAAAAAGAAAGTTTCAAAAAATTCCAAAGACTGGTATCTTTTGGCAAACATTCATATTGTGGTCCTACTATCTGATTAATTTTTTAAAAGTACCCCTTCAAGAAAAACATAAGAACAGAGACTGAAGGGAAAATGGAAATAAAGCTTACCTGAGGAAAAATGGGCATCCTTAACACATTTATTTTAACAAGGGGATTGAAAGAATAATCTAAGCATTAAACAAGAAACCAGACACAGAATAAGAAAGCAACTCAAGGAAAGAAGATGAAGAAAATAAACATGATTTAAAGAAACAGAAAATAATCTCAACCTTGGTTCTTTGAAAATGCTAATAACATCTGGCAAGTCCAATGTGGGGAAGGGGAAGAGATGGAAAAGGACACAATATTTTAAAGAACAAAAAAGGGAACACAACTCTACATATCACACATACAGCAGTGGTTTTCAGAGTGCAAGCCTAGCCCCTGGCAGTCCCAGCACTCAAGTCTGGTTGGTAGCAACCCTAAAGTAACACAACAGAAGTGTCTGCATTGGTCAGTGACAAGATGAGGATGCTTGCTTCCTCACTCCGCTGCTGTAACAATGCACCAAAGACCCCAGTCAGTGCATTAAGTCACAGAAAAAGAAGCAGATGTCATAGTTCAGTGGTTAGGGAGCACAGGTCCGATCTTGGGTCGGGGAACTGAGATCCTGAATGCTATCGCTTGACCAGAAAAGAAAAGAAACACAAGCCATAAAGATTGCAAGAGAACAGACAAAATCATCATTATTTGAGAATGATAAGACCATCTACATAAAAAATACAAAAGTATTAGCCAAGTGTTGGGATGATAAAGTTCAACAGGACTGCCATATAGAAGGTCAACAGGCTAGTTAATATCACTCCTGTGTACTAGTAATCAGCAACCAAAAAACAGCTTTCACAACACCTACGAAAACTACATGCTTATGAACAAAACTTAACTGAAGGACACTAAAAAAAAAACCAAAAAACACCTATGGAGAAGTAGACAGTGTTCATAAACAGGAGGACTCAATATAAAAATGTCAATTTTCCCCAAATGAATCTATTAATTCTATACAATCAAAATTGCAATAGGATTTTCCTGGTGATCCAGTCATTAGTAATCCACCTGCAGGAGACAGGGGTTCAATCCCTAGCCTGGAAAGATCCCACGTGCCAAGGGGCAACTGAGGCCATGTGTCACAACTACTGAGCCTGCTCAGTCTAGACCCCAAGAGCTGCAATTACTGAGCCCACAAGCCCTAGAGCCCAGGCTCCACAACAAGAGAAGCCACTGCAGGAGAAGACTGTACACCGCACTAGAGAAAGTCCAAGCAGCAAGGAAGACCCAGTGCAGCCAAAGACAAAACAGAACATATCATGACATCTGAGCACAATGACTGACTATCATCAGTCATGACCGAAAATTAACCAAGGAAATGCCGAAGAACTCAGGCAGAGCCATGCCCTACCAAATAGCAAATCTTATCATGGGGCTGTGGTTATAAAAGTGAAATACAGTTGTCCCTAACTGTCCATAGGGAACTGATTCCAGGATCATGCTCAACTGGGTATCAAAATCCAAAAATGCTCAACTCTCCTATATAAGCTCCATGCATACACTATGACACACTTGCAATGTTAACAGCAATGAACCATTCAATAAATGGGACTGGCACAACTGATTTTCCACAGGCAAGTAAAATTAGATCCTGCCTTCCACGGCACACAAAAAGGTATCTCAGACAGGTTGAAGGCCTGTTTCTTAAAAATGTTTATGGCTATTATAGGAAAATAATACGGAAAACACACTATCCAAACAGAAAAAATTGCTTAATTTTACTTTATCAAAAAAAACTTCTGTATGAGACACAACAAAATTAAAAGCAAATGGCATGATGAGAGAAGATATTTTCAAACATGCTTAATAAAAGTTACGGGCTTCCCAGGTGGCTCTGCAGTAAAGAACCTGCCTGTCAGTGCAGGATATAGCAGGTTTGATCCAGGTCAGGAATATCCCCTGGAGAAGGACATGGCTACCCACTTCAGTATTCTTGCCTGGGAAATCCCATGGACAGAGAAGCCTCATGGGCTACAGTCTGCTGCTGCTGCTGCTAAGTCGCTTCAGTCGTATCCGACTCTGTGCGACCCCATAGACGACAGCCCACCAGGCTCCCCCATCCCTGGGATTCTCCAGGCAAGAACACTGGAGTGGGTTGCCATGTCCTTCTCCAGTGCATGAAAGTGAAAAGTTAAAGTGAAGTCGCTCAGTCGTGTCCGACCCTCAGCAACCCCATGGACTGCAGCCCACCAGGCTCCTCCATCCATGGGATTTTCCAGGCAAGAGTACTGGAGTGGGGCTACAGTCTACCAGGTCGCAAAGAGTCAGAAACGACTAAGCAACTAAACAGCAGCAACAATAAAAGATATACATAGGATATATTTAAAAATACAAAAAGAAACAAACAAAAATCAATATTTAAACCAGTATTCCCTGGTGGTCCAGTGGTTAGGACTCTGTGCTTTCACTGCGAGGGCCTGGGTTCAATCCTGAGCCCTGGTCAAGGAACTAAGAGCCCACGTTCGCTGCCCAACTGAGGCCAAGCACCGCAACTACCGAGCACTCGCTTCAACTAAAAAGAAGCCAGCTGGTCTCAAGGGAGATCATGCATGCCACAACGAAGACTCGATGCTGCCAAAATAGTAATTCTTTAAAAATAAAAAATAAGGCCATTCAACACACACAAAGTAAGCACAGGATGAAACCTAATAAATCATATAAAGAAATCAAACTGTCCAATAAACATCTGAAGATTTTCAGCACAATTAAGAATTAGGAAAACGCAAATTAGAACAAGACTTCTCATCACCACAGATAAGGGAAAATACATAAAATGCTTCACAGTATCTACCGCTGCGCTTCCCCCCATGGCTCAGTGGTAAAGAATCTGCCTGCGATGCAGGAGACTAAGGAGACGCGGGTTTGACCCCTGGGTGGGGAAGATCCCCTGGAGAAGGAAATGGCAACCCACTTTAGTATTCTTGCCTGGAAAATCCCATGGACAGAAGAGTCTGGTGGGCTACAGTCCATAGGGTCACAAAGAGTCGGGAGACGACTGCGAGACTGAACACACGAAGGCCTGAGAAACAGGGACTCACAGAGTCCCGCAGACAGTCTGCTAGTCACTCTGGAAACCCACCTGGCCCTACCTGGCAGAGCTGAAACTCTTCGAAGCCCTGGGACAGGAAACCAAATTGAAGGTACGTGCCCTTTAGAAATTCTTGCTAATGCACAAAAGACGCACAAGGATGTTCCTGCATATCTGTGTACAAGCAAAAAGTATTTTTTAAAGAGACATATTAAAAACAGAAACCTATGGGGCAAATAAAAAGGTTTCAAACCTTGAATAAAAGCCTCTGAGAAAGAAACAGAAATCTGCTGCGGGCAGCAAGGTCTCAGAGCGTCAGAAGCAGAAACAGGTGAGGGAGAATCGTGCGGGGGGGCGGGGCCCGCAGGGGGAATGGGGAGGGGGCTGCTGCGGGAGGTGACAGGAGCTTGCGCGCGGGCCAGCTGGAGGCCCCGGAGTCAGGAGGCGGAGGTGGAAAAGAGCCACGGTAGGACGAGGCCGGCGCGCGCAGCGCTTGGTTACCGGCAGCATCTCACTCCGCGGAAGCAGCCCCTTGGGAAGGCCCAGAAGGGAAGTCCGGTGGAGAGACCAGGACGGGCTTGGGGCGGGTGACGGAGGCTCCACCGCGGTAGAGGGGCACGGCGAGGAACGACCCCAGCCGGGAGGGACTCGTGGGACTCGAGGCCTTCGGGTGGGACCCTCGGCGGGAGATTTGGAGTCGAGGGGACGTCCCCACCCCGCGTCCCGGGCGCCCCGCGGCCGCCCCCGTCCCCAACCGCCCACCCTCACCTCAGCGCCGCCCAACAGCGGATGACCGACCAGGCCCCGCCTGCTCCCTAAGCCCTGAAGACCTAAATCTGACCGGAAGTGACGATCCCTCCTCCGAGATACTGGCAGGAGGCGCCTTCCGGTCGCTCTGGGAACAGGACTCCGCGTCTCAGTGGTCAGCAGTCAGCTGCTGCTGCTGCTGCTGCTGCTGCTGCTGCTGCTAAGTCGCTTCAGTCGTGTCCGACTCTGTGCGACCCCAGAGACAGCAGCCCACCAGGCTCCCCCATCCCTGGGATCCTCCAGGCAAGAACACTGAAGTGGGTTGCCATTTCCTTCAATGCATGAATGTGGAAAGTGAAAGTGAAGTCGCTCAGTCGTGTCCGACTCCTAGCGACCCCACGGAGGGCTCCTCCGTCCATGGGATTTGCCAGGCAACATAAGAGCTAAGCTTTGGCTCCAAAGGCTGCCGCCAGTTGGCAGTCTGGACTCATGACCCCGACGCTTTGCAACGAAGGCTAGGTGAAGGCTTTTGGTGCTCAAGATTCCAAAATTTCTTTACAGTGACACTCTCCCTAGACAGCCACTCAAGGCACTACAACTAAAATCAGGAAGGCCCTTTTCTTTACAGCTAAAAGCAGAATGTGAAGAACTAAAGGGCCTCTTGATGAAAGTGGAAGAGGAGAGTGAAAAAATTGGCTTAAAGCTCAACATTCAGAAAACTAAGATCGTGGCATCCGGTCCCATCACTTCATGGCAAATAGATCGGGAAACAGTGGAAACAGTGGCTGACTTTATTTTTCTGGGCTCCAACATCACTGCAGATTGATTGCAGCCATGAAATGAAAGCTTACTCCTTGGAAGGAAAGTTATGACCAACCTACACTTTGTCAACAAAGGTCCATCTAGTCAAGGCTATGGTTTTTCCAGTGGTCATGTATGGATGTGAGAATTGGACTATAAAGAAAGCTGAGCACCGAAGAATGGATGCTTTTGAACTGTGGTGTTGGAGAAGACTCTTGAGTCCCTTGGACTGCAAGGAGATCCAACCAGTTCATCCTAAAGATCAGTCCTGGGTGTTCATTGGAAGGACTGATGCTGAAGCTGAAACTCCAATACTTGGGTCACCTGATGCAAAGAGCTGACTCATTTGGAAAAGACCCTGATGCTGGGAAAGTTGAGGGCAGGAGAAGGGGACGACAGAGGATGAGATGGCTGGATGGCATCACCGACTTGATGGACATGGGTTTGGGTGGACTCTGGGAGTTGGTAATGGACAGGGAGGCCTGGTGTGCTGCAGTTCGTGGGGTCACAAAGAGTCAGACATGACTGAGCGACTGAACTGAAAGGCAGAAAAGTACACCCTTCTTCAGGGCCATGTGATCACTCAGAAAATGAAAATGCTTCCCTGGTGGCCTAAACAGTAAAGAATCTGCCTGCAAAGCAGGTTTCATCCCTGGGTTGGGAAGATCCGCCGGAGAAGGGAATGGCAACCCACTCCCATATTCTTGCCTGGAAAAGCCCATGGACAGAGGAGCCTGGGGGGCTACAGTCCATGGGGTCATGAAGATTCACACATGAATGAGCGACTAACACACACATACTGGTCAGAATAGCCCTTGTTTTAAACCTCTGCCCCCAGCACCAATGCCTGTAAATGGGGCCTTAATGCTCTTGGAGCAAACCCTCCCTGTTGCCAGCCCCCTGGACAAAGCCCCAGGCTTTACCCAGTAAAGCAAGTTATGTCCTGGCAAACATGTGCAGTGCCCTTTTCTCCAGGAAGAAGCTTACAGTCCTCTCGTGACAGAGGTCTCAGCAACAAAGGGTCACTGTCTGGGTGTGGGTGGCTGAGGGCAGGTGGGGCCCCAGAAAGGCAAGACCAACACTGAAGTTCACACTAGCAGAGGCATGGACCATGAGAACACGGAGCCACCTGGAACCAGTGGCACCGTTACCGAGGGGCCCTGCCGCACAGCATCCCAAGACAGCCAAGATGACCAGCTGCTGTGTGCCACTTAGGAAGGTGGCTGCCAGTGCCCTCCACCCAGGCTACTGAGGGGATCCTTCCTCAGCCAGCCACCCACCACCCACCCTTACTGTGCCCTTACCATTACCTTACCCGTCTGCTTACCAGTCCCTCCTGTGGTCAGTTACCCACAGTGGCTTGCAGCTCTGGCTTTCACACCAGCTCACAAGCAGATCCACCGGGGGCAGGGCACTCTAGCTGGCCTGTGGAAGCACGTGGTCCTGTCACTTATGGGCCCCCAACCCACATTGGTGCCCAAGCCAGCATGGCCCTATCAGCTTTGACCAGTCTATCATTTAAGTTCCAGACAAGGTGCAGGTGAGCTATGACAAAAAAGGAAGCCCGTCTGGTCCTTCCACTGCAGGACAGAACACCCTGGCCCTCAGCCTGTGGCACCAGGGGCACCACTCACACCCAGTAGCACCCAGACCCTCAAGACAAGTTGAAGGTAATAAACAGGAGACATGGAGATTACATTCCTTGCGAGTGGGATTCTCTGCTGTATGTGTTGGAGGCGGGGGGGTGGGTGCGATTTACAAGAGGCAAGGTGTGAAGCAACCCAGCAGCCTCACCCCCCAGAGCCTCCACTGTTCCCTGGTGCACACGGCACTCCTCGGAGAGGGGACCCTTCCCTCTGAAACCAGAAACACACAGCTCAGTTGTGAAAAGAAACAAGCTTTATTGAGCCACAGCCCTAGTTCTCCTTCTCCTGCACAGTCTTGGTTCCCCGGAGACGGCCTGTCCGGCGGGCAGCAATGAGACCCACTTTCCGGCCAGCAGGGGCGTCTCTGCGAATAGTAGAGGGTTTGCCGATGTGCTGGTGGTTGCCACCTCCGAAGGGATGCTCGACAGGCTGCAGGAAGAAGGAGGTGATGGTGAGGTGGGGCTGACCCTCATCTACCTCAGGAGGGCTTGGGAACCGGCAGATTCAACCCGGCCTGTGCTTACAAACTATCAGCTACCTCAAACCACAGATCTCCCACCATCAAGAGGAGACACTCCAGGAAGGAACTTGTCCACCCAGTCTCACAGGCCTCATACACTGAATACTGACCCCACTGTCCACTTCTGGGCTACTTACGTTCATGGCCACACCCCGCACCCGTGGCCAGCAGTTCCTCTTTGCCTTATACTTGTGGTAGGCACGGCCGGCCTTCAGAATGGGCTTGTCAATGCGGCCACCTCCAGCCACCACACCTGTTGGAGACCAGGAGACTCAGGGAGATGTATCACCCACCCCACCCAGCGCTGGGGGACACTCCCCTCAGGCAGAGCATCCCCTGGTGTGTCCTTGCCAGTGCCCCACCACCATGTGTCGTTCAGGATCACATGATCCCAGGAGCCTCAGAAATGCCTGGAAACCATCACCAAGCAGTAAATCCTGCAACAGCCTGTCAGCTAGGGCTTCCCCAGTGGCTCAGAC
Source organism: Bos taurus (assembly GCF_002263795.3). Lineage (NCBI taxonomy): Eukaryota > Metazoa > Chordata > Mammalia > Artiodactyla > Bovidae > Bos > Bos taurus. The sequence continues at coordinate 321,994 of NC_037341.1, forward strand.
AGTAAAGAATCTGTCTGCAATGCAGTATACCCAAGTTCAATCCCTGGGTTGGGAAGAAGCCCTGGAAAAGGGAATGGCAACCCACTCCAGTATTCTTGCCTGGAGAATTCCATGGACAGAGGAAATCCCATGGGATTGCAAAGAGTCAGACACGACTAAGCGACTAACACACACAGCCTGTTGGCTTATAGTTTCTTCAGCTACAGGGTAGCTAAACCAGGGCTTTACTCACATCGTCTGGAATGCCCACCTTGAGCCACAGCTTTTCAGAAGCCCTCCCCTTTGCAGGGTCTGGCACTAGGCTCCTCCCCACCCCAAAGAGGACAGCTGACCTGGCCCACCACTTCTCTGCCATTGTTCTGCTTATTCTGTGAGCACACCCTCAAGAGCCTCCCCCAAGCAGGACTGGATTTGCCACACGGATTCAAAGACGTTGTCAAACAGCCAACAAACTTGAGTACATGCATTTCAATACACTTTGTGGCTTTAACTAGGTGGCCCACAAAAGCAAAGATCACCTAAATCCAGGTTATCCCAGACTGCAACTAAGCCTGCCTTTACTTTAAGTCCAGCACGTTGAACCCACTCTCATTCAACACCCAACCAGGAGTTAAACAGGCACTACTTGCACTCACTTAACAAGTATCCCGAATTAGACCACATATTGTGCTCAAGCTTAAAAAGCTCCCTGAGTGAAGCAGACAGCTGGGTTCCTGGCCCGTCTGGCTGCGGGCTGTCCACAGGAGATCCACAGCATACAACCGCTGCCTTCCACTCACCGACCACAGCTCTGTTGGCAGAGGAGATGACCTTTTTGGAGCCCGAAGGCAGCTTCACTCGCGTCTTCTTTGTCTCAGGGTTGTGGGAGATGACTGTGGCATAGTTTCCAGAGGCTCTTGCCAGCTTGCCTCGGTCACCAGGCTTCTCCTCCAGACAACACACGATGGTGCCCTCAGGCATGGTGCCCACCGGGAGCACGTTGCCGATGTTGAGCTGGGCTGCAAGAGAAAGGTGGTATGTCCTCACCACTGCTTGCCAAAACCAAGGCCAGCCTCCTCCCACAGCTCTCTGAGCACTCACCGGGACGCCTGGCCAAGCAGGTGTCCCCAAGTGAAGACTGCAGCCTTAACGTTCCTGCCTGGACCCAAGCTGTAAACCGCCAGGCCCCGCAAGTCCCTCCCCATCAAGACCTTTCACCTCGGCGCGGAGCTCACCCTTCTTGCCGCAGTACACAAACTGGCCGGTGTGGATGCCCTCAGCAGCGATGAACAGCTCTGTCCGCTTCTTAAAACGGTACGGATCCCGGAAAACCACTTTGGCAAGGGGCGCTCCGCGGCCCGGGTCGTGGATGATGTCCTGCGGGTCGAGGCAGCGTGAGCGGCTTGGGGGTCCCGCTGGGCGCCCCGCGCCCCAACCCGTCCCGGCCCACGCCCCGAACCTTCACGATGCCCTTGATATATCCGTGTCGCTCGGCGAAATCCACGGCGCGTAGGCGCGCGGCGCCTTTTCTGTGCTTCACATGTGCGCGGAACACGGAGCCGGCGCCCTTCCTCTGCCCACGAATCACGCGGCCCATGGCGGCGATCTGAAGGAAGCTCACAGTCAGCAGCCGTTCGGCCCTGGCATCCCCACCACCGGGCTTCAGGGGCCCCGCTCCCTTGGCTCCTCCTCCCGCCCTCAGGATCCTCCGTGTCCCCAGCCCCAGCCGTACGCCCCCGGCGCTTTTTCCAGAGTCAGCTAGGGTCCCTAGCGGAGCCTAGAACGACGGAGGGCGCCGGATGGCTCCGGATAGCACCAACACGTCCTACCTGGTGCAGAGCGCGGCCCAAAGAGGGGACACGGCCCTAGAGAGCCGCCTTATCTTCCGGGGTGGGGCCGAGAGCCCGTAACCTTCCGGCCAAGGGCCGCCGCCGCCGCAATGCACACCGGGACTTGTAGTTCTATGGAGGTCGCCCGTAGCTCCTCCCGCGCTCCCGGCCTTCTACGCAAGCGCACTGAGTTAGACCGGCCGGCGCTGCACCTAAGACCCGGCGCGGGTCTAGCGGCGAGGCTGCTCTCTAGCAGAGGGGCCGCGGATTGGGTGGGCAAGGCTACCCGGCAGGGAGTCTCCAGCAAGATACATCTTTCTTTCTTTCGGAGAGGGGTCTCCTGGAGAAGTGGGAGGAGTCCTTCCAGAGAAGGTCCCTGGAGTTAGCAAAAGAGGAGGTGGAACCCCTGAATGATAACAGAGTAGGCGCAGACGGGGAGAGTTTAGTGATCAAGACCTTGGGTGTGCAGATTAGGCCTGAAGGGGGAGACCCGGCGAGGTAGGGAGAGAGGGAGGGCAGGGGTCTCACGGAGCAGAGGGGCTTGTGCTCGGGACTCCGGGGTGATGTTTTTGCTCCAGTGTGGCCTCGCAGGGGTGGATGCCAGGGAGACATCGGAAGATGACAGGAGCGGGAAGGAAGTGGCCATGTGGCCACGTTCTGAAGCCACGAGGGAGCAGAGGGGACTGTGCATGAGGCCCCGTTAAGAGACAACCGGCTGGGCGTGTCAAGGAGAGCCCACCAGGGGGCAGCACTTCCCACAGCAGGGCCAGAGCTGAGGGGGCACCTGGATCTCCTTGGGGCAGGTTGAGGGGTTTTGAGGTCAGCTCCTCAAAGGACCAGAAGGTCAGAGGGATGGAAGTGGGGACAGTGCTTGGACTTGTGTGCTGTGGGGTCCCTGGGATGGAGTATGGGGGAGGGGCGGGGCGGGACACACGGCCCTGCACTCTCCCTTTGACCCTAAACTGGCTTCCCAAGCTGTGGATGCAGCCAGAATAAGGCTGACCAAACCCACTCCAGGCTTGTGTCCAGGCTTTCACCACAGTCTGGGTACGACAGAGGTAGCAGTGCAAGCCCAGGAGCCAGGGCGTGTCTGGTGGCTGTGAGCCCCCACTGGGGGCCATGGGCCCAGGGAAGCCTGAGACCTGCTGTTTCAGGGGTGGTGCTCATGTGGACTCCTCCCTAAGGCCTACCTTGAGGCACATGTGTAGACTCAAGGAAGGGCAGCTGATGGTGGGGCTTGGAAGGTGCACACCCCTGCCTCATGCTTGGTGCATCTATGCAGAGATGGTAGTACTGGCTGGCGAACCTCCCACAGTCCGAGATCTGTGCCTCAGCTCCCCTCACTGGTCTGAATGTCGGCTTCCACATGAGGCAACTGAGCCTGATATACAGCCAGGTCTCTGCAGATCCGGGCCATTCAGGGTGGTGAGGACAGCCTCCCTGGGCATGGGGATCTCAGATCTTCAGGAGGGGCCCAACTGCCTTTGTCCCCAGATGAGGCACTCCCCACACAGTGCCATTGCTCACACTGGTCAGCCGGGGTGCCCTCTAATACCACCGAGTTCCACTTCCTTTAAAAGTTGTTCTTCTCACACCTACACACATGAGTAATTTGGAATAAACTCGAGTAACCATGCCCCTCTTCTTTTTCAGCTATGCTCCCCACGCTAGCATCTTTGGCAAACAGAACCCTATACTCCTGCTGTCTTTGATGGGAACAATAATACTACCTATCATAAGATCATTGTGAGGGTTAGATGAGTGAATACGCATGAAGAATATAAAGTAAGCCTACAAAAATCACCAGGGCTGTAGAAGTTAGAGGGGCCAAGCTCAGGCACAGACGGGAGAGGTGGCCTGAGAGAGTGACCAGGGGGAGCAAAGGGAGCCTTCAAGCTGGGCAGGATCAGCTTGTTGACAAGAGTTGTGCATGCTGAAGGTGTTTTTATCTCCTGTTTGTGTATTCTACTTCTAAAAATGGGTTTTTTTTTTAAGTGTGCATGGGGGACTTCCCTGGTCCAGTGGATGGGACTCTACATATCCACTGCAGGGGGCAGGGTTCAATCCCTGGTCTCGGAACTAGGAGTTCTCATGGCACAACTAAAGAGCCCACATGCCTCAAGGAAGATGGAAGAGCCTGCATGCCACAACTAAGACCCAGTGCAGCCAAATAAATAAATATTAGAAGAAAAATTAAAAAACATTCTCTGAAAGACCCACCTACAGTGATGAATGCTGGCCTGAGGTGCAGACAGGCCGTTGCCTCTGAGCTGTGTCAGGTAGTGGGCTCTCTGGCTTCAGAGCTCCTGCAACCCCCCAGCAGAGCCCCACCACCACCACCACCCTGACACACACACACCACTCAGTGATCATCTGGCCCCACACTGCAGGCCAGTCCAGCCGCTGTGATTTTATCTGCATTTGGGGGCCTCCTGGGGGCCTCTTGGACGTTTAGGGGTTGTGTATGGGGCCTTCTTAACTTACTTGTCCCTTTCCGTGGACAAATAGCTCTTCTGTTCACTCCACCCTTTCCTGTGTCTGCCCACGTGCTCTGTGTTGTATATCTGGAAACTGTCTCATCCACTCTCCTAATTTGTTGTTCTACAGAAAAACTGAATATTCTGGAGTTGTCCAGCAAACACTCACAATAGAGCCTTTATACTTTCACTTTGAGTTAATTGATGCTCATTAACATAAGCATAATGGGGATTTTCTTCTGATTTTGAAAAAATATTAATGACTTCCCTGATGATCCAAGGGCTAAGACTGTCTGCTCCCAATGCAGGGGCCTGCATTCGATCCCAGGTCAGGGAACTAGATCCCACATACTGCAACTAAGACCTGGCCCAGCCAAATATATATATATATATAAATATATTAAAGTGAAAGTGAAGTCGCTCAGTTGTGTCCAACTCTTAGCAACCCCATGGACTGCAGCCCACCAGGCTCCTCTGTCCATGGGATTTTCCAGGCAAGAATACTGGAGTGGAGTGCCATTGCCTATTAGCAAATCTCTGAAGTACTTGCAAAATGTGGTCTTGTCACTAATAAGCTAAGAATGTACTTAAAGAGGTACCCTTTTCCCAAAGTGCATTTTTAGCCCTGACATTTTTTTTCCAACTTTTTAAAGCATGGTAAAATACACATAATATTTGCCATCTTAGTCATTTATAAGTATGCAGTTTAGCGGTATTGGGCTTCCCTTGTGGCTCAGGTGGTAAAGAATCCACCTGTAATGTGGGAGACCTGGGTTCAATCCCTGGGATGGAAAGATCCCCTGGAGAAGGGAAAGGCTATCCATACCAGTATTCTGGCCTGGAGAACTTCATGGACTATATAGTCCATGGGGTTACAAAGAGTCAGACATGACTGCATGATTTTCACTTTCACTTTTGGTGGTATTAGGGTTAGGGTTAGGGTTAGGAGATGGGCCCCTGGGCTGGACACCTGGTGTTTGTCAACTGGAGTAAAATTCAAGCTTTGTTCTCACCCTGACACTTCAAGGACAAAGCTAGTGGCAAAAACTGAGCTCTGTTAAAGCAATGAGATGACCACTCCTGAGGTTAAGGAAGACTTCTCTGTCTGCACTTGCACAGGAAGGCTTCATGGGTGTCGAAAAGCAAGGGAGCCCCACCCCATTACAAGTGTGGACATGCACCCACAGGCCTCTGCCTTGGGATTCATCTTAGGAAAAAGTTGTGCACACATATTGGGGAGGATCCAAGGACAGTCAGATGTGAAGAAAGAAACAAAATAATTGGCCAAATGGAAACAAAGACCCAAACACCAGGAGAGATAAGAAAGCCTTCCTAAGTGATCAACGCAAAGAAACAGAGGAAAACAATAGAATTGGAAAGATTAGAGATCTCATCAATTAGAGATATGAAGGGAACATTTCATGCAAAGATGGACACAATAAAGGACAGAAATGGTATGGACCTAACAGAAGCAGATGATATTAAGAAGAGGTGCAAGAATACACAGAACTATACAAAAAAGATATTCATGACCCAGATAACCATGATGGTGTGATCATTCACCTAAAGCCAGACATCTTGGAGTGCAAAGTCAAGTGGGCCTTAGGAAGCGTCACTATGAACAATGCTAGTAGAGGTGATGGAATTCCACTTGAGCTATTTCAAATCCTAAAAGATGATGCTGCGAAAGTGCTGCACTCAATATGCCTGCAAATTTGGAAAACTCAGCAGTGGCCACAGTACTGGAAAAGGTCAATTTTCATTCCAATCCCAAAGAGAGGCAAAGCCAAAGAATGTTCAAACTACTGCACAATTGCACTCATCTCACACGCTAGCAAAGTAATGCTCAAAATTCTCCAAGCTAGGCCTCAACAGTACATGAACCGAGAACTTCCAGATGTTCAAGCTGGATTTAGAAAAGGCGAGGAACCACAGATCAAACTGCCAACATCCACTGGATCAGAGAAAAAGCAAGAGAATTCCAGAAAACCATCTACTTCTGCTTCATTGACTAAAGCCTTCGACTGTGTGGATCACAACAAACTGTGAAAAATTCTTCAAGACATAGGAATACCAGACCACCTTACTTGTCTCCTGAGAAACTTGTATGCAGGTCAAGAAGCAAAAGTTAGAACTGGATGTGGAACAACAGACTGGTTCAAAGTTGGGAAAGGAGTACATCAAGGCTGTATATTGTCACCTTGCTTATTTAACTTATATGCAGGGTTCAGTTCAGTTCAGTCACTCAGTCGTGTCCGACTCCTTGTGACCCCATGAACCGCAGCACGCCAGGCCTCCCTGTCCATCACCAACTCCTGGAGTTTACCCAAACTCATGTCCATTGAGTTGGTGATGCCATCCAACCATCTCATCTTCTGCCGTCCCCTTCTCCACCCACCCTCAGTCTTTCCCAGCATGAGGATCTTTTCAAATGAGTCAACTCTTCGCATCAGATGGCCAAAGTATTGGAGTTTCAGCTTCAACATCAGTCCTTCCAATGAACACCCAGGACTGATCTCCTTTAGGATGGACTGGTTGGATCTCCTTGCAGTCCAAGGGACTCTCAAGAGTCTTCTCCAACACCACAGTTCAAAAGCATCCATTCTTTGGCGCTCAGCTTTCTTTATGGCCCAACTCTCACGTCCATACATGACCACTGTATGTATGGAACCATAGCCTTGACTAGACAGACCTTTGTTGACAAAGTGATGTCTCTGCTTTTTAATATGCTGTCTAGGTTGGTCATAACTTTCCTTCCAAGGAGTAAGCGTCTTTTAATTTCATGGCTGCAGTCACCATCTGCAGTGATTTGGGAGCCCAGAAAAATAAAGTCTGACACTGTTTCCACTGTTTCCCCATCTATTTGCCATGATGTGATGGGACCGGATGCCATGATCTTAGTTTTCTGAATGTTGAGCTTTAAGCCAACTTTTTCACTCTCCACTTTCACTTTCATCAAGAGGCTCTTTAGTTCTTCTTAACTTTCTGCCACAAGGGTGGTGTCATCTGCATATCTGAGGTTATTGATATTTCTCCCAGCAATCTTGATTCCAGCTTGTGCTTCATCCAGCCCAGCGTTTCTCATGATGTCCTCTGCATATAAGTTAAATAAGCAGGGTGACAATATACAGCCTTGACATACTCCTTTTCCTATTTGGAAACAGTCTGTTGTTCCATGTCCAGTTCTAACCATTGCTTCCTGACCTGCATACAGGTTTCTCAAGAGGCAGGTCGGGTGGTCTGGTATTCCCATCTCTTTCAGAATTTTCCACAGTTTATTGTGATCCACATAGTCAATAAAGCAGAAATAGATGTTTTTCTGGAACGCTTTTGCTTTTTCTGACATCTTACCATCCCTGATTAAAACAGAATCCACATACATTTTAACTCACCAGGAGATTCCTGAGTGTTCGGGGATAGTGACAGCCTTCAGCAGCTCTGTCCCACTTCACTGAAAGTGTTATTTCCCTGTGCCATCTACTAGACTACAGAAAGTGGCCTTGGAAACACATCTCTTTAAAAATATATATACATATCTGTCCACACATTTTGTGGGATCTGAATTCCCCAATCAGGAAGTGAATCTGTGTGCTCAGCAGTGACAATGTGGAGAACTAATGACTGGATTGCCAGGGAATTCTCAAAGATAATTTAATTATTTATCGATTGATTTTTGGCTGTGCTGGGTCTTCGTTGCTTTTGCGTGGGCTTTCTTTAGTTGCAGCAAGCACTCTCTAGGCATGTGGGCTTCAACAGTTCTTGTACCCCAGGTTCAGTGACTGTGGCACACAGGCTTAGTTGTTCTGAGGCATGTGGAATCCTCCCAGACCAGGGATCAAACCTGTGTCCCCTCCCATCCACTGCACCAACAGGGAAGTCCTCGAAAATAACTTTCAAGCATGGCTTTTCCCCTGGGAACACTTACAGCTCAGAATCCTAATCCCAGGCTGGAAATAGCCACAAAGTGATTTGGGTTTTCCCAGAGAAGAGGCACTGTGACCATTTGGGGACCATGCAGGCCCCTGGCTGTTAACAGTCTGTTTGCTCAGTGGGTCTAAGGCTCAGTGAGGATTATGGAATGCAGGTGTGGAGGCCCTGGAATGGCCTGCAGTGGACAGACACAGTCTCCTTCACCCTGCATCCAGGTAGCACCCTCAGAACCCTGGTCCCCACACCTCCCACACTGCCCAGGTGTCTGCTGGGTGGACACTCTGGGCCAGACTCTTGTGGCAGCTGAGGTGGTTCTGTCATCAGTCTGAAGATCCCAGTGTCAGCCCTGGCTCCCCTTCTTGCTCCCTGGGTCAGCCTCACGTTGAGTAGAAGTGCTCCTCTGATCTTGAGTAGGAGTACTCCCCTCCTTGAGGGGCTAGGCTGGGGCCCAGGTTTGCCAAGACCTCCTGGCTCAAGATGGTGCAGTGTGATGACACTCCAGCAGAAGGGGGACCCAGTAGGTCAGGACACCAGTGAGCTCAGGGTGCCTGAGTACTTGGCTAGGGGTTAGGGTTAAGAAGCAGGTATACACCCAGTCCTTTCCCATTCCCCATTTCTTCATCTATTCATCTTTTGCACAGATGCTTTCAGAGTTATGAGGGAGGATGTGGCGATGGGAGAGCTGAGAATTGTTCAACATCTGGAGGCGTGGGGTGGGAGACCCAGACTGCACCCCGCAGGCACCCAGGGAAAAGAGCTGGTTCCTCTGAGCATTCTAGGTTTTCCCTTCCACCTCCCCTAGGAGTCCGTCCCGGAACTGACTCTGTCCACCTCCTTCCTTGGGCTTGCGCCCATTCACCAGGGCTTTGCCAGGGACCCCAGGGTTTGGATCATCAATGAGGCTGGTGTCAGGGCCCTCCCCTCAACCTTGCCGCTCCAGGGCTGTCCAGCGTGAGAAGTTCCAAGGGCCCGGACCACACAGGAAGCTGTGGCCTCGGAATACACGCGCAGCGTCCTCCCCAAAGCTGAGGGAGCTGGGCTGCTGAAGGGGAGGCTCCTGCCGAATTCCAAAGAAGTTGGGGTGCCCTCCCCCTACACACAGGACCGCGTGGGTATGGGAGAACACCCAGAACAAGCTGCCCCAGGAGCCAGACAAAGCTGGGTTGGGAGAGGGCACGGCGAGGAGCAGCCTTGACCTGACACCCGGGCGCGCCGCCCTTCGCCTGAGGGCCCACCACCTCAAGTCTCTCGGTGGGTCCTAGGTTGTCCCGCTGCCTCGAGCCCCGCGACGCAGCCAGGGACGCCAGCCAGACGTCCCGGTTGACGTCTGCCCTGGGCCTCTCCTCCTGGTGGTCCTCACCCTTTTTGCAGCCCTCACAGCCTCATCTCTGGGCTGTCGGTGCCCCTCCACACTCTGCGGTGCCCGTGGCCCGAGACATCTCCACACCAAGGACAGGAACACCTACTCTCTCCACAGGGCTCCTTTGCACCCCATCTGGCCGCTCGCCCCCGTACTCCACTGGGCACAGCTGGGGCAGCGGCGTCTCTGTAGTCCTGGAGCCTGGAACAGGCCCAGCAGGCGCGTTCTGCCCGGCAGCAGCCCGCACACAGAACCCAATGCGGGGACCAGCGGCCCAGACTATGACCAGAGGTGCGCGGGGCCGGCCCGGGCGACCCTCAGGTCGCTACCGTTTCGTCCGGGTCTACTCCCCGCCTCCAAGCCACACAGCAGCGAGCCCGGGCCCTCGCTTTCCCCCGGCCCCAGCCCCGCCCTCCTTGAACTGTGACCCCGCCCTTTACCGGATTCCGCCCCGCCCGCTCCGGGCTCTCTCGGTTCCCAAGCTACCTGGCCCCGCCCCGTCTCCGGCTTCCTAGGTTGGGGACTGGCTGGGAACCACCGAGTCGGCTGAGCCTCCGAACCGCCCAGAGCAACCGGAAGTCTGCGGGGCGAGCGGTCGCGAGCGACCGAGGCCCGTTTCCGGCGTCGTCGCGCTGCTAAAGTCTCCGGCTGGCCCCAGGAGGGTGAGTCGGTGCTGAGGGAGTAGATTAGCGTCGGGGCGGCCCAAGTTCTCCTCCCCCGCTTGGTCTAAGAGGTCTCCTACCGGCCCCCTTGTCCTCCCGCCTCCGATGAGGCGGGCTCCGCGCTCCCCCGGCCTCTCCGCTGGGAAGCGCTGGTGGAGCGGGCGGCTCTGAGAGCCCGTTGGCGCCGGGTAGGGCGGTGGTCGAGCCTTGTCCGTCTTGGCCGGGAAGAAGCGGGAGGGGTCATCCCACAGATCCGGCCTCGCGGCAGCCTCGTAGCCTCCCCTTCGAGTCTAGGCATGCTCCAGCCTGCATACCCATCATCTCCCTCGGGGGCACTCTTTTACCCTTTCTCACTGCTTCTTCAAGACCTAGACTTCATGAAGGTGGCCAAAAGGGCCATGTCTTGGGATCGTAGGCTGTGTATTTTCTCTTAATTCTGGCTGCTACTTAGAGCCTGTACTTCTCTACAGGGACCCAGGATCCAGCACCGGGAGGCACATGCCTGCTGCTGGCCAGGCCCAGGTGGGGAACCGCTTGACAGTGGTCACTGCAGTCTGAATCAGCTCATGGCCTAAAGCTTCTTCCCTCAAGCCGCTTTTGGAGTCAGACTCTCCCCTAGGAAGTCTACTTCTCTATTTGACCTCCCAGGGGGATGCCCGGAGAGGGGTCAGGTTTTTGTACAAGGGTTGGGGTGTAGTCAGGTGTCCCCTCCTCTTTTCCCTGCAGTCCATCCTTCTGGTTCCTGTCTACTCCAGCCGCCCGTCACACCATGACTCATCTTGCTGCCTGAGATCTTGCCCCACTGGCTCATTCAGCCCTAGTCCTTCCTGCCTCGGAGGGTCCTTCTTGCCTCTGGCCCTTGCACACTCTGTTCCTGCTGCTTACGAGTTCCCTCCCCACCCCGATTAGCACCGAGTTAGCACCTAGGGGAAGTGACCCATCAGACTAAGTCAGAGTTTCCTAGTTTAAATGCTTTCTGAGTCCCTTGTACTTGTGCTGTCATCACAGTTGTAATTTTGGTTTGTTTGCATGGTCAGTTAACTCTTTACCCCACTAGGCTGCTCCAAGGAGGTAGAGTCCTTGTGCGCTATTCACTACCACATCCCTATTGCCTACCGAGCACCTGGTACACATGGCAACTACCCATTACATGTTTGTGGAGTAATTCTTCCATGTCACACTCTCTGAAAGACGAATGAAGCTTCGGAGGGCAGATACTGTAGTGCTACAGCCATTTTGGCCCCACCACAAGTCCCTGCCAGAGAACACTTGGAGTTGGAAGTAAAAGATTGGAGGACGTGGTGCCCCCTCGATTAGTCTGGAAGTGAGAGGTTGGGGCCTCCAGGATCGTGACCTCTGACTCTTTGGTAACCGCCAACAGGTCTCTCAGCCAGGACACGTGGATTCCCACCCACCGAGCCTCATGGTAGGAGTCTGACTTCCCCTGTTCCCTCCCTTGTCTTGTGAGGCCCCTACCTGCTCCTCTGGGCACCCACCGTGCCCAATGGGCCTGGACCTAGACTCTCGGCCTCTTGCTGACCCCTTGCCAGTCTCGGGTGTGTCCAAGGTAGTGAGCAAACCCTGCTCAGATTGGGCCTGCCTGAGGCTCTTGGGGGAGGGTTGTAGATCCCCATGACCTGGGTCCCTCCCTCTCCTCCATACTGTCCCTCCCCTTGATTTTATTTTATATTTTGGCTACACTGCACAGCTTGCAGGATCTTACTTTCCTGACCAGGGATTGAGCCTGTGCCCCCTACAGTGGGAGCAGAGTCCTGACCACAAGACAGCCAGGGAATTCCTTCCTCCCCTCGATTTTAAAACCAAAGGGGCCTGGTGACTGTCTCACTCAACCTTGTGGTCTGTGTGCTTGAGACAGCCAGGAGACTGGTGTGTGTCCTTTCAGGAGGCTGTGACATTTGGTGATGTGGCCGTGCACTTCTCGCGGGAGGAATGGCAGTGTCTGGACCCTGGCCAGAGGGCTCTCTACAAGGAGGTGATGCTTGAGAACCACAGCAGTGTGGCTGGACTAGGTGAGGCTTTATTTGGACACCCCTAGCCCTTCCATCATCGGTCAGCACCCACCTATTTTGGCCTCTGCTAGAGGCTGCAGATCTGGAGGCCATGTGTTCGAGCCCTCATGAGCTAGGCAGGGGCTTGGGACTGTGAGTCCTTGTGGGTCAGAAGCTGACCCCAGGAGGAGTCTTGGTGAGCCAAGCAGGCTCCCAGGTTTGCATACGTCATGTGATTCAGTGCTCACAGGGTAGGTGGACTTTCTGCCTGAGTGGGTAGAAATACAATCCAAACTTGAAATGGCTTAAACAGCTACTCAGATTTTCAATTTTTCTAGTGTGTACTTATTCAGAACACTCTTCATTTTTAATGTCTGTTATGTTTGTATTTGTTTCCCTTATTTATTTTTGCAGCATTTTTTCACTGTGTTGACCGTGATTGATACTGACTGCCATGAGACTGTTGTTTCATCTTTCAGAGACCCAGCTTGTGGGTTTTGGGGGGCAGGAGGGGCAGGGCGCTCCGTCACTGAGTCTTTCCGCCTTTCTTCCTTCTTCCCTTTTAATTTATTGGGTCTGCTGTGTTGTTTCTTTCCTTCATACCTTTTGGCTGTGCTCACAGTGTAGGTGGACTTTCTGCCTGAGTGAATAGAAATAGAATCCAAACTTGAAATAGCTTGAACAGCTACTCAATCAGATTTCTTACTGTTTCTTGAGCTTAGTATTTACCTGTTCTGTGTTTACCATTCTTGTTTCTAGTTGGTGTATTTAAAAACATGAAATTTTATGCGTAAATATCACTTCAGCTGCATCCTACGAATTGTAACTCACAGTAAATACAGTTGCCACTTTCTCACTCATCACATAGTTTCTGGATAGTCGTAGTTTTGAGCCACCCATTGTGGTTGCTGTTGTGTCCAGCTGCACTTGGGTCAGGTGCAGGCTGTGGTGGTGTTTCATGGCCTTTGCCTGACCCCCTTTCTGGCTGCCCAGGGACGTTTCTCTGTGAGCCGCACACGTGTGCTTGGCGGGAACCTATTTCCTGTCGAGTGTGGGGTCCTGCTGTCACCTGAGCCTTTGACCTTCTCTGCCTGCTGCCTTCTCCACCCCATGGCTGAACACCTGAGGAGTGCTCTAGCCAGAGGGCTTGACTGGCCCTTGGGTGGGCTGGGAGCACTTCACATGGCTGCCCCACAGCATGGGGGCTACTGGCCCCAGAAGGCAGGTGCCAGGGGGCGCCTGCCGGTCTCCAGCCCTCTGCTGAGGCCCTGGGCTCTGTGTGAGGACTTGAGACTGGGGCTGCTGGCTGATGATTGGGCTTCACACCTTCTGATTTAAAATCCATTTTGTTGGTTGATTTGTTGTTGTATTGTTTCTTAAGCAACCGTACCTCTTGGAGCATCCCTGAAGGGACTGAGGGAAGTGCTGGCTGTGCCTGCTTCTCTCCCCGTGGGGGATAGCTGGCCTGTGTTCTGCAGACTTGGGTGACAGGACTCCCTGGCGATCCTGGCCCTGTCTCCATCTGCAGCAGGGCCAGACAGGGAGTCCACTCGCTCCTCTCTGTCCAGCCTCAGGAGGCAGCAGGTCTGGACAGGAGGCCCCTATGCTCCAGTAGCCCCCAACCCTTCACTCCTGGGGACCAGGGAGAACTGAGCCCCGAGCTGCACTCCCAGCCACAATGATACCGTCTCCTCCTCTGCTGCCCCCACAGCAGGATTCCTGGTCTTCAAGCCTGAGCTGATCTCCCGGCTAGAACAGGGGCAGGATCCATGGGTCCTTGACCTGCAAGGAGCAGAGGGGAGAGAGGAAGCCAGGACCACCCGGACAGGTGAGGCTTCTGGGCACAGGAGGGATTCAGGGTCCTCATGCCCGGCAAGGGCTCAGGTGGGAAGCTGGAGGGGGACCCCAGAGGCTATCCATGCAGCTTTGCTGAGCTGGCTGGGTATGCTGTGGGGTGGGCCTAGAGGCGTAGGCCAGTCATGGGGCAGCCTCAGGAGAGACTAAACTACAGAAAAGCAAGGGCATAGAACTCCTGTGCATTATAGCAAGACAGTTTGTTTTTGAACCACATTTTGTTAGTTTGAATTTTACTAATATTCATATTAAGCAAAGGCACACGTGTGACTCTGAGCAGCTGTTCACCTGCCACTGCCATGCTCCCTCCAGAGTTTCATGGGGTCTGGGTGACCCAGCCTCTCAGATGAAGTTCCAGGGCTGTGTTGGTGTCCTGAAGCTGCTGTAACAAAGCACATAGACTGGAGGCTTACCACAGCCGAGATGTACTGTTCCTTAGTTGTGGGGACCACATGTCCAGGATCAAGTCACAAGCAGTGTTGTGTCCCTCTGAAACCTGTAGGGGAGGATCCTCCCTGCCTATTCCAGTTTCTGGTGGCCCCAGGTATTCCTTGGCTGGTGGCCACATCCCTCCATCCCTCCATGTGGAGGGCAAGCAGGGAGGTGGGCCCTCTGGAAACCCCCAGGAAGGAGGCGTCAGCGTAGCCCAGTGTAGTCACTGTGGCCACCTGGAAGCTGAGGGGCAGGGCAGCAAGGGATGGACGCAGCAGTGTGAGTCAGAGGGCAGGACTGGCAGCGGCTGGAGAGAACCCTGCCCGGTGGACAGCTGAGGCCCACCTCTCTCGGACTCACCCATGCGCCCCTTGGCAGCTCTTGTGCCTCATTTTTCTCAGTACATAACATCCCTCTGTTCAGTTTTCAGCCCCTCTTTCCTCCTTACTCTACTTCCTCTCACAGGCACCCTAACCCTGCCTCTTATCCTCCACCCTTTTGGGCTCACTTTGCCTCTTTGTGGGTTTTTCCTCATACTCATTCCCTGTGAGATGACCTTTTCTCCATGTAGGAGAGTGGCTCTTTGGAGTCTTCCAGGTATATAGTAACTGAATGAATGCATTAAGCATGAACAGAACCAGATTTTGACCACTGTCAAAAGGCATTGACTTCTCATTGCATCTTTCCAAATGCTCAGTACAGCCTGTCCTGGGAGGGGGCTCAGTCCCAGGGGTGGTATGCACCCCCAACCCCCAGTCTCCTTTCTCTGAGCACAGGGGATTAGCAGCAATTTGCTTCCTGTTCATTTCAGATTCTACAGTTGGGACTGATGGTGAGCAGGACATGGACAGTTTTAAATCAGAATCCGGGGGGGTCATGGTCAAAACCTTGCCCCAGAACTTTCCTCAGAGTCCTGGCTTTGGAAACACCTCAGATCCTGAAGTCTGTTCACAGAGACAGCCAACCTCCCTCTTCCATAAAAACTTCTTGAACATGGGGACCATGGGTCCCAGGAAGGCCTTCACCGAGGACGAGTTCCAGGGTCATGGTGAGTGGGGAAGCAGTGGCCGCCTGGGTTGTCAGCCTGATCAAAGTCAGTGGTCCTTCGGAAGGTGCGATGTATGTGGCAGGAGTCTGCGATCTCCTTCAGATGCTGCTCTACACCAGGAAGTGAATACCCAGCAGAAACCCAACAGATGCCAAGAGTGCCAAAAACAGTTATCCGATTGCTTCCAGGGGAGACCTCTGAGTACCTTTCCTGGAGAGAAACCATATGAGTGTAGGGAGTGTGGGAAGGTCTTCAGGTTGTGCTCACAGCTTACTCAGCATCAGAGGATCCACACTGGAGAGAAGCCGTTTAAGTGCACCGACTGTGGGAAGGCCTTTCGCCTGAGCTCAAAACTTATTCAGCATCAAAGGATTCACACTGGGGAGAAGCCCTACAGGTGTGAAGAATGTGGAAAAGCCTTTGGGCAGAGCTCCAGCCTCATCCATCATCAGAGGGTCCACACGGGAGAGAGGCCCTATGGCTGCCGGGAGTGCGGGAAGGCCTTCAGCCAGCAGTCTCAGCTGGCCAGGCACCAGAGGACCCACACGGGAGAGCGGCCCTACCCGTGCCGGGAGTGCGGCAAGGCCTTCAGCCAGAGCTCAACCCTAGCTCAGCACCAGCGGATGCACGCTGCAGAGAAGCTTGAGCTCCCGAGAACCCCGGAGAGTCCCAGCCTGGGTGCACGTCAGAGGATGCATGTTCCTGAGAAGCCATTTAAGTGTGATGAGTGTGGGAAGGCTTTCCGGTGGGTCTCCCGCCTGAGTCAGCATCAACTGACACACACTGGAGAGAAACCTTATAAATGCAACAAGTGTTCAAAAGCCTTTGGTTGCAGTTCACGACTTATTCGCCACCAGAGAACTCACACTGGAGAAAAACCGTTTAAGTGCGATGAGTGTGGGAAGGGCTTTGTCCAGGGCTCACACCTCATTCAGCATCAGAGAATTCATACCGGGGAGAAGCCGTATGAGTGCAGTGACTGCGGGAAGGCCTTTAGCCAGAGCTCGAGCCTCATTTACCATCAGAGGATTCATAAGGGGGAGAAGCCCTACGAGTGCCTCGAATGTGGAAAAGCCTTCAGCATGAGCACACAGCTCACAATACACCAGAGGGTGCACACGGGCGAGAGGCCATATAAGTGCAGTGAGTGTGGGAAGGCCTTCAGCCAGAATTCCACCCTTTTCCAGCACCAGATTATCCATGCCGGGGTGAAGCCCTATGGATGCAGCGAGTGCGGGAAGGCCTTCAGCCGGAGCTCATACCTGATCGAGCACCAGAGGATCCACACTCGTGCCCAGTGGTACCGTGAGTACGGGAGCACCCTGGAGGCTTCCACCCACACGAGTCGTAGGAGAGTTAATACTGTAAAGAAACTTCACAAATGTAATGAATGTGAGAAAATATTCAGGTGGCGGTCGCATCTCATTATCCACCAGAGAATTCACACTGGAGAGAAACCTTACAAATGTAATGAATGTGACAAAGCTTTTAATAGGAGCTCAAGGCTTACTCAGCATCAGAAAATTCACATGGGCTAGACCACTTACCTTTACAAATGTGTATAAATGTGAATAAACCTACAGCCTTAATTTATTTGACATGGGATCTTTTACACTGAAGATCTAGAAAACTGGGGAAGATTCAGAATTGCTCTCTTAGGGAGTGTTGAGATTCCTACGTGGTGTATGTTTCTGCTGGCACGTTTGACCTTATCTCCTCCAATAAAGCTCGTGTCTCCATCAGGGTGACACGTGTAGCATTTGAGCTCTCAGAGGGATGACCCTGGACCTTGCGGACGAGGCGTGAGACGAGCCCTGGCAGCCCCACCGGCTGAGGGGGTGGAAGAAGTCACCCAGGACGCCTTCCTTAGGCCCCAGGTACCAGACTGGCTTATGCAGCAAGGATGTGTTTGTGCAGGGCTGCTGGGGGGGTGCCTGGGCTCCCCTTCTGCTCTCCTCAGCGGATATGCCTCGCAGAGCAGCCCTTCTCTTTGGGGAGGTGCTGGGTCCATGCAGGCACGCCAGGAGCAGCACCCAGGCCTGGGGACAGTGTCCCTGGCCTGCCGTAAGTCCAAAACCCAGTGGCCTCCCCGAGCATTGTCTTAACAGTGGTTACAAGAATGAAAGAGCAGCCCCGAGGACGCCACCAGAGGCGTACCCTCAAAACACCAGCCACACGGACCACCAGAACTGGAAGGTCTGCAGGCAGACGCATGAGCTGGTGCCTTTGCATAGGCCGATGGGTGCTGGAGACGCCTGCTCACCAGGATCAGCATGGGGGTGTGGCCTCAACGGGCCCCACAGGTCCCAGGGCAGAGGGCCCATGGGTGCCAGTGAGCAAGCCCACTCTGCTGGCATCACCTCCTGCTCAGGTTTTCTCTGCCAGCACAGCCCGGCTTGGGTCAAGTGGTCAGAGTATGTGGCCATCTTGTCACCAGCGGAAGGAACGTGCAGGGAACATCGCTGCTCTGGTTGACTGACAGGCTGGGCTGCAGAGCGGCTCCTGGAGCAGCTCAAGGCCTGCGAGCTGCAGGATGAGGCTGACATGCAGCGGTAGTTCCCGCATGGCCCAGGGCCCTGGGCTGTGCAGGGGGACTCAGGATGAGGAGTGTCACCAGCTGCTACCCAGGACCACCCCGAGACCTGGCAATCTTTGGCACCACTGACGATAATCACAGGGCAAAGGGCTGTCTTCCATGGAGGGGCCATGTCTCTCGTGTCCAACAGGTGACCCTGAGGTCACTTGAGGGTTTATTGCAACAGGACTTGGTGGGTCACATCACACGGGTTGTGTTAAGCCCAGGTTCACCTTGTGTGATGTAGCCCAGAAGCAGCCTGTGGTTTTCTCTCCGAGAACAAGTGCCAGCCGTTCCAGGTGCCTGGAGAGGTTGGGACAGCAGAGTCCAGGATGTTCTCAGCAAGTAGACGGGACTCAACCCCCCAGCAGCTCAGCCTGATTGGCTGCTTCCCTGGCACAAGGTGTGTAGGTCGCAGCGCTGTCTTGGGACAGGATTGCCCCACCTGCAACTTCGGTGTGCTCCTGCCCTGGGTGGGGCACCATGCAGTGTGCATCTGCAGCAGCTGTAACCCCCCGCTTCACCCACAACTTGTGTCTGCAAGTCAGTGCAAGACGGCAGGGACCTCTACAGACACCAGAGGTTACGTCCCCACCTCAGCTGCTGTGCTGAACCAGGTGGTCATTGCCTTCAGAGCCTGGCAAGGTGGGCACCTCTAAGTGGGCCATATCTTAGGCCTTTTGAGCCACCTAACAGTGGGACAAGATCAAGGTCCTGGGTGGACATGCCACACCCCCACCCTCTGCTGGTGCTAAGAAAGTGGTTTGTCATCGGATGGGCCCTCCCCACAAGGGAGTCCTCCTGGCCACTTCCTGGTAATGACGTGCAAAGGGGTGCAGGGCCTCTGGACTCCAGGGTCTGCACCACAGGATGCTTGTCTTTCCTGACAGCACTTGCAGGCCAGCCAAAAAGGGCCCAAGGACCCAGCCTTAAACACACTCTAGCACCTGGACTCGGAATCAACATGGTCCTGTTGGGGCTGGCCCACTGTGTGCCCCGTGGGCCAAATGCAGGCCTGTGCCCACGTCTGTGAAGCCTGGTGATCAGCCTGAGGACGCTGGCCTGGGACCTCCACAAAACCTGAGCTGGAGTCAGTCTGTAAATGCATGCAGGTCTGAGAAATGTAATCACAGACAGCCAAGGAGGCTTCGCCAATGCAGCAGCTGCTTCTGATCTGACAGCCTCCTGGTTTTGCTTCCTGGCCGGTCGGCAGGGCTCCTGACCACGTGGGCTTGGTGCTGCTCACAATCCATGTGTGCTTGAATCACCTTCAGAATCTTCATGTCCCCGTTTACCTTGTAACAGGCCTAAGAACTAAGAATGGTTTTTACATTTTTAAATGGTTGGAGGCGGGTGGGGAAAGACTATTTTGTGACATTTGAGAATTATATTGAAATCAGATTTCAGTGTGACCAAATAAAGGTTCTTGGAACACAGCTGGCCCTTTGCTTGCAGGGTGCCTCTGACCGCGTGGCAGTCCTGCCTCCAGCCTTTGAGGTATTATTTTTCCTCTGTTCTTATGTTTTGTTCACTTAAATGTCCCAGGATAACCAAAAATTCAATAGAAATAAATCTTAAGCCCTACATTCCAGCCTAGAATACTGGCTGCAGAAGCATTGGGTGAGGAGTCTCCTTGGCTGCATCCACATGAAAAAAGTTTGTGGTATTTGTGTGTCACCTGACGACGTTGCATTCAAACTGCTGCTGCCTGGGTTTCAGATCCCAGAGCACGGAGAAGTGTCTTTCTTTCTTCTCTGTGTGCGCTGGGAGGAGAGGAGAGGGCTGCCTGCCAGGTGTGGGAGTTCTGGACTATTCTATCCTACTTCCAAGCTGTATTTCCCAGTTGGGGTTTCAGGAACAGTAAACTCATTTTAAGAATTTCTGGGAATTTCTTGGCACTCCAGTGGTCAGGACTCAGCTTTCCCCTAGATCCCACAAGATGCCCAGCATGGCCAAAGAGAATTTCTAGAATGCTCATAGAATAGATTTAAAATACTTGGGATTTCTTTCTCTTTTGGAGACAAATTAAACTCATAATTTTGACCTGAAATTTGTCTTCATTATCAGATAAGCTTTATGATACTTTGAGCATTCTGGAAGCTTCACTAATAAACTGGGGTGTCTGTGCAGAGCCCAGTGGGTTTTCACATTCGTGTGTCCCTTTGTGGATGTGGCTTGCACTCAGAGCCCAGGAGAAGTTTGTTGAATGAATGCTGTGTTTGAGGTACATCAGGCTTTGAGGTGAAGCTTTAGAGGCCCACAGATAAGAGAAAATGCTCCAGCGCCAAGTTTCCACAGAGGTCTACTTAAGGTCAAACATCTGCTCTCTGCAAGGTCTTATTCTTGTCTGGGGACATGGGGGCAGGGCTAGCTCTGCAGTCTGAGGGAGCCCTACAGGCGTGCAGGGAGGTGCAGCATTTAAAGTCACCCTCACCCCACCTGGTTTTGCAAGGCCCTGGAAGTGAGAATGGTTTTTCTGGTTTTGGCTGTGCTGGGTCACAGTGGTGGCACACAGGATCTTTTAGTTATGGCATGCAGGATTTGATCCCCGACCTGGGATTAAACCTGGGGCCCCTGCATTGGGAGTGTGGAGTCTTAGACACTGGACAACCAGGGAAGTCCTAAGAATGGGTTTTAAATGGTTGAAACAAATTTTGTGATGTGAAATTAAAATTTAGTGTCCACAGGACATTTTATTGGAATATAATCATGCACATTGGTTTCATTGTTTTCTCTGGCTGTTCTGAGCTACAGTGGCAGAGCTGATAGAATCATGACCTGAAAGGCTAAAATATCCTCTAGCTGTTTAGAGAAAAGGTCACCACACCCAATGCAGGTGAGGAGGGCCACCTCTGCTAGCCTCCAAGCCTGTGCCCCACAGCTGGAGGGACCTTCTTCAGCTGGATCATCTCTATGTCCCCACACACAGTAAGGCCAGAGGCTGTGCATGGTCTCGAGGCTGGTGGCCTCATTACCTGGCTCCGTTCAGCGCCAGGAGCCAGCAATCCCAGGAACAGCCTGCTGCCCATCGTCTGCTTCTCACGAAAACCTCTCTCTCTGTACAGTGATGCCTGTGTCACTGTTTGCCCGTGTGCGCCTCCTTGAGACAAGCACGAAGGCTCACAAGTGGACAACCTGGGGCTGGCAGTATTAGAACTGTCAAGAGCTCATTGGAGGCCAAGGCCAGGGGTCGACATAGTCAGGGCCCACCGCATCCAGCTTCCGAGGATGGAGGTCAATGTTCTGGTCCAGGCGTTCCTGACCAGTGACTTAAAAGGCACAGATGGTGCCTTCTGGGGATGAGGGAGAGAAGCAGGTGAGCAAGCAGAGCTCTGCACCCCCAGTTAGCAGCCTGGACCCCTCAAGGGTGGAGATGACAGCACGTATAGACATGGAGCCTCAGAGGGGCCCAGACCCACTGAGTCTGCTGACCCTCCAGGGCCTGGGGAGGGGATGAGCAAGGTGGACACACTCACGTGGCTAGCTGGGAGACAGGGGGCTACCCCGGCCAGGAGCACGGCAACAAAGGCCTCTGTGGCCTGGCAGGCAAAAGGGTGTGCAAACCCTAGTCCTGAGGCGTGGAGCTCCGAGCCTCGGTCAGAAAAGCACCCCTGCCTGCTAGATCAGCCAAGAGGATGAGGTGGGCTTCAGTTGAGAGCTCTTGTCCTCCTCCAGGGTCCCTCAGGAAGGGACGCTATGTGTGTTCCTGCCAAGCATGTGCCTTAAAATCACAGAATCGTAGCCATAGGGCCCTTCTGTGGCAGCGGAGCTAAGAGCTGGGGCACCTGGGCTGGGCTTGGACTCCAGTCCTCGTTCCTGGTTGCACCAGTGAACTTTGCTATGCTAACCTGCAAAACAGACACGCCGCAGCCTGTGGACGTCTGCCCTGAGCGCGTGTCCTCACCCTGGGGCCAGCGGCCTCGGGGGACGGGAGCCAGCACGGAGCGCCTCACGCCACCAGGGTCACATGCCCGAGAAGCCAGCGGATGTGCAGGCAGGAAGGGAAGGCTGGCAGAGAACCGCCCACCAGTTCCCCCATCAGCTGTGTGTCACTGGGCAACACTCAACCCTCTGCGCTTCGTCACCATGTCGGTGCCTTTGAGTTAACGGTCTAACATGAGCCTGGTGGAGCGCCTGCACTTGGTTCCTTCCACCTGTTCCTTCTCCCCACTCGGCTGCGTCGTCGGGGCCTGGCCTGTAGGGGGCGCGCAAGGACGTGCTTTGGGAAGTTAGGTACTGTCCGAATCTTTGGGACTCAGGATTGCAGCCCGCCAGGCTCTTCTGTCTACCTTGGCATTCATTGCTCGAGGCGAGAATACTGGAATGGGTAGCCATTCCATCCCGACCCAGGGATGGAACCCCTGTCTTCTGCATTGCAGGTGGATTCTTTACCAAAATGGTCGCTTTTTTTTTTTTTAAACAACACTATGCTAAGTAAAACGCCAACACAAAAGGCTACACAAGGTATGATTCAATGTAGAAATTGGTCACGTTCTGCCTTCTCTGTTCCTACCTCTAAACAGTCTTAATACATAAAATCCATTTACCACTTACTATTGATCAGTGATTAAAACAATTTTGTTGAAATACAGCTGATTTACAATGTTGTGCTAATTTCTGCTGTACAGCAGTGATTCAGTTATACATACACATTTTCCATGATTTATCATGGTCAGGGCTGGTCAAGGGCTCTGCACACTGCTGCCCTAAAGGCACCCAGGAGAGGCCCGTGCTCCCCCTTCCCCACCACTCTCCCACTCAATTGTTGAAGCCCAAACCCCCTGCTGAGCAGGTGATTAAGGTTGGATGAGGTCATAAACACAGGGCCCTGATCCCACAGGACTGGTGCCCTCTTAAGAGGAGGAGAGCGCTCTCTCTCTCACACACACACACTCACACACTGTCACATACTCACACACACATATTGAATATAGTTTCCTGTGCTGTACAGGAGGACCTTATTGTTTTTCCATCCTGTACATAATAGTTTGCATCTGCTAATCCCAGACTCCCAACCCTTCCCTCCTCCGCCTCCTCCCCCTTGGCATCCACAATTGTGTTCTGTGTCTGTGTTTTGTAGATGTGTTCGTGTGATATTTTAGATTCCACATGTAAGTGATATCATATGTCTTTCTCTGACTTCACTCAGTATAATAATTTTCAGTTGCATAACATCACTGTGATTTTTAATTGTGGGAAAAAAGGAAACACAGAAGTTGCTCTGCTCTGAATGTTTGTGTCAAATGACCTAATGCCAAATGTGAGGAGGGGGGCCTTTGGGTGTGCTCAGGTCATGAGGGTTGAGGCCCCCCCCCCTTTTTTGGAGTCCCCTCATGTGTCCTCTCTCCACACGAGGACAGCGATGTCTGCAGCCAGGACCACGGCTCCCTGACCCTGCCGGCCCCAACCTCGGCCGTCCGCCCTCCGCACTGTGAGAAATCAACATCTGCTGTTTTAGGAGCTGCCCAGTCTCTGGTGCTCTGTCTGCCAAGCCCAAGAGAAACTCAGCATGCCCACTGAAGGGATGCATGCTCTGCAGCCGGGAGACAGACCATCACGTTCAGGGAGAGTTAAATGAACAGAGCTGCGTTAACACACAGACACAGCACAGAGAATAAGTTCAAATCTGGTCAAGACGGTTTCTCCACGGCTGTCTATGGGCAAAGGAGCTTTCTGGTTCTTTTTAGTTTTGTTTGTTTTTTAGGATTTTCCAAACATATCATAATAAGTACATATTCCTGACACATGCCTGACGGTTGAGGAAGAAGTCACAGCAAAGAGAGCCTCCATCACTGGTTGAGGCAGACGTGGTGCTCAGCTTCCAGTGCAGGTCCTTGTGGGCAGGCCTAGGCAGCAGCGAGGATGGCCCAGTCCAGCTCCTGTCCTCAGGGAAGAAGGGCCCAGGATGCTGGCTGATACTGTAGACACGGGGAGTCCGAAGCCCTCGGCTGAGCCAGGACTGAGCCCCACATGGGGCGTGGCTCAGGAAACCCCAGCTCTGAGTGCAGCCCCCAGGGCACCTTCTCTTCTCTGTCCCTTTGGCCCAACTTGCTGGGACCCTCGCTCAGGGAAAGGCCTAATTAATCAAGATCATGGGAGCATTCTGGAAACAACACAGAGGAAACACTGCTGCCCTTGATGGGTTCTGGCACAGAGTGGGGACAGGAAAGGGGTGCTAGGGAAGGCTAGGGGCTTCCAACAGACATGGCAGGATGCCAGGTAGGCACCCAAACCCAATCACTATTTTTCAGAGGAAGCTCCTGCCTGATGCTTGGGCCCATTAATCCTACCAGGCTGTGACCTGGTTTCCTGGTAGAGCAAACCACAGAGGCGGGGACACTGCCAGGCCCCCTACCTGGGGTGCAGTTATGCCGAAGGGGACAGGGCTGGTCAAGGGCTCTGCACACTGCTGCCCTAAAGGCACCCAGGAGAGGCCCCTGCTCCCCCCTCCCCACCACTCTCCCACTCAATTGTTGGAAGCCCAAACCCCTTCTGAGCCTGCATTTAAAAATGCGGCCTTCAGGGAGGTGATTAAGGTTGGATGAGGTCATAAACACAGGGCCCTGATCCCACAGGACTGGTGCCCTCTTAAGAGGAGGACAGTGCTCTCTCTCTCTCACACACACACACACACACGCTCACACACTCTGTCACATATTCACACACACATGCATACACATGCACAGAGGGAAGTCCAAAGGTCGGGGGAGAGGCCTCACCAGGACCTGACCATGCTGACACGCTGACCCCAGCCTCCAGAACTGCGAGCAAGTCATTTCTGTTGTTCAAGCCACTTAGTCTATGGCGGTCTGAGCTGCCTGAGCCACCCAGCCGCAAGACACCCCGCTCCCCTCTCCGCCTCCACCACCAACTCCAGACTCCTCAGCCCCATCCTGCAGCCTGCCCTTTGCAGTCAACACAGTATCCGGTGTGATCCTCTAACACGACTATCTCATCACACGCATTTCACTCAGAGTTGAGCCGAGTTCCCAGAGAGGCCCTCGGCCTGCCCCTATGCCTCCACTCATCTCCCCCCACTTGGCCGCAGCCCCGCGCCCACAGGCTTTCCCTCTGAGCAGTGTCCCTGCTTCCTCTTGGCTAAAGAACCACGTCCTCAGGAGACCCGCCCCAAGACCTGATTTAAAGTGCAGCCCAGCTCTCCCACCGCCCTGCCTCCCATGTCCGGAGGCTGCTGCACCTCCTGCAGCACCTACCCTCTCCAGGGCTACACTGCTTGTTTTTATTACACATTCCTCCCCACACCCCCTCCACTAGAATGCACTTTAAGGTCAGGGATTTAAGATGGGGAATGAAATGTGCACCCTGAAATACAGGGTTCCCAAGAGCAAAGGAGCAACAGCTCGGATGCTGCACAGGACAGGCTGAACAGCCTGTGTTCTCACAAAGGCCTTGTCCTGAACCTCAGACTACACGTGGGCCCACCAGCGCAGTGGGTGCCCTTACCTGGCAGCAAGACCGACCGACCACTGTGGAGAGGGCGCATGCAGTTTGATGCCTACCCAGGAGGACGTATTTTTTTATACAGTTGCTTTACTTCCAAAAACAGGGAAAGACACAGCTGTCTACTTCACTTAGAGAAGGACATGGTTACACTCCCTCACTGGAGTGCCTTCTCAGAAGGGCAGGCTTCGCTCCGGAGAGCCCATCTGAGACAGCCGCCTGGGCGACTGGAGGCACTGGCGAGGCTCAGTCCTGCAGCTTGCGTTCGCACCTCTTCTCCAGGTCGGCCATCTCCTTCAGGACCAGGGCCACAGCAAACCGCAGCTCCTGGAATTTGGCCGTGGGAACCTCAAAGCGGAGGGCAGACCCATCCGAGAGCTTCAGGTGCATCAGGACGCTTGGCTGCAGGGAGCGGGCCAGGGCGCTGGTGGAGATGGCCACGTCCACCCTCCACCGAAAGTCGGCGATGTGGGGCAGCCATGCCCCCTGCTGCCTGGCCACAGAGTCAAGGAGAGGCCGCTGGCTACCAAACACCACGCTGGCCAAGTCCACAACCAGGTCTTGGGGGATGCAAAGCTCCTGGAGCTGGTTCTTGAAGGTGTCGGGCTTCAGGCTGGCCGGGGGCAGCCGGAGAGCCTGCTGGAGCAGGGTGTGTGTGCCAGCTATCAGGGCACCCAGCTGCTCCTCAGGCAGGTTGGCGCCAGCTCTGAGGTGCTGCACAGCCTCCCGGCAGTCTTCTCCCTGCAGACTGCTGACCACCAGCTTCAGCAATTTTCTGAACGTGGCCCTGTCCAAGTCCCCCAGAAGCTGGGGCATTGCTGCCACCTCAGGGGGCAACTGGGCCCCCAGGAAACTCACGCAGTCACTGTGACTGTCACCAGGGCGATGCAGGTGTGCAGCGGCAGGACCCACAGCAGACATCGATGCTTCCTGCTCTTTGACAGGCAGCCTAGTAGGTCTCAGCCCAGCCGGCCTGGAAGAGGTGCGAGAGAAGCCCAGTGACCCCCACACCCTTTGGGCCAGTGAATGAGGACTGACAGGGTCTCCACTCCCAGATGCTGATGGTATGAACCACTGATGACAGCCAGTGTGACAGGAGGTGCCCTGGAATCACGTGGCAGAAAGCCCTCTCTAGTCCCTGCAAAAGGGGAGGCAGAAAGCAGCTGAAAATGGAGATGAGGTGAGGAGGAGAAAAGGAAGAGAACCAGGAAAAGGAGAGCACACATGAGTTCTTCAAATAAACATCGAGTTAAAGAATGAAAGAGAAGCGAGGTCCAGAGAACACAAGGACACAACAGCCACTGCCACTGCAGACTCTGAGGCCATTTATCTACTCTGCCTCCGGGCCTCGCACGGCTCTACCATCAACACGGAAATCAGGCGCAAACAATCACTCAAGCCGAAGATCAGAACCCAGGCTCGTACACTCAGAAATCCCTGCTGTTTTCGGGACCAGATGGCGCCTCTCAGGCAGGAGGGGCTAAGGCGCACGCGGCAGCAGAGGTGGGGGCAGTATCTAGAGAAAAGGGCTGAGAGGTTACCTGAAGGCCGGCACGACGCCCCACCCCTGGTCCTGCAGAAGCACCCCGCGCACCGCAGCCGCGCCGAATGCCGAGCAAAGCCGTCCTCAGCAAGGCGGCCCGCGAGGAAAGGGGGGCTCTCCAGTCTTCCTCGCACCCCGCTCTCCGGGAAGGCCGAGCGCCCCTCACGCTAGTCGTCAGCGACCAGCCACTGCCGGAACTCCGGGTTTTCCTTCAGGGTCTGGCCTGTGCCGGGACAACAGTCCACTGCCCCGCTGCCGGCCGCTCGGGCTCCGCTCCCAGGAGGCCGGTGCGCTGCCTCCAGGCTCGGAGGAAGGAGCGCCCGAGGCGGCCTCCAAGCTTCGCCGGAGCCGCCGCCCCACCAGCGGTCAGCGACCTTCGGCCCCGCCCCGAACTGCCATATCGGCTTCCTGACTCCCGGGCGCTCGCCGTTCCGCGGGCAAGGCAGACCTCTCCCACCCAGCAGCCCGCTCCCCGCGCCTCCTCCGCACCTTACGCCTGGTCCTGAGCCCGGAGCAGCACCGCAAATAGCCGGAAGCAGGGCCTGGTTCCCAGAACCGACTGAGAGGCGACGCTCGCCACGCCCTACCCCTCTCCACGGGCCGCTCTAGGGCTGCTGGAAGACTGCTCTCGGTGCTCCGCGGTCGGAGGGGCGAGGCCCAGGCGCCGCGTCCGCGGAAACCTCTGCGGATTCCGCGGCCACCTCTGCGGATTCCGCGGCCAGCTCTGCGGTTTCCGCGGCCAGCCCTGCGGTTTCCGCGGCGGCTGTGGACCGAAGAGACGCGGTCGGCTCTGGGGTGTGAGGGCGCTGGAGGGGCTGAGTGCAGACTCTGGGCCGCGAGGCTCGCCTGCACAAAAATGTGAGCGAGTTTCGCCTCTCAGTTGTTCACTTTGAATGGGTAAATTGACGGGGTGTGCATTTATCTCCGTGGAGTGATATTTTAGAAGTCAATGAGGGACGTTCCTTGACGTTCAGGTGGTTAGGACCTCGGCGCTTTCACTGCCGTGGTTCAGGTTCAACACTCTGCAAGTCCCGGCTCCCCTCGCCCCGCAAAGTCAGTGAAAAACAAGGCAGACAAGTCCACAAAATGAGCAAGGGGGTTGAATAGATTATCTCAAAGAAGAACAATATAAAATGCTGATGAGCACCTGAAGAGATGTTGGGCTTTGCTGGCCATTAAGGAAATGCAAGTGGAAGCCACAAAGTTGCCATTTCACACCATCAGTGTGGATACAGTCAGACAAATCACGTGTTGAATGTGCCCCACCCCTCAACTCTTATGTAGAAACCCTAATCCCAGTGTGACCCTATTTGGAAATTGGACCTTTGGGGAAGTATTTAGGTTAGGATGGGATTAGTGTCCTGCAGACTTAAAAAAAAAAAAAATTACACAGTGTGAGAGTTGTGAGTTAAATTTTATTGGGGGCAAAATGAGGAGTACAGCCTGGGAGAGAGCATCTCAGATAGCTCTGAGAAATTGCTCCAAAGAGGAAAGGAGAAGGTCAATATATTTGTGATTTTGGTGAAGGGGGAGTATATGTGACAAAGCACATATTTGTTGCAGAAGGTTTCTGCTAGTCACAAGGAGCAGTAGTGACTTGTGAACCATGAAGGATTTTAGTGCTTTCCTAGATATGAGGAGATACAAGAATTGGGCTCATGAAATCATCTTCTGAAAATATCTACTTGAAGACTTGTTCTGCCAGTTTTTCCCAGAGCACAGAGAGCGTCATTTCTGCTCTTCACTCTCAGCTCTTTTCAGAGGGTGTTGAAAATCAGCAGCTCCAGTAGCACATGATTTAATCCTTGAAGAGGTAGATGAAAAGTCCAATTTGTAGTTGACAACCCTTTAAGAAGAGACAGAGTGGTGACTAGCCCTGTCAACTCTGAGGACACAACCAAAAAGCTGCCCTTTTCCAGAGGATCTTCCTGAGTCAGGGATCGAACCCGCGTCTCCTGCATCTTCTGCACTGACAGGTGGTACTTTACCACATGGAGAAGGAAATGGCAACCCACTCCAGTACTCTTGCCAGGAAAATCCCATGGATGGACGGAGGAGCCTGGTAGGCTACAGTCCATGGGGTCGCAGAGAGTTGGACACGACTGAGCAACTTCACTTTCTTTCACTTTCACTTCACCACTAGCGCCACCTGGGTAGTCCTGAATGGGGCATGTTCAAGCCTTATTCTCCACCACGGTCTGGCTCACCTCCCCTACCAAACCACAGGTAGAGTCTGCAGATGGGAGTTATGGTCTTGGTTGGAGCCCTAGTGTTTGCATTTGTAAAATGAAAGTTTATTTATTTATTTTTTATCTCAAAGGGATATAGAGTTCAGCCAAGGAGGGTACCTGAGGAGCTAGCAAGGCAGGAACTTTCAAGTGGTCCTAATTTTTTTTTTTTTGGTCCTAGTTTTGAAAATTGAAATGAATGATGCCAGGTTTACTGGGACAAGAATGTCAGTAGGAAAATTCACAGTTAAGCACCAAGGAGAGAGGGAGCACCCCCAGGGCTGAAAAAGAGGAGAGAAATAGAAACCAAAGCTTCAAACTTGGAAATGATGCTGTGGCAGCTCTGGGGCCTTGGCCAACATGGAAACGACAGATTAGGCCCGAGTGACTCCAGAATAGTGGTGGCAACTGAGTCTCCTCCAGCGCTGGAACTCCAGAGGGCTCTTATCTTCTGTGTAAAGATGAATGAGAAAACATTCCATTTCCTTGCACAGAGATGCTGGGCATCTCCATGAACAAAGGAGATGGAGCTGGGATGCAGGCAGGCCAAGGTAACTAGAGTTCAAAGGGAGCAGAAGAAACTACTAATACTGCAAACTGAAGTAAGCATTCACAAACAAGCATTTGGAGATACCGAAAACTTAAAAAAAATCATATCTTTCAGAACTAAAAATGAAAATGCACCCCCTCAAAAAAAAAAGAAAAAAAAGGAAGAAATGCAATGAATGATCAAATGAAGGAAGGGAACTTTTTAAAAACTTATTTTCAAGCCATATATCCAACCTACTTCCAGATGGTTCAGGATAAAACAAGAAATATAAATGTGGAAAGAGTTAAAAATTGATTAACCTGAATGAAGGTTATCTGGGAGTTCTCTGCATTATTGCAACTTACCTGTAAATTTTAAATTATTTCAAAATAAAAAGGAATCTCTCTGTCAATGCAGGGAACATGAGTTAAATCCCTAGTCAGAGAAGATGCCACATGCCTCGGAGCAACTAAGCCGGTGTACCACAACTACAGAGCCTGTGCTCTGGAACCCACACTCTGAAAAAAGAGAAGCCACTGCAACAAGAAGCTACCACTCATTGCAACTAAAGAAAGCCCATGTGCAGCAATGAAGACCCAGTGCAGCCAAAAAAAAAGAAAAATCTATATGATTCAAAAGCAAGAAATATGGATTTGCAGAAGATAGTTATACAAATACCATAATACCTGCTTCTGTTCCCATACTTATGAAATAAATTCCATGGAGTCAGGAGAAACAAATAAATAAATTGTATCTCAATAATGCTGTTAAAAAATTTTTTTTTTAAGTCAGGCTGTCTTATTTTCCAGACACAAAATCAAAGGATGTCTGAAGGCTGTTTAACATCTCAGCAGCCAGCCTTCTGCAGGGGAGGAATAAGAGTGGGTGTGGGTGCCACCAGTCACCTCTAAACTTCCTAGAACCAATGGAGCTGAGCCCCTGGCCCTGTCAGAGGACTACAGGGTGACTTGGGCCAAGCTTCTCGATTCTGTGCTCAGCGTCTCCACCTGGAAGACAGAATGATGACAGTGCCTACAGAAAAGGAACAATTAAGCCAAGCCTAGTATGCAGAGGAGCGTTTTGTGTGATGCAATATTCAAGAAAATTAGAGATACCAAGGGAACATTTCATGCAAAGATGGGCACAATGAAGGACAGAAATGATATGGACCTAACAGAAGCAGATATTAAGAAGAGGTGGCAAGAATACACAAAATAACTATACAAAAAATGTTTTAATGACACCGATAACCACAATGGAGTGATCACTCACCTAGAGCCAGACATCCTCGCATCCGAAGTCAAGTGTGCCTTAGGAAGCATCAGTAGGAACAAAGCTAGTGGAGATGATGGAATTCTGGCTGAGCTATATTAAATCCTAAAAGATGATGCTGTGAAAGTACTACACTAAATATGCCAGCAAATTTGGAAAACTCAGCAGTGGCCACAGGACTGGAAAAGATCAGTTTTCATTCCAATCCCAAAGAAAGGCAAAGCCAAAGAACGCTCAAACTACTGCATCATTGCATTCATCTCGCACGCTAGCAAAGTAATGCTCAAAATTCTCCAAGCGAGGCTTCAACAGTACGTGAACCGAGAACTTCCAGATGTTCAAGCTGGATTTAGAAAGGAAGCAGAGATCAAACTGCCAACATCTGTTGGATCATAGAAAAAACAAGAGAATTCCAGAAAAACATTTACTTCTGCTTCATTGACTATGTGAAAACCTTTGACTGTGTGGATCACAACAAACTGTGGAACATTCTTAAAGAGATGGGAGTACCAGACCACCTTACCTGCCTCCTGAGAAATCTGTATGCAGGTCAAGAAGCAGCCGTTAGAACCAGACATGGGACAGCGGACTGGTTCAAAATTGGGAAAGGAGTACGTCAAGGCTGTATATTGTCACCCTGCTTATTTAGCTTATATGCAGAGTACATCATGCAAAATGCCAGGCTAGATGAATCACAAGCTGGAATCAAGATTGCTGGGAGAAATATCGATAACCTCAGATACCCAGATGACACCACCCTTATGGCAGAAAGCAAAGAGCAACTAAACAGTCTCTTGATGAAGGTGAAGGAGGAGAGTGAAAAAACTGGCTTAAACCTCAACATTCAGGTAACTAAGATTATGGCATCTGATCCCATCACTTCATGGCAAATAGATGGGGAAACAATGGAAATAGTGACAGACTTTATTTTCTTGGATTCCAAAATCACTGCAGATGGTGACTGCAGCTCTGAAATTAAGAGACACTTGCTCCTTGGGAAAAAATCTATGACCAACTTAGACAGCATATTAAAAAGCAGAGACATTACTTTGCCAACAAAGGTCTGTCTAGTCAAAGCTATGGTTTTCCAGTAGTCATGTATTGATGTGAGAATCGGACCATAAAGAAGGCTGAGCACCGAAGAATTGATGCTTTTGAACTGTGGTGTTGGAGAAGACTCTTGAGAGTCCCTTGGACTGCAAGGAGATCCAACCAGACGAGTGTAAAGGAAATCAGTCCTGAATATTCATTGGAAGGACTGATGCTGAAGCTGAAATTCCAATACTTTGGCCACCTGATGTGAAGAACTGACTCATTGGAAAATACCCTGATGCTGAGAAAGATTGAAGGCAGGAGGAGAAGGGGACAGCAAAGGATGAGATGGTTGGATGGCATCACCAACTCAATGGACATGAGTTTGAGTAAACTCCGGGAGTTGGTGACAGACAGGGAGGCCTGGTGTGCTACAGTCCATGGGGTCTCAAAGAGTTGGACACGACTGAGCAACTGAACTGAATTGAACTGAACTTACCGTCTCCAAGGTCATAAAGATTCACCTCTCTATATTTTTTTTCTATTAGTATTTTGGTTTTACTTTCTTTTACTTTTCATATTTATGTAGATAATCTGTTGGGAATCCAATTTTATACATATTGGATGTGGGTCCAGCTTCCTCTTTCTTCATATAGTTCCTCAAGAAAGAATATATTTTTAAAAATAATATATTAAATAATCAATCTTTCCCCATTAGTTTTTATACATTAGTGAGATTCTGATTCTTTTTTTCTGTCCCATCTGCCTATTTGTGTTCCCTATCAAGTACCACTATTTTGGAGTAGCTCCTAACATCTGGTAGAGTACCTGCCTGCTGAATGTCCTCCTTCAAAGCTGAACTAGCAGGAACTTCCCTAGTTGTCCAGTTGCTAAGACTGTTCGGTCCCAATGCAGAGGGCCTGGGTTCGATCCCTGGTCAGGGAACTAGATTCCACCTGCTGCAACTAAATAAATAAATTAAAAAACTAAAAAACTGAACTAGCTATTTGTAGACCTTTATTCTTCCACGTGTATTTTTAAAATATGTTTTTCATAGTACTCAAAAAAATCTTACTAGAATTTAGATTTTTAATATTTTGTGTTTTTAGACCACTTTAGTGAGGATTGACATCTTTAGTTTTATGCCATCTGGTCCATGAACATAGTATGTTTCTCCATTTATTTAGGCTTTCTCTTAAGGTACTTTGATATAGTATTTAAGTGTCATCTGTAAGATTTTTATATTTTTTTAATTTGCTTAATTTCCACATGGTTTATAGCTTCTGTTGGTGAAGTGAAGGGCATTTCACTTTCCATCATATTTTCCAGTTGGTGGTTTCTCAACTGTAGAGAACCATGTCGGGTTTTGTGAGCAGATCTTATTGAACTTACTGATTCTGATACTTTGTTGTCTGTATATTTTCTGTGTAGAATTTGATATTATCTTCAATTTTTGATACTTCAGGTTATTCTCTTCCAATCTTTAGGCTCTTTTCTTTTATTGTTGCGTTGGCTGAGCACACCCGCCTACCCCCAAACCCCCAACATTAGTTAGCAGCTTTTCTTTTTTTGGCTCAGAGGTTAAAGCATCTGTCTGCAATGCAGGAGACCTGGGTTCAATCCCTGGGTCAGGAAGATCCCCTGGAGAAGGAAATGGCAAGCCACTCCAGTATTCTTGCCTGGAGAATCCCATGGACCAAGGAGCCTGGTGGGCTATAGTCCATAGGGTCACACAGAGTCAGACATGACTTAGCACAGCACCAATATTCCATATTGTGTGTGTGTGTGTGTATATATCACATCTTCTTTATCCATTCATCCCAAATTAATAGTGTGGGATTAACCGATTCTACTATATATAACATAGGTAAACTATTATATATAAAATAGGTAAACAACAACGACCTACTGTATAGCATAAGGAACTATACTCAATATCTTGTAATAACCTATAATGAAAAAAAATCTGCAAAAATTCGTATAACGGAATCATTTTGCTATACAATTGAAACTAACATAACATTGTAATTTTTTTTAAGGCTTAAAATATATTTTAATAAGTTCATGTTGCAATATTTCATTTCTCAGAAAAACTTCAAAGGTATTAGGGACAAATCAAACATGGTACACCAATAAAAAATGCACAGCATAACTACCCAAGATAGGCAAAGCTAAGAGCTACCGTCTGACATTCAGCATACAGCAACCCTGTTCTCAAGATTGTACTAGGCCTATCAAGAAAAGCTGTGAATGGCAACATCACAGACACAAAAGGGCCATTTCTGGGTTGTCCTTACCCAAGAAAAAGATGGAGGCAAGTTTAACACAAGATTTTTTAAAGATACACTAAATGAAAATCCCTAAGAGAAAATGTCTTCCTTGGGACATGAAAGGGTAATATATGGGACATAACAGAACCGTATGTGTGTTGTCTGTGACCTCTGTGGACATGTGCCTGAATTCCCACCTGGGAGTGATTGGAACAGTGGGGCCAAGGTCACTGGGGGATGTTTGGTTTTTGTGGTATATGTGGCAGGATCTCTGGGGTGAGACAGTGCAGTAAGTCGTATCCAACTCTTGCGACCCCATGGACTGTAGCCTGCCAGGCTCCTCTGTCTATGGGATTCTCCAGGCAAGAATACTGGAGTGGGTTGCCATTTCCTTCTCCAACACTGTAAATTAACTATACTTCAATAAAACAAAATAATATGGTGATGAAAGTGAAAGTGTTAGTTGCTCAGTCGTGTCAGACTCTTTGCAATTCCATGGACTGTAGTCCACCAGGCTCCTTTGTCCATGGAATTCTAGGCAAGAATACTGGAGCGGGTTGCCATGCCCTTCGCCAAGAGATCTTCCCAACCCAGGGATCAAACCTGGGTCTCCCACATTGCAGGCAGATTCTTTACCATCTGAGCCACCAGGGAAGCCGCAATATGATGATGAGGTGCAGGCAAGTCTTTGTGAAGAATGGTCATCTGGGGACCTGAGGACCTGGCAGGAAGAAATGAAGTCAAAAGAGGTGTTTTGTTTTTAAATATTTATTTTTATTTATTTGGCTGTGCCCGGTCTTAGTTGCAACATGCAGAATCTTTTATTTTTATTGCCATATGTGGAATCTTTGCTTTTAGCTTGTGACCTCTTACTCATGGAATGGGATATCTTGGTTGCAGCATGAGGGGTCTAGTTCCCCAACCAGGGATCAAACCTGGGCCCTCTGCTTTGCTAGTGCAGTCTTAGTCACTGGACCACCAGGGAAGTTATGGGTTCTGTGTTTATAATGAGAAATATCAGAGTGTCTTTGTATACACATCCAAATAATATTAATAAAACACAGAGAGACAAACAGATGATGCAGGAGAGGAGACAGCTGAATAAAATCTTTGAGAATGGAAGAGAGAGTAGATTCCAGTTCATCAGAGGAGGGCCTGCCTTGTCTGGGAGCAGGGAAACACTGCCTGCCCATTTTCAGGAGGGAAGGTGAAGGGCAGGGATGGATATGGGCAGGGCTTTGGGTTTGGTGATAAGAAAAGGGTTTTTTCGTATCTGGGAGGCTCAACTGTGCTTAGTTCCTCAGTCGTATCCAGCTCTTTATGACCACACGGGCCATAGCCCACCAGGCTCCACTATCCATGGAATTCTCCAGGCAAGAATGCTGCAGTGTGTTGCCATTTCCTTCTTCAGGGGATTTTCCTGACCTAGGGATGGAACCTGAGTCTCCTGCATTGCAGGTGAATTCTTTACCATCTGAGCCAGCAGGGAGGCTCTACTAGAGAGGCCTAAGAAAAACCTATGTTCACTTTGGAGGGTGGGAGACTTACCCTCTGTAGGAAAATCACAGGATTGCCAAGGAGGTATAGTGCTCCATCTGAGTTTAAAGTGAAGCCAGCCAGCTTAGTTATGTGGTTTCTGCAGTACTTGTCATGGAGAACGGTGGGGTTCATCCAGACTGGGCTTTCTCAGGTGTACACGATGGAGGGGAGCTAGAGACAAGGGAGTAGAGACCACTGTCCTGTCCACGGGAGTTCAGTATGAGGATGGGCCAAAAGGGAAGCCAGAGTGGTGACACAGTCATGGATCAGGGAGCCAGGAGGCAGAGAACTGCTGCAGCAGAGCACTGAGGGAGTGAACTGTAGGCGGGAGGTGGGACTGAACTGAGAGCTCTTGAGCTTGAGCTTTCAGCCTTTGTAGTTCCCTGGTGTTGAGGGATCCGGACTGTGACCACAGAGTGATGTGGGCTTCTGTGTTTTGCTGTGAGAATTTCAGGCTGGTTAGATTCTATCCGTACCAACATGGAAGTTAAATACTACAACTTCTGGAAATTAATATTGTCTATGTAATAACCATTTTTTAAAAGCCTGAAGAACAGGCTAAACGCAGGTTAGAAAACGCTAAAGAGAATAATGGTGAAACCGAACTGAGCAATTACGAGGTTAAGATGACAGAGCAAACAGAGAAAATCTAGGGACATGGAGGACACAGGCCATCCAGTTTATCTGACGGACACATAGGGAGGTCCCATAGGATGGAAGAGCCGATATTTTAGAGACAATGGTCGGTAACTTTTCAGAATCGAGGGAAAGTGAAATCTTTCCTGGGAAGGTAAAATTAGACCAAATCCACACTGACACGTAAGAAATGTCAACTGCACCGTACAGAATGGGATCGGAAGAATCTCATGGGCGACCCCACAGGCAAGATCGGCGGCGGTGCAGACGGCGGGGCGGAGGGGGCGCTTCGGCGTCACTTGGCCAGCGGCCGTCCCTCTGCGCCCGCCGCACCCTGGGGTACCCGCTCCTGGGACACCCTCGTCCGCCCGCCACAGCTCCGGACCCCAGCGAACCTCACCGGGGCCGCACCCCCCGCCTTGGGGGCGGGGGCAGCGCGAGTGTACGCCCACCTCCCGGCAGGCCGTGCGCGCCCCCGCCGGACCCCGGCTCCCGAGGTGCCGCGCGCGGCGCACGCGCCAGAGCCCCACGGCGGCGCCCCCTGGCGGGCAGGGCCGCGCGGCGCGGGGGCGGGGCCGGAGGCGGGGGGTTGCGCTGGTGACGGGAGGACGCGCGGCCGCGGCGGACGGGGCGGTGGACGGGTCCGGCGGCGGCGGCGGAGGAGGCGCGCGCCGAGCGGGCGGCGGCGGCGGCGGCAGCGCTGCGAGCGGCTCCCGCGCGGCGGGCGAGCCGGGATGAGGGGTTATGGCGGCGCGGCCCGCGCGCAGCCTGCGGGTGAGAGCGCGGGCGGTGGGCGGCGCGGGCCAGGAAGATGGCGGAGAGGCCGGCGCTGCGGCCCCCGCCCCGCCTCTCGGAGGCCCCCAGCCCGGCCCGTGGGGATTCTAGTCCGCGCCGCCCCAGGGGCGGGCGGGCTGCAGCCGGCGGGGCCCGGGGCCGGGCGGGGCCCGGGGCCACGGTGCGAGTGGGTGTGGGGTCAGGCTTGGGGGTGCGGGCGGGTGAGGGTCCCCGGCTCGGAGCTGTGAGCGTGCCCGGCCGAGGGTGGGCGTGAGTGGAGTGCGGAGACTTAGCGCGGGGCGTCGGCGCGGTTTCGGGGCGCTGCGGAGCCAGGGAGTCAGGACGCGCGTGGCCGCGTGCCGGCCGTGGCCGCCGGCCCCGCCGATCGGGCCTCTGGAGCGGAGCGGGCAGGGGCGTCCCCGCCTTACCCGCCGGGTCGCCCTCCCGGAACTGGAATTTGCTCAGTTGCCCGCGGGTTGCGGGATTGGTGTGGGTGGAGGCGGTGTTCAGTGCGAGGGCCCAGGTCGAGGCAGGCTCCGCGCATCTTGGGGGTCAGGACGTCTTTTATTTTAAAACGTGCAGCTGGCTGCGAGGCCGTGGCAACTGTGGGTGTGTTACATGCTGCTCCCACCAGCAGCTGCTGTGGGCGCTGCGCAGCCTTCAGCAGCTGAAATGCGGCGCCCCTCCACCCGCTTCGGTGTTGTAGGGTTTAAGCAAACCTCCTGTGACCTTTGCAGAAACCTACAGTTGCAAGGCTTCGTTTTCCTCCCCTACTGCAGACAATAGGAGATTTGTCTTTGAGGCCAGCGAGGGGAATTGAACCCTGTACATCCTGGGTGCCTCTGTAAACAGCAGGTGGTTCCCGGTCAGCGGCTCCCCTTTCACAGTGAGCAAGGTGTGTTTCTCCTCCCTGGGGGAGGGGAAGGAGATTTGATAGCTGTGACTGTAAAGCAAGGAGACTCGTTCCGTAAAGCAATTTGGCGTGGACTCTGTGACCTGAGCCCTGGCTGGGGAATGAGCAGGGCCTGGGTCTCCCTGCCCACACTTTGTCTAGTCAGCTGTCTTGCCCAGAGGCTGGAGAACAGAGGGGAGAAGAGGGCGGGTTCTGGAGCCAGACTGCCTGCCTTTGAGTGGCAACTCTTCTGTTTCCTGGCTTTGTACTCTGCCTCTGCTTACTCATCTGCAAAATGGGTGGTTGTGGGACTCCGTGAATTCATCGTGCCTGGCACTGTGTCCCTCTTGAGAAAAGTCAGGAGCTATTTATTATGGCTGCCAAGATCTGGTTTTCAGGACGCACCTGCTGGGTCAGCTGTTTTGTCTTAGTTTAACACGAACTCGAGGTCTGTGGCTTTTTTTTCTTACACAAGCTGGGGAGAAGCATATTTGGAGAAGCAGGTCTTCATAAAGGTAAACAAGGAACAAATCCCACATGCTTAGATTATCATATAGAACTGTTAAAAAAATCTTTTTAGAAGAGAAAAGCTTCTGATCTAGAATCCTGCAGTACTTATTGCCCTAAGAGGTAGGTAGGATTGTTGCTAACAGAAATGAGATGCTGAGCAGTTCTTGGGTAGTTCTCTTCTTGAGTTAAACTACCAGAGCCATTGTTATACTTTCCAGTGTTAACACTTGTGACAGAAAAGATACTTTATTAACCAACTCTAAGTAACAGTGAGGGCATAGGCACCAGAAAGCAAAGACTTGGCACTACCAGTGCAGTGATGTTCTGTCTTGCTCAGTGTTGGCAGGGGTAACTTAACTTGCTTCAGAACAAAGTGGAAAAATTTGTCATGTTTCCCAAGGAGATGGTTCTCCTTCCCAGATCCTAGACTCACTCTGATCACTTCATCTCGTCCCCTTTGTCTCTGTCACACTGAGATGAGGGGAAACCCCCACTTTAAGTAGAGTCTTTTGGCATTTGTGGAGTTTAAGGTTGAGAACATTTGATTTTCAGAACAAATGGTAATGAAACAGCTTCTGTGAGCAAATTTTAAAATATCTAAAGATAGATTTAGAAACGTCCATCCTGCCTTCTCTCCCGTGTGTGTGCTGAATGGGCTGCCCTCCAGCAGTGTTAACAGTGAACACGGTGTCTTATGAAGCTTCTCCCTGGTTCTTTGGTGCTTTTGAGAAAAATATCCGTATACTATGTTCTCAGTGAAATGCCTAGTTTTAGTAGTAAGTGCCTTTGCTGTGCTTGTTCACTGATCCCTGTGGCCATTTGTTGTGGGTCTTATACGTTCCCTCTTAAAGTTAGCTCTGTGGGTGTCCTGTCTGAGAAGCACAGCCTGGGGGTGCAGAGCCCTAGGCCTGCCAGAGCTGAACTGGACGGGCCTGCCCCCAGCCCTCTTCTGATACTTCTTGCTCCTCTGGTGAAGTCTGCACCTTCAGCTGTTGGCTCTGCCTCCTGCCTCCTGCACCTGCCCCTCTGTGCCTTCTGCCAGCCCCTGGGCCTGCCCTTGATGTTATCTGGCAGCTCTGGCCTGCTCTTGGGGTTGCTTCCGACCCTCCCTGCCATCCTGCAGCCACACATTTCCACCCTGTGGAGAAGAACCTCCCCCCTGCAGCCCTGGCTCACTTCTGCTTCTGCTGTGCTCCTGTCTGCACCTTCCTACTCTGCTCCAGATGAGGGTCTGTAAGCTGCAGCCACTGCCAGCCCTCTGCCTGTCTTTGTAAATAAAGTTTTATTGCAGCACAGCCACACTGGTTTATTTTTACATCATCTATGGCTTCTTTGGCAGAATTGACTAGTTGGACCAGAGACTTTATGGCCCACAATGCCTGAACTGTTTACTTTCTGGCCCATTTCCAGAAAGTTTGCTCTAGAAGTTCAGAGGGAAAAGGCTTGCAGGGGCTGCAGTGTGAGGGAAGGCTTCAAGGAAGAGGTGGTCTTTGAGCTGCACCTCCCTCATAGCAGCTGCGTGGGGGCCAGGGGTGAGGACTTTTCAGCAGCACAGAGAGGGTGTGTCAGGTTTTGGAGCAAAGGTGAGAAAGTGAGTTATGTGCAGTTTGAGGGGTAGAAGGTTATGTGAGAAGAGGAAATAATAACGTGAAGATGTCTGAACTCAGCTGAAGGACTGTAGAGTTTAGTTCTGTGGCTATAGGAGCCACTGCAGGTCTATGCGTAGGGGAAGTCCTGGTAAAATGGTTCAGGACGTGTGACTGGCAGTGACACATAGGATGGATTGGAGAAGGAAGAAATCAGAGACTTAAGGATTGCAGCAACAACTCAATAGAGGTTTATTTCTAGCTCACGTTTCATTTGCTTGTGGCACTTTTCTCTCAAGTCTTCATTTGCAGACTCGGGCATGCCCTTGTTTGGGACATGCTGTTCTTATGACAAGAGAGTGGTAGAAACTGTGTCTCACTGAGCTTCAGTGGAGAGCTGGCAACTCAGGTTCTGTGGCCAGAGCAGGTCACCTGGCCAAGCTTTGGCGAGGGGTCGGATGCTCTTCCCAGGGATGGAGTGGGAGGCTGCAGGATGGACAGCCCTCTTCCAGGGCGAGGGTGGGCTCACACCTGGAGATAGGCCTAGGACCCCCTGGGGAGGAAGTGAGCCTGCTCAGTGCCCCGTCTGGGTGGCAGGGCCAGCCTCACTTCATCTCTTGGCCTCCCTGCCTCCTGCTTCACTTCTGGCCTTGACCATGGGTGCCCCAGGACCGTCATCTCCAGGCTCCTGCCTTGAAGCTTGGTGCTCTGGGTCTTCGCCCAGCCACCGTCTCCTGCCTTCCACATCCTGCTCACTGTACCTCCCAGGTAGTTAATGAGCTCATACTTCCTCTGTCCAGTCCACCTGCCAAGCGGGCCTGTGCGCCGTCCTGTGGGTGCTGTGATTGTGCCTCCTGGATGGACTGCCTCCCTCTGTCTTCCTGCAGATCTTCAGGGGATGTGTTTTGGTTCTCATCCAGGGGTGGTTGCCTCTGGAGACATTTTTGGTTGTTCCAGCTGGGATCGGGTGCAGCTGGCAGTGTATGTGCACAGGTCAACAGGCCGTGACACCCTGGATGCTCCAGGGCAAGGAGCAGGCTCAGGGCGTGTCTGCCAGTCACGCCGCTGCACGGGTCTCCTTGGAGTCCGGTGCCCCGAGACCACCCTCCATGGCCTGGTGTGCCCCCACTGGCATCCTGTTCTCCGGCGACCCTGCTGAGTGCCACCAGGCCCAGCCCCGCTCTGCATTCCCTCCTCCCCTGAAACATGCAGAGCTCCTCTGGCCCCGCTGGGG
Source organism: Bos taurus (assembly GCF_002263795.3). NCBI lineage: Eukaryota > Metazoa > Chordata > Mammalia > Artiodactyla > Bovidae > Bos > Bos taurus. The sequence goes on from NC_037341.1 coordinate 363,655, forward strand.
CTGCCCAGGACCCGCTCTGTCCCTACACAGCCTTCAGCCGTCCCCCTCTGCACAGGGAATCCTTGAGGGCATTCTCACTTTGTGTCTCAGGGCTTTATGCAACAGTTCCATTGTGTCTTGGCGTCGGTGGGGATGAGCGGCTTTGGGTGGGGGTCACCCAGGTGCTCTTGAGGTTGACACAGCAGTAGGCAAGATGCCTTTATAGGTTTGCTCTTTTTAACTACTTCCAGGTACCAAGATCTCTCATCTCTTGCTTTCCTAAGTGTGAATGTTTTAATTCTCTTAAATTATCTTTACTTTCACTCCCCAAAGGGTTAAACATTTTTTCAGCTTGATAGTGTATTCAGCGTGTGAAGGTACAGAGGGTGCGTGGTTAAGCTGTCTGTTGCTTCCGTTTCCTGCCCTCCAGGCCTGGTCTGGTGGAGGCACCCCCACATCTTCTCCTAGACGCTTCGTAGCTATGCGAGCAAACACGTGTATGTATTATCTCCTGCTCTTTTCTTTTAAAAGTTTCTCAACTTTGCCTTCTTAACTAAATGTGTTTGGGAAGTCACTCCATGAGTGAAGCTCACTCAGTCATGTCCGACTCTTTGCGACCCCATGGACTGTAGCCTACCATGCTCCTCTGTCCGTGGGATTCTCCAGGCAAGAATACTGGAGTGGGTTGCCATTTCCTTCTCCAATATCAGTACATTTTTCATTTCATGCTTTTTCATGACTGGCTGTGGGGGTGCTGTAATTTAACCAGCCACTGCTGGTGAATATTGTATTTTCACTGTATATTTCCTGTGAATATCATATTTCATTGTGACTGTAATTTAACCAGCCTCTGCTGGTGAATATCGTATTTTGTACAGTTAAAATAAGGCTGCAGGTACAGCATGGTGCAAACCTGTGGATATGGCTGTAGGGCCCATCCCTAGAAGTAACACCTCTGTCTTTAACTACTGTTTATTCTGTTAGATCAGGTTTTGCTTTTGTTTCTTTATGTCTTTAACTCTCTGGTCATTTGTTTCTTTGGTCATTTGTTTCTCCCAGTTATCCGTCTATGTTTAAGTAATGTAGTATGGTTAGCCTAAATGAGCTTCTCAGTTGGAAATTGGCTCACCTTTTATGTGTTCTTATTGGTAAGAGTGACTAGGAAAACATCCACACAGAAACTTGTATACAGATGTTCACGGCAGTATCATTCACAGCCCAAGAGTCTGTCCAAAGGGGAAACAGCCCAAAAAGGGGAAAAAAGGGGAAAGGGGGAAACAGCCCAAAAGTCCATCAATAGGTGGACAGTGTGTTCCGTCCATACAGTGGAATATTGATTGGCAATAAGAAGACATGAAGTACTGATGCATGCTACAACGTGGATGAATCTTAAACATTATGCTGAGTGAAAGAAGCCAGACACAAAGATCTGGCTTTGTACGGTTCCATTGCTATGAAATAGGCAAATCCATGGAGACAGGAAGTGGGTTCAAGGTGCCAGTCCCGGGGCATAACAGCTGAGGCGTATGGGGTTTCTTTTGGAGCAGTGAAAGTATTCTGAAATTGACGTTGCTGAAGATTGTACATGTCAGAGATTGTGCTAAAATATTCCAAAAATCTGTGCTTTAAATGGGTAAATTTTAGGGTATGTGAATTATATCTCAATAAAGCTGTTAAAAATAAGAGTGACTAGGATTTTTCAGAAGGGAGCTTTCCAAGGTGGAGGCCAAGGCCTTAATGTTGACTCCATCCCGGGGTCGTGGTGAGGAGTCTGGTGGGCGGCACGATAACCCCGAGTCAGTCCCTGAGGGGCCGGCCGAGGGGACGCAGCACTGTTCGCGGCGCGGAAGCCTTGAGTTCGGCCTTGCCGCTGCCCTGAGGGATGCAGTCCATCACAGGTGAATTGGTCACATCACTTCGCAGCCAAACCTTGGCTCGTGTCTGAGGGTTGGGTTGCATCTTCTCCATCTGTCTTCCATGGCTGTTGGACTGGAGCATGACTGAATTTCAGAGGATACTGTACACTACTGAGGGTTACACGTGTATAAGGTTCTAAAAAGTTAATTTCAACACCAGGAGGCCAAGTCAGCAGAGCATGTTTCCCGTCCTCTTGCAGGCTCGTGGACCCCGAGTGTGGCTGCAGTGTGAACCGTGGCCGCAGGGCGCTGCCCCAGGCCTGGCACGCCTCCTCTGGCCTCCACTGCTGGGGCCTGTGTGGCTCCTTGGCTGCCCTTCTCTGTTTGTTCCGCTGTCTCTCTCAGTCCTTTCCTAACGTTCCTGCAGGCCCGGCATGAACCAGAGGCATGGGGGCTTCCTTCATGGGTTGAACTTTACAGGAGTGTCATCCCGAGATACTGCTGGTGGTTTCGTGACAGCCCCTTCAGCCACTTGCTGTGACTTCTCTAGTGGCCGGCATGTGTGTTCCTAGCCATTGGGATTGTGTGAAGCATGTAAAATACGAATTTCCCAGCCCGTAGACCTCATGTTGTCTGTCACCTGTCTCTGATGTGCGTTGGTTTGGCCACCCTGGATCTTCGTTGGCGCATGTGGGAGCTTTAGTTCCCTGACCAGAGGTTGAACGTGGGTCCCCGGCATTGGGAGCGCAGAATCTTTGCTACTGGACCACTGGGGAAGTCCCTGATTGGTGTTCCTTTGTCGATGATTGCTCTAGTTATTTTATTCTCGTTAACAAATCACCCCACAGCTTAGGGGCCTAAAACAGTCTTGTACAATCACCTCTCATGGTTTCTGTGGCTTAGGAATTCAGGAGACACTCAGCATGGGATATTGTGTGACTGCATTTCAGACAGGGCTAGGGAGGGGTCATCTCCAGGCTCCCTCGTGTGCACTGGAGTCTGACTGAGGAGTAGCTGGACCCACTTGGTGGGCTCCCCAGAGTAGCACCTTGCGGCTAACTCCTTGCTGGTGGCCAGAGCATGCATCCCAAGAGCTGACAGTGGAGCTGCAGCTTCTTTTGCAGCCGGATCTCAGTGGTCGCAGTGTCACTTCTTCCCCATCACGCCCACTAGGAGGGAGTTAGGTTGCCCAGCTGTGGTCCAGGAAGGTGGCTTAGGCTCTGCCCTTTTGTCTAGGCCTGGGGTCCAGGAACCTGCTGGTGTCCTTTCAGACTACTGATCTTGCTCTCTTCGGTGGTAGCTATTAGGACATTCAGTCCTTCACGCAGTGAGCCTGGCTATGGGTTTGTTTTATTTACAACAACAAAAATGTACACGCATGCACCAGGTGGTACTGTTGCTCCAGAAATCACTGTCTGGAGCTGCTCTCGCTGTGTCTTCTTCGGAGGTTCTCTTGAATTTAACGGGGACTCCAGTCCGTTGTCCCCGGCACAGTGCTTCCCTGCTTGTTTCTCAGGCATTCGGCATGAATTTCAGTCCTGTCCTCTAGTTCACTTAGCTTTTGAGTAGATAATTCCTTTTTCCTCATGCACCAGCACTCTTAACCTGACACAATTTAAAGTTGCTTTCAGGTTGCTGTTTTGTTTATAAGGAATAACCAGAGTCTGCTTTCAGATACGTGCTGCACAGGCAGCCACGGCCCATGGGCAGGAGACCAGGCTGCTAAGAGCTGGTGTCGGAGGTCGCTTGGGGATGGTGAGCGGGGGCTCGGGCACTGGGGGGTGTGGTCAACATCCCTGGGGGTCTGCAGCAGTGAGAACGAGGACAGGTGGCAGTTATGGGGGTTTAACACATGGACAGACTGTCTCCCCCGCTCTTCCCCACACTGACACATAAGAAGGATCAGAACAAACACTCCCAACTGTGCTCCATCGAGGAGGAGGCAGAGGAACAACCCCACCCTTCCTGGTGGTCCTGTGATGCACCTCTGCAGGGGCCACGACCCCCAGGAAGTCCTGGGGCCAGGGTGAGGCTCAGTAGGAGGTGGGGCATGTTCTGGCATGAGCAAAGGCCCTGAGGTTACTGAGATTGGGTGCAGCAGGAGCAGAAATACTCCCCTCGCAGCGCGAGTGCAGCGCCTGTGGGTCAGAAGCAGGCTGGTGGGGATGGGTTTCCAGCCCAAGTCTTCTGGCTGCAGGGCTGACCTTTCCCTGACGCTGGACGCCTCTGTGCAGTCCACCTGCCAAGAGGGCCCATGCAGCCCGTGCCCCAGCAGCACATGCCCAGGACGCTTCAGACGTGCACAGCAAGTGTGCTAGTCACTCAGCCATGTCCGACTCTTTGTGACCCCGTGGACTCATCCAGCAGGCCCCTCTGTCCATGGGGTTCTCCAGGCAGTAACACTGGAGTGGGCTGCCATTCCCTCCTCCAGGGGTCCTCCTGACCCAGGGGTTGAGCCCTGGTCTTCTGTGCAGCAGGCAGGTTCTTTCCCAACTGAGCCCCAAGGGATGCTTTTCCCAGCTGAATTTCAAATCCAACCTGAGGTTTTTTCCCTGCATGTTGTTCTGAGGAAATGTTTGATTTAGTTTTTTGACATAAGTAAAATTTTACCCCTTTAATAACCATTAACTGAAATATGTATTAGAATAAACATATGATTTATGAACTTTAAAAAATTTTATCAACGTTTAGTTGATTTACAGTGTTAATTTCTGTTGTATAGTCAAATGATTCAGCTATACGTATATATATGTATATATACTCTACGAACTTTTAAACTATCAAAACCTGAAAGATACTCTACCAAAAAATGTTAATCAGGATGATTTCCATGGGAGTATGCCTGTATTTGTAAAGTGGTTAATGTTAATAGATGATGAGGTTAGGATATTATTCTTCTCTGTATTTTGAAATAATTTCTATGTTGAAAACTAAATTTTAATTAATTAAAATTTCTAAAATCCAGCTCCTACTTTTCCCATAAAGATAATATTTTAAAGAAAGCATATTGACTTTCAGGTGAGGGTGGCAGGTTGAACCCGTGCATACAGTTTCAGTCTCCCAAACACCTGCTGAATAGACAGGAAGGTGACACTTAACAGATCAGCTCCCACGGCCAGGGCGAGTAAAGGGAGGGAGACAAACCAGGACAGTTTGGGAGCCGGGAGGAGACCTGAGGACTCTGGGCTGTGTCCTGCGGCAGGAAAGCCTACACTAACCTTGTTGGCACCCTGGGCTCATCCGAAGGCTCCCAGGAGTGAAAGGCAGCGAGAAGAGACCACAGTGAGGAGCAGAGGACGGGAGGCTGACAGGAAGGGCCAGGGAGATTTGAGACAGACCAAATGGAATCTCTAGAAACAACCCTAACCCACTGGCTAAATGTCAGATTATAAGTAGCTGAAGAGAGGCTTTGTGAACTAGCTGAAAGGAGTTTAATGAAAACAGCACAGAGGTGACCGGATGGGAAGTGTGACATGGTGGCTGAGCCTGGGGGGCGGTGCACCCCTGAGTTGCCGCCAGGGGGTCACCTGAGCCCCGGCTGAGGCGCCTCGTGAGGGGGCAGGCGGTCCGTCCCTCTGGGTGAGTGCAGGGAGCCTGCTCCGGGGCTCTGAGCTCGGACCTGCAGGCAGTCTCTGCTCGGGCCAGCTGGGGGCCTGAGGGTGCCCTCTGCTCAGACTGTCAGTGATCCGGGGAGGTGTCAGCTCTCCCGCCACAGCCGAGTGTGGGTCTCCTTGCCCTGGTGGTGATACCTGCGTTGTCTTCCGCGTGCTGGCCCTTCGTGGTGGGGGTGTCCATCTCTGGGCGCCGCTGCCTCCTCCAGGCCTGCTGTCCAGCTCTGAGCATTTGCTGCTGTTTCCCCATCATGTGTCCCAACCTTCATGAGCTCCCACAGTTGCTTCGTGCTGGATGTTACTGATGACCGCAGGGTCAGGGCCGTCGTGGACGACATCCACCTTGAGGCCAGTGTGACACAGGCTGGGTGGGAGCTTGTGTGTCCCCGACCCGCGTCACCGCTCCTGAAGTGCCGGCTCTTACTGTGGCCTTGGTGAGCCCTCCTTACTTCCTTTGTGCTGCAGCCGGGAGGGGCAGCCTGCCTGCCGCAAGCCAGGCCGTTGGGGATGGAACGGACTGGAGATGCCCTTCTGCTGTGCCCCAGCTCCTGCTCCCCTCCTCACCTTTCCCTGCTCCTCGTGACAGCGGCAGGTGTGGGGCGGGGGCTTTTAATGGCCCCACGAGGGCTCTGTTAATCACCAGTGTGACCCAACTGTGGGACAAGGGATCATCGCCCTCTCATTTGGCTCCTCCCAGGGCTGCCTGCATCAGGGGTGGCTGGATCCAGGTGCCACGTGGTCATTCACCTTTTTCCTACTGTTTATTTCTGCCTCCTTTTTTTTTTTTTTTTGAGAAGCTTCTCCCTGTTGGGGACAAAGCACCTAGCAGCTTCAGGCCCCAAACCCAGGCTGGGACTTAAGCAGGCAGGCCATGTCCTCCCTCATGGTCCTCTAGGGCGTTGCCGCTTCAGTGCACCCGTCATGTGGGGTGGGGTGCAGGAGAGGCCTGGGCTCAGACACCTGGAAGGCCTCAGGGAAGGGGTCTGCTAGCAGAGGAGGGAGAGAAGTGTGGACAGACAGCCTGGCCCAGCTGCAGGGTGTGAGCTCAGACGCTGGCCTTTTAAAAACCAGGGTCTCATTTTCTATCCTGTGAGGTGAGGATGGACACAGCTGCTGTGTCCTGGGTGAGAGGGGAAATGTGATCATGCTTTTAGAGCTCTTGCCAAGTGTTTTCTGTATACAGTAGGTGCTCAGTAAGTGATGCAGCCAGGGCGAGGGCTGTGCCTGTTTAGATGCTGAAACTGAGGCAGCTTTGTGGAGGAAGTGCATCTTCCAGGTCTGGTTGGGACAGTGGCATGTTGCACTCGGGCCACCTGCTGAGCTGCGGGTTCCACACTTCCTGCCCTGTCTCGGCCTTGCAGCTGCTCACAGGGTAACTGTGCGTGTGGGCTTCTTGTGCCACCAGAAGGCAGTCTCTGTCCTGACCTGCTGTCCTGGCTGTGCTGCCCGGGGAGCATGGATGCCCCCCCAAAGCTAGGGCAGGGGCGGTGCTCAGGTGCAGACTAGAGCATCGGGGTGACTGTGGTTTTAGGTTTCTAGGTTCCTGTAGAGGTGACATCCCGCAGTAGCTGCAGCCCCACCTGCAGCCCCATCCCCGCCCAGGCCCCTGCCTTTGGAAACACCGCCTACAGCTTCCTTTTTCCTGTGAGCTGTGACCCCAGACAACTGCTGGGGTCAGGTCTCATTCACTGAGTGCTGTGCCCCAGGGTTAGGGCTGTGACTGAGCAGCTGGTCCTTTGGCCTTTGTTGGGACCTTTGACTTCTATGCCCCGATGGAGTCTGTTTTCAGATGTTCCTGGGATGGTCCCTGAGATGAAGTCCGGTTCACATGCTGACTCTTCTTTCTCATGGACATGAGCCTCCACCTCTGGAGCTGCATGGCCTTCTAGCGGACCAGGGCGTCTTATCCACTCTTGACCGTCACGGTTTCACATCCTTATGTTGAATGTATCTGGATCTTTAAACATATGGTTTGATGATCTTTGTCTTAACTAGACCACCCGCCCATTTGTGTTTATGAAAATTACTGTGTTTGAATTTATTTCTACCATCCTACTTCATACTCTGTCCTGTCATTGAGAACAGATTCCTCTTTTCTCCTTTTGGACTAATTTTTTCTTTTTTTTTTTTCTTATCTGAACTGGAATTCACTCACTTGACTTCCCTCGTGGCTGCCCTGGGTATTTTAACACATAGAATTCATTTATCAAAATTTAATTGATATTTTTACTCCCCTCCAAACAGTCCGGAGCTCTTAGATACTTCCTCCCAGCTCTTGCTTCCTCTGGGTGGGAGGGCTACGTTTTCTACCTGCTGCCTTCAGGGTATCAGCCTTGGGGTGTCTCCAAGGGTCATCACCCAGGCACGTCCAGGGCTTTCTATCCATTCCCTTGCCTCTCCTGAGTGGTACAAATGCTCCTCGGATGCACACAGCAGAATGATCCCCATTCCTGGTTTTACTTGGCTTTTGCCCTCTGGGGTTCTGAACTTTCTTCCTGTCTCATCAGCAGATTAAATTTTTTTTCCCCATAGTTTAAAACTGTCATAATAGTGTGTGTTCTCTCTTAGGAGGGTTGGTCAGAGCTATATGTTTCATTATTGTGACAGAAATGGCAGGGTTCCCTGAAGTCTTTTCTCCCAGGAGGTCCTGGGGCTAGCCTCCTATGTATGTTTGGGGGGGTGGGTCGTGTCTACAGCACGAGGGCCCCAGTTTTCCCGGTAGCCTGGCTGGCTTGGCCCTGCCAGGAAGGCACTGTCTCTCCTGTTATTGGAACTTGGCTCCTTGGTTTACCTGTGCACGCTGCGGTGTTCACATGCTCAGGAGTCTCACAGCCCGCGCCACGCAGGCTGCAGGGGCAGAGAGGCCCGGCCCCAGCCTGCTGGGGGCAGTGCTGCTGAGCACCAGCCAGTCCAGCTCCTGGGGCTCGTGCTCTAGATGCAGCCCATCAGGAGCCAGCACCAAGCGTGTCTGCTCTGCAGCCCGCGGAGGGAGCTGGGCTCAAGCACCTGCTCAACCACAGGTGACTGGAGCACACCTGCAGCAGGGTGCTGAGGAGCGGGCGGCAGTCCCCAGCACTGCAGCCTCCGCCTGGCAGGTCTGTGGGATGGGGAGGGGCAGCCCTGCCTGCAAGGTGGGGGAGGGCGCCCAGTGACCCAGTGAGTTCACCTGCAGCTGCACTGCAGGTGCTCAGCCAAGGGCGACTGTCGGCATGTCCCTGTGCATTTTTTGTGAGTTTTTCGTGTGTCTCTACTTCCCCTCCAACCAGGTGCTTTTCAAGAGGTGGGGCTGCAGAGCTCAGGTGTGGAGCCGGCCTAGGGCTCCTGCTGGCTGCAGGGCCTGCGCGCAGGCAGTCTTAAGGGGTCTTGGCGGGCAGGGAGGTAGGAAACTTCCCTCAGATGTGGGGTGTTTGTGGAGCATTTTGGGGAGCTGACCAGGACAGAGTGAGGGTGGCCAGCGGTGAGCCTCCATTCAGTCACCCGTGGAAACAGGTAGAACATCCATACCTGCAACTGGAGAAGGCCAGACCCGAGACTGAACAGCAGGGCAGGGCAGCGAGGGGTGTCCTGTCTCCAGTCTCACCCACGGAAGCCTGGCGGAGGGCTGGGCAGGCAGCAGGCGCCCTGGGGAGCAGCGAGCGCGGCTCTCAGCCTGTCGCCGCCCCCGTGCTCTGTTGTCCCGCAGTGTTAGGGGCTCCCTTTTCTCAGGGAGGCTCTGTGTTCTCCTGGGTGGGGCAGACGGGGCCAGGAGTGAGCACGAGAGAGTCTGACGCTGGCTTTGCTGAGTTTCACTGGAAACTCAGGTCCTTTCACTGCAGTGAGTGCAGTGGACTCGCTGAGCGAAGGTCTGGGTGCTCAGCGAGCACTGGCAGAAGGTGGTGCTCTGACAGTCATGGGGAGGCCGTTCTGCTACAGGAGTGCCACTGGCTCCTCCCGCTAGAGTCCAAGCTCGCTCTGCTCACCGCACAGCAGGCCAGTGAATCTGCGAGGTGAGGTGCTGAGGCAAGGAATACTTTATTCAGAGAGCCAGGTGACCAAGAAGATGGCAGACTAATGTCTCAAAGTGACCATCTTGCCAGCGTCTGGATGCCAGGTTCTTTTATGTATCAGAGACAGGTGGCAGGTGAGGAAACAAAGTAAAAAGGCCATTAATCTTGCGAACATTTACTAGGATGGCAAGCCTCCAGCAGGGGGTTGTGTCATTTTAGTCCTTCGTGCCATCTACAGGTAGACAGGGCTCTGAGCAAAGGCACTTTAGTTTAACAGTCAGGGAGAGGGGTAGGATTCTCTGAGGCAGGCCACTATGTGTGATTATAATAACAAGAGCAACGAAAAGCAAGTCAAAGAAACAGTTTCAGCATGGTGTCAGAATTGACTTCTCCGTGCAACCCTGCCTTTGTGGGGATCCTGTCCTGTCCTGCTGCCTGGGGTCACTGTACCACCCCACACCCCTCCCTGAAGCCCCCATGGGGTTTTGTGGGCCAAGGCATCTGGGGGCTGGGGGATCAGCCTGGAGGGGTGGGACTGGCCTCCCTGTGGTCTCTGGGGTGACGGAGTGTCAACGTTGGCCCCCCGTGACTGTGTAGACCACAGCCGTCTCGCACTGACCTCCTGGAGCCGGGGCGCCGTGTGGGGCTGTTCCGGTCACAGGCCAGGCCATGTGCGAGACCCGGCTCGCAAACACGTGACAGGCGCTCTGCTCCCTCAGCAGTCCTGCAGGGGCCCCGCGTCTGTTGTGTTGGTGAGGGAAGCCCAGGAAGGCGAGGAGGGGGCTGTGCCCTGCGGGTGAGCAGAGCAGGGTCTGTGTGTCCTGATGGCCTGCATGTGACCCCGAGGCCAGGCAGGAGCCGGGTGCTGGCTCCACGGTGGCAGCTTTCTGGGAGCTTGAAGGGCAGCACCAGCCTCCAAGATTAACTGCACACATGTCCAGTTGACTCTGCACAGCCGTGTCCTTTCTGTGTGGGTGCATCAGACATCCTTTCCCAGAAGGGTCTGAAAAGCTGATTCTGACCTATAGGCTGATTCTCTGACCTGCCGAGGGGTTAGGTCACAATGTTCAGCATAACAGCGTGGCTGGGCGCTAGAGGAGGGGAGTCAGTGAGAACAGCTGGGCGGGAGGCGCGGAGGCGGAAATGCCAGCCCGGCCTGTTCCGAGCAGGAGAATGCGGCCTTGTGTCTCCAGCTCAGAGCCAGGCTTTCAGAGCTCGAGACTGAGTTGGGCTCATTGTTCAGAACTTGGAAAACTTATTAAAAACAGCATTGAGAATGGAACGAAGGCCTTCTGGAAATGATGGCTGAGCAGAGACTTGTTTATTCTTCTTCCCTCCCTGAAACTCACTGAAATGGACAAAAAGAATGAAAACTGGGTAACAGGATTTAATCTACAGTGAATCAGGGATAAGCACAGCTGGAGAATGGTGTTGGCCAGACAGGGAGGAGGAGAAAGCGAGAGCCTCGAGCAGGTTGCAATTTCCCCACTGGAGTACTTGGGAGGGACTGTTGATGACATTTACTTGGCAGAAAGGGGTCTGTGGTCTGGGTGGGCCTTGGGGTAGACCAGATGTAGGTGGGTGTCTGGTGAGAGATGAGCTGAAGGAAGAAGGCCCAGGTGTTCCAAGTGCATTTTCTACAAGAGCCAGATTCTTACGGGGGGAGGTGGGGGAGGGAGGGGAGGTGGCCCTCCCTGGGGACGTGCTGGCAGGGCCTTGGGCCTCGTCCCCCTTACGGTGGGGCTGAGAAGAGGCCTCCTGGTCAGTCAGCTTGCTTGCAGGTGGGCAGGCGGTCACCTCAGAGGAGCTTTGGCAGGAGGGCCTTCAGATGCCCGTGGAGCCAGCTTCCAGCCCGTCCCCTCACAGCACTGCAGAGGCTGGGGCCCCTGTCCTCAGTCAGAGACCAGGAGACTCTTGCTGGAACCAGAGGAAGAAACATCTGGTTGTGTTTGAGGTGCTGCTGCATGCAGTACGCCAGCCTGCGCAGAGCGGAGAAGAGCCGTGCCGGGCGTCCTGGGAACCCACATGGCCTTACCAGGTGCAGGTGCAACGCTGTCTTCAGTCGGAGTTGGGTTTCTGTCACTTACAACCAAAAAATGTCCTAAGACCAGAAACTCATTTCCAGAGCAGAGCCTGTAAAGAAATTTGGCGATCAAGCTTTCAGGAGCAGCACAGCTGGCAGGGGCTCCCCATCTCTGGCCTTTCCCTGTCCTCATTTGCAGACAGACAGTGACCAGAAGCCAGAGTGGGAGCCTCGTGTAGACACTGGGAGGAGGAGGGGAGGGAGCTGAGCACTTGGGAGAAGAAGTTGGGGTGGGGCTGGCAGAGCCGAGAGGGGGGACAGGGCTGTGGCAGCCACGAGGGCCCACGAGCAGCGCAGACACAGGGCGGCTGCTGCACGGAGGACCACGGCCCTGGGACAGCTGCTCTGGCTGGAGAGAACGGCCGCACAGAGACGAGCAGACGGAAGATGGTCAGAGACGTGCGGGGTGGGGAGCTGTGGTTGGTGCTGGAGTCTGGAGAAGAGGCTGTCCAGGGAGGGCAAGAGATGCCCTGGGTTGGAGGGCTGGCTTACATATTGAGAGTCGGGTTTGGGAAGAACTGGGTATGAAATGAACAGCACGGCCCAAGCCGTGGTGCCCAGACAGAACCCTCTGCTCTAGAGGGAGGGCCGTGGGCAGTGGTGGGCAGGGCCTGGGGGTGCCCTTGGGAGGAGGGTCCTGGAGTTGGAGTGTCTGCAGCAATGGTACTCTGCAGGGGATCTTTGTCTCCCCATCTTTCTTACTCGTGTGTCATTATATCAACATGGACTTAGGGACATTTACTTTATACTTCGCATTACAATTTAGTATGGCTTTTTTTTTTTTTCCTCAAAATGTTCCAGCTTTGGTCACTGGAAGCTCTTTATTTGGCACTGCTGTCCCTTTGACAGGCCCCTTCAATGTCGGGCTGTGTTTTTGTCTTAAGTCTTCATAACCTTCTGACTACAGGACTCTCCCTCCAGGGTCATCGTGTCTGTCTGCTTTCCACAGTCTCTGAAGATTCTGGGCGTGAATGTAGGAGCTGCTCTGCCTGTTGCTGCTCTTAGGCCCTCTCGTGTGTTTGTGTGAACTGACCTGTGTACACACGCACGTATGTGCAGATCCCCACATTACAGTAAAGGGGGGCGGGCGCCTGCCCAGGACTCCACCTCCAGTCCACCACCTTGTGGGTTGTGGATGCCTCACTCGCTGGTTCCTGACTGTCCACTGCTGCTGCTCCCCACTCCCTCAGATGTCTCCCTGAAGTGGGAGGCGTGTGAACGGAAAGGTGTGAAAGCAATGGCGTGGAACCCAGAGAGCTTTTGTAAACCAAGACATGCGCAATGGCGGCCCGAGGTGCTGGTGACTCCAGGTCAGGCCTCAGTCTTTCACCCCTGGGAGCTACACCCACGCGCCGCTGGGGATGGTGAGCAGGTCCGGGCGGCCGAAGTGGGCCCCTGTGCTGAGGCTGGGCCGCAGGCCCCCAGTGGGAGGGCTCCCCTGCGCCCGCAGCCCCAACGCTCACACCCGCTGCGGGTCTTCTGCATCTCAGCCACTCGGGTGGGCGCGCCAGTGTCCTAGGGTGCTTTTAGTTAGAATTTCCCAATGATGAAAGAGGTGGCGCACAGTTCTCTCTGCGTTTACTGGATATTTTTTTTAAAGTGTGTTTTCAAGTCTTTTGTCTTTTTTTCTGTCGAGTATTAGATTTTTCTTATTTATTTCTAGGAACCTTATATGAGTTCTGGAAATAGTCCTTTGTTAGGTCAGATAAGTACACACGCATATGTAGTGCATTATACATATTCTGTGCAGCAAATACCTCCCACCCAGGGTTTGTGTTTTTACTTGTAATAGGAAAAAAAATGTTAATTTTTAAAGATTTTATTGAATTAAAGCTGATTTACAATGTGTTAATTTCTAATGTATGGTGCAGCGATTCAGTATACATATATATGTTCTTTTTCCTATTCTTCCCCATTATGGTTTATCACAGGATCTTGAATTCAGTTCCCTGTGCTATACAGTAGGAGTTTATCCATCCTATAAATAGTTTGTATCTGCTAATCTCAAATTCCCTATCCTTCCCTCCCCCACACCTCCCTTTGCCAATACAGGTTCCTTCTTTTTGTCTGTGAGTCTGTTTCATAGACAAGGTCATTTGCGTTATAGTTTATATTTCACGTAAAAGTGATATCATATGGGATTTGTCATTCTCCTTCTGAGTTCCTTCCCTTAGTATGATATCTCCAGGTCCATCCACGTTGCTGCAGACGGTATCATTTCACTGTTTTTTTATGCCTGAGTAATATCCACGATGGTAAAGATTTATAAACAGAGGTTCTGAGGTTGTAGTCCAATTTTTAATGCTTCTTTTGTCGTGAGTGGTTTTGTGTCTGATTAAGTGTACCTACTCCAAGACCACAAAGATTTTCTTCTACATTTTCTCTAAAAGTCTTATTGTTTCACTTTATTTATTTTTGGCTGGGGGGGGGAGGTCTTCATTGCCATGCGCAGGCTTCCCTAGTTGCCGCGTGCGTGCTCAGTTGCCCCGAGGTGTGTGCGGTCTTAGTTCCCTGACCAGGCATGGAACCCGTGTCCCCTGCACTGGAAGGCGGGTTCTTAACCACTGGACCACCAGGGAAGTCGCCGTATTGTTGTGTCTTTAATGTTTGGAGCAGTGGTTTACCTAGAATTGAGTTTGATGTATCCGATGAGGTAGGGGTCGAGGTTCATTGTTTCCCATGTGTAAATTGTGCCATTGCAGCACCGTTTGGGAACAGCCCCTCGGTTGTAGATACCGGCCCTGTGTGTGTGTAGACCACCCTCAAGTGCTGCTCAACCTCTTACTGTGGACACCCACCTGGAAGCAGCAGTGGGTGGTGCTGTTCCTGTTCAAAGGCAAGGACCCTGCTCTTGGAGGAGCAGGCAGCTTGCCCAGAACCAGCTGGCGAGGGGTCTGAATGCCCTCCCCAGGAGCCAGATTCCAGCTGGGTTCAGGTTGGGCACTGCATTCTCACCAGCGACCTGGGCCATGAAAAGGGCTGGGCTGGCTGTTACTGGTGCCCCAAACCCCAAGGCATAACACTGTGGCTTCTGCTGTCTTGTAGGGCGATGCCTTCCTGACTGATGCTGGAGGGCGTCCTGATGACCGGCTGACGGCCGTCCGTCTGGCTCCTGAAGAAGAGGCTGCCATGTCCCAGGCGCAGGACTACGAGTGTGAGAGCCAGCATGCCGGCCTGCTGGAGTCCCGGGTGTCAGGATCCAGCACGAGGTGAGGAGGCTGACCTGCGGGACCAGAGGAGCCGGAGTCTTTTGCTCAGCTCGGCAGTAGGCACGTGGGGCTGGCCCGCTCCCTGTCCCTCGGCCACTGCACTGCAGGCCGGGGAGGGCCTCTCCGTGGGCAGTGGATGCCCTGCCAGCCCTCAGCTGGACCCTGCCCCTTAGGCCTTCTCTCAGTATCCATGCCGAGGCAGGCAGCTGCAGATGGTCACTTTCGTTTGTGTGATTTATGGCATAACTTGGGAATAATTCCACAAGTTGCCCAAAGAAGAAGAGTGCAGTGTTCGTTGGGGCCCTTTACCCGGATTCACGCTCTGGCAGCTGTGTGGTCACTGCTCCCCCAACCCTGCTCTGGGCCACTGGGGGGTGGGGCCTGTCTCCCAGCACAGGGGGCGCCATGTGGCTTGAGGCTCCGGTCTCTTGCGCCGCTGTTTGCCTTTGGCCCCTGGTTCCCTGCCTCCTTCTTGACATTTCCGGCCCCTCCAGTGCCACTCACCCTGTGGCCGCTGCATGTCCCCTGGAACATCTCCACTTCCTGTCTCTGCCTTTTGTGACATCGACATCTTTTCAGTGGACAGATTGAGCCCTTGGTATGGTCTGTCGGAGGGTTTCTGAGTGGACTGTGCCCCTCTGCAGGGTCACAGCCACCTGCCACCCCTGCTCTCAGGACAGTGGCTGTTTTTCCTGCCCCTGCGCGCCTCACCAGCTCTGGGGCTTCGACCCTTTCTGGGCCTTCCTGGGGTGGGTGTGGAGCTGTCCAGCCTCCCAGCCACAGCACCCAGCCTACCCCAGGGGGCCAGTGCCCAGCGTCTTGTATTCACTTGAACCTCTCTGTGTGGAATCACGAGTTCTGTTGTTTTACGTGGTTTGTCGTTTATTCCGCACTTTGGATCCTGTCACAGGGCCCCGTGTCACAGGCGACGTGTTTGGCCACACTTGCCTCCCTTTCTCCTGGTAGATTGCCCGTGACACACTTGGCACCCATTAGGCTCTTCTGGAAGTGAGTCTTTGAACAGGTCACTGTCTGAAGTGAAAGTCTGCAGGACTTGGAGAACAGAGAGGCGGTTGTCCACGCAGCCCCTGGGTGCTGGGGAGAGGCCGCGGCCGGTCATACTCAGAGACTGCGGCCATCTTGAGTCTTCCTCCCACATCATGCCAGACACTGTTGCCAGATGAAGCTCCCTCAGACTCGACAGCTTCCACAGTGTGGCTCGGCCACGGTCGTCCATCCGTCACCCGAAGGTTCTGACCCTTCTCAGCCACGTGCCCTGCTGCTCCCACTGACTGGTGCTTGGTGTGGGCGACACTGCCCCCAGGGACAGGCATGTCTGCTTGGTCCACTTGGGGTCTGCACAGGGCCTGCCTTCCCCCCGGGCCGTGGGGTCTGCTGCGGCCCACCTTACTCCCGACCCTCACCAGACTCTGGGTTCCAGCATATTCTCTGCCCCCTGGGTCTCTGGGAGTCTTCATTAAAAGTGCTGTGGGGGGCACCCAGAACATTCTTCTGAGAAAACGGGGTCCTGCCCACATGCACACAGCAGTGTGCTGAAAAGGAACCAGCTTCTTTTCTTTCTTCAGAGAGAATTACCACCAGTAAATTCATTTGAAAGTGTATTTAGAGCTATAAAAGGAGTTGTTACTGCTTCCCTGGGGCTCACAGTGTTCAGTCCAGTACTTTCTGAGCACCTCTGCTGGGCCGGGCCTTCCTTGGGCACCTCCGCCCTTTGTCCTGGCTGATCCCACGCCGCAGCTCAAGGGGCAAGCAGGCCATCAGCTGAGGGCGATCACAGAATTCAGAGCTTCCCTTTTCACAGGAGCGAGGTCTCCAGGCTCTTTTGTCCCTGTGAGGAGTGCCCTCGGGCAGTGCCTTCTGGCTGCCAAGCATGGGGGCTGTGTCCTCAGGCCGAGAGTGAACGGTGCCTGCTGAGTTGTGTTGGGGGGATCTCCATCCTGGGGGGACAGGGGGCACGAGGCTTCCCAGTTAAAAGTGCCAGGTTCCCAAGTTTAGAAGTTTGCTCTGTTCTCTGTGTGAAGAACGGCCAGCCAGCAGGCAAGAGCGGACGAGTCGGGCCTCACACCCCCGCTGGGCAGGGTGATGGCAGTGGAGGTTGGGCCTGCGAGGGGCCTCCGGGGACACGGATGATAGTGGGCACACGTGAGGCCTCCTGCCCACTTTCCGCAGGCGCTGGCCTTGCAGGGTCACTAGAGATCAGAGGCCACGCGAGACCTGTGGGGCCCAGAGATGCTGCAACCTGCGGGCGCTGCTGCGGGGCTACCCCGCCCTCTGCGTCAAGGACACCCTCTCACGGCCCTGTCCCTCTAGCCATCCGATCCCACAATGTCTATCCAGCCCTGCCCCACCTTCTGCAGAATGGCGGGTTAGGCAGTGGTCCCACGCTTGCAAGCACAGAGCCCCAGCGCCTTGCCCCACCGGGCTGCCTAGTGTGACCATGCTGCAGGGGTTGCTGCCCAGACATGGCCAAGCCCCTCAGGCTGCTCCCTCCTGCGTTCCCTCCTCCAGTCCTCAGGGCTCTCCCTCTCTACTGCTCCCTCATCTGCCCCCTCTTGGCTCCACACCCTCCAGCTGCTGTACCCTGCCACTCGGCCAGCCTACCTTGGCTCTGAGAGCTTCCAGAAGACACTGTGCATCCAAAAGATGCCCCCAAACCTGCAGGGCTGCTGCGGGGCGTGTGTGTGTGTGTGGTGGGGGCTCATCTGGGTGTGAGAGTGTGGGTGTGTGAGTGTGTGTGTGGTGGAGGCTCATCTGGGTGTGAGTGTGTGTGTGGGGGGGGGCTCATATCTGAGTGTGTGAGTGTGTGTGTGTGTGGTGGGGACTCATATCTAGGTGTGAGTGTGTGTGTGTGTGGCGGGGTGCAGGCTCATCGCCCTGCAGGGTTGTGCCTTCTCCTTCCTGCCCTGAGCACATCTGGCCTCAAAGGGCAGGATGAGGTTCTCAGAGAAGATTGTCAGCACTGTCCCCTCAGTCCTCTGCTAAAGCCCACCTGTGCTCCCGCCTGGAAAGTTGGGCTTGCAGCAGAGAGTAAGGAGACGGGTGCTCCCCTTCTCTGCAGGTCCTGGAAGCTTCTGACCATCCCAGTGCTGGTGAGGACCAGGGCCATCACAGAAGTGGTATTTAAAGGATTGTTATTTGTGTAGAAACTTGGAAGCAGAGTAAAATATGCTATCTACCTATCAGCTGGAGCACACTGTGATATCAAACACATTGGCATTCAAATTGCCTTATTCTGAATAGTTTTAATTTACACTTTTTTTTTTTAAGGACCTTAGCTGGATGACAGGCTTGTCCTCGGGGCGGGGTGTGTTTGGGGGGCTTCTAGGGGAACCAGCTCTGCTTTTGACTGGGACAGTACAGCGATGTTGGCATCCCCTCCCGCTGCGGGTGACGGGTGGCGCTGGCAGTCAGTGGTGGCTGCTGCTAAGAGCAGCCAAGCATCCGGGAGGGACGTGATGCGGTCTGGGAGGACGGTGAGCAGTACCCGTGGCCCAGCCCCCTGTGGACAGGGAGCCAGAACCCAGGGCAGCCCTGATGTGGGGCCGGGCTGAAGACCCCGCCACCCAGGGCTGGGCCCTGATGAGCGTTTAGAAAATCGGGAGTGGATGGAATTTAGGTAAGCTTTGGCTTTACTCTGTATGTGAGAAGATTTCTTGCTTTTGAGGCTGGCAGACAGGAGGAAGGTCTGGTGCTGGATACGCCAGTCCGCGGACGTGGGGCCCAGAGCATGTGGCCTGACGGGCGGGATCCTTGGTCTCGGGATGGGTGGGGTCCCCCAGCCCTGCCTAATGCTGCCCTCTCCCCAAGGCTGGAGTGGGTGGAGATCATCGAGCCGCGCACGCGCGAGCGCATGTACGCCAACCTGGTCACCGGCGAGTGCGTGTGGGACCCGCCGGCTGGCGTGCGCATCAAGCGGACCAGCGAGAACCAGTGGTGGGAGCTCTTCGACCCCAACACGTCGCGCTTCTACTACTACAACGCCAGCACCCAGCGCACCGTGTGGCACCGGCCTCAGGACTGCGACATCATCCCCCTGGCCAAGCTGCAGACCCTGAAGCAGAACACGGAGTCGCCGCGCGCCTCGGCGGAGAACAGCCCCGGGCGGGGCAGCAGCGTCAGCCGCGATGGCAGCACCAGCTCGTCCCTGGAACCCGAGCTGGACTCCGGCGACAGGGCGCCAGAGCCTGTGGGCCGCGCGAGCCGGCAGGCCACGCCAGGGATGGTGAAGGACGAGAGCAGCAGGTGAGGCAGGCCCCTGCACCCTGCCGCCTCTAGGGGACCACCCGCTCTCTTGTGCCCACCGGGGCAGAGCTGGCCAAGGCGCTCTGGGCCCTGCTGGGGCTGGAGTTTCTCTGGCTAATCGTGAAATTATTTGGTTCTCTCCACTGTGGGACGTGCTTCCGGGATGGGAGCACCCCAGAGCTGGCCCCCAGAGCTCCTGTGATGGAGGGGTGCCCTCCCCAGGTCCACCTGCCTATTGTTCTCTGGACGCAGATCCATGGGGGTCCATCGGCTGGCCCCACCTAACTCTAGGCCTCCCTGCCCGAGCTTGACTGACCTCGCCAGCACTGAGGGCAAGAGGTAGGGCATCACCCCTGTTTTGCAGAGGAAGGTCTGAGGCGGTCGGCAGTGGGGCAGAGCACTGTCCTGGGTGCCCCCAGGGTGTCGACTTGTCCAGCAGCCACTGTGGCTGTTTTCCCTCCTGGTCTTGCAGACAGTGAGGCCATGGACACCTGGGCTCCCACCCCCTGCTGCTTGTGCACCCCAAGTGCCCATATGGCAGAGCCTGAACCCCAGGGAGCTGTTCCCCAGGGCCAGCACTCAAGGGTCCCAGTCCAGAAGAAGTGGCTGGAGGGCATGTGACCTGGATAAACCCTGACAGGCTGGAAGTTACCAGAAAGAAGCCAGGGAGGAGCAGGAATGGGACATGGGCCTTGGAGACCAGGCAGGCTGGGTTTCACCCGGGGACAGTGGAAGTCACAAAGTAGTCAAAAGCCGACTTAGGCTGTGGGTCTGTTTGCTCCTGGGAGGATGACATGCCAGGCCGGGGGCGCAGTGCCTGTGATGAGGGTTTGCGGGAGCCTGGCACGCACAGGGCGGGGCTCTGGGCAGGGGCCTGGGCACGAAGGCCGGAGAAGCCTGAAAAGGTTGCTGGGAGTTGTCCTCATGAAGCAGAGCCTGGGATGGTCCCCAAGGAAAAAGCTAGTGAGTAAGGTTTAAAGACAGCCCTGCATCCCTCTGGTGTTCCGGCAAGCTCAGACTGGTGCCGCCGCCTGTCCAGCAGATGTGACAGCCTCGGCCCAGGTCACCCGCGGCATTGCTGGTGGCGATTGCTGGCTCTTCGCTGCAGGCCGGTGAGGGGCTGGACTCTTCTTAGGTTCTGTTGGCAGACATCCTGTGGGCAGGGGTGTCCTCTTCCCAAAAGTGTCCAGGGTGTGGTATGGTGACTCGGATCATGGTGTTGCCTTCGGATCGGCCTCCCACGAGGAGCTTAGTTGGAGGTGGATTAGAATTGTGTTTAAACTGTGGGGCAGGTTGGGGACTAGGCACCTTGCTTGTGTCATTTTTTCCCATTCATGAAGGTAGTACATTTTATACATTTTCCCCCAAAGAACTTGCATTTTTTAAAGGTTTATTTTTAGGTACTATATAAAGTCATATTGTATGATCATTACTGGTATTCAGGTACTACTTTTTAAAAATTAATTTTATGTATTTAATTCATCTTTGACATTGCTGCACAGGCTTTTCTCTCGTTCCGGTGAGCGGGGACCACTGTCTGGTTGTGATGCGCAGGCTTGTCACTGCACGGCTTCTCTTGTGGGCATGGGCTCTGGCGTGCGGGCTTTGGTAGTCGTGGAGCACGGGCTCAGTGGTTGCAGTCCCCGGCTCTAGAGCACGGGCTCAGTGGTTGTGGCGCAAGGGCTTAGTTGCCCCGTGGCACGTGGGGTCTTCTCAGGCCAGGGATCGAACCCATGTTTCCTGTGTTAGCAGGCAGATTCTTTAGCACTGAGCCACCAAGGAAGGCCCCAGATGGTATATTTATACATCATTCCTGTTTTCACACTTGTTGAGCTCTTATTACAAAGTCGAGCACACTGTCTCCAGAGTTGCCTGTGATTCTGCCAGCTGTCCCAAGCTGGCCGGTTCTCCCCGAGGAGGTGGGGCCAGGGAGGCAGGCAGGCTGATGGCCCCGCGACCCTGTGGTTCGGGCTGGGACGTCCCTTTCTCTTACTAGCTTCCCAGTGTGAGTGGATGGGGAATCCTATCCAGTATGTTTGTTTGTCTTGTGGGTTGAATTTGCCCTGTCCCGTTCTCAGCACCTGTGAATGTGACCTGGAGACACAGGGCTGTTGTGGATGCCGTTGGTTAAGCTGAGATGGGCCCTCCTGCAGTGGGCAGGGCTCTGACCCCTCAGGACTGTTGTCCTTGCAAGAATACGGAGACGCACAGGACAACACCCTGCTGGCCGAGGCAGACAATTTCTCTTCTCTGTTAGCTCTAGGATTCTCTGTTGTGTTTGTTAGGTCAGATCTGTTCATTGTATCAGTTGAGTTCTTTACTAAGTTTTGGTCTGCCGAGACACGTGGATTCTGGGAGGTGAGTCCCGCCGGGTGGTGGGAGTGGTCTGTCCCTTCTTCCTGTCTCCTGCTGCTGCTGCCCTTCTGCATGGAAGCTGTGGGTCGGCTCCAGGAAGGTTTGCAGTCAGGTATTCCCAGCACGTTTCCCTGTGTTGTATCGCTGATGCTTTCTGCCTTGACTTGTGCTTTGGAACCAGGGTCAGCCACTTCCCATGGTTTGTATTTGCCCCTGAACAGCCATCCTCACGTGTATTAGGTGTGTTCCTCCTCAGGGACCTCTAGGGTCTGGTCACCTTCACCTGTTCTAATACTTGGCCTTAGTGTGGTGGGATGGTTGTGGGGTGCTTTGTGGGGACCCCTGATGCAGCGGAGGATGTGGTGTCACCTCAGCAACTCCAGGTTAGGCCCTGCCCGCCCCTTCCTCCTGTGCGTTCCCATGTGCTCCACACATGCATTGCTGCCCAGCGTGTTCCTGGGTGCCCCTCCAGGATGCTGCATTCACCCCACAGCCTGGGGAAGCCTGCACCCCTGCTCTGCATCTGGGGCCCATTGGGGGCCTGGGGCAAGTGCTGGGCAGGCAGAGCCTCAGGGGTGTGAGGCAGCTGCTTCTGCAGACCTGCTTCTGCAGATTTGCTCCTGCTCAGTGTGTGGGTGGCTTCACCCCACAGACCCCCCGCCATGCCTGCTGATGGGTCCCTAGAGCCCTTGATTTTGATGCAAGCAAGTTTATTGTAATTTTCACCTTGTTTGTGTTTAATGTTTTGTTTAAAAAGTTCTTTCTGGCCTTGGACCAAAGGTATTTGCTTACGTGTCTTGTGTTAACTGTGGTTTTTGCACGTTGTGGCCTGCATCCGCCCATACCACGTGCTGCCCTGTACCCTGGCCGCGCTGTCCGTGTGCTCTCTCAGGGGCCATCACCTCTCAAGCCTCAGTGCTGGGAAACATTCCTGTCTCCCTTTGTATTTACGACCATCTTAGCTAATTGTGGGCATTCCTTCTACCATTCAAGGCCTGGAGTTCAAGCTCCTCAGAAAACCCAGGTGGCTTTGCATGCTTAATAGACTAGTTCAGTGTGAACGTAATGTTGGTTTGCACTGAGACACCAGAACATTCACGTGACTAGCTTTATTGCGCTGTTCTGGAACCAGTAGTGGAGCTCAGAAAGTGTGTCTCCTGTGTGGGAATGGGGATCTTGCCTCTTGTTCCAATTTCGGCAGTATGAGAAGGAGATGCTGAAGAAGCTTTATGCTGCTTGTGACTCAGACATCTATTGTCATCAAAATGACTGTTGCAGTCTCAGTGTCTCATATAAGCACTGTTTGCCTTATAATTTTAGGTTGAGTTCATTGAGAAACATTGTCAAATCTAAAAAAACCCCTCACATTCAATGTTTGATGATAGTAGTTGAGAAGAATCTTTTCTCAAAGAAAAAATTTCAGTCTAGGCCATGAGTTTTTTAAACATTGCAGCAAAGCTTTCTGTATCCAAGCTTTTAAACTGCTGTGTGGTGGGTCAGATTGGGATACTTCCCTTCTGTTCCTGACACAAACCTGTGGGACCATTGACGACCGAGTCCAGGAGGGCAGAGGATGCTGGCGGCCTGTGCGGCTACCTCACAGCTCACGACGGGCTGCTGAGCTCCTGTCTGCTGCTGGGGCTCACCGTGCCCCCTCAGCACCAGCCTGCGCCCTGTGCTGGCCCCCAGCGCATGTTTTAAGCATGGTCAGTCGTGACAATCTCAGCTGCACTGCAGGCTGGACTGAATAGTGTTTCCTCAGTTTTTTGGTAGTGATTTCACCTGCAGGCGTTCTGCAGAGGTGACGCGTGGAGGCCAGTTCCCCAGTCCTGTCGCACTCAGCTGCGACCCCTTAGTGCAACAACAGCCTGGAGTAGCGCCAGGAGCCCCGGCACCCCCGGGGCCCCGCTGCTGAGCGCTCTCACTGTCCTTCCCTCTCCCCAGCACTGTCCGTGCCTCAAGGCTGCTGGTCTAAAGCAAGCCTGTTTCCTCTGGACACGTGCCTTCAGCTGCCGTTGTCGGCGTAGTTTGATACTTGTCCTCCGTGAACAGCGTGGTTGCTCTCCCTGCTGGGCTAACAGATGAGCTGCTGGGAAGCACATGTGGTGTGAAGGTCCCTTCCGTTTTCATTAAAGTAATTCTGCTGTGACGAGATTCCCGTCTTGGGCTCTGACCGCTGTGCACCTTGCAACCCTCCAGTGGGGCCGTGTGTCTGCCTGGCCCAGCGGCACAGAGCCTGCACGCCGCCAAAGGCAGAGCTGTCCAGGCCCCCATCTGTGGCCGGCAGATCGGCCATGTGGGGGCACTCAGGCTGCTGAGTTGTGGCCGCACCCGGGACCTGTGGTGTGCTGAGTGGTGTGGCCACACAGGACTGTGTTCCCATGATGTGCTCCTGACAGACACTGGAATTTGAATTGCATGTAAAAAATTCATTGCCCACTTGCTGTACAAAACCAGGCACTGGAGCTGGATGAGGCCCACTGGCTGTAGTCAGCTGCCCTCCAGCCTGAAGTGGAGTGCAGGCTCCCCACCATGGCCAGCCCAGGGGCCCTGGCGACCAGGCCCGAGCCCTTCTGTGCCACACTCCATGCCCCCTGGTCCAAGCCCAGCCCGGAGGCCACCGGCCAGAGCTCCAGCTCCTTGCTGGGCCTGGGGCTGTCCTGGGTGAGGCATTGGGCTCCATCGGGGCATCGTGGGAGGGGGCAGTGAGGGTGCAAGAAACCCTGCCCAGGTGCAGGCAGACCTGTGGGAGGAGCTGTGGTGAGAACCAGAGGGCTGCACTCGTTCCACGGCGTGCAGCGTGGACCCGCTGTGTCTCTAAGCGGTTGTACTTCTGTTCACGTCTCCTGTTCACTCTGCTGCATTTCAGCTCCTCACCGTCAGGAGTGCTCCTTGAGAAGGACTACGAGGTTTACCGGGACTACAGCGTGGACGGCCACCTTCTCCACTGCAGGTAGGCCCTGCCTCAGGCCTGTCCATCTCCTGGCCGGGGGTGGTTTTCCTGGCAGCTCTCGGGTGAGCTGGAGAAGGGTCTGGCCCAGCAGGAAGTGACCAGCTGGACGTGCAGAGCGTGCCAGGCCCTGCCCTGGCCCGTGGGACACAAGGAGAGGCTGTTGGGCCACTGTGTGGTGTGGAGTACTGTTGTGTCCATGGTACTGGCCCTGGTGGATCCCTTGGAGGTTCCTTAGTGTGTGGTACCCCCCAGAGCCCCAGGCGCATCGGAAGTGTGGCTTCCCAGGCCACGTTGGGAAGACTGGTGCCCACCAAGTGGGGCAGGGAGGCTGGCTGCCCTCGGGCCTGGGTTGGCCTTGCTGGGTGTTGGGGTTTCTAGATTCAACGCTCAGGACCCTGGGCACAGCAGCAGCAGGCTGAGCAAGGGCCTCCCCTGGGTTAGCTCGTGTGTCCAGGCTGGAGCAGGCACCTCATCCGTAGCTGATGGGGGATGGACGGGGTGCCGGGCCTCTGGAGGTGGGGATTTGGAGCGCGAGGGGCCTTTGGCAGTTTGCTCAGTTTAGAGATCGAGACTGGGTTTGTTGATACAGGGAGGGATCTAAGCCTGCCTGGGCCAGCAGTGCGGCTGTGTCCACGGGTGTCCTCACTGGTCACCGGGAGACTCGGGTTTGACTGGGGTTTGTGGGCACAGAGCTGATGTGGTCTCGTGGCCTGTGAGCGGGGCCCACATCGGGGGCAGAAGCTTCCCTCCGAGGCAGTCCAGGGCCCGTTTCCTGCTGCTCTTCCAGGGCGCTGAGCATGGAGCAACGCTTCCCTGTTGAGGCACCTCCAGAAACAGGCAGGAGGTGGTGGGAGGGGTCTTTCCCCTGGGTGTCTCCTCCCCAGCAGAGCCAACAAGGAATTGGGGCTGAGAGAAAAGGCCGGGCCTCCTCCTGGGTCTGCGGGTGGTGGTGAGGGGCTGCGGGGGTCGTCCTGTGGGAGGGAAGGTGATCAGGGGCTGGGAGAGAAGCACAGGACTCTGCCTGGGCCTTGGGGCGCTGAGGGGCATCGTCTCTGGGCCACTGGGGGCGCGTTTCCTGAAACAGGCCGGCACCCGCCTTCATGCTGCCCCGTGCCTGCCTCTGCCTTGGCTCCCTCCTATCTGGTTGCTGCAGCCCTGCCCGCATTTGGTGGGCAGTGGACCATGTGCAGTGTCTCCTGTGTGCCCCTGCTGAACCAAGACCGTGATTTTCCACGCGTCCTACTTTTAGTCCTCGCAAGATCTCGTGAGGACTGGGGTGGAAGTGGGAGGTGATGCCCCACAGCCCAGGAACTACAGGCTGGAGTTCAGCCCTGGATCTCTCAGACTCCAGGGCTGGTTCTCCAGGTCTGCGAGCACGCCTGCCGTCCTCTGCTCTGCTTGGCTGGCCTGTGCGGCTGGCCAGGAGCAGCCTCTGGCAACCAAGAGCTGAATTCCCGAAGGGAGCCTGCCTCCCGAGCCCTGCTCGCTCTTACCCTGGTTCTCTCAGTCCTGCCTTACCCACGGCCAACAGTTAGGACTTGTGGCTCAGTCAGAGGACAGAGGCACAGGACCAGAGTACACAGTTCATTTCTTTGGATACTTGGGATTTCTACTTTCTGTGATGGTGGATTCACTTACCTGAGACCAGCCTGTACAAGAACAAAATAGACCAAATTTCTGCAGGCATCAGAGATCCACAGAGGAGCCAAGACCTGTGGCCGTGGCCTGACAGCCGGTGCAGTCCAGAAGACGTGATTCTGCCTCAGCAGCCTCAGAGGGGACAGGAAGGCTCTGAACAAGGCTGTGCACACAAGCTTATTAACCTTGGCAAAATAAACCAATTCCTTAAAAGATACAGTTTACCAAAACTCATAGAAGAAGAAATACACAATCTGAATAGGTCTATATCTGTTAAAAGAGATTGAATCAATAATTAATAATCTTCCAAAAAAGAAAGCAGAAGTTCTGAATGGGTTAACTGGTGAGTTCTACCAAACATACATGGAAGAAATTTTATGAGATCTGTACAATCTCTTTCAGAAGATAGATGCAGAGGGACTACTTTCTTGTTCTGTGAAGCCAGTATTACTCTAATATCCAAATCAGAAAAACACAAGAAAACTACAGACCTGTCTCTCTCATGAACATAGATGTAAAAATCCTCAAAAATATGTTAGGAAATCAAATCTACCAATGTATCAGATCAGATCAGTCGCTCAGTCGTGTCTGACTCTTTGCAACCCCATGAACTGCAGCACGCCAGGCCTCCCTGTCCATCACCAACTCCAGGAGTTCACTCAGACTCATGTCCATCGAGTCAGTGATGCCATCCAGCCATCTCATCCTCTGTCGTCCCCTTCTCCTCTTGCCGCCAATCCCTCCCAGCATCAGAGTCTTTTCCAATGAGTCAACTCTTCGCATGAGGTGGCCAAAGTACTGGAGTTTCAGCTTTAGCATCATCCCTTCCAAAGAAATCCCAGGGCTGATCTCCTTCAGAATGGACTGGTTGGATCTCTTTGCAGTCCAAGGGACTCTCAAGAGTCTTCTCCAGCACCACAGTTCAAAAGCATCAATTCTTCGGCGCTCAGCCTTCTTCACAGTCCAACTCTCACATCCATACATGACCACAGGAAAAACCATAGCCTTGACTAGATGGACCTTTGTTGGCAAAGTAATGTCTCTGCTTTTGAATATGCTATCTAGGTTGGTCATAACTTTCCTTCCAAGGAGTAAGCGTCTTTTAATTTCATGGCTGCAGTCACCATCTGCAGTGATTTGGGAGCCAGAAAAATAAAGTCTGACACTGTTTCCACTGTTTCCCCATCTATTTCCCATGAAGTGGTGGGACCGGATGCCATGATCTTCGTTTTCTGAACATTGAGCTTTAAGCCAACTTTTTCACTCTCCACTTTAACTTTCATCAAGAGGCTTTTGAGTTCCTCTTCACTTTCTGCCATAAGGGTGGTGTCATCTGCATATCTGAGGTTATTGATATTTCTCCCGGCAATCTTGATTCCAGCTTGTGTTTCTTCCAGTCCAGCGTTTCTCATGATGTACTCTGCATATAAGTTAAATAAGCAGGGTGACAATATACAGCCTTGACGTACTCCTTTTCCTATTTGGAACCAGTCTGTTGTTCCATGTCCAGTTCTAACTGTTGCTTCCTGACCTGCATACAGATTTCTCAAGAGGCAAATCAGGTGGTCTGGTATTCCCATGTCTTTCAGAATTTTCCACAGTTGATTGTGATCCACACAGTCAAAGGCTTTGGCATAGTCAATAAAGCAGAAATAGATGTTTTTCTGGAACTCTCTTGCTTTTTCTATGATCCAGCGGATGTTGGCAATTTGATCTCTGGTTCCTCTGCCTTTTCTAAAACCAGCTTGAACATCAGGAAGTTCACGGTTCACATATTGCTGAAGCCTTGCTTGGAAAATTTTGAGCATTACTTTACTAGCATGTGAGATGAGTGCAATTGTGCGGTAGTTTGAGCATTCTTTGGCATTGCCTTTCTTCGGAATTGGAATGAAAACTGACCTTTTCCAGTCCTATGGCCACTGCTGAGTTTTCCAAATTTGCTGGCATATTGAGTGCAGCACTTTCACAGCATCATCTTTCAGGGTTTCAAATAGCTCAACTGGAATTCTATCACCTCCACTAGCTTTGTTCGTAGTGATGCTTTCTAAGGCCCACTTGACTTCACATTCCAGGATGTCTGGCTCTAGGTCAGTGATCACACCATCGTGATTATCTGGGTCGTGAAGATCTTTTTTGTACAGTTCTTCTGTGTATTCTTGCCATCTCTTCTTAATATCTTCTGCTTCTGTTAAGTCCGTACCATTTCTGTCCTTTATTGAGCCCATCTTTGTATGAAATGTTCCCTTGGTATCTCTGATTTTCTTGAAGAGATCCCTAGTCTTTCCCATTCTGTTGTTTTCCTCTGTTTCTTTGCATTGATCGCTGAAGAAGGCTTTCTTATCTCTTCTTGCTATTCTTTGGAACTCTGCATTCAGATGCTTATATCTTTCCTTTTCTCCTTTGCTTTTTGCTTCTCTTCTTTTCACAGCTATTTGTAAGGCCTCCCCAGACAGCCATTTTGCTTTTTTATATTTCTTTACCAATGTATAAAAAGAATTATATATCATAACCAAGTGAGATTTATCCTAGGTATGCAGGGTTGGTTCAGCATTTGAGAGTCAATATAATCCATTACATCAGTAGGCCAAAGATGAAAAATCATAGCTCAGTTGGTAAAGAATCTGCCTGCAATGCAGGAGACCCCAGTTCAATTCCTGTGTAGGGAAGATCTGCTGGTGAAGGGATAGGCTACCCACCCCAGTATTCTTGGGCTTCCCTTGTGGCTCAGCTGGTAAAGAATCCACCTGCAATGTGGGAGACCTGGGTTCGATCCCTAGCTTGGGAAGATCCCCTGGAGAAGAGAAAGACTACCCACTCCAGTATTCTGGCCTGGAGAATTCCATGGACTGTACAGTCCATGGGGTTACAAAGAGTTGGACATGACTGAGTGGCTTTCACTTTCACTTATGATCATATCAACAGTTGCAAAAAAAGCATTTGGTAAAATCCAACAGCCAACCTTAATTTAAAAACAAACTCAGTAAAGTAGAAATATGTGTGTGCTTAATTACTTCAGTCCCATCTGACTCTTTGCAGCCTCATGGACTGTAGCCCACAAGGCTCCTCTGTCCATGGGATTCTCCAGGCAAGAACATTGGAGTGGGTTGCCATGCCCTTCTCCAGGGGATCTTCCCAACCCAGGGCTCAAATCTGTGTCTCTTACATCTCCTACATTGGCAGGTGGGTGCTTTACCACTAGTGCCACCCAAAAAGAGAGGAACTCCCTTAACTTGATGAAGAATATCTGCAAAAAATTTACAGCTAACATCATACTTAGTAGTGAGAAGCTCAAAGCTTTTCCACTAAGATCAGAAGCAAGGCAAGGGTTTCCCTTCTGACCTCTGGTGCTCAGCATTGTATTGGAGCTCTTTGCTAATGCAGTAACACAAGAAAAGGAAATACAGAGTATACAGGTTGGGGAGGAAAACATAAAACTGTCTTTGCTTGCAGATGACTTGATCACCTATGTAAAAAATCTTAAAGAATTGGCAAACTCCTAGAACTAAGTGGTTGTAGCTAGGTAGTAAGATATAAGCTAAATATGCAAAAGTCCATTGCTTTCATATATACTAGCAATGAACAAGTGGAATATGAAGTTAGAAACGGTAGCATTTACATTAGTATCACCCAGAATGAAATACTTAGGTGTAAATGTGACAAAATATATACAAAATCTATGTAAGGAAAACTGTAAAATTCTGATGAAAGATATCACAGAAGAACTCAACAAGTGGAGGAAGGACTCCACTCTTTCCAACTTGACCTATAGATTCCATGCAGTCTCAGTCAGAATCCCAGCAGGTGGTTTTGTGGATATTGACAAAGCAATAATTAGATTTCTCTAGAGAGGCAGAAGACCTAGGACAGCCAACACAATATTCAAGGAGGACAAAGTTGGAGGAATAATACTACCTGAGTCCCAAGACTCCCTGTAACGCTGTTGTAAGCAAGACAGGGTGGTGTTGGTAAAGAATAGACACATTAATGGAATAGAATGGAGAGATGACCAATCAGTTCAGTCGCTCAGCCGTGTCCGACTCTTTGCGACCCCGTGAATCGCAGCACGCCAGGCCTCCCTGTCTATCACCAACTCCCGGAGTTCACTCAGACTCACATCTGTCAAGTCAGTGATGCCATCCAACCATCTCATCCTCTGTCGTCCTCTTCTCCTCCTGCCCCCAATCCCTCCCAGCATCAGAGTCTTTTCCAATGAGTCAACTCTTCGCATGAGGTGGCCAAAGTACTGGAGTTTCAGCTTTAGCATCATCCCTTCCAAAGAAATCCCAGGGCTGATCTCCTTCAGAATGGACTGGTTGGATCTCTTTGCAGTCCAAGGGACTCTCAAGAGTCTTCTTCAACACCACAGTTCAAAAGCATCAATTCTTCGGCGCTCAGCCTTCTTCACAGTCCAACTCTCACATCCATACATGACCACAGGAAAAACCATAGCCTTGACTAGATGGACCTTTGTTGGCAAAGTAATGTCTCTGCTTTTGAATATGCTATCTAGGTTGGTCATAACTTTCCTTCCAAGGAGTAAGCATCTTTTAATTTCATGGCTGCAGTCACCATCTGCAGTGATTTTGGAGACAACCAATAGACCACCATGAATATTATCAGCAGACCTTTGATGAAGGGGTAAAAGGAATGCAGTGGAGCCAAGATGGTCTCTTAAGAGACGTTGCTGGAACACCTGGACATCCACATGCAAGAAAGTGAATCTGGATGTAGACCTTACACCCTTCATGGAAATTAACTCAAGATGGATCACAGACCTGAATGGGAATACAAAACTATCTCCTAGAAGGTAACAGGAGAAAACCCAGATGACCTTGGGTTTGGCAATGACTTTCTAGGTATAACATTAAAGGCACGATTCATGAAAGAAACAATTGATAAGCTGGACTGTGTTAAAATTAAAAATTTCTGCTCTGCGAAAGACAAAGTAGGAGAAAATGTTTGCAATAGACACAAATGATAAAGGACTGTAATCTGAAATATACAAAGAATTCTTAAAATGCAGCAGTAAGAAAACAACCTGCTTTTAAAATAGGCCAAAGAGCTGAACAGACACCTCAGCAAAGAACCTATACTGTTGGCACAGAAAAGCATGTGACAGATGCTCCACATCACTTGTCAGCAGGAAATGCAAAGTGAAACAAGAGTGAGATACCTCTGCAGGCCTGTTAGAGGAGCCAGAAGGCGGACACTCTGACACCAGGTGCTGGCGAGGGTGTGGAGCAAGGGAACCCGCGGTCAGTGCTGGTGGGAGCGCAGGAGGCTGCAGCTGCTAAGACTGAACACAGGGACTTCCCTGGGGTTCAGTGGTTAAGAATCCCCCATTCCAAGGCAAGGGGAGTCAGGTTCAGTGTCTGGTTGGGAAACTAGGTTTCCACATGCCACAGAGCAGCTAAGCCCATGCACCCCAAGTACTGAGCCCATGCACCACAGCCGCTGAGCCCACGTGCCACAACTACTGAGCCTGTGTGCCATGACTGGAGGACGCCTTTGCACTGCAGGGAAAGATCCAGCATGATGCAATGCAGATTTCATGTACTGCAACCAAGACCTGACTCAGCCATAAATAATAAATATATTCTTTTAAAAACCTGAATATACTCTAAATGATTTGGCAGTACTGCTCCTTGGTATTTACCAAAATGAGTTTGACATTTTATGTTCATATCAAATCCTGCACACAGATGTTTTTAGCATCTTTATTCATAGTTGCCAAAACAAGATGTCCTTCGGTAGGTGAATAGAGAAGTAAACAGTTGTCCATCCAGACAATGGCTTATACAACACTAAAAAGAAATGAGCTGTCAGCCGTGAAGAGTCACCGAGGAGCTTAAGTGCATGTCACAAAGCGAAGACACCAGCCTGAGAGCCTGCACACTGCGTGATTGCACTCCTGACATTCTGGAGTCAGAGTATGTAGGTTTTCAGATTGCCTTTTTTGGAGGCCAAAGATTTGCTCATTGATTTGGCATCAGAGATGCCTCCTATGGAGACAGTGAAAAGATCAGTGGTTGCCAGGGATTTGGGGAGGGGGATGAACAGACAGAGCATGTGGGTTTGGGGGGCAAAGAAAAATGCTCTGTACAACACTACAACAGTGGATACGTGTCTCTACATTTATGCAAACCCACAGAATGTACGACAGTAAGAGTGAGCCCTAATATCAACTAAGAATTTTGGTTGATTATAATGTGTCAGTGCTGGTCCATCAGTTGACAGTAGATGTTCTGTCTCTTGCGAAATGCTGATAATCGGGGAAGCTTTGTGTGAGTAGGTGCAGGGGGTACGTCGGAAATGTACATTTTTTTCTGCTCGGTTTTTCTGTGAACCTCAAAGTACTGTTAAACAAATTTAAATATCAATAGATATTCTAGAACTGAAAAAAATATAATAAGAAAACTAAGAACTCAGTAGATGGACTCTTAAAAGGTTAGTAAATTAGACGGTAGATCAGAAAAATGTCTGCAGTGTGGAGAGTCCAGGGGATGAGAAGCACAGGACACAGCCTGAAACTTTGTGGAGCTCAGTGCAGAGGACAGCACCTGACTCCCAGAGAAGGAGAGAGGAAATGGGACGGAAGTACTATTTTTAAAGATATGGTCAGGAGTTTCCAGAAATCATAAAATATGTCAGACCACAGACTGAAGAAGCGCTATGAAGCAGAGACACTGACGCAAAGGTTCCAGATGTAGAAGGAAATGTAGAAAGTGAAAGTCGCTCAGTCAGGTCCGACTCTTTGTGACCCTGTGGACTATACAGTCCATGGAATTCTCCAGGCCAGAATACTTTGCCCTCTCCAGGGGATCTCCCCAGCCCAGGGATCGAACCCAGGTCTTGCGCATTGCAGGTGTATTCTTAGAAGGAAGTCTTTAAAGCAGCTGGGAGTTTCTTGAGGGGGCAGTTGGAAGCGGGGAGCCTCGCGCACTGCTCCGGGCCTCTTGGTCTGCCGTGTCATGGCTGGTACAGCTGTGGGACGTGGGGCTGACCGTTAGTTGGTGGGCACGGTGTGTGATCAAGTCCCTGTATCGCCAGGGGCAGTGTCTCCGTGTTGTTATCAGGCAAATGAGACTCAGAAGAGCCTGAACACCCCTAGTGCCCCCTGCTAGGTGGAGGGGCCAGGGTCTGGGCACACAACTCCCTGGGGCCACAGGTGCCCTTAGGAACGGGGAGCGGTTTTACCATCTCGGTCCAGGTGCGGAGTGCTGAGAGTGGCAGTGGGCAGTGCTAGCAGGGCAGTCAGCCCTTCTGGACTCATGGGGGCCTGTGGTTGGATTCCAGGCCCTGAGAGGTGCTGCGCTGCGGGATGATCGGCTGTGTTGCGGGAGTGGGGAGGGTGCTAAACCCAGGATTCCAAAGCCACAGAGGCCTCTGGGAGCCCTCTGGTCCCCGGCGCTTCCGTCCAGGAGTGGTTCTGTGCCTGGTTCTGGCCTGGGACCAGAGCAGAACCTCTCACAAGGGCCCTGGAGGAGCGTCCCCATGGGCAGCAGTAGGAGAGCCCCCTGGAGGGCTGCCGGGCTGACCTGGGAAGTGTGTGAGGAGGGCTCCCAGGCCAGGGGGCAGCTGCTCCAGGCTGCACGACCCGGGGTCAGGGCCTCAGCAGTGAAAGGTTCACAGCTCATCACAGCACCCGGCAGTACCAGGCCCCACAGCCTGCAGCCCCTGGGGCAGCTCTGAAGAGGACAGTGAGAGACGACCAGGCCTTCCGGGCTGACCTCACACACCCGTGAGGTCAAGGGGGGTGGTCATGGGTCCAGGCTGGCGAAGGGGTCAGATTTCCACCTCACCCCGGGAACCTGCCCCCACCAGACTCCCCTCAGGTAACCTGCCCCCCCCCAGGACCTTCTCAGGTAACTATTCCCTCCAGGACTCCCCCCAGGACACCCCCAGGTAACCTGCTACCCCCAGGACCGCCCCCCCATGTAACCTGCTCCCCCCAGGAACCCTCTAGGTAACCTGTTACCCTCAGGACCCCCCTCCAGGTAACCTGCTCCCCCCAGGGCTCCCTCCAGGTAACCTGCCCCCAGGACCCCCCCCCCCAGATAACCTGCCCCCTGGCCAACTCCCCAGGTAACCTCTCCCCAGAACCCCCCCAAGTAACCTGCTCCCCCCAGGAACCCTCTAGGTAACCTGTTACCCTCAGGACCCCCCTCCAGGTAACCTGCTCCCCCAGGATCCCCCCAGGTAACCTGCTCTCCCCAGGACTGCCCCCCACATAACCTGCTCCCCCCAGGTAACCTGCCCAGGACTGCCCCCCGCCCGCAACCTGCTCCCCCCAGGGCTCCCTCCAGGTCACCTGCCCCCTGGCCAACTCCCCAGGTAACCTGCCCCCCCAGGACCTCCTCAGGTAACCTGCTCCCCACCCCCTACCAGGACCTCCTCTCTCCGCTGGAACTCGGGCACCAAGGAGCGCATGCTCATCAAAGTTGCCGACAGGGAGCCCAGCTTCCTCTCCCCCCAGGGCAATGGCTACGCCCTGGACAGCCAGCCTGGGGGTCGCTCCCGCAGGCCCTCCGGAGGACAGCACTCGCCCAGCCTGCAGACCTTCACCCCTGATGCGGACAGCCCCGTCTTCTTCCCGGAGCGGAGGCCGTCGCCTTTCCCGAAGAGGGCTGAGCTAGGGAGCTGCTCCCCGCTGCTGGCCCAGCCCCGCCGGCCCGCTGGAGACTCGCAGCCTTCCTCACCACGCTACGCCTACGAGCCCCCCCTCTATGAGGAGCCCCCCGTGGAGTACCAGGCCCCGCTCTACGACGAACCCCCCATGGATGTGCAGTTTGAGGCCGGCTCGCCCCGGCGGTCTCCTGGCCGCAAGCCACCCAAGGCAGCCTCTGCGTCGCCCTACCAGCAGCTGGTGCTCACCAGGCAGAAGTGCCCCGAGCGCTACCTGAGCCTGGAGTACAGCCCTGCCGGCAAGGAGTACGTGCGGCAGCTGGTGTACGTGGAGCAGGCCAGCTCCAGCCCCAAGCTGCGGGCAGGCCCGCGGCACAAGTACACGCCTCACCCGGGGGGCGGCTCACTGTCTCTGCAGCCCAGCCCCTGCCTGCTGCGCGACCAGCGCCTGGGGGCCACGTCCTCGCTGGGGGTTGTGTCTGGGGACTATAGCAGCATGGAGGGGCCCGAGCTGCGGCCCGCCCCACCGCCCACGCCCCTGCCCCAGGCCCAAGACGATGCCATGTCCTGGTCTAGCCAGCAGGACACCATGTCTTCCACGGGCTACTCCCCCAGCACGCGCAAGAGGAAGAGCAGGAACCCCTCCGTGTGCCATGCTCCCAGCGCCCCGCCCGCTGAGGGCCCCGGGGACTGCGACCCGCTGAGCCAGCAGCCCCTGACGGATGAGCGGCCTCTGTGTGGACCCGGCCTGACGCCCATAAAGCGCACAGAGGGGGAGGCGGGGGACGGGGAGGGCCACCGGGGCCCGGCTGAGCCCTTCCTGGCACAGGCCCGGCTGGCCTGGGAGGCACAGCAAGCCCACCTGCACATGAAGCAGAGGGGCAGCTGGGACTCGCAGCAGGATGGCTCGGGCTACGAGAGTGACGGGGCGGTGCCGCTGCCCATGCCCGGGCCCGTGGTGCGTGCCTTCAGTGAGGATGAGGCACTGGCCCAGCAGGAGAGCAAGCACTGGCAGAGGGGTGCCTTGGACAGGCTCGCCTTCCCGCAGGTCCTGCTCGAGAAGAGCGTCTCCGTGCAGACCAGCCTGGCCTCCCCGGAGCCCTACCTGCACCCCTCTCAGGTAGGCACTCACAGGCGGGTCCTGGGCAGGGGTGGGGCAGGTCAGCACCCCGAGACGTGTGTGGCCTCACAGTTCCTGGCGGGCCTGAGGACAGACGGTGGATGGCCGCCGGGGTCTCCGCCAGCACAGAGGTCTCACCTCGGCTCCTGCTAACTGGGGAGCCAAAGGCACATCCTGATTCCAGGACGCAGAGGCAGCCACCCGCCCTCTGCTCCCTGAGCCTCTGCCTCCCACCTATGAACAGGCACAGTGAGAAGCTGTGCAGGTGGAGTGCCGGGCCCTCCTTGGTGGCCAGAGACTCCGGGGCCAGGCTCCTTAGGTGCACCCCCAGCCCTGATGCAGAAGACATGCCATGCGCAAGAACCAGGACGTCTTAGGTGGCCAGTGTTCCCTGGGGCAGGGCCACCTTAGTGTACTCCAGATTGGAGCGTTCAGAGCAGCGTCTCTGTCTGTGGCTTGTAACACAGGAGGGCATCAGGACAGACAGGCAGGGCAGGGGCAGGTGGTGGGTGGGGTGTGGGCAGCTGCGTCCTGTGGCACCCAGCTCCCAGCCTGATCTGGACGGAAGGACACGTGGG
Organism: Bos taurus; assembly: GCF_002263795.3. Taxonomy (NCBI): domain Eukaryota; kingdom Metazoa; phylum Chordata; class Mammalia; order Artiodactyla; family Bovidae; genus Bos; species Bos taurus. The sequence goes on from NC_037341.1 coordinate 399,911, forward strand.
CTCCGAGGGCCTGACTGAGGTCCATGCCAGGTGCTGCCGGGTGAGGTGGCTTCCTGCCCCAGGGGTTGGGGAGGCTGTGCAGGTGTGGGCACGACCTGCCAGGAGAAGGAGGGGCCGGGGGCATCCCCCCTGCCTCTGATGCCTGGGAATCCTTGTGTGTTTGTTGGGGAGGTGTGGCAGTGGCAGCCCAGAGAAGGTTGCGTTCCTCTGTCAAGCACGGTTGGCATCTGGGGCTCTCTGTGTCCTTGAGGGGCTGCCCTTCCCACTTGAACCGGCAGAAGCCACAGCGCTCTCCCCCTTGCCCACCCTCACGCATGGTCGGCCCCCTGCCTGGGGGGCCGTGTGAGTCCGGGACGCAGTGTCCCGTGGGCCACACGAGCTCCTCCTACTCCCAGACTGTGCTGGCCTCCCGACCCTCGGTCTTTGGACCAGGGTGGGTGCCTCCCAGAGGCTGAGCCCCCAGGGAAAAGTTGGTCCCGTCTCAGCCTCGTGAGGCACTTAGACCAGGGTGAGGATGGCGGACCATGGGTGGATGGGCAGACAGGTGAGGACAGCAGACATGGCTGAGGCGGGCGGACAGGGGTGAGGAGGGCAGACGGGTGAGGAGGGCGGACATGGACTGAGGCGGGCAGATGGGCGAGGTGGGCAGATGGGTGAGGAGGGTGGACATGGACTGAGGCGGGCAGACGGGCGAGGTGGGCAGATGGGTGAGGAGGGTGGACATGGACTGAGGTGGGCAGACGGGTGAGGAGGGCAGACGGGTGAGGAGGGTGGACATGGACTGAGGCGGGCAGACGGGCGAGGTGGGCAGACGGGTGAGGAGGGTGGACATGGACTGAGGCAGGCAGACAAGTGTGAGGTGGGTGGACAGGGGTGAGGTGGGCGGACGGGGGTGAGGAGGGCGGGCATGGACTGAGGCGGGCAGACTGGGATGAGGTGGGCAGAGCTGAGTCCCAGGCCTCTCTCCTCCAGCAGCGTTTGGGCCTATGTGGGGTGGGGGCCACACTTCTCCACTGGCTGGCTCATGTGGGCCCCTCCGTCCCCCAGTCTGAGGACCTTGGCACCTGCGCCCAGTTCGAGAGCAGCCGGCAGGCCCGGAGTGTGATGCCCAGTGCCAGCTGCGTGTTCCCCACCTTCACGCTCCGCAAGCCGTCCTCGGAGACAGACATCGAGAACTGGGCCTCCAAGCACTTCAACACCCACACGCAGGGCCTCTTCCGGCGGAAGGTGTCCATCGCCAACATGCTGGCCTGGAGCAGTGAGTCCATCAAGAAGCCCATGATCGTGACCAGCGACCGCCACGTGAAGAAAGAGGCCTGCGAGGTCTTCAAGTTGATTCAGATGTACATGGGCGACCGGCGCGCCAAGGCAGACCCGCTGCACGTGGCCCTGGAGATCGCCACCAAAGGCTGGAGCGTGCAGGGCCTGCGGGATGAGCTCTACATCCAGCTGTGCCGGCAGACCACCGAGAACTTTCGCCTTGAGAGCCTGGCCCGTGGCTGGGAGCTTATGGCCATCTGCCTGGCCTTCTTCCCACCCACGCCCAAGTTCCACTCCTACCTGGAGGGCTACATCTACCGGCACATGGACCCTGTCAACGACACCAAAGGTAAGAATGGCCCAGGCGGGCACTGGCTCGGGCACTGGCTCGGGCACTGGCTCAGGGGCGGCTGCGGCAGGTCCCCTGCCTGGGCTCAGTGCTGGGCCCGCAGGCAGCAGGCACACACAGGCACCGCCTCTCGAGGGCACACCCTTGGCTTCCACAGGGACACAGGGTCCTCAGGGATCCCCTCTCAGCACAGAGGCCCTGAGGAGAGCCGCTCCAGGTGTGCCGCCGTCCCGGCCGCTGGCTGAGAGATGTGGCTGCATGTCACACCTGCATCCCCACCAGCCAGCGTCTGCTCCCTCCGAGGCCCCATCCCAGTGGCCCTGCCTGATGAGGGCGCTTACTGCATCCACCCTGGCTGGGCTCACACTGTCCCTTGAGGCCATTTCAGGAGGGCTTCTGAGAGCAGCAAGGAGCTGGGCACTTGGCCCAGCACCAGGGCTGAGGTGACCAGTAGGCTGTTGTGGTGCTGTGAGCTGAGATGGCCCTGAGCTGTGTCAGGGGTCAGAGGTTGGGAACGTCATAGCAGCAACCTACTGACGGCTGCCTGGGGCCGAGTGCAGGCTGCGTCTGGAGGCCATGTGTCAGGTCTGTGTGGCCCTGACCTGACCTGCGTGGGGAGGACGCTGGGCCACAGTCCTGCCAGCCAGGTGGTGCACGTCCTGGGCCTGGGCCAGCGCCAGGGTGGGGCTGCAGGAGCACCTGCCCGTGCAGCAGCCGTCAGCCACCCTGTGCTCCTGAGTGTCCTCCGTGCTGTAGATGGCTTGGGGCGAGTGGTCACCTGGCCTGGCCTGACCAGGGCCTTGCTCCTGCCCAGCCGTGGGTGCCGAGGCACGTGCACACAGTGCGGAGGGCTGCAGGCAGTGTGGGTCCTGGGAGGCGCGTCAAGCACAGGGACCGTCCAACACGCCAGCCGTTGGGAAGCACATCTCGGAAGCCTTGACGTTTTCACTCAGGCGTGTACCTTTGGGAGCATGATCCCTGAACACCACAGTCAGGCCTCCCCAGGTTGCTCCCGGGGTGAGGCAGGCGCCCTGGGTCTGTCTCTGTCCTCTCAGACCTTCCCAGGCGCAGGTGGGCCTTCAGTAGCTTCATGGTTCACCTCAGCCTCTTCCAAAAAGGACTTGAAATGTCCCTGCTGTGAGCTGGAGGTTTGGAAATGTGTTTCCACCACTTAGCACGCAGCCTGCGGGGCTCCAGCAGTGCTGCTGAGTGACAGCTGAGTGAGCGGTGGACAGAGGCCAGAGGCTTGGGGCCGGCCCCTCTCTCGCCGGGGCGCCTGTGCAGAGCCGGGCACTGCCCAGCAGGACAGTGCCGCTGGCTCCGCGGTCAGTGAGCCTCTGGCCTGACGTCTGTGCTGTGGGAGCCAGGCGGAATAGAGGCTCAGCCTGGCAGCCATGCTTGCCCAGCCCCGGTGGTCTCTGTCCACAGACCACACTGGGTCTGTGTGCTTCTGCAAGCTGGGCCCCGTGTCTGGGCTGTGGGGTCTGGTCTTACATCAGTGGCACAGGGTTGCCCTCCTGTCAGAGCCCTGTCTCCAGCTGTGAGACCCACTCCTGGGTGAGCACCAGCCCAGAAGAGCGGCCTTGAGAGAACGTGGGTGCTGGCCACTGGTCAGGAAGACAGGCCCCCTCAGCCCAGGGGGACGAGCCTGGAAGGACATGCAGTCTGTCCCGGGAGCAGTGGTGAGGGCAAAGCTGAGCTGCTCCCGCACGCGGGGCCTCACCCAGCTGCTCCCTGCCTTGGCCTCAGAAGCTGTAGTTCATCTGCCAGCATATGTGTGACGTCTGCTGTGCGGTCACAACCTCGAGGGACCAAGGTACCGCACAGTGAACCCAAGTTCATGTGAGCTCCTGCCCCCCTGGCTTAACCTCGTCTCATGTGATCACATCTTTGTGCCAACCACCCCCAGGTGACTCACAGCTTGTGTGCCCTGGACCCCCCTGAGCATGCTGACAGCACAGGTGTCCCAGAGGTTTGGCGACAGCACACCAACTGCAGCTCCTGCAGGAGCACCCTGAGGGACGCTCAGTGCAAGCGCCTCATGCCTGCAGCAGGCGTTTATCCTCCGGGTAAAGATAGCAGGCTGGACACGTACATTTACTTGCATCCCACCTTGAGTTCATGGTAAAAACACTGAGGGAATCTTTTAAACACAAAAAAAGAAACCTCGCAAGGAAATGTGAAATACTGCAGTCACTATGGAAAATAGAATGGCAATTTCTCAAAAGATAAAAATATAATTAGTATAGGACTCCACAATTCCACTTATGAGTAAATACCCGAAATAATTGAAAGCAGAGACGTGAATAGATATTTGCACACCTGTGTTCATAGCACCATGTTCACAACAGCCAAGAGGTAGAAAGCAGCCAGGTATCCATTGATGGATGAACAGATAAAGTAGAATGTCATCTGTACATACAGTGGAGTATTATTCAGCCTAAATCAATTCAGTTCAGTTTAGTCGCTCAGTCGTGTCCGACTCTTTGCGACCCCATAAACTGCAGCATGCCAGGCCTCCCTGTCCGTCTCCAACTCTTGGAGTTCACTCACACTCATGTCCGTTGAGTCAGTGATGCCATCCAACCATCTCATCCTCTGTCATCCCCTTCTCCTCCTGCCATCAATCTTTCCCAGAATCAGGGTCTTTTCAAATGAGTCAGCTCTTCGGATCAGGTGGCCAAAGTATTGGACTTTGAGCTTCAACATCAGTCCTTCCAATGAACACCCAGGACTGATTTCCTTTACGATGGACTGGTTGGATCTCCTTGCAGTCCAAGGGACTCTCAAGAGTCTTCTCCAACACCACAGTTCAAAAGCATCAAGTCTTCGGCACTCAGCTTTCTTTACAGTCCAACTCTCACATCCATACATGACTACTGGAAACACCATAGCCTTGACTAGATGGACCTTTGTTGGCAAAGTAATGTCTCTGCTTTTGAATATGCTGTCTAGGTTGGTCATAATTTTCCTTCCAAGGAGTAAGCGTCTTTTAATTTCATGGCTGCAGTCACCATCTGCAGTGATTTTGGAGCCCCCCAAAATAGTCAGCCACTCTTTCCCCATCTATTTACCATGAAGTGATGGGACCGGATGCCATGATCTTAGTTTTCTGAATGTTGAACTTTAAGCCAACTTTTTCACTCTCCTCTTTCACTTTCATCAAGAGGCTCTTTAGTTCCTCTTCACTTTCTGCCATAAGGGTGGCGACATCTGCATATCTGAGGTTATTGATATTTCTCCCAGCAGTCTAGATTCCAGCTTGTGATTCATCCAGCCCAGCGTTTCTCATGATGTACTCTGCATGTAAGTTAAATGAGCAGGGTGACAATATACAGCATTGACGTACTCCTTTTCCCACTGCAGGTGGGTGGTGGTGGTGACACAGTGACACAAAGGATTAATAACCTGAACTGTACTGTATAATAAAACTGAACTGTACAATTGAAATTGTTAGAATGGCAAGTTTTATGGTATGTACATTTTATTATAATAAAAATACTAAAACCCACCAGGACAAAGACGAGGGAAGAGGAAAAACAATCATGTTTTGGAAGCTGAAAAGCAAATGGACAAGTGGTGAAAAACTCATTTGGCAGACCAAGAAACGTGGATCCCAAGCAGGTGGTGGGGAAGCTGAAAAGTTGAAGCAGTTGGCAAAGCCTGAGAAGTTCAGTAGCAGGGGCGAGCATCCTCCACAGTGGTGTGAAAGTGGGAGTGACCGTGGCGCTGAGAACAGAGGGCGTAGCTGAAGGTCTGCGTGAGAAGCAAAGCAGCCACACTTCAAGGATCTGGGTCGCAGAGCGGGTGTGTTATTTGCTGTCGTGTCCGACTCTTTGGGACCCCACCAGGCTCCTCTGTCCATGGGATTCTCCAGGCAAGAATACTAGAATGGGTGGCCATTGCCTTCTCCAGGGGATCTTCCCAACCCATGGATCGAACCCAGGTCTCCTGCATTGCAGGGAGATTCTGTACTGTCTGAACCACCAGAGAAGCCTAGAGCATCTGGACTCAAATGTCAGCCACTTTTTAAAAATAATCCATATCCTGAGCCATGAAGCAAGTCTCAGTAAAAGTTAAAGAATATGAGTCAAAGAAAGTGTGTCCTCTAACCACAATGGAATTAAACTGACAATCAGCAACACACAGATACCTGGAAAATCCTTGAGTATTTGGAAACTAAACATGATACTGAACAATTCATGGGTCAAATAAAAATGAAAAGAGAATATAGAAAGTATTTTGAACTGAAAGAAAATAGAAACAAAACATGTTAAAATTAGTGTGATGGAGCTAAAGCAGTTCTTAGAGGGAAACTTCCAGCACCTAATGTCTGTACTAGGAAATAGATCACGTAGCTCCTACATTGAGGAACGTTAGAAAGGAGAGAGAGAGGAAATATGCCAAAAGTAAGGAGAAGAAAGGAAATGATGATTAGAGTAGAAATCAGTGAAAGAGAAAACAGAAAAAAACCATCTGGAAAATCAGTGAAACAAAAACCTGATCATTTGAGAAGGTCAACAAAATTAACAAACCTCCATACAGACTAACCAGGACAAAAAGACATAAATTACCAGTTTCAAGAACGAGAGATGATATCACTACAGATTCAACAGATGTTGAAAGGATAATAAAAAAAATACTGTGAACAACTTTTATGTCAGTATTTTTGACAATTTAGAGGAAATAGACAAATTCCTCTAAGAACACAGACTACCAAAGATCATTCAGTAAGAAATAGATCAGATCAGATCAGTCGTTCAGTCGTGTCCGACTCTTTGCGACTCCATGAATCGCAGCACGCCAGGCCTCCCTGTCCATCACCAACTCTTGGAGCTCACTGAGATTCACGTCCATCGAGTCAGTGATGCCATCCAGCCATCTTATCCTCTGTCATCCCCTTCTCCTCCTGCCCCCAATCCCTCCCAGCACCAGGGTCTTTTCCAATGAATCAACTCTTCGCATGAGGTGGCCAAAGTACTGGAGTTTCAGCTTTAGCATCATTCCTTCCAAAGAAATCCCAGGGCTGATCTCCTTCAGAATGGACTGGTTGGATCTCCTTGCAGTCCAAGGGACTCTCAAGAGTCTTCTCCAGCACCACAGTTCAAAAGCATCAATTCTTCGGCGCTCAGCCTTCTTCACAGTCCAACTCTCACATCCATACATGACCACAGGAAAAACCATAGCCTTGACTAGACGGACCTTTGTTGGCAAAGTAATGTCTCTGCTTTTGAATATGCTATCTGGGTTGGTCATAACTTTCCTTCCAAGGAGTAAGCGTCTTTTAATTTCATGGCTGCAGTCACCATCTGCAGTGATTTGGGAGCCAGAAAAATAAAGTCTGACACTGTTTCCACTGTTTCCCCATCTATTTCCCATGAAGTGATGGGACTGGATGCCATGATCTTCGTTTTCTGAACGTTGAGCTTTAAGCCAACTTTTTCACTCTCCTCTTTCACTTTCATCAAGAGGCTTTTGAGTTCCTCTTCACTTTCTGCCATAAGGGTGGTGTCATCTGCATATCTGAGGTTATTGATATTTCTCCCGGCAATCTTGATTCCAGCTTGTGTTTCTTCCAGTCCAGCGTTTCTCATGATGTACTCTGCATATAAGTTAAATAAGCAGGGTGACAATATACAGCCTTGACGTACTCCTTTTCCTATTTCGAACCAGTCTGTTGTTCCATGTCCAGTTCTTTTGCTTCCTGACCTGCATACAGGTTTCTCAGGAGGCAGATCAGGTGGTCTGGTATTCCCATGTTTTTCAGAATTTTCCACAGTTGATTGTGATCCACACAGTCAAAGGCTTTGGCATAGTCAATAAAGCAGAAATAGATGTTTTTCTGGAACTCTCTTGCTTTTTCTGTGATCCAGCGGATGTTGGCAATTTGATCTCTGGTTCCTCTGCCTTTTCTAAAACCAGCTTGAACATCAGGAAGTTCATGGTTCACATATTGCTGAAGCCTGGCTTGGAGAATTTTGAGCATTACTTTACTAGCGTGTGAGATGAGTGCAATTGTGTGGTAGTTTGAGCATTCTCTGGCATTGCCTTTCTTTGGGATTGGAATGAAAACTGGCCTTTTCCAGTCCTGTGGCCACTGCTGAGTTTTCCAAATTTGCTGGCATATTGAGTGCAGCACTTTCACAGCATCATCTTTCAGGGTTTCAAATAGCTCAACTGGAATACCATCACCTCTACTAGCTTTGTTCGTAGTGATGCCTTCTAAGGCCCACTTGACTTCACATTCCAGGATGTCTGGCTCTAGGTCAGTGATCACACCATCGTGATTATCTGGGTCGTGTGATCACACCATCGTGATTATCTGGGTCGTGAAGATCTTTTTTGTACAGTTCTTCTGTGTATTCTTGCCATCTCTTCTTAATATCTTCTGCTTCTGTTAGGTCCATACCATTTCTGTCCTTTATCGAGCTCATCTTTGCATGAAATGTTCCTTTGGTATCTCTGATTTTCTTGAAGAGATCCCTAGTCTTTCCCTTTCTGTTGTTTTCCTCTATTTCTTTGCATTGATCGCTGAAGAAGGCTTTCTTATCTCTTCTTGCTATTCTTTGGAACTCTGCATTCAGATGTTTATATCTTTCCTTCTCTCCATTGCTTTTCGCTTCTCTTCTTTTCACAGCTATTTGTAAGGCCTCTATTTCTTATCTATTTCAGAAAAATCATATATCTACTAAAGAAATTAAATTAGGACTTTAAAACTCTCCCACAAAGAAAATGCCAGGCCCAGATGGCCTCACTAGAGAATTATCAAATGCTTGCTTGTGTAGCAATTCTTTACCAACTCAGAAAACAGAAGTGGAAGGACTATCTCCCAGTTCTCTCTGTATCAAAATTAGAAAAGAACATTACCAAAAATTTGAAAAAAAAAAGCACAGATAGTATCCCTCATGAACATAGTACAAAAACTTAACAGTATTTTTGACTAATTGAATTCAATAATATATTAAAACGATAATGCACCTTGAGTACGTGGGGTTTATCTAAGAAAGGGAAAGTTGGTTTAACATTCTAAAAATGAGTCATTGTGATTTGTCATATTAGCAGAATAAAAAAAATCATATGAGCATATCAATAAGTGGAGAAAAAAGCATTTGACAAAATCCAGCATTCCATTCCTGACAAAAACTCTGAACTGGGAAGAGAAGGCAGCCTCTCCCACCTAGCTACCTGTTTATTTGCCCAAGCCCTGTCAGCGAGGGCAGTGCCACCCCGTAGAAGTGAGCACAGCTGACCAACAGCTCTTGGTCTCTGGCATTTTCTATGAGACAGAACCAGTGCTCTTTGGAGAAGCAACTGATTCTAAGGGTGGGGTTGGGAATGTACATATTGTTGTTCGGTTGCTAAGTCGTGTGCGACTCTTTGTGACCCTGTGGACTGCAGCACGCACGCCAGGCTTCCCTGCCCTTCACCATCTCCCGGAGTTTGCTCACACTGATGTCCGTCGAGGGGAGGAAGTGCTGGAAGGGATGAGGGTTGACACAGGGCTGTGTTAGAGAACACAGCTCCCGGGGCCAAAGCTGGAGCACTGAACAGCAGAATAAAGCATATTGGGTTATAACCCAAAGTGTAATTAGGTAAATAACAGCTTCCCCATCCAGAAGAATTACGAATAATATATGTAGGTAAGAGGGTCCACCGTGATGGGAGGTAGCTCCCACCTCAGTGTGGACCGTGCACCCCAACTTCCTTCTGGAGCATGGGACGGGGGAGGAGGGGCTGTGTCAGCGGTGCCGAGTGGGAGGCGCCCCGACTGGCCAGAGAGGGGAGCCCGGCGCCCCCCCTTGCTCAGCGTCCCCTCAGCCATGTAGGAACCCCACGGCTGGCCTGGGGCCTCCTCAGGGTTCTCCCCACCCCTTCCGTCCTGTCAGCCAGAGGGTCAGGAGCTGACCACAGTCCCTCCCCTCTGCCTGCGGGCATCTTGCTGGCACTTCCCCAGCCACGTGGCCCGGACAGGCCCTCACACCCACCCCTGTCCCGGGAGTGAGCAGGACACTCGCCTTCACCCCTCAAGGAGCCCCGCAGGCTGGGCCGTCACCCACCAGCCACCTGGGGTCAGCCCCGCGTGGGGCCGTGTGGGCTCGTGTTCCTCTGTGTTCTGTGGCCTCACCCTCTGTTTGCTCCCCAGTGACCCAGCACATGAAAGCGCTCCTGGAAAGGAACACTAAGAAGAAGTCCAAGTTGAGAAAGAAACCCAAGCCTTATGTTGAGGAGCCGGATGGTAGGGCCTCTCCCGCAGCCCCGGGTGCTGCGCTGCACAGCTCTGCTCTCCGGCTCGGCCGCCTGGCCCCCTCTCTCTAACCACTTCCGGGCTGGGGTGCGGGGGGCACTAACTGCCAGGCCTCCTCCAGAGGGGGCTGAAGCCTGCTTGTCGACAGGGCTTCCTGGGAGAGGCCGCGCCGCCCTGTCTCAGCTTCCGCGGTGCTCGGGACACTCTCCGGTGTGCATGCTGGGCGCACAGTGCGGAGGGGCCTGCTGGAGGCAGCCCCTGGTGTGGGAGTGCCCTGGGGGCCAAGCCGGGCCTCGGTTCCCTGGCAGGGCCCCCAGCACACTCAGGGGTTCCCCAGCCTCCCTCCCCCAGCATTCCCATCCCTGCCCTTCTGGGCCCTGGCTCAGGAACCCCACCCCTGCCCAAGCTCCAGGGAAGCCTTGTTAGCTCAAGGCTGTGTACCCTCCCCCACCAGGAGAGCCAGTGGTGCATTGCTGTGCCGTGAACTGCCCCTCTTGGCACCAATATCCTGGGACTAGCTACCAGCCTGCCTACACCCAGTTACCCACACTTGCCCCACTCTTCTTCCTCTGGGAAGTGCCTGGCTGGCTGCTGCCTGTGCCAGGAGAAAGGAGGCAGCTGCCATCTGGGATTCCAGGGCACCCTTGGGCCACTGTTGTCGTGGGTAGGAGCAGGTGGGGTCCTGAGCTCCTGCCCAAGCCAATCCACAAGAGCAGTGCAGCCATGAGCAGGGTTGGGGGTGATCGGAGCCCTGAGTGGGTCAGAGAAGGGAGCCAGACCCTTGGGACCCTGCAGAGCATGTGCCAAGAGGCAGCAGGTTCTGGCCACACTTGGTGGCCTTTGAGGTTCATGGCCTGGGCCCTGGCACAGCAGCAAGGCTCTGGGAGAACTGCTTTGTCAGCCTCTGGACGCGGGGCTCAGAGCAGAGTCCCCCACACCACCAGAGGGTTCCCTGGGCTGAGCGCTGGACATGGGGCTCAGAGCAGGGTCCCCCCACACTTCCAGAGGGCTCCCTGGGCTGGACGCTGGGCACTGAGCAAACACCCCGTAGTCTTGGCCCAGGAGGATGTGCCCTGGGACTCCAGCAGTGGTGGTTCTCAGTTGAGTCCTCACTCTGCCAGATTCCGAGGTCGGCCCTTAATGGGCACCCGTCCCCATCCTGCAGATAGGGAATCAGGCCAGGAAGAGCTGCACCACCAACCCTAGGTGAGAGGTGCAGGAAGCCCCATGAGACCTGTGGCAGGAGGGCGGGGCAGGTCTGCCCGTGGGCCCCAAGCCCAGGGACAGAAGCAGTCACCCAAGGGAGAGGGGGCTTGCACCCAGGACGGGGAGCGGGAGCGCTGCTGCCAGGTGCTCCCAGTGCTCAGGGTGCAGCCCAGGTTCCTTCTGCTTGAGCGCCATCCCTTCTCCCTGAGCCCAGAGCTTGCCCATGTGGGCCACATGGGCCAGGGGTGGAAGATTCCAAGCGCTGTGTTCCTAGTGGGCTAATGGGAGGCAGCAGCTAGGGTCTCTGCCAGGGGTCTGTGGGTCCCCAGGGACCTGAAACAGATTCTTCAGGGTTTAAACATCTAGAAGAAACATTCATTTTCATTCTGGTTCCTCTAAAATAGAACTCCGTCACCAGTTACGACAGCTGTTCCGTGATAACTAGAAATGAAAAGGTTTTCGTGGATGAGACATGTTTGTGTTCTTCACACTGAGGTTCAAGGAGCCCCATGTCCTCAGACATCTCAAGAAACTGCTTCCTTTGAAAAAGACTCTGTGTTTGGATTTGAGGCTTGGGTCCAGAGGCCCCTAGGCAGGTGGCACTCAGCAGAGGCAGAGTCTTACAGGGAAGGGGCCTGACCTGAGCCTGGGGGCACATGGTCCAGCCCCTCTGTCCGTGGCCCGGACAGCCCGGCCCAGGTGGCTCCTCTGTCCTGTTGCTCCTTCCCTTGCTTGCCTGGGCCAGGAAGGATGTGCCCACGTTTCAGACCCTCCTTGGACTAGGTCTCCTCCTAGCCCCTCTCCCTTCAAATCTGGAAAGACCCCAGCCAAGGTGCTTGAGGCCTTGCTCTCGGATTGCTGGCTCTGCCGCCCTCCATGACCACCAGTTAGAAAGCCTCTCTCCTTGAGAAAAAAGACCCATCCTCCCATCACCTTCAGCCCTCAGGCAGAGCCCTGAGTGGTTCTTCCCCAGCGTTGCCCTCCCAGCGAAACCAGGTTCAGGACTTGGGGCATCCACTTCCACTATCCCCCTCTCACATGAGCCAGGCCCTGCACCTCCCTCTCCCTGACTCCCACCCAGGCAGCCTTCAGCCACATGGGCATGGGACCCTGCAGGCTAAGGCCTCTCCCTGAGCTGCCCACGGCCTCCTGCTGGAATCAGAGCTACAAGAAGGCCTGCAGTCCAGCCAACCCAGAGCTCCGTCCTGTGTGACCCTGGGCAGTGGGTGCCGAGTGCCCACAGGCCTGCTGCACACAAAAATCCCCCTTCTCAGGGGTTCCCCAGGCCCTGCCCTATCTGGCCTGCCACTTCTCCAGGGAAACACCGCACCCCCAGCCTGCCCTTACTCGCTAGGGGGAGGGTTGGGTGGGTTGGCAGAGGGCTTCCTTCTGCAGTCTGGCTCCTCTGGAGGGGAGGGCAGTGCCTCCTTCCCTTCCACATAGGTTTACTTCAAAGCACAGCCCAGGAGAGTAAGGCCCTGGGTGCCCACGTTCTTACAAGAGCCACTTCTCCTTGCCCCTCTTGCTGCTTCCTCTCAGTCACTGGTTGGCCTGCAGCCCCTGCTCCTACATGTCCACACCAAGCCAACTGGTACCATTCTTTTCCAGGGGTGGCAATAAGCACATATGCCAAGTACTGTTACCACAAGCTGCAGAAGGCAGCCCTAACCGGGGCCAAGAAGGTATGAACTCCCTGCATTGCCAGGGAGAGGTGGGCGGGCACCCTGTGCTGGTGAGGCCCAGACAGAGTCCAGCGGGAGGTGGGACTGCAGACTTGGGAAGGGGGCAGGTGAAGTGACTGGCTCACCCTTCAACCTCTCACAGGGCAGAGGGTGTCACTTGGAGCTTCCGGTGCTGTAGGTGGCCCAACAGGAAGCCGCCGTGTTGACTTGGGGCCAGGGAGTTGGGGTGCTCTGGCTAGGCAGAGGCCTGGGGCTCACAGGAGAGGCGGGTGAACCAGGGGTAGGCCTTGCAGGGGTGTCAGGGGACAGAGGGCTGGGTGCTTGGCCACACTGGCACAGAGTGCTGGGCTGCCTTTGCAGGGGCTGAAGAAGCCCAACGTAGAGGAGATCCGACATGCCAAGAATGCGGTCTTCAGCCCGTCCATGTTTGGCAGCGCGCTGCAGGAGGTCATGAGTATGCAGAAGGAGCGCTACCCTGATCGGCAGCTGCCCTGGGTGCAGACCCGACTGTCGGAGGAGGTGCTCGCACTCAACGGGGACCAGACGGAAGGCATCTTCAGGTGCCCTGCAACCTGGGCCCAGGGTGTGGGGGCCTTGGGTGTCTCCACCAGTCTTGAGCAGTCAGGGCCACTGGGCACTGGGTCCCTGCCTCAGAGGAGCACTTCCAAGAGGCCAGCATGCCGGAGAGAGGCACCTTGGAGCAAATGGAGAGGCTGGGCATAGGACTGTTCCCCCTGAACTACATCATGCCTGAACCCAGGCAGGGGAGCTGGTCTGGGACAGTAATCCTTCAGAAATGGCCACCAGGGCCCCAGAGGGCACTTGGACAACAGCCATGGGCAGGGCCAGGAAAGATGCAGCAACTCTCAGCAAAGGATCCTCACCTGTGCATGGAGATGATAGCCCTGCCCCATGGGGGTGGCACATGGCCAGTCACCTGCCGTCATGACTCACCTGCCCAGGACAGTTGGGGAAACAAGCTTGTGGGTTTGGGCCTCAGGGATCATTCTGAGGAAGGGATCTGCATGGGGCTAGTCAACAGCAGGATGAGGGCCTGGGGCAGGGGACCCCAGCCACACCTCCCCTCCGATAGGAAGGAGGTCATTCGGGCAGAGAGGGGTCATGAAGCCCTGACCTGGAGGAAGCCCAGCTCCTCCTCCCTGAGACCTGCCATGTGCTCGGCAGAGTACCTGGGGACATCGATGAAGTGAATGCCCTGAAGCTACAGGTGGACCAGTGGAAGGTGCCTACAGGCTTGGAGGACCCCCACGTCCCAGGTGAGCCCCCAGCCCCGTCAGCAGGAGCAGCTGGAATGGTTCAGCCTTCCCTGCTTCCCATGCAGAAGGGGCAGCCCTCTGATCCATTTCCAGTGCAGAGATCCACCGTCATTGGTCAGTCTCCATGGCTCAGAGTGGCTGTACAGCCCTCCTGATAAATCCTCTCTACAACACTTGCATGTCCTTCAGGACAGTGTCCCCACGCTTGGGGTCAGTCCTGACGGTCAGGACTAGGAGCCCACTGGCTTCCAGCCAGGTAGCCCACACCACTGTGTGGACACCTCCAGTCTGGTCCTGCCCCCTCGGCGCCAGCACACAATCACCGCCCCCCACGGCCCGGTTCACCCCTTGCTGCTGCCGGTCCCCAACGGCCCCACATGGCTGAACACCCCGCGCTGCGTTCCCAGCGTCGCTGCTGAAGCTGTGGTACCGGGAGCTGGAGGAGCCCCTGATCCCGCACGAGTTCTATGAGCAGTGCATCGCGCACTACGAGAGCCCGGAGGCCGCCGTGGCCGTGGTGCACGCGCTGCCCCGCATCAACCGCCTGGTGCTGTGCTACCTCATCCGCTTCCTCCAGGTAGGCGGTTGGCACCCCGCCCCCTCCGCCCTGCGCCCCGCCCCCTCCGCGCCCGGCTCGGGCCCACTCGCCGCTCCCCCGCAGGTGTTCGTGCAGCCTGCCAATGTGGCCATCACCAAGATGGACGTCAGCAACCTGGCCATGGTGATGGCGCCCAACTGCCTGCGCTGCCGCTCAGATGACCCGCGGGTCATCTTTGAGAACACTCGCAAGGAGATGTCCTTCCTGCGCGTGCTCATCCAGCACCTGGACACCAGCTTCATGGAGGGCGTGCTATAGCGCGTGGGCACCGAGGGACCGAGGGTGGGGACAGAGCCTGCCCGGGTGCGCCTGGGCAGGGGGGCACGCGGGGAGGGGGGAGGGGATGCCCCAGACGCGGAGGTAGCATGCCGGCTCCGCCCATGCCCGCCCCAGCCCTGGAACCCCCATCTCCCCCACCCTGGCCCTCGGCCTGAAGGCGCAGCCGGGGCAGAGGAGCGGAGGGAAGGGCGCCTCCGCCCCGCCCCCGGCCTCTGGCTGGTTCTTTAGGCGCGACCCCGCCCATCGCCAGCCGCAGGTCGGTCTCGAGAAAGTGCCTTCTGTTTCCTGGAGCCAAGTGACACTGCCCCTCCCGGCCGGCCCGAGAGCACAAGCCGCCCTCCCTGGGGCAAGCCGTCTGGCTGGGTGCTGTGCTCAGTCTGGTCCAGCCCGGCTACCCCTCCCTTCCTCTGCCCTCCCTCTGCCCTGGGGGTCTCCTCGTCTTCGACTTTCACCCTCCCCAATTTCTCCCGCCCCCTACCCTACACCCGCGGCACCGCCCCCCCCCCCCCGCCCCAGCCCGCCACCTGTTGCTTCCAGCGTGGTGACTGCACAGGAATTTGGGGTCTCCAGGGCTCTGGGCTGTCCACCACCAGAGCAGAGTCTGGCCGGTCCAGGGCCCAGTAGGCTCTCTGGGCGGGAAGGAGCCTCCAAGCCAAAGTCCTCCGGGGTGGGGGGCAGGGTTGGGCAGGCATTCTTGGGGCAGGGTGGGGGAGGGGCGAGAATATTTTTTCTTCGTGTAACTATAAATTCAGAATCTATCCCGCATCCCAACCCGCCTGTGTATAGAGATATAAATAGAGCGAAAGATATAAGAACTAAATTTGCTAATGACATAATCTTAACCCAAATGCTATTTATTTCTGAGTCGTCCTCCCCCATCCTCTGCAGACAAGTTGCTATCATTCCTTCATTTTCTTCTCCACCTTCTTGGCTTTGACCAAAAAGCGAATCCTGCCCTATCCCCGTCCAAAACCTGCAGCAGATGAGAGGGCAGGAGCCCAGAGCGGGGGACCAGAGGGGCACCAGAGGCTGTCCTTCCTCTAGTCCAGAGCGCGCGCGGGCAGGGTGAGGATAGGGAGGCAGAGGTACCTAGACTCTCTGTACATTTTCCATTTTGGAATTTTGGGTTCCAATCGTTGTAAAACTTAATTTATCCCCAGTTTATATATATATATATTTTTTAGAGTTGAGTTTTTATTTATTATTAAAAAATCCCAGCCCTGCCGAGGCCCGGTGTCCCCCTGGGAGAAGGTCCTGGGTCCGGTGGTCTCGAGGCTTGGGTACCGGCAGCCCGGCCAAAGACTCGCTCTGACGCATGGACTCGAGAGATGAAAACACTTTGTGCGAATAAAGTACGTATGGACACTTCCGAGTCTGTCGCCTCCCATTCTTTCCAGTGGCAGCGAGGCAGCTATCAGCAGCCAGTTGCCGGTGTGGGCACCCGGGTGGACGTAAGGTCAAGGGAGAATAGGGGAGGGGGAGCAGGGAGGGGTTCGGGGAGGAGAGGAAGGTACCTCCAGGGGATGGGGCGAGGCACCTGACTCCACTTGAGCCCGTAAGCTCTGCTTGATTGCCTGAGGGTGGGGTGGGGACGGCAGGAGGGATTCTGACCTATCGTACGGCCCAAGCTGGCTTAGGCTTTCTGGGCGGTGTTTATTCACCACCTGCCTTCAGCAGCCACCCTCACATGAAGGCTGCCCAGCCGGGCCGGCTTCCTGAGGGCGGGGGTACATTGCACGTACCTCGCTCACGTGAGGACAGCCAGTCTCCGCGGGCGGAGGGACAGGGCCTGCATGCCCAGCGAAGTTCAGGCCCAGCCGATGTCCCTATTCCCGAAACCGACCGCACCTGCGTCTCACACTAGAACCCCAACGTCGGGCGGTCCCGCTCGCCACCCTTTCCCCAGCCGGAACGCTGGTCGGCGTGCCCCTGACGCCTAGAGTGTCGGGAACGCCTGGGATTGGGAGGAGAGAGGAAGAGGGTGGGGGTAGGTGGGGGACGAGCTCCTTGGCCGCAGACGGAACTCAAAGCACGAGGCCAAGACCGCCGGGGGACCGGTGTTCCCACAGCACCTGCCCCGCATGACCTCCGGCCGTTTCCGGCGCAGGAGGAGGATGTGGGCGATGAGCGGGGCGCTGCGGCCCTGGGCTCTAATCTTGGCGCGGTCCCCGGGAGCCCGGACCTACGCTGGGGGCGGGGGCGTCTCCTACACGCAGGGCCAGAGCCCAGAGCCTCGGACGCGCGAGTACTTTTACTATGTGGATCATCAGGGCCAGGTGGGCGGGGGCGGGGTCTTTACAGTAAGGCAACCCGGCCTCCCGGGTCGCGCTGGAAACACTAGGACGCGCGGCTATGGCCCCAAAGGGTTAGGCCCCCAGAGGACAACGTCCCGCGCCTGGCTGCGCCCTGCGGGCTTTGCATCCCCCGGTCCTGCGTCCCCCGCCGCCGCGCCTGATTTGGAAGCCCTGGCGGTGGCATCCACCATACACACAAGGAAGCAACTCAGAGAGCCTATGCGGAAGAAGTGGCACATCTCATTAGAAACTAAAAGGGAGGAGGGAAGAGGCGCGGAAAGGGCGTGCCAGCTGAGAGAATCTGTGCTTGAGGAAGTAAGGCGGGGGGCGCGGGATAGATGTGGGGAGGTCGGCAGGGCTCCCAAGTTTATCTTCCACGCGCCTCCCTGCACATGGTGTACACAGACGAGCAAAGAAAGCGGACATCAGCCCGGGCTCAGGCCCACCAGGCCCTTCTCGCCCTGGGACAGCTCTCTCGAGCTGTTACTCAAGGGCCACGGTCTGCTTCTCTGCAGCTTTTCCTGGACGACTCCAGAATGAAGAACTTCACCACCTGCTTCAAAGGTACCGATGCTCCTTCCACCCCCACCTTCCCTCTTCCTTCGGGAAAGGCTCTTAAGCGTTCGCGCTGCCCAACCTGCCAGCCGTCCTGCCCGCGTTAGGAGGCTGGCCGTACTGTGCTTAAAAGCCCCCTAACTGAAGTGAGGCCTGGGCGGCTGTCCGACAGCTGGCGCAAGCCCTTGATGTGGCCCAGGGAGAGCCGCCTGCCTGGAGCAGTAGGGCCCGGGGGACTCGGGGTCTGGCGTGCTGAGCAGTCACGCCCTTTCCCCCTCCTCCCCACAGACCCGCAGTTCCTGGTCATGTTCTTCTCCCGCCTGAGACCCAACCGCAGCGGGCGCTACGAGGCCTACTTCCCTTTCCTCTCGCTCTGCGGCAGGGAACGCAACTTCCTACGCTGCGAAGACCGGCCCGTGGTCTTCACGCACCTTCTGGCCGCGGGCCCCGCGCCCCAGCGCCTCTCCTACTGCGGCGGCGGCGAGGCCCTGGCTGTGCCCTTCGAGCCGGCGCGCCTGCTGCCTCTGGCCACGAATGGGCGTCTCTACCACCCAGCGCCGGAGCGCGCGGGCGGCGTGGGCCTGGTGCGATCGGCCCTGGCCTTCGAGCTCAGCGCTTGCTTCGAGTACGCGCCAGGCGCGCCCGAGCTGCCCTCGCACGTGCGCTGGCAGGGCCGCCGTTTCGCACTCACCATGGACCTGGCCCCACTCCTGCTTGCTGCCCCGCCGCCCTGAACCGCGGGCCAGCAACCGCTGGCACCCGCAGCGCCCCGGGCCGGCGGGCTGCGCACGCGCCACCCAGAGAGCGCGCCAGCCGAGTGCGCGTGCGCGGCGAAGGTGCTCCGCGGCCCCGCCCCGCCGGCGCTGTCCGAGGTGGCGCCGCGGACCGAGTCCCGACGCCGGCAGGGGCGGGGTCTCTGGGGCCCTACTCCCTCCACACACCCCCGGCCTGGGGCGTTTTCGTCCTCTGGTCTGCCTGGCCCTCGCGACGACGGATCGGGGCGGCCGGGCGGGAGGCGCGGGGGCTCCAGTGCGCGAGCCCGAGCGGCGCCCGTCCCTCCCCCGCTGGGTGCTGCTCTGTGGGCCGGGGTTCGGCGGGGGAGCCGCGCCGCGGGAGCGTCAGGTGAGGGGGCGCCCGGCCCAAGGTCAGCGGGCGTGGGGCGGGATCAGGGCCCATCCTGGTTCTGTCTCTGTCGACTACTGAGAAGGGCGTGCGACCTGACGGGGACCACGCCCTGCCCTGAACTGCCCTGGACAGACCGCGCCGGAGGGGATGCAGGGGGCGCCTCGGGAGATCAAGGTTCGGGCCTCGCACTGCGCAGAAGAGCGAAGCAGGGCTTCCTCCATTATCCCTTCACTCACCCCTCCTCGCACAGATGGGCCCCCTGGAGACTGACAGCTGTTGCCAAATCCAGTATGTTACACCCCACCTCCTACCCAGTCAGATTAGGAGGGTTTCCGCTGGGTTAAAGTATTTCTGAGCTAGCCTCCCCTGCTCTTCCTGCTTGAGTCCTCAACCATGCCCAGGCCAGCTCTTCCACACGTATCAGCATCTAGGGGGTGTCCACGTGAGCAGCAATCCTCTTAAGTCCTTAAGAAGAGGCCAAGAATCTTCTCTGAGAGGCCTTGCTGCTGAAAGCTGGGTGGGCACTCTAGGCCAGCCCTTTTGCTGAGGGAAGTGGGTCCCAGGGGCTGAGAATGCCCCCCAACTTCTTGGGGTTCACACACATTCTGAGACATCTGGTAATTGCCTCTGCCTAGACGAAAACAATTACATTAAAACTTTCACTGTGCTTGCTTCTGTTCAGTAATTTTAAATAACTATGTGACTTAAATTTAGAGCAAGATTTAAATAAACACCAAGGCCACTTGGTAACTTTCCACATTGGAGAAGGAAATGGCAACCCACTCCAGTATTCTTGCCTGGAGAATCCCAGAGACAGGGGAGCCTGGTGGGCTGCCGTCTATGGGGTCTCACAGAGTTGGACACGACTGAAGTGACTTAGCAGCAGCAGCAGCGTGAAGCCTTCCAGTGTGCTCAGTTAGTGCAAGATTTGTACTAAATCTGGCTTTCAGAGACGTTACCACTCACTCTTCTTCATTCAGCCTCTGTCGTGTGCTAAGTGCTGAGCTGCAGTGAGGAGCAAGGCAGACACCAAGTCTGCCCTCTGGATCTGTCAGCACAGCTAAGGATCTGGATATTAAAGCATGAATTTGTAAGTGCCGAAGAGGAAACATCAGAGAAGTTGGGTAACCTTAGTCTAAAAAAACAAAAAACTTTCCACATGACACACTCTTCCTAGTAGGAGACCTGGTGAACAGGCAGGAGTTCAGAGCAGAGACCATTTGAAGTGGAGGCTAGCTGATGGCACACCTCAGCCCCACCATCCAACTGGACTCATTGTGCTTTGAACTGGACTCGTGCCTTGAACTAGACTCAGGTCTTCTCTTTCTAGGATCACAGCTGCATGTGTATAAACCCCAAAACAAAACACTACACACTCCTTCAAAGTCCAGGAGGTCACTGAGCACAGAACCTACTTGGCAAACTACACTAGAAACTCAGTTGGTGACCCAAGGTTCCTTCTTTCACAGCCCAGTCATCATCCCAAGGACCCACCTAACCCAAAGATGGATGCATCTTTCTAGGAGTCAGCATGGCCCCACAGCTGAACTGGCTTTCCTATTTGTCTCATCCTCCAATTCTCTAGCAAGTTCCCTGAGAAAAAGCTCTAATTATAGCTAAGCTGTTCTACCCACTCCCACCCCAAGTAGGGCAGGGCTAGAGGCTGGACAAAAGTATGCCTCCATTTTCCTGTGGCTGGTGGCCCTCCCCCCCCCCCAACCCGAGGCCAGTTGTGCCCATGTCCTCAAGTCACAACAGGAAAATCCGAGCATTGAGGACACAGCATGAGTTCTAGGGATAAAAATGACGAGAGTAAATTCTGGATCAAAATTAGGTGAGGACAAGGACAAACACTAGCAACAGGGAGACTTGTGCCCTGTCCTGAGGTTATGCAAAGGACCCCTGACTGGGCTCCATATCTTGAGGTTTCATGCCAGTGCTCAAGAGTGAGTTCATGCAGACCAGGGGATGTGTCTGTTCAGAGCCTATTCTTTCCCTTCTAGTCCATGCTTTGGTGACTGACCCTGAACTTTACCCACGTGTTCCCAAGCCCATACCAGTCTCTTGCAACTAAGATCCAAGGAGTGGCTGGATGTTGGGTTGTAGGCACTTCAGTCCATGTGTCCACATGCATGAGCAGGAAACCCTTCAGTACCAGGCAGATGGGGGATGGGGAGAGAAAAGTGTTGGGGTGGCATAGGCTTCCTTCCTGTGGCCTGTGTG
The DNA here is from genome assembly GCF_002263795.3 of Bos taurus. Taxonomy (NCBI): domain Eukaryota; kingdom Metazoa; phylum Chordata; class Mammalia; order Artiodactyla; family Bovidae; genus Bos; species Bos taurus. The sequence goes on from NC_037341.1 coordinate 421,004, forward strand.
GCGAGACTCTGAAGACAAGAGAAATTCTAAATTGAAACCTGATGCTCCAGATCTTTGACTTTTTTTTTTTTTAAAAAGCTTTTTATAAAGGAAGGCAATGAAATTTTACCAGTTTCTTAAACCGATTTCAAGCTTCAAAATTCAGACACGGTGTGTGCCTCCATTCATGCTTTTCGCTGGCTCTCAAATGTTAGGGACAGGCCTGCCAACCTGTGTTTCAGGAGTTGCATCCCACCGGGGCCGGACTGTAGGGAGGCTGCTGGAAAGGCTGCAGGCTTGTGCCCCGCGGCCGGTCCCGCGAGAGATGGCCCCAGGGGCGCCTGCACTGCTGCTATTGTCGCTGCTGTCTCTGCCGGGTCTCCCGCCTCGCGCTGCCGCCTGCCCCGCTGCCTGCCGCTGCTACAGCGCCACGGTGGAGTGCGGTGCTCTGCGACTGCGCGTAGTCCCGCCTGGAATCCCACCCGGGACGCAGGTGGGCACCGCGTGGGGCTGCCGGGCGGCGGTAAGGGGTGCCAGCGAAACGGAGGGACGGGTGTGTGAGCCTCCCCGTGGGTGAATGGGGCGCTCTAGGGAAAATAAAGACCCCTTCAGAGGGGTAAGCGCCCTCTCTCCCTCCGATACAGACGCTGTTCCTGCAGGACAACAGCATCGCGCGCCTGGAGCCGGGCATCCTGGCGCCCCTCGCCTCCCTGCGCCATCTCTACCTGCACAACAACAGCCTACACGCCCTGGAGTCGGGCGCCTTCCGCACGCAGTCGCGCCTGCTGGAACTGGCGCTCACTGGCAACCGGCTGCGCGGCTTGCGCGTCGGTGCTTTCGCAGGCCTGGCCCAACTGCGCGTGCTCTACCTAGCTGGCAACCAGCTGGTACAGCTGCTGGATTTCACCTTCCTACACTTGCAGGTGAGGTGGGAGGAGTGTGCAAGAAGGTCCTCCTGCACTGCCACCTGCCCTACTGGGCTGGAGTAGTGAAGGGGAGAAAAGGCAGCCCAGACTAAAGGGGACCTGTCCCCAGGGCCCTTTTCTCTGATAATCTGTCTCTACTTCAGCGACTGCAGGAGCTGCACCTGCAGGAAAACAGCATTGAGCTGCTGGAGGACCAGGCCCTGGCTGGGCTCTCCTCACTGGCACTGCTGGACCTCAGCAGGAACCAGCTGGGCACCATCAGCCGGGAGGCCCTGCAGCCACTGGCCAGCCTGCAGGTCCTGCGCCTCACAGGTAATTCTTTCTGGAGGCAAGGGGCTCTCATGCAAAGGCAGCTTCCTTGGCCACAGTGGTGGCACTAGAGAGCCAGCCAGCTGTGGAAGGGGCTCCAGTGGCAGCCCTGGGGGGCGGGCAGCACTACCTACCCACAGCCATGATAGAAAGCTGCTAGGAACAAGGGTAGAGTCATAGCTGCCTAAGGGAGACAGAATATGTACAAGGCCCTGAACAAACCAGACAGCTGAGCAGCTTCCACATTACTGAGCCAGGAGAGGGCCTGCAGGAAAAAACTGGAAACATGACCAAGAGTGGGGACATTTCCTCCAGACAGCGCCTGTAGACAAAGCTGGCAGGATGTGCAAAGTCTTAGTGCTGGTGGGATGTCTATGTGGACACAGAGGTTCCCCTCAAATAGCAAAACTTGTGGCACGGAAACGCCAGGAACAGGAGCTTTCTCAGACTGGTGAAATGAATTGGACATGCATCACAGAACCGAGTTTGGGGTGTGTGTGTGTGGGGGGGGGGGGTGGATGGGTGCTGCCCACTCTAAGGAGCCCCCTGTCAGAGAGAAGTGCCAAGGGTCCCACACGGTGTTAGGTAAGAGGGCTCCTGCTCTTGCCAACAACCCCAACCGCACAGGCTGTGTTCCAGAGCCACCCCTGAGCTACATGCCTGCTGCTGCTCCACCTACAGAGAACCCATGGCGCTGTGACTGTGCCCTGCACTGGCTGGGAGCCTGGATCAAGGAGGGAGGCCAGCGACTGCTCAGCTCCAGGGACAAGAAGATCCTGTGTGCAGAGCCCCCGCGCCTGGCACTTCAGAGTCTCCTGGAAGTATCTGGAAGTAGCCTCATCTGCATCCCACCGTCTGTGCACGTGGAGCCGCTGGAGGTGACAGCCAACCTGGGTGAGGACCTGCGGGTGGCCTGCCAGGCTTCAGGTTACCCGCAGCCCCTGGTGACCTGGAGAAAGGTGGCACAGCCTCGCGAGGGTGCACCTCGCGCCCAGGCGCAGCCGGAAGTTGGGTGGCGGGGCACAGGAGGTCTCGGGGCCTCCGACACCGGCAGCGGCATGCTCTTCCTCACCAACATCACCCTGGCCCACGCCGGAAAGTACGAGTGTGAGGCCTCCAACGCCGGAGGCGCCGCCCGAGTACCCTTCCAGCTCTTGGTCAACGTGTCCCGGCAGCAGCAGCTGGCACCCGCGCCGCCCCCGGCCGGCGGCCCAGTCAGCCACGAGCCCCTGCCCGAGACGGGCAGCATGGCCTTCCGTGCCCTGGGCCTGGCCACACAGACGGCCATCGCGGCTGCCATTGCGCTCCTGGCGCTCACGGCTCTGTTACTGGCGACCATGATCTGCCGCAGGCGGCGCAGGCGTAAAAAGGCGCCGGGGCCTTCCGGGGAGGGAGCGCTCTTCGTCAACGACTACTCCGACGGGCCCTGCACCTTCGCGCAGCTCGAGGAGCTCCGCGACGAGCGGGGCCACGAGATGTTCGTCATCGACCGTTCCAAGCCGCTCTTCGCCGAGGGCCCGGCGGAAGCGGCCGAAGCGCCTGGAGTCGCGCAGGGGCTCCCACTGCAGCCCCCCTCCGCCTACGAGATCCACTGCTGAGGGGCGGGGCGCGGGCTGATGACGTGGGTACCGCGGATTGGCCGGCCCGACTCACCCGCGCATGCCCCAGCGTGGTCAGTAAAGGGTGGAAGCTGCGCAGTGTAGCGAGCTGTGTATGCGGGTTTAGGGACGCGGGCGGGGCTGGGCGGGGCTGGGCGGGGCTGGAGCACCTGCGGACCCCTGCAAATGAAAGTCCTGGGACGCGAATGGAGGGTGCCCGGGGATAGGCTCCCAGCACCCCACTGAGACCCTCCAGAAATGATTCCCCCACTTCCCAAATTAACCCGACCTCCAGCTCTACATGTCTGCCTCTGGTCCCACCGCCCTTTGTAGGCCTGGACCTCTGAGATGTGGAAGAAGGGGACAGATTGTGGAAATGCCCAGAAAAACGAAGGGGCAGCAAACCAAAGACATGGTCCCCAGTGACCAGGCTGGGGATGACAGAACAGGAGATGAGTCACTCTAACCAATGAGGACAGAAAAAAGTCACAGATTTAAGTTCTAAGCACACTGCACGTTTGTACCTTTAAGACACCCTCTGGCACCAAAACCCAGAAGAGGTAAGCGGCCCGAGTGCCTAGGATCCCAACCCTCAGTGAAGTAGGCCCCTGTCCCAACTTCCAACCCAGAGCAATCTGCTCTTGGGGAGGGCCTAGAGGAAAACATCTCTCAGCTTGAAGACCCCAGGACACTGAAGGGCAGCTAAGTGCAGCCAAACCAAGCAGAGCCATGTAGGCCTGGAATCCAGCCCTCGGGCCCACAGATGGTCAGCCAGCCAGGGGAGCAGACGCAGGACAAACTGCACACGGTGCTGCAGAAAGCATGGGGAGGCTCAAGGCAAGCCCTGGAGCAAAGAAATCAGAGGCCACTGCCATTGTGTCAAGCCTCCACAGGGTTCCAGGATAGGCTCTGCCTACCCAAGGGGCAAGGGGTCTCCAGCAGCCCTGGACCCCCGGACAGTCTCTCACCCAGAGCTTGGAGGTCACAGGCTGAAGTAGTCTGCAGCCAGGCGCCCGTAGATGTCTGTGGTCCAGAGCACGTGCGCACGGCCTGAGGCCAGTAGCAACTGGTGCAACTCGGCCTCTACACGGGCAAACTTCTCCTCATTGATGGAGGCTTCCAGGAGGACAGAGGCAGGCGGTGGCCAAGGCAGGCCCTCGTAGCAGTCCACAGGGAAAGGGTGCACCACTGTGCGCAGCTCAGCCTGCACCACCGAGTCCCGCAGTAGCTCCCTGAGCCCTGCCACAGACAGTGGGTTGCCGTAGAGGCCGAGGTAGCGGAGGCTGGCACAACGAGTCAGCACAGGCAGTGTGGCTAGCAGCTGGGTATCGGCAAGCTGGCACTCCGTCAGCTCGAGGTGCAACAGTGTGGCTGCTGCTGCCTGCAACAGACCCTGGAAGGGCTCCAGCTGGCTCCCAGACAGGTCGTTGCCACTCAGGTCCAACTTCTTGAGGTGGACAGCATGGGAGCTCCGTGCCAGAAAACGCAGGTCCTCAGGCAGCAGGGCACAGAAGGCTAGCTCCAGGCTCTCCAGGGGGCTCTGCAGGGTGCTGGGGTGGGGGGAAACACAAGGGGTCACAAATAGTCAGAGCCAGGGGAGGGCCTGCTGGAGGGGAAGGGAGAGGCGGGGCCATAGCAGAGTCCACTCACCTGAGCAGCTGGTCCAGCCGCCCTGAGAGGAGAGAGGAGCCCATGCTGAGCTCCCGCAGACAGGTGAAGCGGCCCATCTGGGCCAGAAAGTAGCGGAAGTTATCCTCACCGTCCACAGAGGGCTGTCGAGAGTCCCCATGCACATAGTGCAGCCGCAGGCTAGCCAGGTGCTGGAAGCGGGCCACGTGTGGGATGATGACGGACAGGCCGCGCAGGCCCAAGTTGTTGAAGCGCAAGTCCACGCGGCGCAGGCAGCCTGCATCCAGAAGCTGCAGCAGGGCCACTGTATTGCGCATGGGCAGGTCCTCAGCCCGCAGGTCCCGACAGCAGAGCCGCAGTGGGCTGCCTACACTGCTGCGGAGTGCCTCCCGCAAGAACGCATAGGAAGCCCGGTTCACCCGCAGGTCCACACGCACCTCCACAGGAACAGGGGCCTGGCCAGGCTCTGCAGTCCTGCCCTGCTGCTGTTCGATGCACGTGCGGGCCACAGCTGCCGTGCAATCCCACATGCTCATGGTGCCAGGGTCCTGCTCCACGCCGTCATCCAGGAGGCCCGTCATATCCAGCACCCGCAGCGTATGCTTCCTGGGAGCATGGGTGGGCTGAGGCAGGAGACAAGGGGACAGAGCCCACACCCACTCCCAGCCACCTTGGGACAGAAGCAACATGCCTATTTCTGCACTGAGCTCTTGTACCAGCCTGGAACCTCTTGGGGAGACCCACTCTGCATCCCCCCACCAGGCCTGAAGGTCCCTCCAGTGAGCCCATACCTGCAGAGGGGCTGCGTGCCAGGCTCAGTCTCCGGGGTGTGGAGCCGGGCAGTCAGGCCCAGGATCACAGCTTGCATGCTCTCTGTGCTGGGCCGCTCCTGCAGCAGGGCCCGGCTGCAGTGGGCACACTCCTGCAGCAGCTGCTGGAAGCTGAGCAGCGGGAAAGGCCAAGTGTGTACCAGCTCACGCAGCACTACAGTCTTCTTGTCCATGAAGGCCACTTTGAACAGCAAGGGGAAGAGCTCTCTCGGCAGCAGGGGCAGGGCCTGGCAGGCAGCTGACTGGCACTGGAGCACCTGCCGTGTGCTCAGGAACACGAGGGTGTGCATGGCGCTAGGCCAGGCAGGAGGTCACCTGCAGGGAAGTGCCCTTCAGTGGGGAGGACAGACTCCAGCCCCACCCCCTCCATGCTGGTAGTGGGAAAGCTCAGCCTGGTGCTTGGCACAGAGCAAAGAACCATGGCTCTGACGAGCAAGTGCTAGATACTTCGCAATAGGCTGAAAAAAGGAGAAAGGAGAACAAGGCCACCCCCATCCTGGCCCCCGAGAAGCAGAGGGGCCTCTCTAGGGAGACAAAGCCACCAAGCAGCATGTAAACAGCACGGCTCCAGAGATGACCAGCCCGTGTCGGTGTGCTCTTGATGGCTGCTGCTCTGCAGGGCACACCATCTGTTTTTCAGACCTTCCAAATCACAAAGCCACTTATCAAGAGATCCTCCCCTTCTTAAATATAGGAAAAAGCCAACCCCCACCCGCCATCCTCCCACCCCTGGCCAAGCACTAGAGGGATGAGATAATCCCAGGGGCTGGAAGGTGCATCACAGCACCCTCTCTCAGCCGCCTCACAAGCTCCTGCAGGCTGCCCTTGGATTCTGCACAGCACAGCAAAGAGGAGTTGAAACTATAGATACAGTTTAATAAACAGCAGGACAAGTACAACGAACCAGAACCCAGTGAACTCTGAGTCTGAAGAACTAGAGTAACCCAAGCCCTCAACATGTACTATCTTCCAGGAGCACTGTCAGACATGGAGACCCCTGGAGATTTACAGAAAAAAGAATACCTAACCCATCGGTGTCCTTGCCATCTGTGTAAATGTCTCTCTTCCCTGGAAAACCATATTAAGAGGACAAGTATCAAACCCATGGGATTCAAAGACCCCAAACTAGGGACCTCTCCTGAGATAGGTAGAGGCGGCTGTCAATGGTATATCCAAGCTGACAAGGAGCACAAAAGAGATGCCTGAGACCACAAGGTATCTGCATGACAGCTCTGCTACTGATTTACTGTGTGCCAGGCACCTCATCCTCAAAACTGCCTTCAGGCCACTTTCCTGAAAATGGTAGGAAACTAAGACCTAGGCCTTGCCAGACAAAGGTCCCGGGTAACGAGCTTGGGAAGGGTGGCAGACTGGCCCCAGAGCCCCAGCTCTTGCGGACCTCATACACAAGTCCTTAAGGCGCTGGTTCCTGAGAAGCCCGGGACGTCAACCCTCGGTCTCGCTCTGCCTGAGGATAAATCTCGCGAGGACGATTCATACCTCGCTGTGAGAGGACAGACCAACCGATCACCTGTCACGAGAGAAAATCAAAGCAGCCAGTGTGGTCACTATGGGAGGAGTCTCGGCGTGGTGGCCACCGTCCCCTCCCACCGGCCCACGGCTCCAGCGTTTCCCTTTAGACGCCCCCGCACGGCTCCTCCGGGCCTTCAGCGGCGGGAGCCCGTCAATTCGACGCCCTCCGTCTCTCCGGCGAGGCCTGCCTCTCGAAGACGGAGCGTCGTCCCCCAGGACCCGAGGCCGCTCAGCCCGGCACCCTACTCGGGTCTTCCCCTTCCTTCAGCTGCCCCGCCCGGGCTTCCGCCCCCGCCCCCGCCCCCGCCCCCGGTGCGACGCCGCCCCGAGTGACCGCACCCTCCTTGTGCGGCCAGGCAGAGAAAGCGCCGCAAGCCGCCGTGCTCGGTCCCCAGCAGGCAGCCCGCGCTCAACCGGACCCAAGCCGCCGCCACCGCCGCCGGCCCCGCCTCGCCGTACGTCGCGTTCCGCCTGCGCCGTCGCGCGCCGCGATGACGTAAACGCACCTTATTGGTTGCCACAGCGGGGCCCCGTGGATTGGCTGCCCCAGCCCAGGGGCCCCCGCGGTGTTACGCCTCCAACGCTGCCGAGCGTCCCCATTGGCTGGTGGCCGTCTTCGCCCTCTAGGCGGGAGATTCGCCGGGCGCCAAGCTTCCGGTGACCATGGAGCGGCTGCGGGACGTGCGGGAGCTGCTGCAGGCGTGGGAGCGCGCATTTCGGCGGCAGAGCGGGCGGCGGCCGGGCAAGGTGCGGGCTGCCCGTGGGCGGGGAGCTGAGGGCGCGGCATCCGCCTGACGCGTTCCCTTTACAGGAAGACGTGGAAGCGGCGCCCGAGGAGACCCGCGGTGAGCCCGCGGGCGCGGGGCGGAGGGAGTGGCCAAAGCCGTGGGCCGGGGGCGGGAGGCCTCCACGCCCCCTCCCGGGGGAATCCTGAGTCCTCAACTCCGATCCCCCGACCCCGCTCTCAGCGCTGTACCGAGAGTACCGCTCCCTGAAGAAAGCTCTGGGCCAGGCCGGTGGCGTCGAGCCTCACGGCTCGGGGCAGTCGCTTCCCGTGGCGGCCGAGCAGGTACCTGAGCTCGACATCCCAACCTCTGGGTCAACAGCCTGTATGCCGGAGCCGGGAGGAGTCGTGACCCCACCTCCGTGGGGCACAGAGCTCGGTGGGAGCGGGGGGCAGAGGGGGAAGTGTAAGAGGGTGGAGGAAGGACAGCCCCTCCTCGGGTTTCTCGGGGGGTGGAGACATCTCTGTTCCTCGCCACACACCAGCTTCTTCGTGGTTTAGGTCTCTCCACTGTCTCCTGCAGATGTTGGAGCCCAGTTGCTGGGGGCACCACTTGAATCGGGCTGCTACCCAGAGTCCCCATCCTCCCTCAAGGTGGAGCCCTCAGGAGTCTGCGCAGGATTATGGGAAGAGGCTTAAGGCCAACCTAAAGGGCAGTCTGCAGGTGAGGGGTGAGGGCCCGGCAGACAGTGCATCCATCCTGGGTCCAGAGCTGCAGGTGGCCCCAGGCAGAATTACCAGATGCCCATCCCTGTCAAGTCTCTCACGGGTAGTCTCATGCTCACCTGTGCACACACAGCCAGCACAGCTCCACAGAGGAGCTCCAAGTCAGCCTCTACCTTCAGCTTCCTTTACATCCCAACCTTTTGCTTCTCACCTTATCCAGCTGTTACAGGTGGGCCTCCAGCACGTATGAGTCTGTAGCACCCCAAGGGCCTGAGTTCCTGCTTGCTTGTCTCCCTCCCAGGCTAGGTCAACCCTGGGCCGGATACCCCGGCTTGCACAAAGATCCTCCTCCAAGATCCCTTCACCGGAGCCATCAGGCACAGCAGCTGCCCCCATCTCTCCAGAAAATGTCAATGAAGTGCTCCCTCAGCCTCCCAGGCCCCAGCTGAGGCCAGGCCGGCTCCAGCAGCTGAGGGCATCCCTGAGCCTGCGACTGGGCTCCCTCGACCCTGATTGGCTGCAGCGGTGTCACAACAGGACCCCAGATTTTCTGGAGGTTCCCAGGACCTGCCAGCCTGGCCTGGGTGCAGAGGATTCACAGCTTCTGACTCCAGTTGTTGAGTCTGTCCTTAGCCCCAGCGCTGGTCCTGAGGTGCCTTTGCAGGACCCAGAGGCTCCAGCCCTACCAGCAGCTGCTGTCAGTGCAGGGAAGTGTCAGCCTGTTGACCGTCAAGGCAAGAAGCGGAGACAGAGTGGGGAGTTGGAGGGAAGGCTTGCACAGACCCAGCAGGGCACTGACCAAGCAGGACCCCTGCCTGAGGGAGCTGGGGCTGCAGGGCCTGCAGAAGACTGTCCAGATCAGCCTGTGAAGGCACAGCCCCCAGGCAGGACCCCAGCCTCCAGGTATCACTGCTCTAACCTCCCAGCAGGGCTGCCCTCAGTTGAGCCAGTGTGGGGAGGGCTGTGGGCACTGCCGACCTGTGCGTTTCTTCCAGATCTGCCATCCAGGACAGGGGGAACTATGTGCGGCTCAACATGAAGCAGCGACGCTATGTGCGGGGCCGGGCCCTGCGGGGCAGACTCCTTCGCAAGCAGGTGAGGAGGTGGTACCGGGTGCTCCCCTCACCTGTCCTGCTGCTTGCCCTGTGACCCTTCTTTGTGTCCCCAACCAGGCATGGAAGCAGAAGTGGCAGAAAAAAGGGGAGTGTTTTGGGGGTGGTCAGCCCAGAGCCCCAGCCCAGGATTCTTGCTCCCAGCATGGGCAGCTCAGCCAATGGGCGTCCCGATGCCCTCAGCCCGGTAAGGCCTCTGACCTGGACGCCAGCCTGCTTACAGGGGTGTCGTGCTCTTTGGGGAGGCAATTCTGGCTCAAGCAAAGGCCCTACTAACTCCCTGCTTCTGGTCCAGAACCTCTCCTGGTCCCTCAGAAGGATGTCAAGGTTGCAGATGGTGCACAGACCCAGCCCACCTTACAGGAAGCATCCCTGAGGACAGGTGCGGCCTGCTGCCAAGTCTCTGGTGAGTGAAGAGTTGGAGGAGAGGCTGTAGCAAGTTGCTTTCTTGGTAGTATGATGCCATACCCGCCCAGGGCGCCTATGCTGTTCATCTGTTCTCAGCAGGTGAAGAAGACGCTGAGCCTGGGGCACCTGAGCTGCTGGTGCCCACGGGGCAGTCTGTGTCCAGAATGCCCTGTCCACCTCTTTCCGTGCCTCCACTCTACCCACCGGGGCCCTCGGGTCAGGTGGCAGGTCAGCACATGCCTAACAGCTCAGGCCTGGACGGAAGGGTTAAGACGAGTCGGCGCCAAGCTGACTTGACACCTGTGTCCACAGACACACCGGCTGAGGTGTTTCAGGCCCTGGAGCAACTGGGGCACCACGCCTTCTACCCCGGGCAGGAGCGTGTGGTCATGCGGGTCCTGTCTGGTGAGTTGGCGGGCAGGAGTGTGGCGGGGCTGGGGCCAGGCTTCAGGATGGCTGTCTTGACTCTGGATCATACCAGGCATGTCCACCCTGCTGGTGCTGCCCACGGGGGCTGGCAAGTCCCTGTGCTACCAGCTCCCAGCGCTGCTCTACTTCCGGCGAAGCCCCTGCCTCACCCTGGTCATCTCTCCTCTCACGTCACTCATGGATGACCAGGTAGGTGGACAGGGCCCACGGACACACGTCAAAAGCAAGGACTGGTATCCATGGCTCTGCCGACTCACTTGGGCTGCTGTTTCTTGCCCCACCCCCACCCCAGAGCTGCAAGTTATCAGGCCCTTTCCACTCTGTCCACAGTCGGCAGTGGCCCAAAGGCACAGGGACACGGCTGCTTAGACCTAGTCCCACCCACCAGAGGAGCAGCTTGGTAGGAGCAGCCCCAATGGGACCCGTCCCCAGTGCGCCTCAGTCAAGGTCCACGGGCGGCTCTGGCCTCTCCTCCCCAAAGGGCCTGGAGGGGAGCCAGCAGTAGTTGTCAGGTGAAACCACGCTGGAAGGCCTTTGGGAAAGGGCCAGGGCCGTGGAACAGGCTGCGCTCCTGTACCTGCAGCTCTCTGGCCTGCCCCCCGGCTTGAAGGGGGCCTGCATTCACTCAGGGATGACCAAGAAGCAGAGGGACTCTGCCCTGCAGAAGGTGAGGGGGCCTCCCAGGGCCAGACGGGCGGAGCAGCGGGTGGAGCTGGGTGCCGCTGCTGACCAGCGGGCCTCCTCAGGCTCGTGCGGCCCGCGTGCAGGTGCTGATGCTGTCCCCAGAGGCACTGGTCGGGGCCGGGGCCAGCACCCTCCTCTCTCAGCTGCCGCCGGTCGCCTTTGCCTGCCTCGATGAGGCCCACTGCCTCTCTCAGTGGTCCCACAACTTCCGGCCTTGTTACTTGCGTGTCTGTCAGGTGAGCCTGGGCGGGTGGGGCAGTGTGCAGAGGGGCAGGGAGGGGACGGCTGGCTCACCACCCCCCTCACAGACGCTGCGGGACCAGATGGGCGTCCACTGCTTCCTGGGCCTTACAGCCACGGCCACACGCAGCACTGCCCTCGACGTGGCCTGGCACCTGGGCGTGACCGAGGAGTCCGTGCTCAGAGGGCCAGCTACCATTCCTGACAACCTGCACCTCTCCGTGTCCTCGGACAGGGACCCGGACCAGGTAAGCGTACGTGCGTGGGCCTGGCAGCGGCCTTGCCTCCCAGGTCTCTGCAGTGACCCTCGTCCCCACAGGCGCTGGTGACACTGCTGCGGAGTGACCGTTTCCGGGCTCTGGGCTCCGTCATCATCTACTGCCACAGGCGAGAGGACACAGAGCGTGTCGCCGCCCTGCTGCGCACCTGCCTGTGTGATGCCCAGGATCCGGGGCCCCACGGTGAGGTGGAGGCAGGCCTGTGCCCGCAGACGCACCCCGAGCACGCACCCCACCTGACTGCCCTGTGTCTTCTCTGTAGGCCGAGCGCTGGAGGCCGTGGCCGAGGCCTACCATGCTGGCCTGTGCAGCCGAGAGCGGCGGCGGGTGCAGCGGGCCTTCATGGAGGGCCGGCTGCGCATGGTGGTGGCCACGGTGGCCTTCGGGATGGGGCTGGACCGGCCGGACGTGCGGGCGGTGTTGCACCTGGGGCTGCCCCCCAGCTTTGAGACCTACGTGCAGGCAGTGGGTCGTGCAGGGCGTGACGGGCAGCCGGCACACTGCCACCTCTTCCTCCGGCCCCAGGTGGGTGCCCACCCCACCCCCCGCAGTTCCCCCATCCCCACCCGGGGCTGTGCCCCATGTTCACGCCACTCTGCCCCAGGGCCAGGACCTGCGGGAGCTACGCAGACACGTGCACGCCAACGCCGTGGATTTCTTTGCTGTGAAGAGGCTGGTGCAGCGTGTGTTCCCTCCCTGTGCTTGTGCCCGGCAGCCCCCAGAGCAGGAGGGCAGCAGGAGCGAGGAAGGGCACTTGGCCGGGGCCCCTGTAGCTGCGAGTGCCCAGGATTCTGGCCAGCCCAGCGTCCCCCACACACCCCGGTGCCCAGGCCATGAGCGGGTGCTCCCAGTGCAGCCAACCGTTCAGGCCCTGGACATGCCGGAGGAGGGTGAGGAACAGGGGTGTGCGCGGCGGGGGTGGGGGTTCCCACAGACCCCGAGTGAGCTCTGCTCTGCCCACAGCCATTGAGACGCTGCTGTGCTACCTGGAGCTGCACCCACGGCGCTGGCTGAAGCTGCTGGCACCCACCTATGCCCGCTGCCACCTGCGCTGGCCTGGGGGCCCCACCCAGCTCCAGGCCCTGGCCCGCAGGTGAGCACACATCCCACCCGAGCTTTCTACTGGGACAGAGTACAGGGCTGCCAATCACATGCCACTCCCCTGGCATAGGTGCCCCCCACTGGCTCTGTGCTTGGCCCAGCAGCACCCCGACACGAAGCAGGGATGCAGTTCTGTGGAGTTGGATCTGGTTGAGCTGGCGGACTCTACGGGCTGGGAGCTGGGCCCTGTGCGGCGAGCTCTCCTCCAACTGCAGTGGGACCCAGAGCCCGGGACAGGTGCGCCCACCCCCAGCCCCGCTTGCCACCCGCTCTCCACCCCTTGGCCAGTTTTTGACATCCTATCTGGCAGGTGTGCCCCAGGGCACTGGGGTGCTGGTGGAGTTCAGGGAGACGGCCTTCCGCCTGCACAGCCCAGGGGACCTGACGGCCCAGGAGAGGGACCAGATTTGCGACTTCCTGCACAGCCGTGTGCAGGCCCGAGAGCGAGAGGCCCTGGCCAACCTGCACCACACTTTCCAGGCTTTTCACAGGTGCACGTGGAGGTGGGCAGGCCGTGGGCCACCCCACCCTTCCCCTAGGCAGGCCCCTCTGACAGGCTCTCCCCTCCACAGCGTGGCCTTCCCCAGCTGCGGGCCATGCCTGGAGCAGCCCGCCTGGGAGCGCAGCAGCAGGCTCAAGGCCTTGCTCAGTCACTACTTTGAAGAAGAGTCAGAACAGCCAGGGGGCCTGGAGACAGAGGATGACCCCGAGCTGGGACAGGACAGGGTGAGTGTCAGGGCCTAGAGGGGTGGCTGCAGAGGATGCGCCGTCTGCAGGCACATACCCGCCTCTTGCTGGCACCATGACAAGCCCGTGCGCAACACTGAGCTGTGCAGAAGAGCGAGCAGGGGAAGCTGGGCTGGCCTGACTTGTCCCCCCCACAGCTCCAGGACTGGGAAGACCAGATCCGCCGGGACATCCGCCAGCTCCTGTCCTCCTGGCCAGAGCAGCGGTTCTCAGGCAGGGCTGTGGCCCGCGTCTTCCATGGCATCGGTGCGGACCTGGGAGGCCTAGCCCTGAGGGAGGTGGGGGCTGGGGGCACATCTGGCCCGGAGTCCTCAGCCTCGTCTCCTCCCCCTCCAGGGAGTCCCTGCTATCCGGCCCAGGTGTTTGGGCGGGACCGGCGCTTCTGGAGGAAGTACCTGCACCTGAGCTTCCCTGCCCTCATGCACCTGGCCACACAGGAGCTCCTGCTGTGGGGCCGCTGACCACCCTGCTGCAGAGCACCCAGTGCCCCCGTGTCCCAGACAGGGGCCTAAGTGGGGCTGCAAGGCCACAGCGTGGGGGTGTCAGGTGTAGTGGGTCCTCAGGGTAAAGATGGAGGGGGATGCAGTTGATCAGGACAGTGGCCCACCACCCTGAACACAGGCCACCACCAGGAGCACGGGGGCAGAGAGGCCCCAAAGTGCAGAATAAAAGTTGCATGAGTTGTTTTTAGGATCCTTCCTTCCACTGGGAACCCCATAGTCTGGGGATGACTGCACAGTACTTATCCCAGAAGCACACTCCACTTTATTGATGTTCTGCCTTTCAGCTCAGGCCAGGGCACTGGGCGCAAAGCCCAGGTACAGCATGGGGGTGGCTGAGAGAGCTAAGAAGAGAGAGAAGCAGAGGCGTGGCCCCAGGCTATCAGCCAGGGCTCCTGCCAGCGTGCCCACCAGCAGCTTCCCCAGCAGCTCCAGAGTGGCCAGGAGACTGTAGTGTGTGGCCTGCAGGGTGGACGGAGAATGTCATGTCAGGACCTCCTTGGACTCCAGGCCCACAGTCCCCGATGTTGCAGCCATGTTTCTCACCTGCAGGGCACTGGGTGCCAGCTGACTGCAGCGCATCATCATGGTGAAGGTGGTGGTTGTGACCAAGCCCCCCAGGAGGTGCTGCAGACACAGGCTCAGCAGGGTTGCCCCTGGGAGGGTGTGGGTCAGCAGGGCCCAGGACCCCAGGCTCCTCCCCCCTGTGGCCCACCCCTCACCTCTCAGGACTGTGCCAGGGACAGGGTTGGTTCTGGGGCTGTTCAGCTGAAAGAGCAGGGCAGTCTGGTAGGCCAGGCCCCCAAGACGGAACCAAAGCACTGACCTCAGGAGGGGCAGTGGCTGCCTGAGGGGGAGACAGCAGGTCAGAGGGCACAGGGAAGGAGAGGGGAGCAGGTGGGCAGGGCACGCTGAGGGGGGCTCACCAACACCTGGCCAGCAGGACCCCACCCAGGGATGAGCCGGCAATGGAGCAGAGCACAGCACCCACACCGTTCCACAGCCCCAGCTCTGCAGTGGAGATGCCACCGTCCAGCAAGAGCAGTGGGAACAGGCCGCTGGCACCCTGCTCACCTGTGGAGAGAAAGTCAGTAGGGGCAGCCTGCCCTGCTTCACCTCGGCCTCAGTCACGCTCCCCCAGCCCTGCCTCTGCTGGGCCACAAACGCCAGCAGACAGATGAGGCTAGGCTTTGGCCAAATTCAGGGTCAGCACAAAGCAGCTCAGAGAGGCCTGAAGGGGTGTCACTGGGGCTAGACCTGCAGGATAGGAGACAAGGCCCAGCCACAGTCAGGGTGGGCTCCAGCCTTCAGATCAGACCCCACAGAGGGAAGGCAGTCCTGCGCCAGTTTCTGGGGACCCACCTGTGCTACTGCCTGACTTACCCAGTTTGTAGGTGAGCACGAAGCCCGCTGTCCACAGGGTCCCAGGCACGGCCAGCAAGTCCTGCTGAAGGCGCAGGCTGGGGCGGGGGTGCGCTGAGGGCGGGGGTACAGGCAGCTGTCGCAGGGCGGGCGCCACCCAGGCCGCGGCCGCAGCCAGCCAGTAGGTGGCGGCCAGGAGCAGGAAGAGCAGCGTCCAGGAGAGCGCGGGCAGGAGAGCCAGCAGCCCGCCGCTGGCCAGCGCGGCCCCCAGCTTGTAAGCAACCACCTGCACGGTGTTGCCGGGCCCCAGCTCGGCTGGCTCCAGGAGCCGCACGGCCAGCATGTCCAGGGCCACGTCCTGCACGGCCGCAGCCAGATTCAGCAGCAGGAGCAGCGCCGCCACCGGGACAGGCAGCGCGGCCCCGCCAGGGCCGGCAGGAGGCAGGGTTGCCAGCAGCCCGCACAGCAGGCCCAGGGCAGCCGTGCTGAGCGCCAGCCAGCCCCTTGAGGAGCCCCACTTGTCTACCAGCGGGGCCCAAACGAGCTTGAACAGCCACGGCGCGTACAGTGCCTTGGCCAGCCCCACGCGCGTCAGGGAAAGGCCGCGGGCGCGCAGCAGCACGGGCAGCAGGCCTGACTGCAGGCCGTAGGGCAGGCCCTGCACCAGGTAGAGACCAGCTAGGGGCAGCAGCTTCCCGAGCATGGCCATGGCCAGAGGGCGCGGCCCTGGGGCGGGGGCTGCTTTCAGGGCCAGACTGGGGCGGGATGAGGGGTCCCACTCAGCAGGGGCAGGGAGGTTCCCAGGGGGGTCCGGTCCGTCCAGTCGCGATGGGGTTAGGGGTGACACAGCGGCATGACTGGGGCTGGGTCAGGGGTGGCCAAGCTGACATCCGCGAACACGCCTTCGGGTCCCGCGGGCTCAGGCCCCCGAAGAGCTGGACGTCTCGACTGCTGGGCTGGGTAGCCCTCGCGCGCCACAGCGCAGCCCGGAAATAAGGCGGCCATAGAGAACGCGGGCGGGCTAGAGCGCCGACAGCCCGCGCGCGCCCCTGGTGGCCGACTGGCTTCGAACGTCGGAAACTGGGACCCATCCAGGGCCCTCCCCGGCCGTCTGATCCGCTCCCAGACGCCACTCAGCCTCCGGAAGTGCCGCAGATGTCCCACGGGGGCTTTCGCTGGGTCGCCTACAGCCCCACAGAACAGCTGTCCTCTCAAGCCTCCACTGCTGCTTCCTTGGCTCCGGTGCCCCTTAGCTCCCTGAGGTCGTGGTCTCAGCGCCCTCTGCAACCGGTGGCTGAAGAGGGTCGTGAGAAAGGCCCGAGCCCTGTTCATCCCAGGGACTCATCCGGCTGCTGCCCCGAAGGCCCTCGTGTCCAGTCAGGAGGCCCCGAGAGCCTGTCTAGGCTCCAGCTGGCCTCAGCGAGGAGGCAGTCCCCGCCCCGCAAGGGGAAACCCGAGCCTGAGCGCAGGGTCTCACACAGCCTCTTCGGCCCAAAGCTGTGCTGATGCCTGAGGACACCTGAGGCCCAGGGGAGCGAGTGAAGCTTGCACTGTGGCTAAGAACCCCCTCCAGAGCTGAGTTCGGAGCTTGGCCAGTAGTCTCCCCATGCCTGTGGATCTCTGAAGCCACCCAACCCTTAAACCAACTCATAGGCACTTTAGCCAAGACCCTTGGTCAGCTGCCAAGGCCACGTGGAGTAAGTTTCCTGTCATTTCTAGGCATTTGGGGGGGGGGGGCGGGGGCAGGTTTCTTCTTCTGTGAAATGGGGACTAAAGTGCCCACCACAGAGGACCCACAACAGTGACAGTAGGTGCTCATCCTTGAGGGCTGGGGTCCTAAACCTGCCCCAGCTCTGAGGGGGCCTCCTCTCTGTTTTCCAGCCCAAGGACTGCATTTGCACGTGGATGTCACACACTCCACACACAGCATGACAAAGGCTGTGACCCATGTGCCCTTCCTCCCCCCATTCCTTAGCCGACATCGCTCCTCCTGAAGCTGTCAAAAGCAGCAGAACCGCTGTCACCTGCCCCGTTTGGAGAACCAAGGCACCCTCCTTGCCCTCTCACGGTTGCTTGGTTTCCCTCTGCCAACTCTGCCAGTTCCCATCCAGCCAACTCCATCCTGTAAGAATGTCTGCTCCTCAGGAAGCCCTCCTTGACCATCCCCCCTGGCCCCCAGGCCTGCACAGAACCCAGACAGACAGGCAGTCAGGAGTGGACAAGACTGTGAAGGTGCACATAGGTGTGCACGCAGCCTCCAAGCAGCCCGACCAGCCCATTGCTTTATTAGGGCCTGCGGAGGGGCAGGGGCTCGGCCACACGGCCAGCAGGAGCAAATCCAGAGGCCCCAGGGCAGAGTGCCCTCAGTCGGAGGTCGTCCCTACTGGCCGGCCCTGGCCTCTGACGAGTCCTCAGGAGTACTCGCGGGTGAACTTCGCATGGAACTGGCTCAGCTTCTCCAGCAGGGGCCGTAGCTTCTCCATGGGGGGCAGAATAGTCATCCTGAAAGGGGGGGAAAAGTAAGCCAATGCGGTGGGGGTCGAGGGGAGGGGCTGAGCAAGCAGGGCCTCACCGAAAGTGGTAGGTGCCTTCCCGTTGTCCAAAGCCACTCCCAGGCACCACGCAGATGCCAGTCTCCTCTAGGAGGCGCAGGCAGAAGAACATGTCGGGAGCCAGGCCCAGCTCCTGGAGGTTCGGGAGGAGGACGGGAGGGGACGCTCAGGGAGGACGTCCCCGGCCCCGCGGGCCCTGCCCGGCCTGCCCGTCCTTACTTCGGACCTGAGCGCGCTGCACCGCACGCGGGGGCAGCTGCACGCGCGGGAACGAATACATGGCGCCCTGCACCGGATTGCAGCGGATGCCGGGAGCTTCGTTGAAGACCTGCTCCGTGAGCTTGGCCTTGGCAGCCAGCTCGGCCAGCACCGCCCTCCTCTCCTGCTGCCGAGGGGGTAGGGTTGGTCAAGCCAGGCCGGGGCGCAGGCGCCCCTACGCCCGTGGCCCCGCCCACTCACCGCCTGGAACCGCGGGAAGGAGGGGTCTGAGGGCGCCGGCGGGCTGACAGCCACGTCGAGCAGGACCTGGCCCGGGGTGGGTGGGCACAGCCGCACGCTCCGCAGCTTCTGCATCTGCTGCTTCACCGCAGCGTCCATATTCACCACCTCCACGTAGCCGCCGCGGAAGCCGCACCTGTGAGGCGAAGACAGGCGTCGAGGCAGGGCTGGCAAGGAGGGGCCAGCCTGGCGGCGACGAGAGCCCGGCCGTCGCCCAGGTTCTGGGCTCCGCCCGCCCAGCCCGCACGCACTCGCCCATGTAGCCCTTGGAGATCGAGTGGAAGGAGGCGAGCTCCTGTTGCGCCGCGTACGGCGGCCCCATCTCCGTGAGCACCTTCTTGAACGAGTGGAACTGCGAGCTCTCGGCATACACGTTGTCTTGGTACACCTGGATGGGTGGCCGGGAGACAGCGGGCCACGTCACCTGGGCGCGCGTCGCCGCCCGCCGCCCCCTCCCCGCGGGCGCCCAGCCAGCACCTCATCGGCCAATAGGAAAAGCTTCTCCTCATAGGCGAAGCGGATCACGTCCTCGATGCACTCGCGGGTCTGCACCTGCCCTGGGGCGCAGGGGTGCGACAGGTCCGGGGTCAGCCGAAGGGGCGCTCTGCTCTGCGCAGGGCGGCGGGCGGAGGGAAAGGCTGACCCAGGCGCGGTGGACAGGGGTGCCTGTTCGGGCCGGGGCGGCGGGGCGGGGACGGGTGGGGACGCGCACCGGTGGGGTTCCCGGGGTTGATGACGCAGAGCGCGCGGGGGCGGCAGTGGTCACGCGCCTGGCGCAGCGCGCGCCGCAGCTCGGCCACATCGAGCGCCCAGGCACGCTCCTCGTCCAGGTAGTAGTCCACCTGCACCGCATTGAACTCGGCCAGCGCGGCGGAGTAGAGTGGATACTGAGGGATAGGGATAAGCACGCCCGTGCGCGTGCGACCCTCGCCGGTTACCAGCAACTTCAGCACCGTCTGCGGGCGGGATGGGAGGTGGGGTTGGCAGACCCTCCCGGCTGCGCACTAGGAGCCACGGTGGCTTCCCGCACTGGCCCCGGCCTACCACAATGGCATCGCTGGCCCCCGTGGACAGAAAGATGTTATTGGGGTCGGCAGGAATGCCTCCATCGCGCCGCTCGATGTACCGCGCCACATCCTCACGGATCATCTGGACGCCAGCGCTGATGCTGTAGGCCCCTGAGCGGGGAACGGGGCAGGACGGCCGGGGTGGGACAAGTGAGGTCCCCTCGCTGCCCTCGGAGGAGACCCGCCCCCCTTCCAGCGGGCCCACCCCTCTCCCGGGACAGCCTCCCTCCAGCTCCTGCTCACCACCCCTCCCCCAGGCTTGGGCGGGTTCTGGCGCTCACCCAGGCTGTGGCCCCCACACGCCTGCAAGATGCGCTCCGCCCTCCTCTTGGCGTCGTCGGGGAAGTCGGGGCTGTTCAGGAGATCGGGATGGACGCAGAGGGCCAGGACCTGGGAGGAGTGAGTGCTGAGGCCAGGGTCCACGGGCTGATGGGGGGAGGGTGCAGGGCAGTGCTGAGCCTCACCTGGCGCGGGAAGGTGATAGGGATCTGCCCCATGGCCTGTGCGTCCCCGATGTTGGCGCGGATGACCTCGGTGAAGGGCTTCTTTACGCCCTGGAGAGAGGCGGGGAGCGCAGTGATGGGGGAGCTTATCACTCCCACAGGCCTTGTCTCCTAAGGAGGTGGGGGCGGGGCACGTGGGACCAGACAGGGGCCCTCTCACCAGGCCCCGGGGGCGGGCAGGGGTTGGGGGACCAGCCTGGGCCCCTCTTGCCAGGCCCGGGAGGTTGGGGGCTGGGGGGTAGGGTGTACCGCCTGGGGTCCTCTCGCCAGGCCCGGAGGGCAGGACCATACCTGGCGCAGCTCCTGCTCCAGCTCCAGTGCCCGCTGAACGATGGGGCCTCGCACCGCATACTCCACCCTCCGGACATAAGGATTCATGGAGTCCAGTGTCAGCACCTTCTCCTTCAGCCCATTTGCTGCCTCCTGGCTGTGCTCACCTGCCCTCAAGGCCATGACTCTGCTCAGATGGGCAGGAAGGAGGCTCAGGAGGCAGCAGGATCCAGAAGCAGGGGTGAGGTCAGCCGGTCCAGGCTCGATGGGCCAGGGCTGGGAAGGGGGAGCCTGGGAAGGGGCGCCCTCTTGGCTGCAGCCTGCTGGCCCCACTGAGAGGACAGAAGAGGCTGAAGGAGCCGGACTGCCAGGCCCCGCCCACCTGGGCACAGATCTGCCCTGGGAGCCACAGAGAGTGGGTGAGAAGGCAGGCGGGGCTTGGGGTGAGGCCCGGTGCCCGCCCAGCGTCCCCAGGACAGGGGACAGGAGACCCACATGGGGCAGGGACAGGCAGAAGGTGCCAGCAGCTCTGTGGGACCAGGCCTGCGGGCAGGGAGGGGGTGAGCGCCCTGAGGGGTCCACAGAGCTGGGAGGGCTGGGCCCCCAAGCGAGCGGGACTAAGGCCCAGGACCTCAGCATAGTTACCCCAGTAGGGCTCGGCCGAGGCCCAGCCCTCTCGGACCCCCCATCTTTGCTCCCGGCCAGCAGAGCAGGCCTGTCTCCCGGGTAACTGAGCCAGGCCTCAGGCATCTTGGGGCTGTTGGGGGAGGGGAGCGAGGCCCTCCTGCGCTGGGGCCAGGCCTGGGCCAGCAAGAGCCTGTGTCTGGAGCTTGGTCCCCCATCGGTGCTGCAAGGCTGGAGTCTCTGAGCTGGGGTGCTGGGAGTGGGGGTGCTGGGCAGCTCCGGGCCTTCGCAGGGCCCTCGGGACACCTCTGCAGCTCTGGGCTGCTGTCCTGCCCTTTTGCCAAACACGTACCAGCCTGGAGCTGCCCTTGGGGCTGCACCGCGTGGAGCTGCCCTTGGGGCTGCACCAGGGGCAAGGTGACCTAAGTGCCCCCTCCCTGAGGCTCCTGATTGGTGCAAAGAGTGGGAAGGGAGCTGTGATAAGCCTCGGGGCCCACCTCTGCAGGCCCTGCAGGGAGCGATAGGCCCCATGTGGCCTGCCCAGCCCCAGGCTCCAACCCCACGCCGAGGGTCAGGGAGCGCCCTCTCAGCGGAGCTGGACAGGCCTGTGGCGCGCCAGCCCCTCAGCTCCCGCGGGCGGGAGAGGAAACCGGAGCCCAGGCAGCTGGCCTCTCACCTCGTGCCTCCTGCTCCTCGGCCACCGCTGCCTCCCAGAGCGCAGGCCTCTCTGGCCCCCAGGCAGGAGCGCTGGCTGATACGGGCCCAGGCTCAGGCGGAGCCCGCCTCTGCCCGCCCCCTGGCAGCAGGGCCCAAGTGGCAGCTGTGGTGGCGAGTGGACCCTGGGCAGCCGCCCCGGCCCACACGCTAAATTTAACCGGCAGCCTGCCCCCGCAACCCCCCGCTCTGCTGGGGACATCCCTCCAACCACTCATGTTCAGGGAAGGGTGGGACCGCGGACCCTGGGCTAACCAGGTAAGTCAGTGTCCAGCAGAGAGGGTGACCCCAGCCTATGGCACCTAGCACTCGTGGCCAGACCAAGCAACCTGCCGGGGACAGACAAGCTGGCAGGGCCCAAGCCCTCCCAAGTGAGGCCCCTAAGCAGCCCTGTCACCCTAACGCATCATGCCTGGCCAGCTCAGAGCCTGTTTGCCAGCCCAAGCGGAAGCTGGCAGCCAGGGCCCCGGGGCTGCATGCCAGGAACGGGGAACCCACCCCCGACAAGGAGGCTTCTGACACGAGCCTTGAACCGCTTTGCCCTGCTGGCTCTGGCCAAGAGCCTTATGGGAAATACCCTCTCCTCTTCTAAAGCAGGGTCCTTGCCCTCCAACGAGGACACCCTCAGCCCTGGCCCCCCAAGGAGTGTCCTTCCAAAGCTACTTCTTCCGCTCAAGAAAGCAAAGTATTACAGAGGGGCCTCCAGGAGCCTGGGAGGCAGGGTGCAGAAGGGCTAGGCTTCTTGCCTGACAGGCATGTGCCCCACACCCACGCGGGGCTGGGCACCCTGAGCGAGCCCCAGCGTGTGCTACGGGCCTCGGTGCTCACGGGGCAGGCGCACCCAGGCCCAGCAACACAGCCGCTCCCTGCTGGCAACAGAGGCCCAGCTGAGACACACGACAAGGCAGTGGCAGAAGAGCCCTTTATCGAGAGTCACAGAACAACACTAGGTCTCTGCAGCCAGCGGTCTCCCAGGTACAGCTTCTGCCCCAGGTCTATTCCTCAGGGAGACTGGCAGCCTGGCCTGGGACATGCACTGGGCACGCAGAGCAGGAGCGCAGGGCTGGGCAGTGGGACCTTCGTCACCCCAGCCACCAGCCCCTCACATGAGCAGGCAGCACGGTCTCTTCTCCACGGGGGCCTCCTCTGAGGGGGCTGTGAGTTTGAGCAGGGGCGGGTCTCCACTCGCCCCACAGCCACTCTCCGGCTGGGGGGTCTCAGTGTCCACAGGCAGGCCAGCCTCAGCAGCCTCGGGCCCCTCAGCTGGGGGTCGTTGCAGCTTGGCAGCGGCCCGCTGGCGCTTGAGATCTGCCAGGGTGTGGTGGGCCTTGGCACGCACCAAGGCGTCAGGGGAGGCGCTCTCCAGGGGGCTCAGCTGGTAGGAGACACTCCGGTCCAGCCGCTTGGAGTACAGGTGCCGTGCTGGGGCGCCCCCCACTCGGCCGTTGTGCGGCCTGGCCTCTTCGGGGTCCTCCTCCTGTGGGGGAAGTGTGGCCTGGAGGCCATCAGCAGGCGCGCTCTGGCCCAGGGCCCCAGGCAGCACGGTGGTCCAGGAGCCGAAACAAGGGTGGGGGTGGAGCTGACCCCCGAGCGTGTGGCTCTTGTGTTTGAGGACAGGGTCACTGGCCCTACCAGGGTGTGGGATCGGGCCAGGCTCACCTCCAGGGGTGGCGGCTGGAGCTCTGCGTCGGTCTGGCGGTCCTCATCCTCTTCCGATGGCTCGGGGCTGGCAGGCGGGGGCTGCTGCCACACGATGGCCTCCTGGGCGTGCTCCCTGCGGTACAGGCTGGTGCGCTGGATCAGGCTCACCCGCCTCACCACCTTCCTAGGGGCGCAAAAAGAGGGTGTGGGAAGACATCGCCTTCCCTGCGGACTCTGCCCGGGCTGGCACCCTGGGCTGCCAGCTGACCTCAGCGAGGACAAAGCCCTGGGCCCAGCCCACGGGGTGGGGCCGCGGGGGCCTGGCGGGTGGGGCAGGCACTCACCCACGGCTGCCGGCGCTGGAGGTGCGGCGGCGCAGCAGGGAGCGCTGGCGGCCCTGGGCACGCAGGAGGGCATCGTGCTTGTGCTTC
Organism: Bos taurus; assembly: GCF_002263795.3. NCBI lineage: Eukaryota > Metazoa > Chordata > Mammalia > Artiodactyla > Bovidae > Bos > Bos taurus. The sequence goes on from NC_037341.1 coordinate 444,419, forward strand.
AGCTCCAGCAGCTTGGCGCGCACCTCCTCGTCCCCGCACACGTCTGTGGAGGAGCCGGAGGGTCATGGGCCCCGCCACGCGCCCCCTACACCGCGAGGACGCGGCCCCCGGCTCACCGAGAGGCGTCTCATCCATCAAGGACTTGCCGTTCAGGTCAGCCCCATGTGCCACGAGCAGCTCCACCAGGCGCACCTGTGGGCCAGAGTGACGGGGCTGCTGAGGCCTGCAGAACCTGCGGGCTCATCAGCCCCGCCGTCCACGGGCACTCACCTGGCCCCAGTAGGCCGCCGCGTGCAGCGGCTCCCAGCCATCGCGGTCCTTGGCACTCAGGCTGGCCTGGTGCTCCAGCAGCAGGGCGGCCGCCTCGCTGAACCCGTTGGCCGCGGCGATGTGCAGCTGCAGGCACACCGCCTGCACCTGAGTCCCGGCTCGGCTTGGGGAGCACCCTCCCCCGCCCAGCCCGGTGCCACGTCCTCACCAGCGTGGCCCCATGGTCCCGGGGGGCGTCAAGGTTGGCCCCCGCCTGCAGCAGGTTCCGGATGTCCTCCAGCATGTGCAGCTCCGGCAGGGCCCGGGCCTGCTCGATGCTGTCCTGGGTGATGCCTGCGGGGCGGGGCACTCAGGGCTCGCTCTCCCAGAGCAGCCTCCCCCACCGCGGGCAGGGGGGAGGGGGTGCCCTCACCTCGGCTGGCCATGGCTGTCTCCAGGCAGTCCAGCGTCTGCTCGTCCTCACACAGGTCGTAGGGCATGTTCCCATCCGTGTTGACTGCCAGGAGGTCAGCACCACTGTGGAGAGGATGGACAGGGTGCTGGTCACGGGGCCCTTGTGTCAGGAGGGAGGCCCCCACCTCGGGCAGTGCACTGTGGGGCTGCGACCGAGGGGCCCGGGCTTCTGCTGAGCTGAGAGGCAGCCCTGCTGGATGCCCCTGTGTCTGTCCTTGTGCTGCTGGACTGTCAGGTGTTCTGAGCTCCCAGGCCCTGGCTGCCATGAATGCATCCAGTGGGTCCACCCGCCCCAAGGGGTGCCAAGATTCTGGGTGTCCCAGGCACTCTGCAGGGAGCGGGGTGTCCTCTGTGGAGAGGAGTGGAGTGGGGCTGGGGGCTGCACACCCACCCCTCCCCACGGCCAGGCATCTGTGTGTGAGCGGGGGTATGGTCATCCACCCGCACACCCACCTCCGACGCCCTGCAAGGCCAGCTGAGGGGGGCTCCTGGATCCTGGTGAAGCTGACCACCCTCTCCATTCACCAAGGCAGGTGTTCAGGAGCCCAGCCCTGCTCTGCCCGCCCCATTAATGGCCCCACCAGTGTCCAGGTATCCCCTTGCCAATTCCTCCCTTGTGACTCTGACCAGAGTGGCATTTCTGTGCAGACCCTGGGAAGGTTAGACAACCAGAGTGGGAGGTCAAAGCCTGCCCTCAGGGAGCTCCCACAGGCGGAGGGCCATGCTGCCCTGCGGGGTGCCAGTTCCCTGCGGAGGCAGCACTGTGGGCTATGTCAGGCCCCAGCTGTGCGCACTGGGGTGCAGGCAGGGCATACCAGGGCAGTGGAGACAGAGACCCAGGGGAGAAGCCTGGGCTGTCTCCACACGAGCTGCCCCTGCGGGGAAGGTCCTGCCTGCCCTGGCCTGATAGAGATGCCCGCTCTGGTCGCCCACACTCCCAGCGGGCCCTACCGAGCAATGAGCAGCTCCACCAGGCGCAGGTGGCCACAGGTGGCCGCGGCGTGCAACGGTGTCCAGCACTCGCTGTCGCGGGCATTGACCCGGGCCCCAGCTTCCAGGAGCTGCTGCACCATCTCCCGGAAGTCGTCGATGCAGCTCTGTGGAGCAGGCAGCCTGAGTGTCCGAGCCCACACCATGGCCCCAGCCTCCCCTCCCACCGCCAGCGGGGCTGACCTGATGCAGGGCTGTCAGGCCATCCTCATTGGCCAGGTCAGGGCTGACCCCGCTCTCGAGGAACTGGCGAACTGCGGGGAGGACAGAGGCGGTCAGGGCTCGGGAGCGGAAGTTGGCTGCAGGCCCGTGAGTCCTGCTCAGGCCCCTGCCCAGGGTACCTGGGTCACGTGCTGTGCTGTAGCCAGGACAGCAGAGGAGCACAAGGCAGGAGGGACCCAGAGCCCAGGCCGAGGGCTCGGGGCTGGGCCCCCAGGCAGGGTATAGACAGACAACAGCCCCCTGCCTCAGCCTCAACCTCAGAACGCCTTCCCAGTTAGGGCCTTCCAGCCTTCCGACTCCTCCCAGAAAGGGCCCCCCAGGCCTGGGGGCTGGCATGCACCCTCAGACACCTCTTGGTCAGGTCCCGTGTCCCCCCAGCCTTACACGCTCACACTCACATGCACCCCTCCACTGGTACTTGCAGCCCCCTCCCTGCACCTCGGTGGCCAAGACTGAAGGCCCAGGGTACCCAGGCCCAGCCCTCCCCAGCTGCACCCCCTGCCCCACAGCTCCTGTTTGCTGGCCGACCCACGGCCGCCATGCCCAGCCCCCTTTCCCTGCTCTGGGCACACCCTGCCGCTCCTTGCCCTCTGCACCCGAGCTGCCACAGCAGAGGCCCCGCCCTGGAGGGAGACAGAAGGAGTCCTCAGGAGCCTCCCTGGGAGGGCAGAGGGACTGAGAGCGGGTACAGGGCAGTGGCAGGAAGGTGGTCCTGCCCAGCCTGTGCTCCAGGAAGGCTCCGAGGGGGAAGGAAGAAGTCAGAGGCAGAACTGAGGGCAGACGTCGAGGGGGTCCTGCTGGGCAGCCCTGCACCCTGGGTCTAATCTGCCGGGGGGTGGTGGGACATGTGTCCTTTATGGAGGCGAAGGCTCAGAACCCAGGCAGGCAGGCATCGTGGGCAACCCCCAGCACCCTGGCCAGAGGCAGAGAAGATGGCGGCTCCCAGCCCACCCCGCCTTGGCCCCTGGCCCAGCAGGGCCCTCTGCGGGCTGCCCTGGGCTCCTACCAGGGGGCTGCGGCTCCTGAGGCCTGCGTGAGGAGTGGGGACAGGGCTGCTGGCCCGGCCCGGACTTCAGCCACACTCACCTTCTTCCAGGTCATTCCGGGCAGCCGCCTCAAGGAGGGTGACGCTGGGCGGGAAGAGCACCCGTTTCTGCGGCCGGCTGCTGGCCCTCCGGCCCTGCGCCTCCTTCTCAGCCCGGGCCCACATCTTCACCTGCTGGGCCCGTCGCTTCTGGGCGTGCTTGAGCCGTTCCTGTGTGCTCATCCTGCTCACCACGGGCATCTCTGCCAGCAGTTCCAGGTGCTCGGCCATGGCGGGGGCTGCCTGCCGCGGGGGCTGAGGGGGGCACCGGCCAGGGCAGCACAGGGGCCAGGCTGGGCCTAAGGCAGGGGGCAGCCGGCTGGATTGGAGCCCTCGGGGGCATCCCCTCCCGAGGTTCGTGGCCTCTGTGCCTGGCAAGGCTGGGTCAGGAGGCCTCACGCTGTGACCAGGCCCGGGCAGGTGTGAGGGCCACGGGCCCCAGGCAGAAAGGTGGCGTGGGACGGCACCTGCAGCCCGCCTCCCGGGGCCCGAGCACCTTGGCCGCTCGATAGGCAGGGCCTCCCTCCTGCGTGGGGTCAGGAGGACACCCTGCAGGAAGCAGGCGGGACCTGGCCAGCGTCAGTCCAGGGTCTGAAGCTAATCACCCAGATGACAAGGCTACAGCTCCCGGCTCCTTACACAGGGGCAGGGCAGGGCAGGGCAGGGCAGGGTACACACTCCTGGGAGCCCAGAGAGCCCTTGCCTTCCAGTCTTAGGAGACCAGGTGGGGTCCAGGGGCAGCCATGGCCAGGCCTTCCTCCCCTACCGCCCCCCGGGGCGTCAGTGCTAAGAGGAGGTGCAGCAGGAGGGAGGGCTGGGCGGGTGTGTGTCCAGAGTCCGGGGGTCCTGGCCCCCGGCACCCGGGGCTGATGCTCTCTAGGCAGGCAGGGCACCCAGGGCCCGGCAACTGTGTCTTCAGGAAGGGTCCCCTCTGGAGTAGCCAGTGGCCGAGCTGCACACACAGGTACTCCCTCCTGCCGGCCTGAGAGGAGGAGGCAGGAAGCCGTCAGGGCTGGACAGGGACAGGCCGGCCCCCCCAGAGCCCCGCCCTGCCCACAGAGAACCTTGCACGGCCCGCATTCTGGCCCCACACTCAGCATTTCTCTGCAGCTCAGAGTAAAGAGCAGGAGGACAGCACGCCTGCTCACAGCAGGCCTCCAGCCGGGTGGCCCCTCAAGGCCCCACGTCGGCCCTTGACCCGTGTGCCCTCGGGCTGGGCTAGGCAAGCTCACTTTCTCCTGCAGCTCTGCCAGACTCCTGAGGGTGCCCAGGCCATCCTGCTCCTCAGCTGCAGAGGGTGGAGGGCACGGCCTGTCCTGGCCATGAGCTGCTCACCGCTCGAGTCTGGGCCTCTTCCTTGCCAGGCTTTCTAGTTCAGGCCATTCAATGCCCCCTCAGCTGTCCTGGGCTACATGCAAGCCCTGCTTGTGTGAACATGGGCGCAGTGGCCTGCCCGACCTGGGAGCTGTCAGGACAGACAGCCGGGCAAGCAGCTGGGCTGCAGCACAGCCCCACAGTCCCCACCATGGACTGTCCTGCCCAGCATGCCTGGGGTGGTCACTGGGCATGGTCTCAGGACACTGCTCAGGAGGCCGTGGCCAGGCTCCACCTAGAAGGTGCCCCGTGCAGCTCAGCCTGACCACCTGGAGTCCCCCTTCCCACTCGGACAGACCTCATGGCCATCTAGAGACTGACCAACCTTCCTTTGACCAGACTTGTACTAGTGAGTGCCCATTCCTTCTGGAAGGAAACTGTCCTGGGCCAGATCAGGTCAGGTCAGGCCTCTCCAGCCTGGGGACCCCCAGTGTACCCAGAGCCTCGCTTCTTGGGTCTGCCTGGCCCTGGACGTGGCTGGCACTCCACTATCCCCTCTGCGAGCCTGGCCTCAGAGGCTTCCTGGGGACAGGATGGGGGACCAGTGAGGCCAGGAAAGTGCTCTCCAGGTAGCACCCCTGCTCCGGGCAGCCCACCCCCTGCTGGCCAGCTCTGCCAACTGCAGGGCCGGCACAGGAGCTGCCCAGACTGCCTGCCTGGGTTTCCCGGGGCCCCATGTCCTGCCTCTGCCTGCTCCCCACCCATGAGGCCCCGGCCAGACCCAGGTGTGACAGGGCTTTCTGCCTCCCTGCTGGCCACTCACAGGTCTCTCATGCTCCCCTGGAGGGACTGGGCACCCCCTCCTGCCCACATGTAGGACGTACATCTCTCTGGAGTTGGCCTTGGGGCCTGCCAGGGAAGCCAGCCTGAACAGCCTGCCCCACAAGACCATAAGGAAGGAGCAAGGCCGGCTGCCTTCTGCCTGGGCCTTGTCCCTGCCCCATCGCTACTGCCCAGGGCGGGCAGGAAGGGCGGGGGCTCGACAGAGACCTGCTCCCTGCGGCCCCCACACCCTCGCCAGGCAGTGTGCCCTGGAGCCAGGCACTCACCCCCACACTGGGGGCCCACCTGCCTGAATCCCCAGGTCCCTTCTGGGTTCCTTCAGCAGTGCTCCTTGCAGGAAGCTGCCTAAGGGCGGTCTCTCTGTGACCTTGGGCCTCTGGACTGCCTCCCCTGAGAGAAAGGTGACCCATTGGCATCCAGGGACCCCGGGCAGTGGGCATCCGTCCTGGGAGCATCTCCGTGGAGGGCAGCATGGTGCTCAGCCCCACCTGGGCTGAGTCTAAGCTCTCTGCCCGCTCCCCCACCCAGCCTCTGCCCTCTCTGCCACCTCCCCCAGCCACAGTCCAGGAACAGCCCCCTGGAGCTGAAGACTCACCCCTGACTGAGCCACAGAGGCCAGCACAGCTCGGCAGAGCCCCGGCAACACCTCACCACACCCAGGCTGAGGGGGGCTGAGCAGGGCAGCTACAGCCTCAGTCCACAAATCCTGCCCCAAGCCTCCCTGGAATGTCAAACAGAGATAATCTGCACGATTTTTCCAGTTCTCAGCTCCACGCCTGGGGTGTGGGACGAGGCGGGAGGAGCTTTCTGGAAGGACCACGAAGACTGCCCCCCTCCTCTGAGCCAGCACCAGGGGAAGGCCTGAGTCTGTTGGGAGTGGCCCTGGGCCCTCAGGATGGACAGACCCACGCCTAGCCTGAGTGCCTTGGGGGCCCCTCCACACCTACAGCCACCCTGCTCCAGTGTCTCCACCCTCCACCTGGGAAACTGAGGCCAGGCCTGAACTCTGGTGCTCTGCTGAGACTCCCCCATGCTGCCTCATGCCTACGCCCAGCATCTGTGTGAGAATCAAGGTCACAGCAAGAGCCCAGCGCCAGGGCGCTGGGACCTGGGGTGGGCCATGGGGGTGGGGTGGGGGGCCTGACCTGCGGGGAGTGGCATGACCTGTGGGGGGGCGTGACCTGCAGGGAGGGAGAAGGTATGGAGGGAGGGTGCCCACCTTCCCACAGGTTCTGGGGCTTCACATCCTGACTGCTGGGGCTGGTCCCTGTGGCTTTATCTACAAGAGCAAATGGTGGGGCAGGCGTGCTCCTCGCTCTGGGAAGGGTGAGGCGTGCGGCACCACCTGCAGTCACACAGAAACGCGCCCTCAGCAGGGCAGGTCATGGGGCCAGGGCTCCGGAGGCCGTGGGGCCAGGGCTCTGTGGCCAAAACCCTGAGACAGATCTGACCCCGCCCGGTCGCAGGCAGGGACTGGGAGGCAGGACTCCCCTGACCCTACCCCGGCTCTGGCCTCCTGGCCCCAACTCAGCTCACCTGGGATGCCGCCAATCCCCGCCTCACGGCCAGCTGCCAAGGGCACGAGTCTGTCGCGGGCACCGCTTGTCCCCGCCGGCTGCGCGCCCGCCGGGTCTGTCCCCGAGGCTAAGCTGGAACCTGGAGGGAGGCCTCGAGTCAGTGCCGCTCAGGGAAGGGGCCGAGGCCCCAAGGCAGGGCCCGACTCCTAACCCTTGTCTGGCCACGCAGCTCTGGGGGGCCCTGGGTGGGGTGAGGGGCATGGGCCTCTGTGCAGGCACAGGCTGGGCTCCACGAGGAGGAGAGCATGGTGCCCAGGCTCTGTGCTGGCCCCGTGATGGGTCCACCTGGCGGGCCTGGGGGGGGTGGGTGGCACCAGCCGTGTGGGGACAGACAGCGGAGCCATGAGCGGCTGAAGGCAGGGGCTGGGCCGAGCGGCTGGACGGCGGCGGGCAGGGGCGCCCACGCTGGCGTGGCAAGCATGGAAGGCCTGCTCGCCTTCCGTGATCTGGGGGTGCTGCCAAGGGCGCCATCATCACAACATGCGTGCAGGGCAGCCCCCAGCAGGCCTGCTCTGGAAGGCTCCAGAGGCTAGACCCGCAGCATGCGTGTCAGGCCTGCCGCCGCCGCAGCTCTCAAGCCTTCCTCGTCTACCTCAGGGTCATGACACGAGGCCCTGAGGGGTGTATGAGGGAGCTACCTATACACTACCATGAAAAGGTCACCAAGAAACAGTGTTCAGTGAAGAACCGGGGACTCACAATCTGTACGTGAGACAGAGCTTCGCTGTGAATACGCCTGTAAACCTGAATCAGCCACAGGCCTGGGGGGGCTGCAGGGACCGCGGGCACCGAGAGCTCGGGGCCACTCCTGCTGTTTGGCTTCTGAGCCGCGTGAGGGCAGGTCTCTTCTAAACAATGTTAACTGCTCTGTCTGGGGAGGGCAGGTGTGAGCACGGCTGTCAGGTATCCGGTCAGCCTGGCGGGGGGGGGGAGGGGCGGGGACAGAACAGGCCCAACAGGCTGTGGGAGCCACAGAGGCTTCCAGATGCATGAGAGCCGGCAGGAGACACACGGGGACCCAGATGACCGCCTGCTGGGGAGGGGTGCGGGGGGAGTGCCCTGGGAGGAGGGCCAGCAAGGGGCAGATGGAGGAGGGAGGCCCCCAAGAACTGGGACGGGGAGCATCCAAGGTGAGCAGGGCCACAGACGCCCCTGAAAGGGGGTCCGGAAGGGAGGGGTCTGCGGAGGCACAGACGGGGGAGCTGCGCAGGGCTGGGGAGGGGTCTGCAGGAGGCATGGGGGCAGCAAGCACCGCAGACACAGCCGTGCGGAGGGACAACCGCAGGAGGCCCGGACCATCCGCGTAACCCCAGTAAGGGCTGGGCCTTTCTAGCCTGACACAAAACCCAGAAACCAAAAGGGAAATTAACAAATCCCATCCTGCTAGACTTTTTTAATGTCCGCACTGTGAAAACAAAACAAAGCCTGTAAAATTAAAATACAGACGGTCAACTGGGTAAAAACACTTGCAGTGAACAGGACAAAGTGGTCTTCACATCAGTTAGGATGGCTTCACACAGAGACGGAGCACGGATCCTACTGGAAACACCGGGCCTGTACTCAATCAGTACAGGCAAGCTGGAAGCAGGATACGGCAGTCCGGAGAGGCCCCTGCCCACTCATGGACAGCATCTATGAGTGGATCACAAAGATTGAGGGCATCAGCCAGGAGAATGTACCTACTGAGTGCCTACTGAAGTGTAGAGAGCCTTCGACCTGCTCAGCCAAGGTGCCGCCCTGCAGGCAGCCCGCCCAGCACACCAGCGGTCTCCTCACATGACTCGGCCGCAGTCCAGAGGCAGGGCCCTGCCACCCTAGAGCCTCTCCGGGCACGAGAGGCAGGCAGCACGCAGGCTGCAGAAGAGAAGCGGCCCCGCTCCCCACCCTGACACCCCCCCAGAGTCAGGCACAGCTCAGTCTTTGCTCTCCCCCTTCCCGCCAGCCTTCTCTGGGGGCTGCTTTTTCTCTCCCCACCTCGCCCCCAGGCCTGGAAGTGCCATCCCCTGTTCCTGCTTCAGCCCGCAAGCCCCTGAGTCCTGGCTGACACGCCCATTGGCTGCACCGACCACCCACCCCAGCCCTTGCCATGTCAGGTCCAAATTCCTGGTAGGCTCGATATCCCTGTGGACCACCCTTCAGCCCCTGCCCCTCGGTGATGACCTCATCCTCGGGCTCAGTGGTACCCTGGACCCCATCACCTCCGGGAACTCCCCCAACCCCGCCCCGGCATTTCAGTTCCACAGCCGGGCTCTCTGCTGCCACCCTCTCCCAGCTTACTCCTGACCGCAGCACCCTAGAGCCCCAGCCTCACAGGCTCCCAGGCCCTGAGCTTGTGGGAAAGTCCTGCCTGGCCCAACACAACGGCTTTGAGTCAGAATGTACCAGCCAAGCTGCTGACTGAAGACCAGATTCAGACTTGACAGCCCCAAAGCCTTCCATTCCCTTCTTCCTCATCCTCACATTCAGCTGCTGACATGTTTCCTGACAAGACAGAAACCATCAGAAGAAGACATCCACCTCCGTGAAAAAGCCAGCAACCACGGAGCCCATCACGGGGCCTTCACGGGCCTCGATGCCCCCCAAACCAAGGGCTCTCCAGCACCCTGGGGAGGACCCAGAACCCGGGCTCCCAGCACTAGCTCTCTGCTCCAGCCCCTTCCTATCAGCAGAGCGATGATCTCAACATAATTCAAGAAACAACAAATCCCACTGGAGGAGACGAGGATGCTTGCTACCGCTATCTCTATTCATACTGTACTGAAGGTTCTAGCCAACGCAACAGGGCAAGAAAAAGCAATAAAAGCAGCAAGAATAGGCAGGGTGAGGGACGTCCCTAGCGGTCCAGTGGTTAGGACGCGGTGCTTTCACTGATGGGGCCCAGCTTCAGTCACTGGTTGCGGAACTAAGATCACACAAGCCAGATGCTATGGCCAAAATACACACACACACACACATATAAAAGAACAGGAAGGGTAGGGAAAAACTCAATATTTGAGAATGACACATTATATATGATAAAAACCTGCAAATTCCTAAAAAACTATGAGAATATGAGAACACAGCAATAGTGATAGATACTAGGCTAATGTACAACAATAAATTATATTTGTAAATGCCAGCAACAGTTAGAAGATAAAGCTGTAACGACGCTATTTATGTCCAAGAGCATCAATGTGTATGAATAAATCTAATAAAAGATGTGCAAGACGTCCACACAGAAGACCACTGAAACTTCTGAAAGTTCACAAGAGAAGAACCAAAAGGGACAGACCACACGTAGGGTCAAAAGCCTCTGAACCATAACGGTGCCTTTTCTCCCCAAATTCACCCAAGGCTCAATGCAATCCCCGTTAAAATCTCACTAGTTCTATTTGAAACTCACACTAATTCTCCATTTAACAGGGAATGCCAAAGGGCAAGACTTGTCAGTAAAACCGTAAAAAAGGAAGACATGAAGTAATTAGATACACAGAGCGAGGGGGCACCAGGGAGTCCAGAAGCAGGCACCCGGCTACGACAGTGCAGCAGAGCAGAGGCTCACTGAGCGCGGCGGGCCAGCCGCGAGGCGCAAGGAGACGCCCACCTCACCCCCGCCCCAAGCTGTGTCCACACGTGACGGGTGAAGCCGGGACCACGGAGGCCTGACGCCGAAAGCACAGCCCTCTCGATGAATGAGACAGGTCTCGGCAAAACCGCAGTGTTCTGTCCTGCGGAGGACCTGCGGAGGAGACAGGCTGGAGACCAGGGAGCAAACGGTGATGGACACCGCGGCGGAGCCGGGCCGCGGGGGCCAGTGCCTCCCGCTGCGCCTGCGCCTTCACTCCACAACCACCACCCACAGCACCACAGCCGCCGCTCCTCCCAGGCGGACCTCCGAGGGACGGGCGGGGCGACCCACACAGCCACCCGGTGCCCACCTCCAGGAAAGAAGGAGCACCCAGGCCAAGTGAAGTGTGGCCACAGAGGCCCAGAGAAAGACACCTGGCAGGTCTGAGGACTCGGGGGCAGGTGGGCGGGTGCAGGGAGGCGCAGGGCATGGCTGGCCCTCCCCTCCAGGAGGGGCGCTGACCACACTGAAGGTGAAGCCAGGGCACAGCCCAGGCCGCTCCCTCCAGCCCGCTCCCTCCAGCCCACTCCTGCCCCAGCCCCTCTGGGTCTGCACCTCACAGGCCACTGCCTGCTGCCTTGCTCCTAGTCTGGGGTCCAGCTCTCTCCACACTCAGCCCCGGGGCATTGAAAACGCAAGCCTCAACCCAGTCACCCCTCGCCTGAAATGGTCCTAAAGCCCTGCTGACCCTGTGAGGTCCGTGCGGCTCAGCCATCCCATCGAATCCCGGGCTGGGCCCGCTCCCAGCCCGGCCCTCAGTGGCCCTGCCCACCACCCCACTATCGGGCCTGCAGGGACGGGGGTCCCTGTGCCCGAGATGGGCTTTTCCACACAGCCTCCCGCAGGGTATTGGGGTGCCCTCTTAAAATCTTTATATTGTGAAGTGTGATACTGTGAAAATGAATAAACAGAAACCTCATTTAAAAATCAAGGCAGGGGATCTCCCCAGTGCTTAGGACTCCACACTTCCACTGCATGGGGCCCAGGCTCAATCCCTGGTTGGGGAACTAAGATCCCACAAGTCATCGGGCGAGGCCAAAAAGATATATAAAATAAAACAAAAGAAATAAGATGGAGTCTGGAGGCCAGAAGGGAACACTCTCACACTCTGTCACTTCCCTTCAATTGCAGACCCCACAGGGGCAAGGTTACCACAACACAACCTGGCAGGAGGAAAGCAGATTTTCTCCCCACCTGGCAACAGCGCAGCCAATGAGAAGCCACCACACCCAGTTTCCTCCAAAGGGCTCTCCGTTCATCACAGCCCCTCACACTCCCCTTCTCCTCTGTAAGTTTCCTCTCCTTTGTTCTCTGCACTTGCCTGTGGTTCCCCATGGGCTACAGGTCCTGATTTGCAGTTGTTTGCTCCTCTGAAATAAATCCATTTCCCTGATAAAATAACTGGCTGTTTTAAATCAGTAATACAGTCCTGAAAATGCAAAAATCACAATGCACTAATAATGGAGATGCAAACTGATATGAACTCCACCCCATCAGGATGGCGCCAAGCAGCTCAGAGTCCTCCTACACGCCTCCACGTAGTGACCACCACCTCGCTTTTCTCCACACCAACACCCCCCATGCTCCTCCTGAGCTCAATCTGGTGCTGACGTGCCGGAGTTCCAGATGGAGCGGTGCCCCGTGCTCTAGGCTGCCTCACCCCCACTGTGTGGGATCCACCCACTCCAAAGTGTGCAGCTCCAGGCTTTCTGCCTTTGGCTGAGTAACAGCGCACTAGGAGCCTGTCTGCACAGCCCAGGGCAGACTCTGATGGGTGTGGGCCTGTGAACACCCTGTCCACTGACACTGGTGTGCAGCCGCCAACCACAGGCTATGACATGAGTCAACAGACACTACCACTGCTCTCCAAAGCTGTACCAGTTTCTACTCCCAACAGCGATGGGGAAACAGTCCAGTTGGTTTTATTCTTTGTGTCACTCTTTGCGCAGTGGTCAGTTTGCAGTTGTCTGAGTATTAATGAGACGAGACATCTTTCTGAAAACAAGTCTCCTATATTATCTTCTAAAAGGAGGCTAATCTGCATCACATTTAGGTCTGCAGTCCACCTTGAGCTAATATTTGTGTCTGGTGTGAAGAAGGGAATCTGTGGAGTTGTAAAATATGCCTGCAAAGTAAGTGACACTCCTCCCTTCAAAAGGTAGACCTAGTCCCTCCCACTTAAAGTGTGGGTGGTGGCACTTCCGCACTTGCTCAATGCCCACCATGGTCAGAGTGTGCAAGGCGCCCTGACTGCACCCCTGTGCTCCTCCAGGCTACTCACTCTGGGGGAAGCCAGCCACCCGGAAACAGACTCTTCCCCCCAGTCAAGCCTGAGATGTGGGAGAGAAGTGCTGTATTTGGGGGCAATTTGTTGGGCATCAATATATAACTAGGACAGGCTCCAATTTCATTTTTGAAATTGATAAAGTGATAAAGCGTTAGTCAATCTGTCGTGTCTGACTCTTTGCAACCCCATGGGCTGTAGGCCACCAGGCTCCTCTGTCTGTGGGGTTCTCCAGCAAGAATACTGGAGTGGATTGCCCTTCCCTGCTCCAGGGGATCTTCCTGACTCAGGGACTGAACCCAGGTCTCCTGCATTGCAGGCAGATTCTTTACTGTCTGAGCCATCAGGGAAGCCCCTTTTTGTTCTATATTTATATCCAATTGTCCCAACACCATTATTTAAAAGTTGCTTCTCTCCATGTTGTTCTGCAGTGCCGCTTTGGTAACAAATTAAATTCCTATACACATATGTGATTCAATGGACATGAATTTGAGCAAACTCTGGGAGACAGTAAAGGACAGGGAAGCCTGGCGTGCTGCAGTTCACAGGGTCGCAAAGAGTCGGACACGACTAAACGACAGAACGACAACATACATGTGAGCCCATCAAGACTTCTGACTCTGTCCCACCGGTCCCTACAATATCTTACCCACTGTGGCTTTGTAATGAGTCTCCTCTCTAGCTCCCCAGCCCTCTTTCTTGCTGGGGGCGCACAGTCCTGCACTCCTTCTGGCCTCAGCTGCCCTTCTGACCCACCCATGAGATCTGAGTCCTTTCTCAGACTCCCCTCAGCAGTAGAACCACAGGAAAGTGAAGCCCTTTCAAAGCTGTGACCTACAAATGTGACATTTCCTTTGGCTTAGCTACAGCTGCCCAGCCTCCATCCTGTGAGGGACGATGAACCCAGGATGCTGGCACATGTGTACACGTGATGCTGGCAGCTGCCTTGGCCCGGGGCCAGAGCACGCACTGGAGGCCATTTGGACCATGTGAGGAAGAGGCTGCAAGCTCAGCAGCAGTGTTGTGGGGCTGGAAAATTGGAAGGGTCCCTCACCAGAAACCAGGGGAGCCCCAAAGCTCCCTCCTCCATTGCCTTTCCGTCTAAGTAAATCTAAAGACCAACTCACAGCAAGGTGTGAGAAGTCTAGATGGCCAAATGAAAGAAGTTAGGCAACTGGAGGTATCTGCATGTCAAAAGAGTCTTTGAGAACCAAGGATAGACGCCAGCCCTGGCCACTCTCACTGCTGAGGGCCTGGATTCCATCCCTGGTTGGGGAACTAAGATCCCACAAGCCACACAGAACAGAGGGGGAAAAGCCCAGCCCTCTCTTAGCTAAGAGGAGAAAGGACAGCTTCCAGAGGCCTGAGCACCACACCTTCCCAGCGGCCAGGCTCCAGGCTCGAAGCCCCACTGCCCACAGCCATGCCAGCCTCATGATTCCCGTGTGGTCTGGAAACGAAGGCCTGTCAATTCAGCAGTGTCCAAACCAGAATACTGGAAGTGGGCTTTGGAGAGGGCAGCACTGGAACCCTGGGTCTGCTCTCTGACTGGATGCTCAGCCTGAGAAGAAGGGGTGCACAGGCTCTGGATGGCCATGGGAGCACACACGTGTCCCCACGAACCCGGGAAAGCTAATGATCGGTTTACAGGTGCCTGATGTGAGAGGGAAGAATGGTGGGAGCCCCGCGGACGGGGGCCGGGGGGAGACATGCCACTGCGCAGGGAGAGGTGTCTGGAGCGGCCTGAGGCCAGAGACTCTCCAGCAGACCGGAAACAGTGCCCGACCCTGTAAGCCTGACTGCTCATCTACAGGTCCCGTGAGGGGACAGCCGGTGCACGGTGTCTGGCTCTGCAAACAGAAAGACTGACATGTCTCCAGCTTCTGTGCCACAGGGCAGTGCACTAGCGTGCAGAGTAAAACATCACTCTGCCGACCATGCAGTGTGAAACCAAAGGCGTGCTCCACTTCCGGGTGTACAAACAGAAGAACTGGAGGCCGGGACTCAGCTATTTGCACACCAATGTTCACAGAAAAACTGTTCACAATTGCTACAAAGCAGAAACAACTCCAGTGCCCAATGCCAATGGACAGATGAGGAAATAAGATGTGGTACATGCTGCTGCTGCTGCTGCTGCTAAGTCGCTTCAGTCATGTCCGACTCTGCGCGACCCCATAGATGGCAGCCCACCAGGCTCTGCCGTCCCTGGGATTCTCCAGGCAAGAATACTGGAGTGGGTTGCCATTTCCTTCTCCAATGTATGAAAGTGAAAAGTGAAAGTGAAGTCACTCAGTCAGGTCCACTTCTTCACGACCCCATGGACTGCAGCCTACCAGGCTCCTCCGTCCATGGGATTTTCCAGGCAAGAGTACTGGAGTGGGGTGCCATCACCTTCCCCAACATATACAAACACAATGGAATATTCAGCCATACAAAAGAACAAAATCCTGACACATGTCAGAAATGTATCAAATAAAAGGACACATGTATGATTTCCTTTTATATAATAGGTAAATTCAGGCATAGAAAGCAGGGGCTGGGGCAAGTGGTGTAAGGAAATAGTGTTGAATGGACAGTTTCTGTTTCAGGTCATTCAAAAGTTCTGGAAATTGAGAGTGATGATAGCTGCACAACACTGCAAATGTATTATTCAAGTAAACAGACCACATGCTGGAACGCAACACAGATTCAGTGAGTTTACACGGAATGAAAGCATATAGAGAATTTTCACTGACCACAATGGAATTAATCTAGAACTAATAACATAAAAATATCTGGAAAAATTCCCAAATATTTGGAAACTTTAAAGCATACTTCTAAATAACCTACAGGCTAAGGAAGGAATCAAAATGGAAAGTAGAAGATACTTTGAACTGAATGAAAATGAAAACACATCAAATACAATAGATGCATTTAAAGCAGGGTTTAGCACTTCCTTAGTGGAAGAATCCACCTGCCAATGCAGAGGACACAGGTTTGGTCCCTAGTCCAGGAAGATCCCACATGCCAGGGGGCAAGTAAGCCTGTAAGCCATGACTACTGCGCCTGTGCGCTGGAACCCTCAAGCTGCAACTCCTGAAGCCCACACACCACAACTAGAAAATAGCCCCCGCTCAGCAAGAAAGACCCAGAGCAACCAAAGATAAGTAAATAAAACAAAGCAGGGTTTAGAAGAAAACTTCTAATTCTGAACGCATAAATAACAAGGATGGTCAAATCAATGACCAAAGCTTCCAACTTAGTAAGAAGCTACAAAAAAAAGAGAAAACTCAACCCAAAGTAAGTGAAGGGAATTCATAATAAGAACAAAAAATAATGAAACAGAAAATGGGGAATTGCCTGGCGGTCCAGTGGTTGGGACACCATGCTTCCACTGCAGAGGCCACAGATTCAACCCCTGGTCAAGGAACTAAGATCCCGCATGCCTTGTGAACCAAAAAAAAAAAAAAGAAAGAAAACAGAAAAGAAGAGAATACTGAAACTAAAAGTTGTTCCTTTGAAAATATTCATAAAATCAATAAGACTCTCACTAAACTGATCAAGAAATGCAGACAAAAATGACCAAAACTGTAAAAGAAATACAGGCTATCGCTACAGATCCTACAGACAACTAAATGGGAACGTTCTGAACAATTTATAATCATAAACTTAATTCAGGGATCAACAAACTACACCTATGGACCAAATCAGCTTACCATCTCTTTTGTAAATAAAGTTTTATTAGAAAAAACCATCCTCATTTGTTCACGTATTGTCTGTGGCTGTTGTGTGTTACACAAAGAACTGAGCAATCACAACAGAGACCATATGGCCTGAAAAGCCTAAAATATTTACTATTTGGCCCTTTATATATATATTTTTTAAAAATTCCCATGTTTGACTTAGATAAATGGGTAAATTATTTGAATGAAACACATTATCAAAATGGGGTCAAGAAGAAATAGAAAACCTGAACAGCCCTATAACTATTAAAGGAATTAAATTTCTAATTAAAAACCTTCCCACAAAGAAACTCCATAGTTTGCTATTTAAAATAAACAAGCAAATCAATAGAAGCAGAAAAAGACTTGGAAAAATTCAGTATCCATTCATGATTTTTGTTTTTATTTTTTTTTCCATTCATGATTAAAAAAAAAAAAACAAAAAACCCTAGGAAACTAGGAATAAAAGGAAAATCCCTCAGTCTGGTAAAACCCTCGGGACTGAGAACAAGGTAAAAGCATCAACTCCTGCCCCTCCTACTCAACACTGCAACCCCCAGGCAGCGCACGGAGGCACGAAATAAAGAGCAGACAGGTGGAAAGGAAGATAACTCCTTAGATGCAGGAGGCACATAGAAAGATTTGTATAAATCCTTAGAAATCTATAATGGGGCTACTCGAACAAATGAATATATTTAGCAAGGTTGCAGGATACAAAGGACAGTACGCCAAAATCAAGTTTACGTCTGTGAACTAGTAACAAAGGATTGGAACATGTAAAATGTGAAATATATCATTTGCAAAATTAGCGTCTCCAAACGGAACAGACGCTGATGCTGGCTGCTGGGGGCAGAGCCTGGTCTCCTTCCCCTCAATACGGCTTGAACACAGTTAATCAGTCACTTCACTTGGACTCAGTTAATTACTTCTAAGGAACAAACGGAAACAAAGCCTGAAACCAGGAGGTACCAGCTCCGGACCAGGTCCTGGAGGGCAGTGCAGCTTGCGGGCTCTCTCCTAGACCCGGGGCCTGGGGGTGAGGCTGCCCAGAGGCCGGAAGGGCGGGGCCAAGAGCCTGGCCCGCCCTCAGAGAGCATCCCCACAGCGGGCTAGACCTGCAACCTGAACCACCCAGCCAAACCACTGTACAATTCCTGACCCACGGCAGCTGTGAGAGAACAAAACTTCATTGTTTTAAGTCATAATGTTTAAGGATAATTTCATATACAGCAATAGATAATTAATACAGAGACCTACATAAATGGAGAAATGTGTACCATGTTCTACATTCTTACAATGTCAATTCTTCTTCTAACAGATCCCTAGCTTCTGTATAAGCCCAATCAAAATGCCAGTAAGCTCTTTTTGAGAAACTGACAAACCAGTTTTCAAATTTACATAGAACTACATCATATCTTCAGAGAAGGCAATGGCACCCCACTCCAGTACTCCTGCCTGGAAAATCCCATGGACGGAGGAGCCTGGTGGGCTGCAGTCCATGGGGTTGCTAAGAGTCGGACACGACTGAAGCGACTTAGCAGCAGCAGCAGCAACATCATATCTTGAAGAGCCAAAATGATTTGAAAAAGAAAAACCAAGTTGGAAAACTACTTATACTTGACCTCAAGACTTATTTTAAAGCTAATATAATCAAATCTGCAGGATATGAGCAATAAGATCAATGAATAGAGAATCCAGAAGTCCACCCACACATACTGTCAGCAATGGAGTTAAGGCAACACAATGGGGAGAGGGTGCCCTTTCAAAATGGTGTTGGAATGCCCAGATATCCAAGGAAAACAATGACCCCTGACCTCTTGACCATTAAAGAAAGCATAAACCATAAAGAAAAAATGACAAACTGAACTTCATCAAAATTATAAGTATCTGTCTGTTTAAGACACTGGTGACAAAATTAAAAGCCAAGCCAGAGACTGAGGACATTTTTTCAATACTTGTATCTGGCAAAGGACTAGCACCCTAAACATACAAGGAATTCTTAGAGCTTGAAGAGACAACCCATTTTTTATGGGTAAAAGATCTGGACACGTCACAAAATAAGATATACAAATGGCTGAGCAGGCAAATGAAAAGGTGTGCAACACCATTCATCATTAGGAAATGCCAACTCAAGGCACAACAAGCCATCAACACTCACATGAAGGGCTAAACTTCCGAAGAATGACTAAAAGACACAGAACAATTGGGAATGTGATATGACTTCCCATTTTAGAAAACAGTTTTGGCATTTTTTGTATAGAGTGAAATACAAGTACGCACTTCAACCATCATTTCTGTCATCTCAACCCAAGAGAAATGAAATGTATGTCCATGCAAAGACTGGTAAACATGAATATTCACAGCAGTTTTATTCACAATAGGCAAAAACTGGAAGGAACCGAAATGTCCATCAACAGGTGTGTGTATGGAGTAAACAGTGTACCTATACAATGGAATACCAAACCCCCCAGCAAGAAAAACAATGAACTATGGAGACATGCAGCAATCTGAATTTCCAAAACGTTCTGTCTGGCGAAAGGAAGTAAGACACAAAAGTGTTCATCCTGTATCCATCCACTTATGTGAAATTCTAGGAAAAGAAAACAGGGACAATGAATCTATAATAACAAAAGCAGATCAGTGGTTGCCTGGGGCAGGGAGGACCGTGGACTGAGCGCAGGGAAAGGGACTTTCAGGGATGAGGGAGATGCTCTGTGTCTGGATTGTGGTGGCGTTTACAAGGAGCATACATCTATCAAAACCCACCAAATTATTTTATATAGGTGCCTTTTATTATATGTAAACTACACCTCAATAAAGTTGGGTGTAAAAAAATATAAGTATACAACCTAAGTCTTCCCCTGGCCTCTAACTCTGGTGATCGGGCCCCTCCTGGCCTTGTCTCCTCCCACACCTCTCCACTACCCACTCAGCACTGGCCTGCTTCCTGCACCTCAGGGACCTCGGCTCCATACCACAGAGGCTGGAAGCTGAGCTCGGGAACCACACTCCGGGTTTAAAGTGCCAGGAGCTGAGGGCACTGGTCAAGTTTATTGACCTCTGAGGAAATCAGTTTTCTCATCTGTAAATGGAATAATAGTACCTTCTTTATAAGGTTCTTATGAGGATTCAATGAACTAAGACACAGCACTCTTTGGTGTCTGGCACAGGGGCTGGCAAACTGACCCACTGTCTGTTTTGGTATGGCCCATGAGCTGAAAATGGTTTTGACCTTAATGATTGGCAAAGACATTAAAAGAAAAAGAATATTTGGTGACACATGAGTATTACGTGAAATTCAAGTTTCAGGGTCTGTCAGTAAAGTTTTGTGGAAACAGAGCACATTCACTCGCATATTGTCTGTGGCTGCCCTTCCACAAAACGGCATAATAGCTGCCACAGGGATCACGTGGGCTGCAAAGCCTGAAACACTGACTCTCTGGCCCTTCACAGAAAAGCTCTGCTGACCCCGATCTGCCACCTCATCGTCGTGCCCCTTTCTGTCAGCTATGCCTTCTGTCTGGAAAGTTCTTCACAAGATCTCAGCATAGCTCCTTCCTTCCTGCAGCTCAGATCCCAGCTTAAACGTTGCCTCCTCAGGTCCCCTGAAGTCAACCCATCACTCTGCTGCGTCTTCACCCCGCTTCCATCGTTGCACTAGTCACTGTTTTCTTCCCTGAGCCCCGGGCCTGACCTGCAGGAAGTACCCATGACCGCAGGAGCTGATGGGTTCCCGACACTGAGGGACGGCGTGGAAGCAGACGCAGGTGAAGCCCAGCCCAGGACTGAGCCGCTGGGTGGATGAACTGTCACTCAGCTGTGAGTGCAGCTGTGCCAGGGCTGGGCTTGGCACTGGGATGCAGAGCCTGCGATGGTGACACATATAGTGCCCACGCGCCCTGAGTGCAACCCGGAGCAAACGCAGGAAGCCTGTGGCCACGGCGAGGCTGGCCACGTGCCCTGCCAGTGCAGAAGGGCCATCCAGACCTCCCAGACGGTAAGAAGGGTCTGCAGGAGCTTCACCTGAGTCCTGGAGGCTCCCAGGGCTCACCTGCTTGTCCTTCCAAAACAGGAGGAGGTTCTGGGGGTGGGTGGGGGTGAGTCTTACAAAGCACCCCACACAAAACCCACCCAAGAGCAGTGATCAGATCAAAGAATGACCAAGGTCTCAGGCAGTCCCGGCAATCTGTGTCTGTCACAGCCGCCCAGGAAGCACGCAGCCCAGACTCGCTGTCTGCCATCGGGCCTCACCACACAGCCAGCACAGGGCCCAGCAGCCGAGAGCCTCCTCCTCCCCAGCCCGCCATCCCAGGCGTCTGTGGAATTAGACTTGACTGTCCCTCTGTCCTTTTTTCTCAGTCTGATGTGCTGGCAGACACAGAGCTTGGAAAGGGAGGCAGAGGCTCACTCTCTCCCCTCTTTGCCTCCTCCACCACTACTGGAGGGGTTCAGGAGGGTGGAGGCCCGACACACATGGCAAGGTGCTCAGGAGTGGGGCGGGGACAGAGGAGGGGGGGCCAGTGTGCAAAGACAGGCATGTCGTCCTGCAGTCTCTGAGGAAGGATGTTCAGGAGGGACAAGGATCAGATCTGCATTTCGGACCCATCACTCTGCCTATGGTGAGAAGGGTGGAGTCAAAGTGCTGAGTCGGAGCCCAGAAGAGTGGCCAGGAGCAAAGGCTCCCATCCCAGAAGGAGGTGCAGGCTGCTGGTACGAGAGATGGACAGCACAGCCAGGATCTAGGCAACTGAGGAGCAAGTCTGAGAGAAGACACTACCACCCAGACATCTTGCTTTGGCTAACAGGTGGACCGGGACAGAGGCACTGGAGTGGGGAACTCTTGGGGTGCAGGTGCTGTGCTGGGTCACCACAGGCTCATCTGAGACTGAAGTTCCAAAGCTGAACGCAGTGAGATTCAGAAATCCCTAGAACACAGATACCAACGTGGAGCCCACAGGTACCAGGGCCTCTTGCTGGGTGCCTGCCAGCCCAGGAACCTTCTGGGAGAGCAGAATCCAGGCAGGTGAGGAATGAAGCCAGGGCAGGTCCGCGGAGAGCCCACAAGGAAGGAAAGATAGGCCTGCTGATGCTGCTCCATCCCAGCTCTAAGCAAAAGTCACCGGCACAGCGGAGGCAGGCAGGGAGCTGGGTGCTCAGAGCGCCACACGCCCCCCTGGCAAGGATCGCGGGGCCAGCACGGTCGAGGATCCGTCAGGGAGCCATCCGCCCATAAGGCGACTCTGGCTGCCCCTGAAGTAAGCCAGGAGGCCAGCCAGGGACACAGAAGTCCTTCCTTCACAGCTCTCCCAGGGAGAGCCCCCAGCATCGCTAGGGAGCATCCCGGGGAGCAGAGGGGCTGAGAAGAGCAGTGCGGGCCCCCACTCCACCCCCAAGCTAAGGACGGGGTAGAGAAAGGAAGGCCCAGAGTTCTGGGAAGGGCTAGCCAGAGCTCGGCCCTGGCTCCCGCTCCCCGACACCTGGAACGCCTCCGCACCCACGGAAACTAACCCCACAGTAGCCTCAGCCTCCACTGCAGGACAGGGAGGGGCTCCGCCGGCGTGGACCTTCCCGCCCAGGCCCGTGCGCCTCCGAAGCCGCGGAGGCCGGCGCTCGCCGCACAGCGATGGCTATTCCAGCCCGGACACCCATCGGTGGGCTGGAGCCCAGGATCCCCACAAGGAGGTCACTAGAATCCCTGGAAGTTAAAGAATTTGGCACAGAAGGTTCAGGTTTTTCCTCTGGCCTCGGTCCAAAGCACACACGAAGCCTGGCAAGTACCTTCTCTGCAGGCCCGAATGTCCTCAGCTGAAACGGAGGTAACTCCGGTGCTGCCTACCTGGCCAACAGGTTACACGGCTGAAAATAACCCCGCATTCGGCTCAGCCGCGAACAGCGCCCCGGCCCGGCCTTGACGGCCGCCACTCCTGGAGCCTTCCCGACCCTCAACACCCGCGCGGAGCGAGGCCTGGACGGCCTCCCGCCAGGATCCCAGCCTCCCGGTCTACCCGCCAGCCTGCAGGCCCCGGAAGTCCGCTCCTCACCTTCCGCCTCGCGCCAGCAGCCACTTCGCAGCCGATCGGAGCCGGTCCGCGGGTCCGTCTGCCCCGCGCTCCTCCCGGCGCCACGGGGGCGGGCCCGCGCCCGGCCCTTGCCATGGCAACGCGAAACTTCCGGCCTGAGCGCCCCAGGACCGGAAACCGCCGCGCGGGGGCGGGGCTTGCCCAGAGCTACTGAGGAGGTTGCGGACCGCCGCGTGGGCAGGGGGCGGTGATGGCCTACTGGCAAAGGGAGGGCCTGCCGGGGCGAGAAGCGCAAGTAGTCACAAGTTTACCAGGAGGGAGGTCGTCTGATTAGGCTGATCTTTTAAGGAAGGGTCCGAGTTCACTCGACAAAGCAGGGGCATTACTGGGGGAGAGCATGCGCCAAGGTGGGAACAGTTGAGGTGGTGGTTTAGGAGGGTGGGGCTCGCTCTGTGGGGTATGTACAGTCACCGATGAGTAGTCAGGACGTGAGGAACCTTGAACGCCAAACCAAGAGCTGGGCTTTATCCTGGAAGCAAGGAAGGGACAGTGGAGGAAAAGCGGTGCCTTAGACCTGTTGGAGAAAAAGACCTCTCAATAACTGACTGGGCTAGGGGACACAAGAACCTCTCAGCTAGCGCCCTGGAAACGAACAGGACTTGAAGAAGTGACATGGGAGTCCAGAGGAAGCCAGATGAAATATGAAGAATCTGATAATGGAGGTAGCAATGTAGCACCCCAACATCATCATCTCAGCCCCAGGCTTCCTCCTCCAGAGCACCCATCACCCATCCCTTCTCTCAGCACCTCAGTGAGAGCCGCACATCCACTGTCTGCTCCAGATTTTCAGCCCTCTAAGGGTATAATTGGGGGCGGACTGGGCAGGGGGAGTGCTGCTGCTGCCCGAGAAAAATCTTGAGTAAAGTGATACAAAGTGTGTCCCTGTGCTTTCATGGCTTCCCTCGGGTCTGGGGGTTCTAATAGCAACACCCCACCACTGCTGGTGTCCTGGGCCTGATAAATCCCTTGTGCAAACTTGCCCAGTCCTCATGGGCGGGGGGGACCAGGCTTTGGGGTAGCATACAGAGCAGGGTACACAGCTACAGAGCACTTGAGAGGCAGAGCCACAGATCGGGCCAGGGAGGAGGTGAGGGGACAGAAGGGTCTGGGACCAGGAGAACCATGTCTCAGGGTTGCTGCCAAACACACTTTTCCAGGGCCACACCTTTGGGCCAGGCCCTGTGTCTGCTAAAGCACTTAGAGGCTCTAGCCAGGCCTGAGCAGGGGGTGCTGGCACCACAGGCTTCATGGGGCTCACCCTCCACTCGTCCCAGAGTGCCCCTTCTCCACTCAGGCCAGACCCCGCCAGCCTGGGGAGCATCTCCCTCCTTCTAGAGTAAGCTACAGGGCACTGGGAAGTCCTGTGTACCCACACATAACACAGCTGTCCTCACTCCTGCCCAGGGTGATGCCAAGTGGTCCTCCCAGGCTCCCCTGGGTAGGGACCATGATCCACAGGGATGTATTCTCAAGGCATGGCCCCAAGATGTAGCCAGTAAACCCATACGGCTAGAAGGCCTGCTTCTCCACGCACACCCACCCAGGGGCACTGCCTGAGTGCCCCAGAGGACCAATTGACCTCCTCCAATGGAAAACTTCCAAAGGGTCTGGACCCACAGGCCCAGAAGAGGGGTAGAAAGACAAACGTGCTTCCAGGAAGTTCTCTCAGGCCATGGAGGTCCAGCTGTCCCAGGGCCACTAAGGTGCAGAGTGAGTGCACAGTGAGGACCTACTGTTGACCAGCACCAAGAAGGGAGGGAAAGTGGCCTCCAGGACCTGGGGAGCCCCCTGGGGCCCTGCAGCAGCCTGTGGGAAAATCCCTTGAGTCAACTGTATCTGTCTCTTATTTATGAGGTTTCCTCCAGGAAGCCCTCCCAGACCACCATCCAAGTCCTGCTAGCTGCTTGGCCTTGAACTCTGGGCAGGACCCACCCCTTCTTGGCAGCTCATCTTGGACCAGTCACTCCTCTGTTAAATGTGAGCCTGAGATCTGGGTGGGATAAAGTGTGTGTCATAAGCCCCTTCCACAGACTTTTCTTTCCAGCTCTAGGGGGGTGCCCAAGGCAGCCCAGGGGTGAGGAATGGGGCCTGGGTGGCCGGCCACAGCCCCCACTGGAATCTTCCCTGCCCTTTCCCTCCCTTCCAGATTAACCGAAACCTGCTAATTGTGGCTGCCCTCAGCACGCTCCCCTCCCCCATCGCGTATTTCTGCCTCCCCTCCCCTCCCCCTTCCATCCGAATGATAAAGGGCTTGGCCCGCCAGCCCCCGCCTGGCCTCAGGTCCCAGCTCTACCTCCCCACACTACCACACTACCCCGTGCCCAGCGCCCACTGCCCGGCTGGGCCCCTGCCCACGTTTCCTGCTTCCCCTGCATGGGGCCCTGCAGCAACCCCGGCCTGGGTCTCCCTGAGGGGGATTCGCCCTCCCAGCCCCCCAAGAGGAGGAAGAAGAGATACCTGCGGCATGACAAGCCCCCCTACACCTACTTGGCCATGATCGCCCTTGTGATCCAGGCTGCACCCTCCCGCAGGCTGAAGCTGGCCCAGGTGAGAGGACCCCCGCCCGCTCTCCCTCGCACTCGGTGATCGGACCTGTGTCCCTACGCGTCCTCCAATGGCCTGAGGCCCAGGCTCCGGCCTCCACCCCGACCTGGCCGTCCCCAGCCATACCAGGGGGGCCAGTCCCGGCCTGGGCACCCAGGGAGAGAGCTAAAGTGCTCGGGTAGACCCCTTCCTGGCGAGGCAGGCCACGCAGTGACGAGGGGAGGGACAGCGTTGCCCCCGCCCGCGCGCCCTGGCTCACGGCGCCCACCGCCCACCCGATGGTTTCAGATCATCCGTCAGGTCCAGGCCGCGTTCCCCTTCTTCAGGGACGATTACGAAGGCTGGAAAGACTCCATCCGCCACAACCTCTCCTCCAACCGGTGCTTCCGCAAGGTAGGGCAGGGCGAGGGTCGGAGCCTGGGAGCCGGACGCCGGCGGAAATCCTGATATCCGGGGTCGTGCGGCCCCACCCAAGCCTGCTCCCCTCCCCCACCAGGTGCCCAAGGATCCCGCGAAGCCCCAGGCCAAGGGCAACTTCTGGGCGGTCGACGTGAGCCTGATCCCGGCCGAAGCGCTGCGGCTGCAGAACACGGCCCTGTGCCGGCGCTGGCAGAGCAGGGGCGCGAGGGGAGCCTTCGCCAAGGATCTCGGCCCCTACGTGCTGCACGGCCGACCCTACCAGCCGCCCAGTCCCCAGTCGCCGCCCTGCGAGGGCTTCAGCATCAAGTCTCTGCTAGGGGACTCCGGGGAGGAGACGCCGCGGAGCAGCCCCAGACGGTCAGGCTCACAGCGCTCAGGGGAGGGAGAGGTGCCTGCTGCACCCCCGCCCTCTGAGAAGCCTTTGTGGCCCGTCTGCCCCCTCCCAAGGCCCATCAGGGCAGAGGGGAAGACTTCCCAGGGGGAAAACAGCAAGCCCTCCGTCCTGTCCCCTGAGCCCAGGGCCTGGCCTCTCCACTTACTGCAGGGCACCCCAGACCCCGGGGTTCTCTCTGGTGGAGGTCACAGGGCCTCGCTGTGGGGGCAGCTGCCCACCTCCTACTTGCCCATTTACACTCCCAATGTGGTGATGCCTTTGGCCCCACTGCCACCCACCTCCTGCCCCCGGTGCCCTCCCTCCACCAGCACAGGCTATTGGGGGGTGGCCCCTGAAACCCATGGCCCCACAAGGCTGCTCTGGGATCTAGATACTCTCTTCCAGGGGGTGCCACCCAACAAAAGCATCTATGACGTGTGGGTTAGCCACCCCCGAGACCTGGCTACCCCCACCCCAGGCTGGCTACTCTCCTGGTATGGCCTGTGATGCTCCCAGGGCAGGGACTGCTTTCCTCTGCCACCCTTAGGCTTGTTGAGGAGAAACCAACGTCTGTGTGACTCTGGCAGCCTGAGACAGAGGCACCAGCCACGTTGAGAGTCCACATGTTTATTGGCTGCCCCAGAAGAGCTATGGCCCAGCAGGGCATCACCCGGCCCGATGGTTAGTTGTACCTCTCCTACCCCTAGAGGCAAGGCTGGATGGAGCAGGGCTCTGCCTGGAGTAGCCCTTCCTTTCCCCTTCCTGGTCCCACCTTCTCCAGCTCTCCGTCCATCTGTCCATCCATCACCAGCTGTCACCTCCCCTCCCTGGCTCCGGCTGGGGGAGGGAAAACCTAATGGGGCTCCAGCCTAAAGCCCTGTCCTCCCTCAGCTGTTGCCTGGGAAAGAGGAAGCACCTTGGGGGGGAAGGGGATTGAGAATGGAGACCCTACTTGGCTTTGGTGATGGAGGTGGGGCGGTAACAGTAAAGGAATAGAAAACATTTCAACGCAAGTCTGATGGGATAGTGACTCTGGTGACCACTTGGCCGCGGTCTGCCTCTGCGGCCCTGGGATCCCCTGCTGTGCGCTACGATAACAGCAGATGGTGATAAGGGGGGCGGGGGGGGGGGTAGTGTGATAATTACCCCAGGCGGAGCACTCCTTCAGGGTGGGAGAGGAGGGTGGGTTCTGGCAGTCTGGGGGGCAGCGGCCCCCAGAGGTCAAGGAAGTCATGAGGGAATAGGGATTTTGCTGCCTCTGCCCGCAGAGATGTGACCCAGGCTCCTTGGGCAGGACTAGGAAGGCAGGTCCTCCGGTGGTGCCAGGGCCGAGCTGGAGCCGCTGTCTAGGCCGGGGCTTGGAGGGCTGCCGGGCGACGGCGTCGGGGTGCAGGGGGTCCCGGAGAGTGGTGTGTCGGTGCTCAGGGAGGAGGGCGTCCCGGAGCGGGGGGCCCTGCGGGGCCTGGCCGGCCCCAGCTCCACTCGGCCCACACGCTCGGCGAACTTGAGCGAGCACACTGTCTCGCCGAGATCCTCGGGCCGCGTGGAGATCTGCGGGTAGCTGCGCTGGTGGGCGTGCCCTGGTGGGCGGTACCTGGCATGCAAATGACCACCCTCCCCGCTGGCCGTCCCGCCTACCTGCAGGAGCAGCACCACCGTGGCGCCTGGACCCAGCGCCGGCTGCAACAGGCGCGTGAGCTGCGAGTCGCGGAAGGGCACGTGGGGCCGGCGGGCCCGCAGCGCGGCCATCACGCCTCCCAGTGCCAGCAGCGAGCGGTTGATGGTCCGAGCCTCCCGTAGACGCTGGGCGCCGTCCCGGTCTTCCTGCGACGTTCCGGCCGTCCCCGCCTTCCAGGCGCGCTCGGACCCCGCCAGGTCGACGAGGTGTAGCGTGCCTGCAGGAGCGAGCGAGCCCGGCGTGGACGGAGGCCCGGCGTGGGTGCAGCGAGGCCCCCGCAGGGCTCAGGCGCCGAGGTACCTGCGGTGCCGGGACCGCGCGATGGGGACGCTGTGCGCAGTGTCAGCGTGACCAGGGCGTGCGAGCGAGAGCTGCGCTGGTTCATGGCGGTGGCAGCGGTGGCCCGGTTGCTCCTCCCCAGGCTCAGCATCTGCAGGACGGGCGGACAAGGGCTGGCCTGTAGCGGGTCCCGCGCCCCCGGTGCGGGTACAGGGCGGGGGCTTGGAGGACTGCAGGGCCCCACTGGGCAGCCTCACCTGGTGCAGAGACTCCAGGTTGGGCACGTCCCAGTGGGTGAGGCCAGCCACCTGGATTCCCCCCTGGCCTGCTGGGCCCTGCCTCACTGCCAGGCGCTGGGGAGGCCCTGGGGCAAGGAGGTCCCTGGTGAAAAAGGGCAGGGCTCCGTTGGGGGTTCTGGGGGGTGGAGACAGAAGAGGTTGGGGCTGGGGGCAAGGCAGGAGGCACCAGGTGCCCCTGACCTGACAGCCTCGTTGTAGATCTCCACCATGCTGAGGGTTACACGGTGCTGCCCGCCTGTGCCCATCTCCTGGAACAGTGACTGCAGTGCCCTAGGAGCGATGCCGGGGTCCTCAGGCGGCCCCTGGGGATGGCATGGGGTGCCTCAGCAAGCTCACATCCCAGCCCCTGGCTCCGGAGCTCCCCAACTGCATCCTTTCCCACCTCCATGCTGTAGGTCTTCCCCGTCCCTGTCTGACCGTAGGTGAAAATGCAGACACTGTAGCCCCCGAGGCAGGACAGCACAGCAGACTCCAGCTCCCTGAAGACCTAGGGGTGCAAGGGGTTTGGAAGGGCCCTAAGCCTGAGGTAAGAGAACTTGACCATAACTTGATTCCCCTGGGAGGAGACTGGCTTTAGGGGAACGTAGGGGAAGCGAGGATCTCCCAACAGACAGAGGAGGCTCCCTGGACAAGGTGGCATTTGCAAGAATTTGCCAGCCAAAGAGGGAAGGAACATGACAAATAGCGGGAACAGAGTAATAGAGTCCTGATGACTGACTGCTTGGGAGACTTGGGGGTGTAGCAGTCAAGGGTCCAGACCCTGGGCTCGATGGCCAGGTTCAAACCCCAGGTGGGATTGGAGGCAAATCACTCATCTTTTCCTCTGCAAGGTGGGGACTGTAGTGGCACCTGTTGTGAGGATTAAGTGATAACGAGGAAAGAGGGCTAGTGCAGCACGTGCCACATGAAGGATGAACCCAGAGGGCCCATGGCTGGGGGGTGGCAGCAGCCAGGATCCTGAAGCCGTCCCTGGGCAGGTGCACAGAAGCAGGTGAAGGGGACATGGAGCTGGGACTTGGCATCCTGCTCACAGCTGGACACCAGCAGCAGCCTCCTGAGCAATGACAAGGTCAGCTTCCATGCCCAGAGGCATGAAAGCCTAACTGAGTAGGGAGCCGGTGCTGTCTGAAATGTTGATTGCCAGACACTAAAGCAGAACCCAGAATAGCCAGTGAGGTGGCTCAGACTCCGTGGCTAGAAAGGAGCACTGGAGGTGCTCCTGCAGAGATGGGGGCTCAGTGCCAGATGCCTTTAACTCTTTCCTCTAGAACCGGAGGGCCCTGTCCACCTGGAAGACAATGCACAAAGGGGCCCCTATCCAGGGCTGCAGCGGGCATGGAGGCTGAAGACAGGGTAGGGGTGGTGTGGGGGTAAATGGAGGTAGGTGGCAAACAGCTGTGGGGACCCCGAAAGTGAAAGAGGGAGCCCTGGCCACCTGCCAGGCACTCTCACCAGTCTGTCCCTGTGAGGCCACCACAGTCTGATCTCTGACAGCTCTGCCTCTCACCTCACCCTCCCAGCTCTCAGCCTTGTTCCTGAGCTAGGGAAGCTCCAGCTGCACAGTGTGTGCACACTGGAGAGGGTGTGTGGGAAGCAAGGTGGCGGGCGCTGGGACTTAAGCCTCTGCTTTCCAGCTCCCTGGGTCCGGCAGCAAAGGGGAGGAGGGCAGCATCTGAGCAGGGCATTGGGAGAGCTCAGGTGCTGGAAGCTCACCTGTGCTCCCCACTCCCCCAACCACAAAGCAAGGAGGGGTACCCCTCTCAGAGCGGGTCAGTCTGAACGCTGGGCCAGGGGAGTGGACAGCCAGAGAAGCCTGGGGGACAGAGGTCCCCGGGCACAGCAGGGCCCCAGCCGGGCCTGCAGCCCTGCGGGACTGTCACCTCAAGCATGCTCTCCTGGCACAAAGTTACTTTTGAAAATGTTAATCTTCCTTTAAGCCATAATTTGTCTTCCCCGGCCTGCAAGAGCTTGGTGAAAGTGAAGTCACTCAGTCGTGTCCAACTCTTTGTGACCCCGTGGACTGTAGCCTATCAGGCTCCCCTGTCCGTGGGATTTTCCAGGCAAAAGTGCTAAAGTGAATTGCCATTTCTTTCTCTAGGGGATCTTCCCAACCCAGGAATCGAACCCGGGTCTCCCTCATTGCAGGCAGACTCTTTACCGTCTGAGCCACCAGGGAGGCCCCAAGAGCTTGGTGGCCAGATGCAAAGGAAAAACCCTGGGAGGAAAGCAAGTGCCCAGCTAGGATGCCAGCCCTGCTCCTAGGCCCCCCGGCTCCCTCCCTTCCTTGCTGGAGTCCAGCCACCCTCTCTCCTAGGAGGGCGGACAGACAGGCGCCTCCTCAGGACTCCAGGGGATCTGAGAGACAGTCAACACAGATCCAAGGGTGGAGCATCACCTCCTCTTGGCTGGCGTGCGGAGGGAAGACCCAGTCTAGGCGGAAGCGACGCTGGTGCCCTCGATAGCAGGTGGTAACAGTGCCACCCGGGCCGGGCTCTAAGCTCACCAGGCTGGAGGGTGTCCCTGGCCTCAGCCGACACAGCACACGGATGTTTCCTGGGGTGGAGATCAGGTCCAGAGCTGCCTCCTAGGTCCTGAAGTGTGAAGAGCCTCCACGTCCCCAACCTCTGCCACTCCAGCCCTTTGCTCCCCAAACCTGCTGTACCCTTGAGCTCCAGCAGCCGCCCTGAGCATCCAGGCAGAGGCCCCTGCCGCGCCTCTGCGAGTTGACTCCCAGCCCCATCAGCTGACAGTGCCCCTAGAGCCCAGGAAACCTGGGGGGACAGAGACGTGAGGGAGGGGCCGGCACAGGGAGGGGAGGCAGTGGAAACAGCTGGGGGATGCTGTGCTGAGGGCAGGATCTACTACGCAGCCCAGCTGCAGTGATCTACCGCTTTCTGTGGCTTCAGGCCCCAGAGGGCGGGAGTGATCTCTCAGTGACCTGGGATGGAGCTCAGGGACCTGAGGAGAATGGTGGCTCCTGGCAACCATGTGAGACATCCACTGTCACCCCAGTCTGCACAGGACACAGTCACTCTGGCTCCAGAGCCCCTGGTCTCCATCAGAGCAGACAACACCCTGGGAGTGGAAAGGAGGCGGGGACAGGGGCTCCCCAAGGGAAGGCCAGTGAAAAGGCTGCCAGAGAGCAAGTGCGAGGGAGGGAGCAAGCGGTCCTGACCTGTCCCTGGGCTTCACTCAGAGAACCCTGGCAGCTCTGGGTAAAGGTGCTGACGAGTCCCCGGAGGTCCCCACAGCCCTGACGCAAGCTGGCCATGCGAGCATGAAGTCCTGCGGGGGAGGCTATGGTGAGGGGAGGCCAGACGCCACACCTCGCCATGAGCTCCACAGCCCCGGAGCTTACCTGCCAGCTGCCCTCGCATCTGCTGCAGCTCCCTCCTGCAGTTCTGCTCAGTCTCCTGCTGGAGCTGCCGGAGGGCCCCCTGAAGGCCCTGCAGCTGCACCTCCTGCACCCCTAGCTGCCCCCACCCAACCCCACCCCTGTCACTGAGGAAACAGGCACTTACCAGGCTCTGCCTCAGACACCCCCTTCCCAGAGCCCCAGACTTCCCAGCCCCTGGGCCCAGTGCCCACCTGGACTCGGAGGGCTTCTGTGGTGTCTTGGGCTTCTTGAAGCCGCCTCCGGAGCTCCAGCAGGGCTTCTGCCTCCTCCTGCAAGGGGAGTGGGAGGTGCAAGGGGGTGCATTCCAGCTGCCCCATTTTACAGATGAGAAAGTTGAGAGGGTTGTAAAATTGGTCACACATCCGTGCCTCCCAATTCCATGCATGGGTCCTTTCCCCAAGTCCTTCTGCTCCCCTGGGGTCAGCCACTGGGAGGAGCCTTGGAGTGAACTGAGGGGATTCTCAAGTCCCACCACCCCACCCCCCACCCCTTTTTAAAAAGCATTTATTAGGCTGTGTGGGATCTTCAGTTGCAGCATTCAAACTCTTAGTTGAGGCACGTGGGATCTAATTCCCTGCCCAGGGATGGAACCGGGCCTCCTGCATGAGGAGTGCAGAGGCTCAGCCCCAGGAGCACCAGGAAGGTCCCAGCGTCCTATTCCTGAACAGGGCTGCCGTGCACTTGCTGCCCACAGTCTGGGCCCAGGTCTGAAGGGTCAGAGCGTGAGTCCTGAGAAATCACGGGCAGTGCTGCTGGAGACAAGTTGTGTGGGAGCCCCAGGCTACAGGGATGGTCGCAGCTGAGAAGCAGGATACCTGGGGGGCCCTGGTGTGGGGGGCAGGGCCCCAGTGCAGCAGGAGGTCCCGAGTAAGGCTCAAGCTCTGTTTCAGCGCTTTGTTCTCCAGAGTCAGATGCTGAACCCTTTTCTCTGAGTCTGTTGCTCCCTGGGAGAGAAGGAAGCCCTCAGGACTCACCTGGAGGCTGGTACCCTCTTGGGTCCTTCGTCCAGCCCCCATCCAGCAGCCTCACCACTCCCAGGCGCAGCTGACCCAGCTCCTCCTCCTGATGTTCCAGCTGCTGCTTCAGCTCTTCCAGCTGGAAAGGAGGGAGGGACACAGGGTGGAACACCACCTTCCAGTCCCCTCCCAGACTCCCAGCCCTTCCCAGATGCCCAGGTCCCAGCTGCTCTGGACTCCTCACCTGTCCAAGGATGAGCTGTTCCAGCCGCTGCCAAGCCCTCTGGTCCTCCTCCAGCTGAGGAGGCTGCTGTCCCTGGGCCTCGCCCCTTGGTGAAAGGGAAGGGCTTTCTTCTTGCAATGGGGATCCTGGGGTGGGGTGGATCCAATTAGAACAGAAGAGCTCTGTGGCCTGAAAGAGGGCACCTCACATCTGGCCGCTCGGGTTCTGGGGGGCGTCAACCCCTGGACAGACTCCCTCTTCAGCTCACTACTCCTTACGCACCAGCAGGAGGAGGGTGCTGCACCCCTGAGACAGGCTGCGTCCCCTGGGACAGGGCCTGCCTGCCCCTGGGACTTCGAATCCATGCCAGGAGAGCCAAGAGTTGACCAGTCACTGTCAACAGTGGGGGAACATCACCGGGCTGGGAAAGAAACAGGTATCAAAGTGGAGAAGAATGGGGGCCGGGTGTAGGAAAAACAGGGATGGATGGTGATCAGAGGACCTGGGGAAGCAGAACAAGTAGCTGGAAGAGTTTCAACTGCTCACCTTGCTCAGGTCTGAAGGAGTCCCAAAGCTCTCTTCCGCCCCCAGCTGGACTGAGAGGAACTCGGCAAGACGCACGAGAGCCTCTTCCAGAGAGACCTCTGCCGGACAGCGCTCGGCTCCCCCTCCCGACCCATCCTCGGCCTCCGAAGAGCCTGCGAGGCCAGGAAGCAGGATGGGGAGGCGCGCTGGGTCTTGTGTCGGACGCCAGGCCACCAGCCGGCGCCTGCCAGGTCCCTCCCTGTATCTCTCAGCAGCGTTCCCGATGCACCAACAGTACGTACCGACCAGGCCGGTCAGCTCGGTCCACAGCTCAGCGGATGGCTGGTAGGCGCGGCGGCGACTCCCGGGCTTACAGCGGGCGCTCTAGGGAGGCAGCGGGGGAGAGGCCCTGAGGAGAGGCCAGGCAGCCCGTGGGGTCCCTGCCTCCGGGGACTTAGCCCGGTGGCTGGCTCCAGTCTCTCAGCCTCCAACACCAGAGACGGGGTCTTCGGTACGGGCCCTCCCCCGCGTCAACGCCCTGGGACCTGCGAACCGTTCTCGGGAAGAAGGTAGCCGGCCGAGCTGAGCGCTCCCCCGCTCACCTGGGCGGGGTTTTCAGCGTCGGCGGCCGCCGCGGCCCCGCCATCCCTGCGGAAGAGACTGTAGAAGATGTAGATGAGCAGCGAGTAGAAGGCGTACATGGGAGCGCGGGGCGGCAGAGGGCCCGGCTTCACGCCGCCCCGCGTCCCCGCGCCGACACCGCGCCCGCCCGCGGCAGAGCCCGCGCGCATGCTCCGGCGGCCGCCCCCTCGGCGCAGCCCCGCACCCTCTTCCAGCATCCCTACCAGTCCTCGGCGGAGGACCGCGCGCGGCGCCAACCCTCAGAGGCTGCTACCCGCAAGCATCCAACCTCCCTATCCGCGAACCTCCTGCTCGGCCCCTCCCCTCAAGGCCTGTCCTCGGCCCTTTCCAGGCCCCGCCCCCCGCCCCTCAGCCCCGCCCCCGCCCCTCCTCAGCCCCGCCCCCGCCCCTCCTCAGCCCCGCCCATAAAGCCCCTCCCCTCACCGCCCCTTCCTCAGCCCCCTCCCCTCACCGCCCCTTCCTTCAACCCCACCTCACCGGCCCTCCCTTCACCGCTCCTTCCTCGAGCCCCTTCCCTCCTCGCAAACCATGGACTTGCGCGTCCCATCCCAAGCTGAGACCCACCTCCTCCCAGCCCCGCCCATCTCTCACGTCCATCTGGCCCCATCTCTCCCCGGGGCCAGGCTCCCTGGCCCCGCCCCCCCCCAGCCGCTCTAGCCGCCGCTCTTCTCGTTGGTCGGCGCTCGGAAGCCGCAGGCCGGGTGCGAGAGGCGGAGCAGCAGCCCGAGGGCGGTACGGTGGGCTGGTTTGGGCCTCCAGCTCGCCGCTGCGTCGTGGTCAGCGGCCTGAGTGCTGGGCTGTCGCTCTTTCCCGACCGGGTTCCGAGGACGGTGCCTCCCCGAGCGCAGGGCCCTGCACCCTGACTTGGGTTCCAGGACGCCAGAAATAACGCCCACCCAGCCCCGGCTCCTCACCGCATTTTCCCTTCCCGGCCTATTTAGGCCATTCTTCCCCAAGGTTGTGGCGTCAGGGCTCCCGCGAGTTTCGGATGAGCCTATAACAATATTTAGAAATGGGACTCTGGAACCTGGGACTCCTGAAGAAACACCCTTAGGGCTCCCCGTCGCCGGCTTCTACATTCTTCTCAAGTTGAGGATCCCTTTCCTGTCCCCTTAAACTCACTACCGCCTGAGGTGTCATGACCCCCAGGCCAGGGGGCGAGTGGAGTTCCGCCCTGTCCCACCTGGCGCTGGGAGCAGTGTCTCTACACGCAGCCCTGAGCACTGCCCAGGTGAGTACATTGGGGCGGGGCAGGGGCGTAGCCTACTCCCAAATTCCTAGAGGGTGGTGGGAGGTTAGTGTGTGGGCCAGGCTTCCCTGAGACTCCCAGACCCTCCCCTGCTTAAAGGGAGGTCCTGACCCCTTTTCCCCACATTTCCTTTCCTGTGTTGACAGGCAAATCGAGGGGCCGCTGCTGGTTTCTTGCTCCAGGCCCTGGCCACCGCCACCATGCTGGCTTCAGGGCTGGGCACAGATGAAGACTGTCTTGCTGGAGCCTGGGTGGCCACTGTCATTGGCCTGCCCCTTTTGGCATTCGATTTCCACTGGGTGAATGGGGACTGCTCCTCTGCCAACCTGCTTCTGGGAGGAGGCATGGTGCTGGCAGTGGCTGGTGACCACCTTGGTGCTGAGGGCCGCTCTGTGGCTGGTCAGGCAGTGGTGCTGGTGGTCGCAGTGACCATCCTCATTGTGGCCGTTTTCACAACCAACTCTTATGGAATGTGGGGGGGTGTGATGCTGGGTGCTGCAGGTCTTCTGAGCCGGCTGGAGGAGGACAGACTCATGCTGCTGCTGCCGAAGGAGGACATCTGTCGCTGGGCCCTGGCAGGGGGCAGCTGGGCCTACCACCGGGCCCTGCACACACAGCGCCTACAGTGGGAGTGATGGCTGGAGACCACAAGGCGAAGCTTCTGCCCAGCTACCACCTTCCCGCTAGTGATAGACTCTCCTTCCCAAAGCCAGCTTTCTGCAGATTGACTATCTCCCTCTCTGGCTCAGTGTGAGGACTTGCCCAAAACCAAAATGAGGGGGACCGGGTCCCAGGCACGTTCTCAGACTTGATTTTGGGCAGGCCATGGTTGTGGATCCAGAGAGAGGCTTGGTCTCCAATAAACCTGAGGGATTTAGCAGGAATATGGACTCTGCCTCTTCTTTAGCCAGATTGAGGAGTCCTGCAGTGAACTTCCTAAGGCTCCCAGGGCAGCAACTGGTTTTCCTGAGCAAAAAAGGCAATGTGCAGGACCAACTCTGGGGGTCTCTCTCAACTTGGCCTGACGGCCCTGTTGTCAGGAGGGCCCCTGGACTGAGAAGATACAGGAGCCCTTGCTCTCCTGGGACACGATGGAGTTATGAATATCTTTGCAAGGTCTGGCTGGTGGTCCTCTGAGGCAGTGACCTTCACTGGCCGCCGGCTGGGATGAAGGCAAACGAAGCCCACAGCTGTTCACAGAAATGTACATCCCCTCCCAGGGCTGACTCAACCTCTACCCGTTTGCCCTTCGGCCTGTGCAGGGCAAGTCCTGATTTCCTAAGACCCTCGCTTTCCTTATTAGACCGCTCTGCAGCTCCGAACGCCCGGGTTAGGAGACGGGATTGGGCGGAGAGGGAGAAGTAGCCGGCAGTTTCTCGCTCCGGTGAGCTAGGTTAGAGCCCCGCGCACTCAAGCCTGGGTGTCTGGGGACAAAGGCGCAGACATGTAGACTTGGGAGTCCAAGGTTGCCCTCCTTGCCTGGGCACCCAAGGCGTGTGGTCCGGACCTGGAGTGGCAGGAAGTACCTTGCTCACCAGGTATTGTACGCCAGGACTTCCCCGCCGGGGTGAGCACCCTTCAGCTGGTCGCCCGGGACCCCGCCCACCTTCTGCAGGGGCGGGTCCTCGCGCGCCTATTGGCTCTGGACGACTCGCAGTCTCGCCCGAGAGGCCCTCCCATTGGCCTCACGCAGCTCACGTGACTGGGAGAACGAGGGGGCGTAGGCGGCGGTGGAAGGTGGGGGAGAGCGCAGCAAAAACAAAGATGGCGACCGCGCCGGGGTCGGTGGCCGCGGCGGCTGCGGGGCTACGCGCGGGCCAGACCCACTGAGGCGGCGGCATAGGGAGCGGGGCTGCGGGGTCTCGGCGGCGGCTAGAGGGCAGAGGGAGCGCGCGGCGCCCCTAACCTCCAGCCGCGGGAGCGCGCCGGCACCCGCCCGCCGGGCCGGCCGGCCGCGATGTCCGGCGCCGAGGAGGCTGGCGGAGGCGGCCCGGCCGCTGGGCCAGCCGGCTCCGTGCCGGCCGGGGTCGGGGTCGGGGCCGGGGCCGGGGCCGGAGTCGGGGTCGGGGCCGGGCCCGGGGCGGCCGCGGGGCCGGCGGCGGCGGCGGCGCTGGGTGAGGCGGCGGGGCCCGGGCTCCCAGACGAGGCGGGCCTGGCCGGCGCCCGGCAGCTGCAGGAGGCGGCGGGCGACCCCGACGCGCCGCCCAAGAAGCGGCTACGGGCGGCCGAGGCAGCCGAGGCGGCAGCAGCGGCGGCGGCGGCGGGCAGCGGGAAGCTGGAGGAGCGGCTCTACTCGGTTCTGTGCTGCACGGTCTGCCTGGACCTGCCCAAGGCCTCCGTGTACCAGGTAGGGCCGCCGGCCCGACCCCGACCCGGCTCGGCTCCAGCCCCGCCGCGGCCGGCCCCCCCGGCACCGCGTCTCCTCGGAGGCCAGGCCGGAGCCCTGGGGCCCAGAAGTGGGACTCTGGCGCCTGTTCGGAAGCTCCTTTCTCGTTCTCTGGCAACTTTTTTGTTTCCTGTTCGGAACCCCTTTTTTTCTCCTGCTCTTATACCCTGATGGGAACCTCTTGTGTCCCACTTAGACGCCCCTTCTCTTTCCCGCTTCCCCTGTTCTCTTCTCTTCAGCACTCCCCAGCCCACCTTCAAACTGACCCCAGAGAAAGCTGGTGACAGATGTGGGCTCCTCTCCACTTCCCGGCCTGCTCCCCGAAGCCCTGAGCTCCCTGGGCTCTAGGAGCCCCTGGTCTTGGCTCTTCCTCAAGAGTTCTTGTCACTTTCTTTGCAGACACCCCCCGCCCCCCGCCGCCGCCGCCCAAACTTGTCCTCATGCTCGTCCTGTATCCCTTTACCCTTTGCAGTGGAAAAATCCCCTTCCCCTTGTTATTTATTTCTGGAAAAACTTTGAGAAGGGAAGGGCTCACGTCTTGCCTTCCCCCACCCGTACCCTCACTCCTGGTATGGATGAACTGCCTACCTCAAGCCTCACAGTCTGGGCCCCTTCCCCAGCCCAGCCCAGCACCTTCTGGGCTTGCTTTGCCTCAGACTGGGCTCCTGCCCCGTCCCTCGTCACCCACACCAGGCCTGGCTTCCTAGGCTACTGGCGCTCCAGGAGGTCTGTTGGCTTTCTTTATACATGAAGAGGCAGCCTAGTGGCTGGACTCCGAATCCTTAACCAGCTCAGGCCTACCAGAGAGGGTACTGGACCCTGGGGGATCATATTCATGCACCACCCAGCGACAGGGTCACACTCTGGTCCCAGGGTCACTGTGCAGTGTTCTGCTCTCTCTGCTGTCTGTCTGTCCACGCCAACCCCCATCTTTGATTTCCCTCCCCCAACTGCTTTGAGGAGCTCTTGTCACCTTTGTTTGCATTTACAGGAGCTGGACATGACTGATGAGGCCTTGTCCCCCTGCTTGTGCTCAACCTGGGGGCTGTGGTGAGAAGGTCATTTTTGTGCTAGACAGTGCAGGGCTAGTGTGGATTTCCCAGCCTCTGGATCTCCGGCTCCTTCCTGCTCTGGCAGGAGGCTGCTGGGGACGACCCCAGTGTGCCTGGATGATGGAGAGACGAAAGAGGAGGCATTGGTGGGGGAGAGGACACTGGTTTTCGACTCACTTTCCTGGGTTTTGGGAAGCTCCTGGCCAGAGGTCCTAGCTCACGGGTATCACAGGCCTCCTGGCTCAGTACAAATGGCGGTAGTGCGTCTCATAACTCCCTCAGGCTTCGGGGTGCGCCTGAGGACCTGTCCTTCCTCTTACCCCTTTTGGTTGCCCATGACCTTTTGATTCTTCCAGAAGGACTTTTCCCTGGGCCTTAATTGAGACAGTGGGAGACCAAGTCAGTGGTGCAAAGTCCCAGGGGAATTTGGGGGTGCCTCGTCTTCCCTCATGTGAGTGGGCTGGAGCTGGACCTGGCATCAGAACAGACCATGCAGTGCCGGCTCTTGGTCCACTCAGCAGAGACAGCTGCATTTCTGCCTCTGGCCAGAGCTTCTGGTGACCGGGCCTCTGAGCCTGGCTGGTTCAAACCGGCCCACACTGTGCTGGGAGCTGAGGTCTGTCCTGGCCCGGCTGGAGGCAGGCGGCTGAGCAGCTCTGATGAAGGGTGAAGGCACTGTGGCCACGTGGGCTGTGGCCTTGCCCATGACCTCGTGGGCTCTGCTCAGTGCTTCCCCAGGAATGGGCCTACTGAGCAAGGAGAGCCACGGATGGTGCTGGCGCTGGCCGTCTGCCCCACCTCCATCCTTCCCCAGTGACACCGGGCGTTGGCAGGGAGTGAATTTCCTCTCATCTCTAGAGGCTTGAGAAAGCTTTAGAGCATGTGGTCAGTGGGAGAGCCATTGGCTCTGGAAGAGTTGGTCAGAGCCCCGCAACAGGTCAGAACTCACTTTGGCTCCCTGAAGTCTTGCTGTGGGATGGGGGCCCCTGATGTGGATGCCCAGCCGTTCCCACACTGGAGCCTGGGGTGAGTGGGGCCCCGAGGGAAGGCTTCTTGGTCGCTCCTTGCTGCAAGTAGTATTCCAGGTCACCTTCACAGCCACCCTGGATGGGGTCATTGATGGGGGAGAGGTTGAAATGGACCTGGAGCCCTGCGCCATTTTCTCCTGGGAGGATCTGGGCAAGGATGGCATGGGTCCTGCATGTACTACCTTGAAATGAGTGGACGCAGAGCTCTCTGCGTGTCCCTGGTTGGGGCCCACTGCTTGCTGTGTCTTCCTGGCCTGGGTTCAGCCTCTCCACTTCTGCTGGCCGTCTTGGTGAGTTACACTGATGGGCTGTCTGGTGCACTTGCCTCTGGTGTTGTGGTATATTTTGCTCTCTGTTGCTACAGGCAACATTTAGCCTGACCCCACCAGGATACATGGCTTGGGGCCGGCACCAGCCGTGCCATGCATCTGAGGGCTGTTGCAGTTGGTGCCCAGTTCTGGGGGTGAGGAGAAGAGCCAGTGACCATGCTGAGCCCTCGTGCAGTGCCTGGTGCTGGGGTGTCTGCATAGGCCTCTGGATGTGGCTGGGCACACAACTCGAGAGCTTGCTCTCTGGCTGCCAGCTCCTACCTCCGTGCCTCTGGGGAAGCCTGGGTAGTGCCGAGAGCAGACACGGTGGCATGCCTGGGCTTGGTCACCTGTCCCTGATTGGAAACCCTTGCCCACATCCAGTCTGCCACACCACCTGGGTTGGGACTCTTGCTGTGGAGTCAGACCAGGGCGCTCATGCAACTGGTTCTCACCATGGCCTTTGTTAGGTTGGGTCAGGTCAGGATTGCAGCTGGTACGGCAGGTGCTGGTTTTGCTGTTCTTATGTGGGTGTTAGATGCATCCCTGGTGCCTGGCCTGACAAGGTGTGCAGCTGCTTTCCAGGCTCTCGGATAGGCACAGCAGCGGGCAGCCAGGTAGGGGTAGGCGGTCAGGGGTGCAGCCGGGACAGAGGATAGGAGCTCTGCGCTGGGCGCGGCGGGCAGTGGTGCTGCACCTGTTCTGCATGCAGTTCTGGGGCCCCAGGGCACTGTGACCCGGCTCCTCTGCCATCTTCGGGGGAAACACAGCTTCAGCATGTGGGCCTGGGGTGCTGCCCCCTCATCTGATTCTTGACCCCCGTCCGGGCTCGCCCGCAGCCCTTCACGCAAGGCAGACTTGTCCCTGACCCCGCTGATGTCAGCGAAGGCTCTGAGCCGCAGACCAGCCTCTGAAGTACAGGCCCAAGAGGCTCTGCCACCCCGACTCGGTTCTCAGCCAGGAGAGCGCCTGTGCCCCCGTGAGGGTGGAGGAGCTGGGGCCTCTGTCACAGGCTGTGGCGCCAGCTGGCCTGGTGCCTGGTCCACTGCCTCAGGCCTGAGCCCCCTCCAGCCCTTTCCTCTGGTGCCCCTTCTGCCTGGGGGCCCTCTTCAGTCCTTTCCCCTCCCACTCCCGCGGGCCCTGCTGAGGCAGCACCCCGGGCCAAGGCCGTCCTCTCCCTGCTGCGGGATGCCTTTCCCGCCCCACCTGCCCGGCCAGTGGCACCATCTGCCCCGGGGGAGGGTTGAGGCCGTGCTGCTGTGCCTTCTGTCCCCAGCAGGCCTCAGGTCAGCCCAGGGCCTTGGCCACCTGGTGGGCGGTCGTGTGGGTGAGAGGCCTGAGGCAGGGGTGGCTCCATCTCTGCCCAGGTCCTGGCCAGCGTGGGCACCTGCCTTGGGGATCCTGTGAGTGCCCCGCCTCAGCACCTGTCCACCTGCCTGGTGCCACAGACTCTGTTCGTGGTGATGTTCAGGGGTCTCCCACGGGGCTGCCCACCCGCGTGGCTGGGGGTCCTCTTCCCTAATGCCGAAACTGCCGGCTCCCGCTTTGAGAACCTGTCTGCTTAGCCATCCACACCAGGGGAAGAGCCAGTCTGTGGCCACGAGAAGTTGTGCTTGCTTGAGCTGGCTGTCACTTTAGTTAACGTTTGGTCCAGGCAGGACTCTTGGTCCCCGCCCAGGTCCCCGAGCCTTGGGGTGGGGAGTCGGGCTGCTGGCCCAGAGCTTCAGCCCCGAAACCTGGGGGAAGGTTGGAGTCCTGGCTTGCCCTGAGAAGGGGCCTTCTGCGTCTCTTGACGAAAGAAGTCAAGGAGACGTTGGACAGAGGGTGCAAGGGTGTGGGGTGCCGTGAGGCCCTACTGGGCCAGGTGACAGGGTGGGGGTTCGGCTCCAGCTGGGCTGAGGGGCACGTAGATGGTTAGTGCCTCCACTGTGCTTGGAGGGCGGGCTGGTCCCGTGAGTCTGGGTTCTGAGCCTGCCTTTACTGGTAAGCAGTGGCGTTTAGGGGGCACCCCAGGGTTTGAGGGGACCATGCACTCCGGGCTGTAAGACCTACTGATCAAGGACTTGATCAAGTACTGAGGGCACTTTGTAAGATCTGTGTTTGTCCCAAGGCCCAGAGCCCAGGGCTTTTCCTCAGGAGTGCAGACACAGCTTCCAGCTGCCCCAGGGAAAAGTGGTTCAAGCAGAGGCCTGACCTGCACGGCCTAGGTGCACTGGCCAGGTGATGACCTCGGGGGCAGGTGCAAATGCCCCCTTCAGGGCTGTTGCAGAGGGACTTGACTGAAGAACCCAGTGGGAGGGAGGGCCTTTGTTGAGGCAGGCTTGTGCCTGGAGCCCTTCCTGAGGCTCCTGGGCAGGGGTGTGCAGAGGCCCGCTGGCGGTGGCAGTTAGTTCTGTGCCCTCGTGTGGTGCTGCCGTACCTCTGCTGCACATGGTAAGACCCGCGTGTTCTCATTGCAGGTTTTTTTTGGGGGGGGGGTGGGTGGAGCAAACTTGTGGGATCTAGTTCCCTGACCAGGGATCACACCTGTGCCCCCTGCAGTGGAAGCACAGAGTCTTAACCACTGGGTCTCCAGGGAAGTCCCTTTGCCTTATGTGCTTGAGAAAATGAGGCCCAGAAAGGGAGGTGGCCAGTCTGTGGTCGTCCTGCCGGTGGCCTGTGGGGTCTGGCCAGCCTGGAGCCCCCTGCCCAATCCTTCCTGTCTCTCAGGTCTTCCTGGCAGGTGGTGGGCAAGCAGCCCAGGCTGGGTGCGGCAGGAGCTGCTCCGTGGCGGGCCCATGCTCTCAGGGGCTTGGCCCTGGCAGTTGTGTGGGGCACTCTGGCCTGCCCTGGCTGGTGCTGTCCATCAGAGGCTTGGCGCACAGCCAGTACTGGGCTGAGCCCTCTGAAGCCCAACTTCTGGCTGGGCAAGAGGCCCGCTGCCTCGGCCAGGCCTGTGTGCAGAGTTGGGTCTTGGTCGGGGGTCCAGGGGGTCCTGGATGTGGGGAGGGCTCGAGTGTGGTGATTGCAGACAGACCCGCAGGCAGGTCACCTGTTGCCCCCCCAGAGAGTGTCCCTTGGGTGGCCGATAAGGGACTAGCTGTGGATATTTGCTTGCCCCTCAGCCCTTCGCTGTGTTCGATCCGAGAACTGAGCTCTTAGGGCTGGAGGGGCCGTCACCGTGTCTCCCCAGAGGCCAGGAGACGGCTGGTGCCTGTGTTAGGTCTGGAGGCTCCGGGAGGCCGGACAGAAGCTGGCCTGGAACAGGGTTGCTCCTGCAACCCCCAGGTTCTGAGGGGAGGCCTGCAGGTCACCCCATTTGCTCCCAAGCAGTGGACTTTCAGGTCAGGGCCAGGAGTGAGCAGTCACACACTGGGCAGCCTCGCATCCCTCACGGGGTCCCTGGACCCCATCCCGAGTCTCTTGCCCTCAGGCCCACATCCTGGCTGGACCACCAGAGACCAGAAAAGCCAGCTGGGCCGGGCCCAGCAGCAGCTGTTGCTCTCCACCCAGACCCTCGGGCCCTGCCTGAGGG
This sequence comes from Bos taurus, assembly GCF_002263795.3. NCBI lineage: Eukaryota > Metazoa > Chordata > Mammalia > Artiodactyla > Bovidae > Bos > Bos taurus. The sequence continues at coordinate 487,717 of NC_037341.1, forward strand.
CATCTAGAACTAACGTTGGCCGCACAAAGTAGTGTGGGGTCCCAGGCCCTGGGGTCCCAGCGTCCGGCCGGCTCCCTCCCTGGGGTGCTGGGCAGGTGTGGTGCTGCCTTGCCTGGCACTTCCTCCCGTGAGTCAGCGGTCAGGTTAGCAGGTCCTGCTCGCCTTTCTGCCTCTGGAGGTCACAGCGACTCTCTCTGTGGATGTGGCTTGGTGCAGCCAGGCCCTCGGGCCCACCTGCGCGGGGGCTTGGAGAACACACCCGACCTGGGCGGGCGGCAGCAGCCTGTGGTGCCTGCTCCTCCACTGTCCTCTGCACTCAGACCTCTCTGGCTTCTCCACGACTCGGGGGGTGGACAGAACAGATTCCTTTTCTGCCCTGACTGTTCTTGGCACCAGCCTCACCTCCACCCTCAGCTAGCCCGCATGTCCAGAGCAGACCCTGCCAGGCTCCCCCCTCATCTCACACACTTTAATCTTTCACCTGACTTAGAAATTGAGATTTGAGTGCAGCTGATCTAGGGCACTTGTGTGGACCTGAGTTCTGTGTCTGAGGCCTTTGTCTCTGGCCCCCAGTCAGCCTTCAGCACGTAGTCCCCTCACCCACTAGACCCCAAGCGTGGCCTGTCGGTGCTGAGAGCCCACTCGGCCTCCTGCAGCCCTCAGCTCCGTGCCCGGACCCTGGAGCGGTGGGGTGGAGGCTGGTATTCACTGAGGACCCACCTTTTGCGGGCCTGGCCTGGCAGTAGCCCCGATCGTCTCAATTGCATTGCATCCCACTTGCAGAAGGGTCCTGGGCCCCAGGGGAGCTGGTGGGCGCACTGTCCGCCTGCTCATCCTCTGCCCTGGGCGTCTTGCGGGGGAGGTGGGTGCCCAGAGCGGGGGCACCACACTCCCTCCCAGGCTCAGCGACCACCCAGTGTGCCCCAGAGGACATGGCTCGTCTGCTCCTGCACCACTGGTTCCCTTGTGGGCCTCTTCTAACCCAACCCCGTGAGTCCCTGCAGACCCGAGCCCATAGCCCAAGTGTGTCAGTGGCATCAAGTGGGTGCTCTGGGGATGTGTGGAGCACCCTCCCTCAATGAGGGAGCTGAGCCGGCAGCCTGCTGTCCACACACCAGGCCCCCAGGCTGGAGGGGAGGTGGACAACCGCAGTGTTTGGGCCTTGGATCCACAGGCTCAGAAAGGGAGGGGCCGGCTCCAAGGCTGAAAGCCAGCAACCCCCTGCAGACACGCGCTGCCCCTGTGCCCAGCCCGTGCCAAGGGTCTCCCCATCTGCCCGGGCTGTGCTGCCAGCCATTAAGAAAGCCACTGGTGGGATCCAGCCCCTTGGGGGGGTGGCAACTGCCTTGCCACCTGTGCCGGCCCAGGAGGCCAGTGTGGCGGGGCCTGGGTGAGGGCACACCTGCCAAGGGTGGGAAGCTCGCCGAGAGCACGTGTGCTCCAGGCGTCCCCGAGTCAGGCTCTGCTGGCGGCGAGGGCCACCTCGAGACCCGCCCTCCCCACGGGGCCGTGCGGGCTCCGGAGGCCAGACCTGTGCTTCTCAGACCGCTGCCTGCCTGTGGCCCCTGCAGCTGCAGCCCTGGGAGGGGCCGGCCATGGGGCGGGTGCGCCTCTGCCTGGTCCCGCAGGTCCGTGAGCTTCATCTCCCTTTCCTTCTCCGCAGTGTACTAACGGTCACTTGATGTGCGCTGGCTGTTTTATCCACCTACTAGCAGATGCCCGGCTGAAGGAGGAGCAGGCCACGTGCCCCAACTGTCGTTGTGAGATCAGTAAGAGCCTCTGCTGCCGCAACCTGGCCGTGGAGAAGGCCGTGAGCGAGCTGCCCTCTGAGTGTGGCTTCTGCCTGTGCCAGTTCCCCCGCTCCATCCTGGAGAGGCACCAGAAAGAGGAGTGCCAGGACAGGTGAGCGTCTGGACCAGCTGGCCCGCCTGCCTCCAGGCCCTGGCAGGGCGGGGTCAGCGGGAAGCTGCTGGGGCAGGCAGGCCCCACAGACAGGGCTTAGATCCTCACCTGGCAGCCTCTGGAGTCACCCTGGCCCTCCAGAGTTCTTGTGGCCGTGTGGTGACTTCTTCCTTGAAGCCTGTCCTTGGTGGTCCTGGGCCAGTAGAGTGTGGCCAGCCCAAGGGCTCTGGGATCGTGGTGTAAGGGGGCACTGGCTCCACAATCCCCTAGGGAGCCAGGCCACTGAGCCTCCCTGGAGCGGAGCCATGCAGGGCTTAGGACTTTCGTGGAGGGCCCACCCCGGTGGGTGTAGGTGGTGTGCACACCCACAATTCACACATGCCCTGCTCCTTCCTAGGCCCTCCCGAGCTCTGACCCCTTCTCGGGGCCAACACATAGGGTATTTGTCCTTCAGGGAGCAGTTCAAATGAGAAGGGCTGGGTGGACGCACCCCTTGGGAGGACCCCTGGCACGGCCGCCTTGCATAGGCAGGGTGTGACCGCAGTGCTCACCGCCTCCCCAGGGTGACGCAGTGCAAGTACAAGCGCATCGGCTGCCCGTGGCACGGCCCTTTCCACGAGCTGACGGTGCACGAAGCCGCGTGTGCCCACCCAACCAAGACAGGGAACGAGCTGATGGAGATCCTGGATGAGATGGACCAAAGCCACCGCAAGGAGATGCAGCTCTACAACAGCATCTTCAGCCTGCTCAGCTTTGAAAAGATCGGCTACACAGGTGAGGCGCCCTGCCGCCTGCTGCACCCCACACAGGCTGGGGCGGGGCCGGCAGCCAGGAGCCAGGGCAGATGCACCCGGTGGCTAGGCTCTGGATGAGCTCCTGGTGCATGGGAGGATGCCTCGGGGAAGAGGGCTGGAGGCTGAGCAGGGGGGCCAGATAGGACCCTGGGGGCCCTTGCATGGCTCTGCAGAGGCCCCTCTCCCTGGCGTCCCCACCCTGGTCCTGTGACCCCGGCAAAGTGGTGTCCTCACTGCAGGGGGCTGCACGGCCTTAGGACTGGTGGATTCTCACTGGAAGGTGGGTGTGTCTGGGGGGCTCTGGGAGCTGAGGGCCTGCCCTGCGGAGCCAGGGGCAAGAAGAGCAGTCATCACATCGGGTCCTGCCAAAAGGCAGTTACTGCAGTGGCCACAGGCTTCCTGAGGCCAGTGAGAAGATGGGCAGGGCTGGGGCTCCAGAGCGAGCTGAGGGGGCCCGACTCAAACCGCAGAGCCGGGAGTGGATGCCCAGGGATGGGCAGGCTGGACTGCGCCCAGGCCCGCTGGATCTCCTGGGCTCTCCTGGTCACCACCACTGCATTTGGACACTCTGGGGAGCAGGAGTCAGGCCAGAGCTCGCTCTAGACAGAGGATGGCAGGAAGCCTGTGCTCGCTGGAGCTCACGCCCGGCGGCCAGCTCCACGTCAAGGGCAGTCAGGCAGCAGTCAGACTGTGCTGCCTGGGCCGGGCCTGGCTTCGTGCGGGCCCGCGGAGGCCCAGGGAGCCGAGGGCTTGGCCTCAGCAGCAGAAGGCCATGGCTCTGGTTAGTCGTAGCCTCGGCTGCCGTGGTGGGCACCGTGTCCCAGACCACCCAGCCTGGAGAGTCCCTGTGGACCGAGGCGTCGTGACTGCGGCAGTGGCCGGGAAGGGAGGATTGGCCACCTCTGCAGAGGGACTTGCCGGCCAGGGGCCACGGGCTCTACTGTGAGGACTGTGTGGCGGCAGTCACCGCTGACTGAGGGGCCCTTCGGCCAGCTGGCAGAGCCAGGACTGGGCCCTCAATGGGGCTGCGCCTTGAGGCCCAGTGTGGGCTCGGGGGCCACGTGCCAGCCCAGCTACCGGCTTTTCTGGCAGCTCTGTATCAGAACCAATAAAGTGCACTTTTTCACAGAACTGCATCCTGTCTGTGTGTCTGCTTACCCCGGCTCCCCTGGGTGGGGCCGCTCGCCCTGCGGGGCCCCGGGGGGAAGAGGAGGGGCCAGTGGGGGTCCGGCCACACCGGCCACTCTCCCCTCAAAGCCTCTGGGTTCCCTGCCGCTAACGAGTGTCACTTCTGTTTGTAGTTGTTCCCCCAAAGCTTGCGTGCGCCTTCGTTTGCCCTAATGGGTTTGATTTGCCTTGTGACAAGTAGAGCTGCTGCGTCCGGGTAAGTTGCCTTCCTCCCTGGCCGAGCCCTTCTCCTCGGCCGGCCGGGAAGGCGCCACCCTGGCCCTGCCCCCTCTGACCGCCGGCCCCGGCCTGTCTGTCTCCACAGAGGTCCAGTTCCGGCCGTACCGCACAGACGACTTCATCACACGTCTGTACTATGAGACGCCTCGGTTCACGGTGCTGAACCAGACGTGGGTCCTGAAGGCACGCGTGAACGACTCGGAGCGCAACCCCAACCTTTCGTGCAAGCGCACCCTCTCCTTCCAGCTCCTGCTCAAGAGCAAGGTCACTGCGCCCCTGGAGTGCTCCTTCCTGCTGCTCAAGGGCCCGTACGACGACGTGAAGATCAGCCCCGTCATCTACCACTTTGTGTTCACCAACGAGAGCAACGAGACGGACTACGTGCCGCTGCCCATCGTCGACTCCGTGGAGTGCAACAAGCTGCTGGCTGCCAAGAACATCAACCTGCGGCTCTTCCTGTTCCAGATTCAAAAGTAGGCGGCCCCGCCCACGCCCACGGCCGCGGCTGCACCGCGCCCTTGCCCATCTCAGCGGAGAAGGGACGGAAGCGAACCCTGGGATGTCTGCATGTGTGTGCGAAGGTGGGAGCCCCCTCGCCCTCTGCCCCACCTCCCCTGTCCTGGGCGCCGGAGGCTGGGCCCCGAAGAGGAGACACTGCTTGGGGACCCAAGGGGTGTGGCGTGGCTCAGCTGCCTGGCCCCAGCCCCAGCGTGCAGTGGGCCACATGCCTGCTCTGGGCTGCACACCGAGCCACCCACAGCTTCTGGGCCGGGCTCGGGGGCACTGACCACAGACAGCATATTTGATTGCAATTAAAAAGGCACCCTTGTTTCCTACTTTCTGTTTTGTTCAAGAGGAAGGCGTGGCTATAGTTGAACAGAATGGGGTCTTCAGTTTGGCCAAGGTCAGAGCCCATCCCTCAGGAGAGACTTGGAGTTGCTGCCCCCTCTGTTGTAGGCCTCGGGGAGCGAGCAGTCAGTTTCCCCAGCACACCCACCCCCAGCTGCTCCAGGGAGGCAAGGCTTAGCTACAGGGCTCAGCAGGCTCTTCGGAATGCAGGGTGATTTTCTGTCTCTTCCCAGGAAAATAAACCCTTTATGGGCTCTTGTCTAAGTTACACAAATTTAGCAAAAGAGACTCTATCTTCTCTATTCAGTCTCAAGGACTCAGTGTCTTCAGGTCATGAGGAGAGTTTTGGGGTGCGCTGGCAGTGAGCAGGCCTGGCTGGCTGAGGGTCTGAGTGGTCCAGCTGCCCCCAGACTGCTCTCAGGGACCATCCGCTGGTCCTGCATCCAGTGGAAGTCAGCGCTGGGCAGGGTGGTTCCTCCCCAAGGAAGGTGGTTCCTCCCCAGGGAGGTGGTTCCTCCCCTAGGGAGGTGGCCCCCCGAGGTGCAGGCCTGTGGGCCTCACGGGGGAAGGAGCCCTGCCTGGGACCCCGAGGCCTGCTCTTGAAGCGGGTGCGGGCCCTGCTGAGACCAGGCTCCCCGCACTCACAGCTTCAGTACCAAAGAGCTGGTTCCCTCCCCGCAGGCCAGCCCACCTGGGCCTGGAGCAGCGCCTGGTGGCCTGGCCCCCACTTCAGGCTTGGTGGGCAGGGCCACCCTGGCCTGTCTCTGGGGGCTGCTTTCTCCTGGCCCTCTGGTGGGAGCTGAGCAGAGGGGTGAAGGAGCTGTGGGGTACAGCTTGAGCCCAGTTCCTAGTGGCCAAGGCAGCTCTCCCAGGCCCAGGGCTCCCCTGTTCCACACCCAGGGCATGGTGCTGGCGGGAGACGACTCCTGCAAGGCCGACTCAGTGTTGCCTCCCCTCCACAAAGAAAGACTCCCAGCCACACCCTGCTGTGGTCCCACTGCCCTCCAGGGCTGCCTGCACCTGCCGGTGGGCACAGGTGAAGACATTCAGGTCCACGCAGGCTGCATCTCCTGTGTGTGGAATGGTGCCGTGACACCATCTCAGGTCTTTTGGGGCCAAACACCCTTTCTGTGGGTTCCGAAGTGACCATGTTGGGGGGGGGAGGCAGGACAGGGCAGGCTCACCTGGTCTGTGTGTGTGTGGGTGCCTGTGTGAAGCTGAGGTAGCAGAGGGCCAGGCCGCCTGGGTGGGCAGGTGAAGGTGTGTGACGGGGGCGAAACCAAGGCCGGGAGAGCCATGCTGCGTGTGTGGGGAGGGCCAGGAGGAGCGGCACTTTGCCACCCCAGGTCAGCTGTGCACGGAGGGGCACAGCCCAGGAGCTCCAGCGGCCTGCGAGCCAGCACTGGGCGGGGGAGGCTGGTGCCCAGGCAAGGCTCCCCGCGTAGGGGTGCCCGAGACTACTAATCTATCCCACAGCCACACCCTGTGACAGTCACCTCAGCAGCTGAGCCTTACAGCCTGTGGAGATGGGCACCCTGGGACACTGTAGTGTTCTTGGCCACCGATGGAGGCTGGTGCCATGAACCTGCTTGTGGCATCTCACCAGGAGTCACTGGTTTACTGGAGGGTGTCCGAGTCATGTTGTTAGAAAGGAGGAGGCCCCAGTGGTCTGTCTCCAGGATCCCAGTCCATCTTAGCATCCTGAGCTGGTGAAGGTGGGGGTGCAAACTCAGCAGATGTGGGGGCGCAACCTCAGCAGATGCGGGGGCAGGCCTGGGGGCACAGGTCGAGCCCCACTTCCCCCTCTCACCCACTTCCTTTTAAACACTACATTTCTCAGCCCAAAGTGAGACATTTACAAAAATAATAAAAAATAATTTTTTAAAAAGAGGAGTCAAGAGGTATTTTTACAACATACTATGTTGCTTTTGTGGTCTATAATCTCTTTGGATGTTTTCTGTCTCTATAGTTTTTAAAAAGTTCCAAGCCAAGTTTTGTTTGTATTTCCTTACAAGACAGCCTCACGGATGGGTCTCTCAGCCAGGGGCTGAGGCTGGCCCCAACTTGCAGTCTCCTCACCCCAGGCCCCCAGCTCTGGCTGGCAGTGCCTTGGATGCGCATCCCTGTCTGACGGGTGCAGAAGGCCAAGGCTAGAGAAGCTGGGTCCTCTATGAAATGGGATCAGGCCCAGAACCTGAGCTGCCCTATGGATGCTGGTGCTGGAGGGCTGGAGGCACAGAGGTGTTGGGAGACACCCTGTTCAGCTGGGACAGTCTGTTCCCACGACTTGACTCCCCCATCCCCACCCTGCATCTCACTGTGCCCCTGGAACCTCACAGCCCACCTGCCAAGCAGCCACCTTGGTTTCCTGTCCCTGGGATCCATGTTGGGGACGGTGGGGGGCAGTGGAGAGCCCTACACCCTTCAAGGAGGCTGAGAGTAGGCCCTCCTGCAGCTCCCCAAGCTCAGCCTCACCCCACCCCTGCAGCCACCCACTGGCCCTGGGCAACCTTCCCTGGACCTGAGGACCAGCAGCCCTCTATACAGCTCCCTCCCCAACAGGCCTTGCTGCCCATCCACTGGCTGAGAGTTTTACCCCATTGGGTCTGACTCCATTTCTGATTCTTTGTGACCCCATGGACTACAGCTGGCCAGGTTCCTTTGTCTATGGAATTCTCCAGGCAAGAATACTGGAATGGATAGGCATTCCCTTCTCCAGGGGATCTTCCTGACCCAGGGATCAAACTCAGGTCTCCTGCATTGCAGGCAGATTCTTTACGGTCTCAGGGAAGCCCCATTTCATTACATTTGCCTCCCAGTCCTTCCAGACCTCCTCTAGGGCCTTTGGGGCGCTAGCCCTGGCACCTAGGGCCCAGGGACCCGCAGTGGCAGCGGGGACAGAGCCACACGGCCTAGCAGGTGTTTGGTTCTCCAGGCGTGGGGTACAGGACGGGCACTTAGAGGTCGCCAGGGCTCCCCACGCCCCGGATCTCCCGGCTTTGAGGCCACAGCGCTCCAGGCTCGGATCCTGCCCCCTTTACCTCTCAGCACACGACGGTTTTGCAGTTTTAACGAGCGCACGCTGAGTTTTCCAGGAACACAACCGTCGAGCACACTGAGAAGTTCAGTTCATTTTGGAACTCAAACCCCCCACCCCTCCCGCCGGCAGCACTGGAGGTCGGAGTTCCCGCGTGTGAGGACTCCGGCACGTTCGCGGCTGATGCGGGTTCTGCGGGGACACAGATCCGAGCGCCCAAGTGCCCGTGGTCCCCGAGGCCTTCCTCTCCTCCCCTGCGAGGGCAGTGCGTTCCTCAGACCAGGTCGCGCAGGTGTCCAGAACAGCGGCAGCAAGCGGCGGGAGCCCGGGAGACCTCACCCCAAGAGCCGCTGCGATCGTGGGGCGGGACCCGGGCTCCGCGCGCAGAAGACCCGGGGGCTGAAGGCGCCTTCCACGCTTCGAGTGCTAGCGCAGCCCTACTACAACTCCCAGGATGCTTTGGGCGCCTAGACTACACTTCCCGAGATGCTCCGCAGCAGGACGGGCCTGCGTTCGGGGCCAGGAAGGGCGGGGCCGCCGCGCCAGCAGAGAGCGCGGGAAGTCCGGAACCCCGGGCGCGGCGACTACAGGATGAGCCTGGAGCGCGAGCTTCGCCGTGAGTCCAGAGAAAAGCGCCCGAGCGCGGGGGCTGGAGACGGCCCTGGCCCTCCCGTGCGGAGAGGCTCATCGCTCAGGCCTCGTTATTCTCTCTGCAGAGCTGAGCAAGGCCAAAACTAAGGCCCAGAGGAGCGGCCAGCTGCGGGAGGAGGCCTCTGTCTGCCACCAGCTAGGGGAGCTCCTGGCCAGCCATGGTGCGTGAGGTGGAGTAGGGGCCGTAGGGGCCTGGGACTGGGAGGACCAGGGGTGAGGGCTTCCTGAGCACCGGCCGGCCGCCATCTCACTGGCCTTGCTCCCCTGGCCCACTGCTCAGTCTGACTGAAGCCTGTCCCGCCCACCCAGGCTGCTACGCGGAGGCACTGCGAGAGCACCAGCAAGAGCTGCAGCTCCTGGAGACCACCGACGACCCCCTGGGCTGCGCCGTGGCCCACCGCAAAATCGGAGAGCGGCTGGCGGAGATGGAAGACTACTCGGCTGCCCTGCAGGTGGGCGGAGACCGGCCCGCCCCCACGCTGGCCACAGTCAACACTCCGTGGTTTGCATCTCCTGGGGGCAGAGCCTGCCAGGTCTCTGCCGTCCAGGCCTCTGGCTGGAGGGAAGAGGGGGACATGGTGCGATGCGGCTTCAGCTTCAGAGAGCCCTGCACCAGCAGTGGTCACCTGGTCCTTGGATGCATGCACCACAGCCTCTCCTGGGAGCGTGGCTCCAGAAACCACTGATGAACATGTTACTGGAGCTGAAATCACCGGGGGCTGGCTGGGTGGGATTCCAGACCTTTTATCCACACAGAACTGCCCTGGCTTCTGTGTTCCCGCAGCACCAATGACTCCCAGTCAGTCTCTCCTCGTGTGACTGGATGGTTAGCATGTGGTGCCACCGTCCCCACAGGCAGCGCTTGGCACAGAGGAAACAGTGTGTGTGCAGCCTGGCTTCGGCCTGCACCTGGGGGCTTGGGGGACATGTGGGGCTTGCTTGCGGTGGGGGTTGGCTCACAGTGGCCATTCTTCTGTGCCTCCAGCACCAGCACCGCTACCTGGAGCTAGCGTGTGCCCTCTCCAACCACGTTGAGCAGCAGAGGGCCTGGGCCACCATTGGCCGCACCCACCTGGACATCTATGACCACCACCAGTCCCAGGACGCCTTGCAGCAGGCACAGGATGCCTTCGAGAAAAGCTTGGCTATCCTGGATGAGAAGCTGCAGGGTGACTGCCCTTAGGCCTCGCCCTCCCCCACTTTGGCTTCCTGTGCTTTGCAGGGAGAAGAGGCTACAGCCTCCTTGCCCATGTGATGGGTCTCCTGTCTAGGTTCCTCCCTTTGTGAGGCTGAGACTGGCTCTCAGAAGCCACCCACACCCACACCCCCCACTTTGCGGCCCTGCAAATCCCGTGCTCCTCCTGACCTCAGATCTGGCTGCCTTTGCTCTATTCCCTTCACTCTATCTGCAACAGAACCCCTGGCACCTACAGGGAGAGGCTAGAGGAGGGTCAGGGAGAGGCCGGAGACCCCAAATGGGGGTGGGGCACTGAGTGTCTGCAGGGGTGTCTTCCAGGTTCACTGCCCAAGCGAGAGCTGAGTGAGATGAGGACCCGAATCTACCTCAACCTGGGCCTCACCTGCGAGAGCCTGCAGCAGGTGGCCCTGTGCAGTGCCTACTTCAAGAAGAGCATCTTCCTGGCCGAGTAAGTCCCCACCAGGCCCCAGGGGGATCTGGGTTCCTGCCCCTGGAGGAAGTGGCCAGGGCGAGGGCAGCCAGCTGGCTCACCCCTGTGCCCCGTCAGTCTCCTGGGAACAGAGGCTTGGCTTGACTTTGTGGGGCCGGAGCCCTCGGTGGGGTCCGTGGGTGCCTGCTCTGCTGTCCCTGTGCAGAAGCCTCGGGCACCGACAGCCCCATCCCCCCACAGGCAGAACCACCTGTATGAAGACCTGTTTCGAGCCCGCTACAACCTGGGGGCCATCCACTGGCGGCGGGGGCAGCACTCGCAGGCCATGCGCTGTCTGGAGGGGGCGCGGGAGTGCGCGCGCGTCCTGAAGCAGGCCTTCCTGGAGAGCGAGTGCTGCCTGCTGCTCTCGCAGGTGCCCTGGGCTCGGCCCTCGGGTGGGCTTGGGCCTTCGGGGGCCTGCAGGCTTACCTTCCCTTGCCCCCCAGGTCCTCCTAGACCTTGGGGATTTCCTGGCTGCCAAGAGAGCCTTGAAGAAGGCCTATCGGCTCGGCTCCCAGAAACCTTTGCAGAAAGCTTCAGTCTGCCGGACCCTGAAGTATGGTGAGCCTAGAAGGAGCCCTGGGGTCTCGACCCCCCAAGACAGGGTAGGGAGGGCTCCTTCTTTCAGCAGATGAGGCCAGGGTATGCGTCCTTGGGGAGGGGGCACCATCAGGAGAGGCCCATCCTCTCCACTTCCGGTTAGGAGGGGTCTTACGGTTCTCTGAGCCTCCATTCAGCAAGGAGTGTAGGAGGCACCCTGGGTGGTCAGAGGCTGGTGTCTGCTCATAAGCCAGCGTCTTCACTGGCAGACCCAAGACAAAAAACGTCCTGCTTAATGGCGGGAGTATGGCCTAGTGGGACTGATAAGTGGCCCGGTGTCCTCCATTGATAAGTAGTGGTCACCAGGGCCCCTGCCTGCATCCCTGCCACAGGCCAGTCCCTAACCTGTGCTGAACTTAGTTGGTTCTCTTGCTGTGACCCCACGAGGTAGCCCCTCCTACCACCCCCTTACTGGGGGTGAGCAGAGGCTGGGTGTGGTGGGTGCTGGAGCTGGGTCAGGCCCGCACTGGCCATCCCTGCATAAGGCTCTTTCCGGCAGTGCTGGCGGTGGTCCAGCTGCAGCAGCGACTAGAGGAGTCCGAGGAGAGTGACCCCGAGGTTGCCATGGGCATCTGTGAGCAGCTGGGGGACCTGTTCTCCAAGGCAGGCGACTTTCCCAAGGCCGCTGCAGCCTACCAGAAGCAGGTGTGTGCCAAGCGGGCATGGCGGATGGCAGGGGCTACAGGGGGTGGCACAGCCCTGGCCTGACGGCAGCTGCCCCCCAGCTGCGCTTTGCAGAGCTGCTCAGCAGGCCGGGGCCCGAGCTGGCCGTCATCCACGTGTCCCTGGCTGCCACCCTGGGGGACATGAAGGACCACCGCCAGGCTGTGCACCATTACGAAGCGGAACTGAAGCTGCAGGAGGGCAACCCCCTGGAGGTGAGCAGTCATAGCCCCGTCCTGCCTGAGGCTCCATCACAGGGCTGCCACCCTTGGGGGTGAGCACGGGGGCCTTGCACCCCCGGGGCGGCCACCCGCCATCTCGTGTTTGGCAGCGGGGGCCACAGCCGTCAACTTTGTGCTTCTCCTCCAGGAGGCCAAGACCTGGTTGAACATTGCCCTGTCCCGTGAGGAGGCTGGCGACGCCTACGAGGTGCTGGCGCTGTGCTTCCAGAAGGCTCTTGGCTGCGCCCAGCTGGCCGGGCAGCCCCAGCTGCAGGTGGGGAGCGCCTGCCCACCCACGCTGGGATCCCGCACACAGCTTCCCCGGAGCCTGACTGTCCGCGGCCCTGTCTCGCCCACGGCCCTGAGCTGGGTGCCCCCTCTCCTCAGAGGCAGATCTTGCAGCACCTCCATGCTGTACAGCTGAGGCTGCAGCCCCAGGAGGCCCCCAGCACCGAAACCAGGCTGCAGGAACTGAAAGCGGCTGGAGACGAGGACGAGGGGGACGGGGAGGACGAGGAGGACGAGGAGGACGACGATGCTCTGGAGGCCACGGAGCTGGAGCTCTCCGAGAGTGGTGAGGCTCGCTCCCTGGCGCCTGCTTGGGGTGGCTGGGGCCAGCTCACGGGCTTCTGACTCCTGAGGAGGGAACAGCTGGGCACCCAGCAGGTGGAAGAGGGATGCTGTCCACTAAGCAGTTGGGTGAGAGGCACCCACGGTGGAGAAGCAGGTGCTGGGAGGGTGGGCGCACACAGGTGTCGCACAGTGAAGGACACCTGCGCCCGGCGTCAGCTGCTCTCATCGAGGGCGGGACCTGGAAAAGAAATAGCGGAGGTCTGGGGCTGGGGGAGACTGACCCACGGGCAGTCTCAGCTCAGGAGGCCTCGGCACAGGGACCAGCTCACATGGGGTGGCGGGCTTGGCTCTGCTACAGAGAACGAAGCCGACGCGTCCCCGCCACTGGAGGAGGATGAGGAGCTACGAGGCTGCCTGGGCCGGCAGAGGGTGAACAAGGTGAGGACCGCGGGCTGAGGACAGTGACCGTTCTGTGGTCACTGGTGCCATCCAGCCCCTGACGCCTCTGCCCCCGTCCTGGGCTGTGCCCACAGTGGAGCCGGCGAAACGACGTGGGAGAGACGCTGCTGCACCGAGCGTGCATCGAGGGCCAGCTGGGCCGCGTTCAAGACCTTGTGAGACAGGTAGGCACCCCCCTGCAGGCTGGGCCGCGCCCAGGACCTGGTGAGGCAGGTAGGCAACGCCCCCACAGACTGGGCTGTCTCCCCAGGGAACAGGGCAGGGCTGGAGGGCCAGAGCCAGAACTGGGGACCCTGTCCCTCCTTGTAGGGAGCATCTCTTTGTTCTGTGATCTGGGCCAGGCCAGGCTGAGGGGTGCGCCCGTGGCGCCTTCTGCAGGCTTCAGTGCCAGGGAAAGGCTAGGTTGGTGGGGGCACTCGGGGCCAGGCTCCTTCCCATTCTTGGTCACAGGGCCACCCCCTAAACCCTCGGGACTACTGTGGCTGGACACCCCTGCACGAGGCCTGCAACTACGGGCATCTGGGTGAGCATGGGACGGGGGTTCTGGCCTGTGATGGGGAGAGGGAATGTGTCCCTCCCGAGAGAGGGCCTGGGAGCCAGCTCATGCACCTGTCCGCAGACATCGTCCGTTTCCTGCTGGACCACGGGGCTGCGGTGGATGACCCAGGCGGCCAGGGCTGTGACGGCATCACACCCCTGCATGATGCCCTCAACTGTGGCCACTTTGAGGTGGCTGAGCTGCTCATCGAGCGAGGAGCATCTGTCACCCTCCGCACCAGGAAGGTGAGTGGACGCAGGCCAGGAGGGCGTGGGCAGCGGTGGGTGGAGTTAGTGCCACCAACCCTGCCCAACTGGTACCCCCAGGGCCACAACCCGCTGGAGACGCTGCAGCAGTGGGTGAAGCTATACGGCAAGGATTTGGACAGTGAGACGCAGGAGAAGGCAGCTGCCATGGGGAGGCTGCTCCAAGCGGCCTCCTTGGGTCGAGGTAAGCAGGGCCTCCTCTGCCCTTGGGGATTCCGCTCCTTAGCCTGAGAGTCTTGGGCCCAGGGTGGCGGTCATGTGCCAGGCACTGTCTCACAAGAGATTGCTCTCTCCGCAGCTCCCCACAGCTCCCAGGCTCCACAGACCCTCCCAAGTAACCATCTGTTTGACCCTGAGACCTCTCCTCCCTCAAGTCCTTGCCCAGGAACCCCAGAGGTCTGTGAAGCCAGCACCAGAGTGTCCCAGGGGCTGGCAGTGTCCACTGTGGCCAGACCTCGGAGGAGCAGGCACAAAGTGGCCAGCAGTAGCAGCTCAGAGGGCGAGGACAGTGCTGGCCCGTCCCAGCCCACCCAGAAGAGGCCCCGGCACGCCAGCCCATCACTGCAGACCAAGGCCCCGATGCCCGGGCCTGCCAGCGATAGGGAGGCAGCCACAACAAGTACCAGCTGGGCTGCCTACCGGGAGGCCATCCGTGGAGTGGGCAGTGCCCAGACCTGCCGCCTGGGCCCCAGTCCACTGCGAGGGCCCAGCGAGATTCCCATCCCCCAAGCGGCACTCATCCCTCAGGAGGAGTGCTTGGCCGGGGACTGGCTGGAGGAAGACTTCCCAATGAGCCCTGGTCACCGGGGCCGCTGCCCAGCCCGCCCCCAGAGCAGTGGGGATGGCGGCAGACACCGTGCCTCCGGCCCAGGCAGCGACACGGCACGCAGGCCCCGGGCCCAGGCCCGGCAGAGCCGGTTGCCCTATCTCGAGAGCTGGAGCACGCCGGTCAGAGCAGACAGAGCCAACAGCCAGGCCACAGAGCCTGCACGGAGCCCCGACGTCCCCAGGGTCGTGGCGCCCACTGGAGAAAACCCCACAACAGGCCACCTCCCGGTGGGTGCTCACACCTGGGGCAGAGTGCCACCCAGGCTGTGGGAGAGGACGGGCAGGGGCCTGTCTCTCCTGGCTTCAGCCCCTTCTTCCCTGCCCCCACCCCTAGGGTCAGGTCCTGCCCCCTCCCATCCGAGTCCGAGTTCGAGTTCAGGACAACCTCTTCCTCATTCCCGTTCCACACCGGTAAGGTGTCTCCTCCCGGCGCCCAGCTCGCTGTGCCTCCGTGGGCTCTGTGCTGGGGGTGGTGCCCGGGGGCAGTAGAGGGCCCTTGTTGAGATGAGACCTGTGATGAGAGCCCACCTGGCCCTATCCCTTGCCCCTGGGGGACTGCTTGCGGGGAGGTGCCGGCAGGCACGGGCTCAGGAAGGCCCCGAGTGGTCCGCCAGGCCCTGGGATCCCTAGGAGTGGCCCAGAGGTGCCCCGTTGTGCACGTCGCAGGCGGACAGAAGGAGAGGGAGGAGCTGCGCACCCCCAGGTGGCAGGGCAAGAACCTGCCTGTACTCAGCCTGCACCCGTGCCCGCACAGGGAGGCCCACTCCGTGGCCTGGCTGGCTGAGCAGGCCGCCCAGCGTCACTACCAGGCCTCCGGGCTGTTGCCTCGGCTCTCCCTGCAGAAAGAGGGGGCCCTGCTGGCCCCTCAGGACCCCATCCCCGACGTGCTGCAGAGCAACGAGGAGGTAAGTGGCCAGAGCCAGGGCCCTGAGCTGGGGGCGTCCTCTAGGACGGGTCGGGGCCACTCACCACTGCTGCTCGCCAGGTGTTGGCTGAGGTGACTTCGTGGGACCTCCCCCCACTGAGGGACCGCTACCGCCGGGCCTGCCAGACCCTGGAGCAAGGTAAGGGTCCAGGCAGCCCTGCGGAGACCTGGGCAGAGAACTAGACCAGGCCCACGGCCTTCAGTCTCAGGACCCCAGGCATTGACCGGGGTCCCCCCGCCACATCTGGCCTCAGGGTTTCCTCCCCTACCTAGCGGCCCCCTAGGGTGTAGGTAGTGAGGGCAGGAGGTGGCTCCATCTGGAGGTGGGTCAGCACCACGCACCCTGGCTCTGCAGCATGCCTTGGGGCCCCAGGAGCTGCCCTGGAGCTCATGCTGGAGCAGGGGGCGGGGTGCCGCCTGACTGGCCACCACTGACTCCCAGGGCAGGACAGGCGGAACCTGTCCTGGTGACACCATGTCCCTCCCCAGGGGAGCACCAGCAGGTGCTACAGGCCGTGGAGCACCAGGGCTCAGCCCCCACATTCAGTGCCTGCTCCCTGGCACTGCGCCAGGCCCAGCTCACGCCGCTGCTGCGGGCCCTGAAGCTGCACTCAGCACTCCGGGAGCTTCGCCTGGCCGGGAACCGGCTGGGGGATGGGTGTGTTGCTGAGCTGCTGGCCACCCTGGACACCGTGCCCGGCCTGACCCTCCTCGACCTGTCCTCTAACCACCTGGGCCCTGAAGGCCTGCGCCAGCTTGCTGCGGGCCTCCTGGGGCAGACCACCTTGCAGGTAAGAGGAACGGGGAACAGCAGCATCTGAGTGTCCACATCCAGCCCATCCCTGGTGGGGAGGTGCGGTTGAGAGCACTGGCCGGCGCCCAGATCCAGGTGGCAAACACCAGACCCTCTGGGGGCCTTGTGTCTCCCACAGAACTTGGAAGAGCTGGACTTGAGCATGAACCCCCTCGGGGATGGCTGTGGCCAGGCCCTGGCCTCCATCCTGCGGGCCTGCCCCGTGCTTTGCACCCTGCACCTCCAGGCCTGTGGCTTTGGCCCCGGCTTCTTCCTGAGCCATCAGGTGGCCCTGGGCAGTGCCTTCCAAGGTGAGCTGCTGGCACATCCACTCCCCGGCCCCAGGGGTTCAGAGAGCCTCAAACCAGGGCACCAGTTTGGCTCTCGGGAGCATGTGAGTGGACATGGGGGTGGCTTGCCTGGCCTGGGCAGCCCCCCAGGACCCAGACCCAGTCCCAGCTACATATACTGCAGGCCCAGCCCTGTTGCTCCCCGGCTCTGAGCATTCTGTTTGTGGGAGACGATTCCACCCGCAGTCCCAGCACCAAGAGGCGGGAAACTGAGCATCCTCCAGGAGGTTTTCCACGGAGGCCTGAGCTAGGAAGTGGGGCTCAGAGCTGGGAGCGCAGCAGAGGGGAGGAGGGGCTGGGACTTGGGTGGTAGACGGAGTGCCCCCACCCAGCCCTGCCCCACCATGTGTGGGTGTACCAGTCTTGGGGCCACCCTGGCATGAGTAGGGACAGGTCGGGTACCCACAAGTGGTGGGAAGAAACTGAGCTCAGGAGTTTGGTGCTGCCCCCTCCCCAGCGTGAGACCCTGGGCCGAGACCCCATTTCCCAGTACATAGAACCTCGGAGACAGTGACAGCCTCCCAAGGGTCACGGGGGCTCTGGGCCAAGGCCTGGGGACAGGGAGGAACCTGATGGAGGTTCTGGCCTTCATATAGACACCAAGTGCCTGAAGACACTGTCCCTGTCCTACAATGGCCTGGGCCCCACTGCCCTGGGCCCGGTCCTGGGGAGCCTGCCGGCACACAGCCTCCTGCGCCTGGAGCTGAGCTCTGTGGTCACTGGCAAGAGTGACGTCGGCCTCACGGACCCTGTGGTTCACTACCTGAGCCAGGTACTCGCTCAAGGGGGCACTAAGCCAGAGGCACTTTGACCCCCAGGACTGGGGGCGGGGGAGCTGGGAGAGGGTGCAAGTTGGGAGAGAACAGGGGTGGGGAACTCTTTCTATAGACCTGCTCGCCTCGGGTTCCGAGGTCCTGGCCAACAGGAAAGGCGCCTGGGTGGCGCGGGTCTACTGAGATCACGTCATGGTGTGCCAAGTATGAGCCACTCCTCTGGGTAGAAGCATCTTCTGACCTGCAGACTTGGGGAGACGCCGCCCCCTCTGGCTTCGGGGGTCAGGCATGCTTCACTCCATCATTCTCAAGGGATGGGGGCGGTGTCTGGCGCCCTGGGTGTAGGGCCTCTACTGGGAGGCAGGGAGGGCAGGTGTCCCTCTCTGATGTCTAGGAAGGCTGCGTCCTGGAGCACCTGAGCCTGTCAGCAAACCACCTGGGCGACAAAGATGTGAGAGCTCTGAGCAGGTAACGCTGCCACTACCCTGCGGGTCTGGTCGCATAGCTGGGAGGCTGGGGCCTCACGACCTGCCTCCCTCGGGCTCTCACATCCTTCCGCTGGGTCCTCCTGTCACCCATGCGCCATGGCCTCTAGCTTCAGTGGCTCTCAGGAGTGTCTGGTGTCACCTGGGGCAGCTTCCCCTCATGACGGAAACTGACCCCCAGGCTTCTGCCCTGTCTCAGATGTCTCCCTCTCTGCCCCTCACTGGTCTCGCTGGACCTGTCTGCCAACCCTGAGGTCAGCAGTGCTGGCCTGGAGGAGCTCCTGTCTACCCTCCAAAAGCGGCCCCAAGGCCTCAGCTTCCTGGGCCTGTCAGGTGAGCTCTGGGTGTGGCGGCCGCAGCTGCCCAACTGGAGCTGGTGACACAGCCCCTGCTTGGGAACTTGCCTGAGGCCCAGGTGCCTCCTCTGAAGGGGCCATCCTGCCACTAGCCAGGCTGCAGAGTGGAGCTGGGGCCCCTGTGTGCTCAAGTGGAGGACAGTGCCCAGTATGCCCAGAGGCAGCTGCAAGCCTCACCCCTCAAACCACAGGGCGGGAGGAGCGTAGGCCTCTGCCTCCAGCGTGGTCAGCCCGACCCTCAAGACCATGGCTGGGGGACCCACTGCCGCAGGGACTTTTTCATTCCTATTGTCCAGAGGGAGGGAGGGGAGGTCAGCCTAGAGTGGCAATACCTGCCTCCGAGGGACCCTTCTGCTTCTGGCCAGGGCGCCCTGACCGTACCATCTAGGCCTGTGGCCTGACTTAGGTGGTTCTCTGGCCACACCTGTTGCAGGACCCCGTCTTGAGAACGACCCCAGAGAGGTGCATTGGGTGAACTGGTGCGTCCTGCTGGGCTGGGAGCAGGGCAGACCAGACTTGGCCCTCCAGGAGAACCAGGGCTGGGGGTGGATGTGCACACTGGGGACCCCTGGGTTCTTCCTGCTCCTCGCCTACTGCCCTACAGGGCCAGGCTGGTTCTTCAGGAAGGCCCTCCTGAAGGCAGGCTGGTGGGCGACCTACCCCTCACTCAGCTGTGGGGCCGCTACCCACACATCTGGCTTCCTGGCACCTGTAGGCTCTCACCAAGCCCCCTGCTGGGTACTCTGTGGTCTCTGAGGATTGAGCATTGGCAGTTCAGTGTTCTGAGACTCCCAAGAAGCCATGCTGGGTCCATCTTATGGACAGAGACATCATCAGACACTGTCAGAGGCACAGATGTGAATGCAGTGTCTCAGAGCTGACCTCCCTCCTGCCTGACCACTGGCTGTGGGAGGGGTCTGCAGTCCCAGGCAGCCTCTGGGAGAGCACCCTCCATCCTTGAGAATGATCTGGCCTCTCCTGGGCTTTACTCATGCCCCTCACTGCAGCCCTCGGGGCCTCAGGGGAAGTGCATATCGTCCCTAGGGCAACACTGGTAAAGAAAAAAGTCCTGTGAGACCCGAGACAAACCCCACTGGCTCCCGCGGGACTCCTGCTGCATCCTGCCAGGAGCAGCTCCCCAAGGCTGACTTCTGCCTCCCCTCTGCAGGCTGTGCTGTCCAGGGCCCCCTGGGCCTGGACCTCTGGGACAAGGTTGTGGCGCAGCTGCAGGAGCTGCAGCTGTGCACCAGACGTCTCTCCGCTGAGGACCGGAATGCCCTGCACCAGCTGTTGCCCAGCCAGCTGGGCCCCAAAGTGTGCACCCTGGACCAGGGCCCCAAGCTCTTCTTCAGGCACCTCTGACTGGCCAGCCCCATGGTGTGCCCTGCCCAGGCCTCTAATAAAGAAGCCACTGCTGCTTCCACCCCTCTCTGCTGTTGCTGCTTGGAAGGCAAGTGGGAGGTGGAAGGCAGGGTTGTAAAGCTTAGAGCCCACAGGAACTGAGGGTGTTACTGGAGCAGGTTCGTCTGCCCAGGAAACAGCGAGCCAAAACCCAGAGACCAAGGTTTGCAGCAGAGGAAGGATTTATTCACAAGGCAGCCAAGCAAGGTGATGGCAGGACAGGTCTCATATTTGCTTCCTCAAAGGCGAGGGGCTTGCGACATTACAGTATAAAGAAACAGGTTGGGGGGATTCCCTGGTGATTAGGACTCTGCACTTTCACAGCCAATGGCTAGATTCGATCCCTGGTAGGGGAATTAAGATCCCACAAGCCTCAGTGCCCCCCACAAAAAGCAGGATGATTTTAGGTGTGGGGAGAGAACCTTGGAGGCAGGGAAGAGGTGAGATCATCTGTTCTGCAGAGGCACATCTGAATTACTTGCTTCTTAATGGCACACGTTAAAAATGGTGGCACATGATGGGGTGGAGCTCTGAAGGCAAGAGGTCATTCGCTGGACCCCGGAGCAGGGCCAGTTTTAGCGTCGTGCATGCAAGCTTTTGTATCAACAATGAAAGCAACCTCGATCCGTGAAGACAGGCTACAAATGGAGGGCCTGCGGGAAGGGCTACCCACTCCAGTATTCTGGCCTGGAGAATTCCATGGACTGCATAGTCGGAAGGGCGGCAAACCTTCACACAGTTAACTTGCAGTGTTACTTCAGTTTCTTATATGTGTGTATGCACACGTTATTTTTCGGATTCTTTCCCATTATAGGTTATTACAAGAGACTGCATAATTCCCCACGCTATACAGTAGGTCCTTGTTTACCGCGGGCTTCTTATCAAGCGGTAAGGCAAGCTCTAAGGTTTCTGTTACCAGTTTCTGTTAACCCTGTGGGGCGGTTTCAAGGGCAGAGCTGGCCGCTTAGAGGCCCTCTAGGGGAACGCAAAGCCACTTATCCGCAGCTTCCTTCCCTCTGTCCCAGGGACAGACTCACCCGCAGCCTCAGCTCTCAGGGGGCGAGACGTAGCCAGCGCGCAGGCGCAGACGGCGGGGCCTGGCGCAGGTGTAGCGTGCGCATGCGCAGGCGGCGGGGCCTGGCGCGCAGGCGCGGGAGCAGACGTCAGGTGCGCCCCGCCCTCGCGCCGTCGCTGGGACCTGCGAGGCGGTCCAGGTATTCCGGGCAAGGGACGGGCGGAAAAGGCGGTCTGACCAAAACCCACCGTCTTCGCCACGCCGCGGAGGGTCCTCTGCATCCCTGCTCCTCGGTGCCCTCTCGGAGTTCTGTGTCCCGGGCCCCCGGGTCTCGTGGCTCCTTCCGGGGTCTGAGGCCGTCTCCCGGGCCTGCGCGCCCTGCGCTCGCCGGGCTTTCTCTGGGAGCTCGCCGCCCTGCTCGTGCAGGGTGACGATGCTCAGCGTGTGGCCGCGGAGCTCCCCTTTCGTGGCTGCTGGGGTCCCGCTGTAGGGCCACAGCCGAGCCCCTGATTGCTCCTGGCCGTCCCACCGCCTCACGGTTGCTGAGCGGTCTGTGTGTCCCTGCCCCGCCCCCGCCGCGCCCAGCTGAACTCCTAGCCTCGTCCCCCAGGCCTCATCCCGCCTTCCCGCTGCACTGCCTCTGCGCCGGGTCCCGGGGCTCAGCATAGGCTGTCTTTTCGCTACCTTGGTTCACCCTCAGCCATTTCCAGTGGGGCGCCACCCACCCGCTCAGTGCCACAGGCTCAGGCTGCCCGTCCGGGCCTCTCCCCTGACCTCCAGGCGCCTCTGCAGCCTCCTTGGAGCCTGCGGAGCTTCTCAAAGCCCACACGTTCAAACCGTAGTACACCCACCTACTCTCTACACCTACTCTGTTTACCGTCTCCGTGTCAGCTCATCTGACGGTCATGGTGCCTTTGGTCTGAAAATAAGGATGTCGTTCTTGAGTCGTTTTTAATTTTTACACATTTTAAAATTCTCCATTGCACCTGGTGGGTCCATCTCCAAAGCACGTCTGAACCTCGCCCCAGCCACTGCATCAACTTCTCAAGTGAGCAGGGCTCCTGCTTCCACTGTCTGCTCAGCTCACTGCCCATCTGGGTCCCCGAGGACTTGTCTCCAATTGTCCAGTGACTCCAGCTCGCTGCACCAGGATAAGCCCAGACTCCTCTTGCCTGTGAGTGGTGCGTCCTTTGACAAACCACCCCCCGACACACACTCCCCTCTGCCTCTATCATCCTCCGGACTGTCCTCACAGAAAGTTCACCCCAACCCCCCTTGGTCTGCTCCTCCAAATTTATTCTTGTGTGAAGATATGCTCAGGATTGTCTTTTAAGAGGTTGTGTCGTGTGTTCTCTTCTGCAGGTCACTCCTCCAGTGGCTGCCGCATCTTCCTCTCTTTCCTGGTCACCTGACTCAGAGCCGGCAGGATGTTTCACGGGATCCCAGCCACTCCTGGCATGGGAGGTGAGTATGGTCCATGATGGGCCCAGGGACCCAGACGGCCGAGGCTTTCAACCTGCAGAGGCCAGGGGTTGCCGGCAGGCTATAACGTCTGACACAACAAGGTCCCAGGGGGTAGCCAGGGGCCCAAAGACCTCCTCCAAGTGGGGTCAGCTGGACGCAGAGATGACAGCTGTAGTGTGCCTGGACTTCAGGGTGTCTCAAGTATCCCGGAGTCCCCAGGCCAGGAGGATGGTTGCAAAGCATGTGACAGACATTGTGTACCCACAACCACATCATAAGTAAGTTGTGGTCACTCAGCTATAGGGGCAGTAGCTGAGCAACAGGAGTGGAATGGAGCACCAGGCCTAGCATGCAGCCCCTGAACCCAGAGGCCTGTGCTCTGCTCGGGTCCCCCTCAGAGTGAGGGGGGCCTATGTTCTGCTCAGGTCCCCTGCAGACTAAGAGGGGCTGGGACTGAAGTTCCTACGGCCAGGGTGGTGGCCAGGCTCGCTGGGGTGACTTTCCACTCTGCCTGTTCTGTCGCAGCCCCTGGAAACAAGCCGGAGCTGTATGAGGTGAGTGGTGGGCACCCTCCTGGCCATGTCAACTGTGGTTCTCATCTGCGTGGTCCTCACTGGGGCCCCGCAGCCTCACTGGTGCTGCTGGCCGACCCTCCGCCTGGTCTCCCGACAGGAAGTGAAGCTGTACAAGAACGCCCGTGAGCGGGAGAAGTGAGTCCAGCCCCAGGCTGCCTGCCTCCCCCACCCTGGGGATCTTCCCAGGGAAACAGGTCCCCAGAAGCCTCTGCTCGGGGTGGGGTGAGGAGGCGGCCAGACCAAGAGCTCCACCTCAGTGGCACCCAGGCAGGGCTGGCAGGTGTGCTCGGGCCCTCAGCTTCCTGCCTGGGCAGCCACGCCTGAAGTCTGCGCCCCCTCAGGTACGACAACATGGCGGAGCTGTTTGCGGTGGTGAAGACGATGCAAGCCCTGGAGAAGGCGTACATCAAGGACTGCGTCACCCCCAACGAGTGAGAGCCCACCTCCCTGCACCGCTGGCCCAGCCTCGGAAGCTCAGCTCTGGCCTCCCGGGCCAGGTGCTCAGTGGGGAGGGAGGGTGGGCAGTCCGGGGGCAGTGCCCACGTGGGTGCGGCTGCGCCCAGCTTTCTCCAGGGTTCTGGCCCCGCCCCGCTCCCCGGGACCTCATCAGTGAGAACGCTTTGAAGGAGAGCTGGGGGCTCGGGCAGTCAGTCCGTGGGGAGCTGCTGGCCAGGCCTGGCAGCCCGGAGGTATGTGGGGTCTTTGTCTAGTGCGGTCGTGCCCCGCAGCAGCACTGTGAGCTGTCCATGTGGGGGCATAGCCAACACAGCCCAGGAAACAGGCTCAGGGACCTGGCTGGGACCTGCGGAGCCAACTTGCAAAGTCCAGACTGGTCCTCTGTAGCAGCCACATTTGGGGCATTACCCCACCCCACCCCCTGCACCTTTCAAAGCTTCATGAGGAAGCCTCTGCCCCCATGGCCGGTCTCTGGCCCTTAACGTCTTGTCCATGCGAGCTGCCCTGTGTCTGGAAGGGCAGAGGATAATTAGAAGGGACCCAGAGGCGCTGGCCTGGCACTGCGGGCAGCAGCCTGGCCTCTTCCCCCAGGTACACCGCAGCCTGCTCCCGACTCCTGGTCCAGTACAAGGCGGCCTTCCGGCAGGTCCAGGGCTCAGAAATCAGCTCCATTGATGAATTCTGCCGCAAGTTTCGCGTGAGTGAGCGACTCCTTCACCCCGAGGGACGGGGGCAGGCGTAGGGGCCCCGGGGCTGCGGCCGGGCTGCCCTGTGAGGCCCAGCCGTGATCCTCCCCTCAGCTGGACTGCCCACTGGCTATGGAGAGGATCAAGGAGGACCGGCCCATCACCATCAAGGACGACAAAGGCAACCTGAACCGCTGCATAGCGGACGTGGTCTCGGTGCGGGCCCTGTGCGCATGCCCCGAACCGCCGCGGGGGTCCACGGGGCGGGGGCTGGGGGGCCACCGCGAGGCTCCGCCCCGTCCCAGGCCTACGTGGGTCGTGTCCTGCATTCCTACCCAGTAGCCCCCTGGCTGTAGGAATGGGTGGGGGTGGCGAGGGGGGGGGGTAGGCCCAAGTGATCCTCCAGCTAAGGCGAGCAAGGGGCTGGGTGGGGCGGCCCCAGGCCCCTCTCTGCAGAGGAACCAGGGTGTCGGGGGTCTGAGCCGGGGGTCCGGGAAGTCACACGCACACACACTCGCTCCCAGCTCTTTATCACGGTGATGGACAAGCTGCGCCTGGAGATCCGAGCCATGGACGAGGTGCGGCCCTGGGCAGGGGGAAGAGGGAAGGGGAGGTTCTGAGGAGCCGGGCTCAGCGGGGCGGGACCCAGCGGGCGCTGTTCCCTTAGATCCAGCCTGACCTGCGGGAGCTGATGGAGACCATGCACCGCATGAGCCACCTGCCCCCTGACTTCGAGGGCCGCCAGACGGTCAGCCAGTGGTGAGTGCTTGTCGCTTTCCAGGGCCCGCAACCCTAGCCCCAGCCCCCTCCCCTGTGCACACACCCCCTGGGTCTATAGCTACAAACACGCGTGCACGCACGCTCTGGCCCCATAGTCCTTCCCTCCACATACACATATATACATACACAAACACACACACGCACACACTGCAGCCCCATAGCCCTCCCTCTCCACCACTGCACACACACGCGAGTGCTATAGCCTTACCCCCCAGACACCGCCCCCCACCCCAAGCCCCATAACCTTACACACACACACCCCCCAGCCCCATAGCCCTCCCCCTCCACCACCACACACACAGGCAGGCGCTGTACCCTGTGCCCTGCAGGCTGCAGACCCTGAGTGGCATGTCGGCCTCAGATGAGCTGGATGACTCCCAGGTGCGCCAGATGCTCTTCGACCTGGAGTCGGCCTACAACGCCTTCAACCGCTTCCTGCATGCCTGAGCCCTGGCTCCCCAGGCCCGCCTTCTGCCATGGTTCCTGCTTCCCCGGACACCTGCTTTCCACGACCACCCGTCTGTCTGTTCATGGCGTCTGGAGTCCCCTCTTCCCAATAAAGCTGTTTTCTGACCTGCTGCTGAGGGCACTCCTCCCTCTCCAGCCCTTCCCTGTCTGTCCTCTCGGCCCTGGGAGCAGGCATTGACCTCTCTGGTGGGCACAGTCTGACACACAGGCAGGGCTGAGTAAATCTGCCGGCCACAGCCACCCCCAGTCTGAGAGCAGGAGGCTGTGCTGCCTGGGCTTGGCGGTCTGGCCACAGCAGTATCTCCCGGCCCTGGAGACGGGCAGCTGGGGCAGGCTCACACCTTTGCAGCAGGACCTGTCCTCGTGCAGGGCTCACTGGAGTCCCAGCTGACAGCTGCCAAGGGCAGTCCTCACCCAGGAGCAGTGGACAGCTCGGAACCCCTGGACTGGCCTCACCCAAAGCCTGGTGGGGAAGCACCCCCTGCTCCCTGTGCCTGCTCCAGGGCCTCAGGCCTGTGCTGTTCACATCCGTGCCCTTCAGACAGACAGCAACAAACCAGAGACCAAGGCTCTGGGTGCCAAGGTGGGTTAGTCTCAGCACCTATGGCGTTGGGACTAGGGACAGGCCAGTTTTACTGTAACATTTTCTTAGTGGTTCTTCTTCGTATATGGCTTCTAAAGGCAACAAGGTAAAGTGGTGTTTCGAGGGGGCAGTGTGGAGGTGCGCTTCCTGTGGACTCAGCATGAGCAGAGGATGAGGGGAATGAGCAAGGTTGCTGGAAAAGGAGGAGAGGGGTGCAGGAAGACAGGCGGGGTGGCGACTGGCCAGTGAGGGCTTAGGATTGTACCCAGGAGTCCTGGATGCCAGCAAGGCTCTCAGAGCCATGTGTATGTGTTGGGGGGAGCAGAGCTCACGCATGTGTGTGTGTGTCTCTGTGTGAGAGCAGGGTGGCAGCTGGGGGGCTGACGTTGTGAGTGTGGACTGTGCTGTGTGTGGTGCCCACAGTCTCTGCTGCGGGTCCAGAGACAGCAGTGGGGAGAGAACTCAGGAATTGCACTCGGGCTTGAGTCTGGGGACGCCCGAGACTAGATTGGCCTTCAGGGCTCCTCCCAGTGACCTTGTGAGAGTGGGTGAGCCTTAGCCCCAAAGCCCTGCTGTCTAGGGAGCCCAAGGGGCAGAGGGCCAGGGAGGTCCTTGGGGTCTCATTGCCTCCACTCGTCTCCAGAACCCTTCTCACAGGCCCCCACTACTCCTGCCACCTCCACCTACCATTCTGGATTCTGAAAACTCTAGAGACCTCTAAGTGTGAAGAGTCAGTTCAGTTTGGTCGCTCAGTCGTGTCCGACTCTTTGCAACCCCATGGACTTGTTAACTACAAATTGGTACTTACAAGAAAATTGCCAACGACTGAAGAGCAAAGGCATTTGCCATCTGCCTCTACAGAGATTGAACCCCATGCCCTATAGCTGTAGACCTTCAACACCCCCCGAGAGAGTTCAGGGTGGAGGGAGGCACTCTGTGCTCCAGAGAATCTGGTGGGACTGGTCTTTAGATAGTTGGATGTTTTTAGGAACAGATTTTATTATCTCAGTCCTTGCATCTCCTCACATCCAGAGAAGCACTAAATAAATTCCTTCATGGTGACATCAGATCCTCATGATTAACAAAAAACCTTTTGTAAAATGAGTGCTTCATAGTATTGAACTCCCCCTTCATCAATATTGACTTTCCCCCACTGCCACTTTGGAGCAGTCTCTCAGAGCTGAGATGCTGCCTCCTGGGCTGCAGTCCTCATTTTGCTCCAAATAAAACTTGATCGCAACTCTTAAGTTGTACATCTTTTTTTGTTTTGTTTTGTTTTTTTATGTCAACAGAGTGCAGCACGCCAGGCCTCCCTGTCCATCACCAACTCCTGGAGTTTACTCAAACTCATGTCCATTGAGTTGGTGATGCCATCCAACCATCTCATCGTCCATTGTCCCCTTCTCCTGTCTTCGATCTTTGCCAGCATCAGGGTCTTTGCTGATGAGTCAGTTTGTCGCATCATGTGGCCAAAGTATTGGAGTTTCAGCTTCAGCATCAGTCCTTCCAATGAATATTCAGGACTGATTTCCTTTAGGATGCACTGGTTGGATCTCCTTGCAGTCCAAGGGACTCTCAGGAGTCTTCTCCAACACCACAGTTCGAAAGCATCAATTCGGCGCTCAGCTTTCTTTGTAGTCCAACTCTCACATCCATACATGACTACTGGAAAAACCATAGCCTTGACTAGATGGACCTTTGTTGGCAAAGTAATGTCTCTGCTTTTTAATATCCTGTCTAGTTTGGTCATAACTTTTCTCCCAAGGAGTAAGTGTCTTTTAATTTCATGGCTGCAGTCACCATCTGCAGTGATTTTGGAGCCCCAAAAAATAAAGTCTGCCACTGAAATAAAGTCTGTCACTGTTTCCCCATCTATTTGCCATGAAGAGATGGGACCAGATGCTATGATCTTACTTTTCTCAATGTTGAGCTTTAAGCCAACTTTTTCACTCTCCTCTTTGACTTTCATCAAGAGGCTCTTTAGTTCTTCTTCACTTTCTGCCATAAGGTCGGTGTCATCTGCATATCTGAGGTTATTGATATTTCTCCCAGCAATCTTGATTCCAGCTTGTGCTTCCTCCAGCCCAGCATTTCTCATGATGTACTCCATATAAGTTAAACAAGCAGAGTGACAATATACAGCCCTGACGTACTCCTTTTCCTATTTGGAACCAGTCTGTTGTTCCATGTCCATTTCGAACTGTTGCTTCGTGACCTGCACACAGATTTCTCAAGAGGCAGGTCAGGTGGTCTGGTATTCCCATCTCTTTCAGAATTTTCCACAGTTTGTTGTGCTCCACACAGTCAATAAAGCAAAAATAGATGTTTTTCTGGAACTCTCTTGCTTTTTCCATGATCCAGCGGATGTTGGCAATCTGATCTCTGGTATCCTCTACCTTTTCTAAATCCAGCTTGAACATCTGGAAGTTCACAGTTCACATATTGTTGAAGCCTGGCTTGGAGAATTTTGAACATTAATCCCATGGATGGAGGAGCCTGGTAGGCTGCAGTCCATGGGGTCGCTAAGAGTCGGACACGACTGAGTGACTTCCCTTTCACTTTTCACTTTCATGCATTGGAGAAGGAAATGGCACCCCACTCCAGTGTTCTTGCCTGGAGAATCCCAGGGACAGGGGAGCCTGGTGGGCTGCCATCTATGGGGTCGCACAGAGTCGGACACGACTGAAGCGACTTAGCAGCAGCAGCAGCAGCAGGGTGTGAGATGAATGCAGTCGTGCAGTAGTTTGACCATTCTTTGGAGAAGGAAAAGGCAACGCACTCCAGTCCATGGGATTGCAAAGAGTAGGATGTGACTGAGCAACTTTCACTCACTCACTCGAGCATTCTTTGGCATTACCTTTCTTTGGGATTGGAATGAAAACTGACCTTTTCCAGTCCTGTGGCCACTGCTGAGTTTTCCAAATTTGCTGGCATATAGAGTGCAGCACTTTCACAGCATCATCTTTTAGGATTTGGAATAGCTCAACTGGAATTCCATCACCTCCACTAGTTTTGTTTGTAGCGAAGCCTCCTAAGGCCCACTTGACTTCACATTCCAGGATGTCTGGCTCTGGATCACCATCATGATTATCTGGGTCATGAAGATCTTTTTTGTGTAGTTCTTCTGTGTATTCTTGCCACCTCTTCTTAATATTTTCTGCTACTGTTAGGTCCATAGCATTTCTGTCCTTTATTGAGCCCATCTTTGCATGAAATGTTCCCTTGGTATCTCTAATTTTCTTGAAGAGCTCTCTAGTCTTTCCCGTTCTATTGTTTTACTCTATTTCTTTGCACTGGTCACTGAGGAAGGCTTTCTTTTTTCACCTTGCTGTTCTTTGGAACTCTGCATTCAAATGGGTATATCTATCCTTTTCTCCTTTGCTTTTCGTTTCTCTTCTTTTCACAGCTATTTGTAAGGCTTCCTCAGACAGCCATTTTGCTTTTTTGCATTTCTTTTTCTTGGGGATGGTCTTGATCCCTGTCTCCTGTACAGTGTCACAAACCTCATTCCATAGTTCATCAGGCACTCTATCTATCAGATCTAGTCCCTTAAATCTACTTCTCACTTCCACTGTACAATTGTAAGGGATTTGATTTAGGTCGTACCTGAATTGTCTAGTGGTTTTCCCCACTTTGTTCATTTTAAGTCTGAATTTGGCAATAAGGAGTTCATGATCTGAGCCACAGTCAGCTCCTGGTCTTGTTAACATAGGAACCTGGAATGTTAGGTCCATGAATCATGCAAATTGGAAGTGGTCGAACAGGAGATGGCAAGAGTAAACGTTGACATTTTAGGAATCAGTGAATTAAAATGGACTGGAATGGGTGAATTTAACTCAGATGACCATTATATCTACTACTGTGGGCAAGAATCCCTTATAAGAAAGGGAGTAACCCTCATAGTCAACAAAAGACTCCAAAATGCAGTACCTGGATCAAATCTCAAAAATGACAGAATGCTCTGTTTCCAAGGCAAACCATTCAATATCACAGTAATCCAAGTCTATGCCCTGACCAGTAATGCTGAAGTTGAACTGTTCTATGAAGACCTACAAGACCCAGAACTAACACCCCCAAAACCATGTCCTTTTCATTATAGGGGACTGTAATGCAAAAATAGGAAGTCAAGAAACACCTGGAGTAATAGGCAAATTTGGCCTTGGAGTACAGAAAGAAGCAGGGCACAGGCTAATAGAGTTTTGCCAAGAGAACGCACTGGTCATAGCAAACACCCTCTTCCAACAGCACAAGAGAAGACTCTACACATGGACATCACTAGGTGGTCAACACCGAAATCAGGTTGATTATACTCCTTGCAGCCAAAGATGGAGAATGATGATCCAGACCACATTTTAAAAATGTCTAGAGCACATTATATCTCCATCCAGGGATGGGCTCTAGGGCTGCTGTGAATATCATGCAGTGAACAAGGGCGTCTGGTGCTTGCTGGATGGGCTGATGCAGGAGGGACCTGGGGGTCCGCCCAGCACTGGGCGGGGGACAGGCAGGTGTGCAGGGAAGCTGCTGACATGTTCTGGCAGCCCTGGGCTAGGAAGGCAGGGCTGGGGCAAACATGAAGCAGAGAAATGTGGGCCCACGTAGAGGGGTGCTGAGGCCCGGAGGCCTGCCAGTGGGCTCAGGCCTGCACACGGGACCTGGGGGGCTGATCAGACGTGAGCTGAGACCTCTTCCCTGAAGCTGTCCAGGCCCGAAGACTGCAGGATGAGGTGGCTCAGCTCCGGCCAGCCCAATGGCCGTGGCACGGTGGGATAGGAAAAGGGATAGTTAGAGCCCGTGGACTTCACAACTGTGTGAGGGGGGCCTGCATCTTTCCAGCTTCCTTCCTAATTGACCCAGGGGTCCAGGAACCCTCAGGTTCTTCTCAAGCCCGCCACTTCCCCATACCCCCTCAGGGCCCACCAAGATTCCCCTGCAGTGAGGGAGGGGCAGGACTGTGCCTGAACTCAGCCCTTGGCTCCTGCTCAGCCAGGTGCCCTGCCCTGGGTGGCAGGGGACACTGGGACAGAGTCCGGAGGCCTGGGCTCCCAGCTGTCTTGGAGCTTCTCCTCCCCAACCCCAACCACACCCCACAGAGGGGTCTGTCCAATCAGGTATGGAAGGGGCCACCTAAACACTCCCTCTAGAAGGCAAGGCTGCCCTGAGACCTGCCTGGGCGGAGGCGACTGGCTCCCTGGGGTCTGCCCCTTTCCCCAGATTGCCAACTAGGCAGAGATAAGGCCTAGGGGTTCAAAGGCCAGAGTGAGAGCCCGCAGGGAGGGTCAGGGCTGGGAGCCACGCTTCCCCCCACCCCCAAGCCCCTTCCCAGGTGGAGTGCTCAATGCCCAGGGCAGAGGCCTGGCTCCTGTTCCCTTCTGTTTATGTGGCACTTTGGCCATTTCCTGGGGATTTTCCCTGGAGGCCGTAGAGGGAGTGTGACTCAGCACCTTATCTCAGTTCCCTCTGATTCTGTTGTGGAATCTGGAGTCAAAAACACGCCTCGGAGGACACTCAGGACAGTGGAGTACAGTTTACTACGCCAGCAGGTCCAACGGGGATCAGTTCCCAACAAGGATCCTGATGTTTCTGAGAGGCCCCGTTTCGTACCCCCCACTATGTGACTGGTTACATGTTAGCAACCTCTTTGTTGCGTGTGATTGAGTTTTACAACAAGTAGGTGCTGGGAGAACCAACGATGAAGGTTGAAGGGGGAACAATGACTATACACCAGGGGGTATCTCCGAGGTTAACCTAACAGGCAGCCTGGCCTCCACTAGTCTCCCTTTGTCACGTGTAGGGAGGGAGGCCTCCAGGAGACCTGGTTTTCACTAGCAATGGTGTCCTCACTCTTGGGCAGGGTTCAGGCCCAGGTCACATCCTGTCTTTAAGATGGATGACAGGCTTCAAGATGCAGTCTCTCCTCTTTCCTCACATGGGCCCCAGCAAGTCCACCCTGAGAATTCCAACACAGCTCAGGATCCACACCCCCACCCCCAGCCAGGGCTCTCTGCAGTGTCTGAGCTGCCTTGAGGGGGAAGATACTGCGGTGGGGGGGAGGGGAGGGGGCAGAGTTGTACTGGAGCTCTCTGGTGGGGTGGGGGACAGCCCCGGTGGTCTCCTGGAACCTCTGCCCCAGATGCCCTTGGCTTGGAGGCAGCCCCTAGCGAGAGGGCCACAGGAAGCAAACCCGGACAGAAACCGAGTTCCCGTAAAACCAAGTTCCTCTGCCAAGTCTACGCTTAACCTCTCTACACAAAATGTTATTCCCTTTTTTGTCCGATACCTGTTCTCAAGATTGAGAAGTTAAAAAAGGAGGGGCAGGGATGGAAAATGAACTGCACCCTGTAGGGCCCTTCCCAGAAAAATCCTTTCCAGGTCCTCCATTTCTCCTTGTAGGAAACAGGCTTCCTTCAGTCCCCTAAAACCTCTCCTGAATTCCAAAGGTCAGGTTCAAATGGTTGCTAATCTGGGAAGGGCAGGACACAGAAACCAAGGAGGGGCGGTTGAGAAACTACAGCCTTGGGGCAGGGTCTCTTGAGCTTTTCCGCCAGGACTAAGGTCCCAGCCTAACAGGTGCCCAGGGCACCACCGCTACCTCTCCACCAACCAATTATGAGAAAGCCCTCTCCCCAAATTCTGCCTATTGCAGACTCCCCCCAAAGCCATCCAGAGATTTAAGGGATTTTGAACATGAGTCACCTGTTCTTGCTTGGCACCACAATAAACCTTTCTCTGCTGCAAGCCTCAACCTCACCATGTGTCGGGCACACAGACCTGCGTTCAGTAACAAGACCTTTGAAGAAGCAGAGGGGTGAGCCAGGCCCATCCACCCAGAGACCCTGGCCTGCCAGAGTCCAGCTCCAGCAGCCAGGGATTCAACCTGAAGGGGTGGGCGGTGTCAGCGAGAGAAACTGAGGCAGCCTCTCATTTTTCTTGGACTGCCTGTTTATTTCAAGCTTATGATTCTCTTTTATACTTTTACAAAAGCATTAGGTCAGAGGTTTGATATTTTTAGTTCCCATTGACCCAGATTTATTTTTCTCAAAAAATCATTGTTGCCCCTCAAAAGGAGTTCCTCCCTCAGCGATTCTCTTATCTACTTTTTCTCAAGTGTCCTTGTGAATACACTGTAACTCATGCTAATGTCTGGGCTGCATACCACATTCCTCAGTTTCTTTCTTATCTAAGCCCTGTTTGCCCCTAGTGTCCTAAGCTCACTATTTCTTAGAAAGGGCTTCTAGCTAATACTACCTCTAAAGTCCATAATTTCTATAAGCTATAGTAGAATATGCTAACATTACAGCAATCCTTGTATCTTTAGCTTCTAACTATTTTAATTATTCCTAAGCCCTAAATTCAGCAAACTCCTTTGCAATAAACACTTTTCTCACAAATGGCCTTCAGACAGCAATCCCTCCCATGGTCTCAAGCTGCGGCCTGTGTGCTCACCCTGGAACACTTTTTTGTAAAAGTCCTTGAACAAATGTCAGTGATTAACTTTATGAATTATTCTTTGAGCACAGCTGCAGAAGGCTTTATGCCTTCTTATGCTCCTCTCAAAAACAATAAGCACCTTAATATTCTCTTCAGTCAACTCAGCCGAGGAAAGGAAGAAACAAGTCAGAATCACAAAGCCTAACTCCTTCATTCCGGGTCCGTGCCTACGGAACAAAGGGAGGGGGTTTAGGGCCGTGCCTCCGTTTTGTCAGTAATGCCTAACACGGCTCCCGACATCTCCCCCTTTTTTATTTTTTAGAGCGTAGGTATGAAACTCAGTAGATAGAGCAGAAACATTTCTGCTGAGTATTCTGAAAAGGCACAAGGCTATTACACAAATCAGAACTAACAGGCATAAGCACATGGCCGCATTAATCATTCTTGTAGAAAAGGATCCATGGGAAAGATACCCCTCCAGATTTTCAAAGAGGGAATTAGAAAGCCATTGAGAGGAAAAGGACTGGAGTTTCAGCTTTAGCATCATTCCTTCCAAAGAAATCCCAGGGCTGATCTCCTTCAGAATGGACTGGTTGGATCTCCTTGCAGTCCAAGGGACTCTCAAGAGTCTTCTCCAACACCACAGTTCAAAAGCATCAATTCTTCGGCATTCAGCTTTCTTCACAGTCCAACTCTCACACCTATACATGACCACTGGAAAAACCATAGCCTTGACTAGACGGACGGGAGATGGTGATGGGCAGGGAGGCCTGGCGTGCTGCGATTCATGGGGTCGCAAAGAGTCGGACACAACTGAGCGCCTGAACTGAACTGAACTGAGAGGAAAAGTCAGACTCCGCCTGCTTCATATCTTGATGTAATTTAGAGATATCAATACTAAAATCTGAATGATTCCAGATGCCTAAAATATGATTCTTAATGCGTTCCCAAGAATGCATGGACTCATTCACTTGTAGAGTGGTAACGCACATCCATTTAAATTCAGCATGGCACCTTACAGATAATTTAATTTTTAAGTTTGTAATTTCTTGCCCCATAAGCAGAATTGCTTATTCTAAAGCATTGACCCTATTTTCTATTTTCTTATCTATAATTTCCTGCATAGTAAGAGCTATGGAGACATTTTTGGACAGGGCAACAGCAGAAACCGTGACTGATGCAATTATGGCAATCAAGGCAGTTATTCCCACAACCAGAGCTGCAATAAATCTCTTAGGTTGAGAAATTAAGCCATTAAAATCATATAAAACTTTCAATGCATAATCACCAACCATTGTCCCCCTAATTTCACAGGAACCATCAAATATGGTGGTTGTTTCACAATCATCACAGCCTTATAATTATTATAATCATTCCCATCAACACAATTTGATATAAAACAATTCACACATATATCACTGTAAACAGTTCCGCCTTCAGAAACTTCCAAATCACTCTGATTTCTGGCCAATAAAAAGGCATAGGGAGAATGTACACACGCCCGTACAATGTATCTTTGTTCTTTTAAAGGTCTATATAAAACCACAGGTGCCGCAGCAGCCAACGCTTTCCATAACTCAGGCTGCATGGGACCCGTTCCATCAAAGCTCACTAGAGGAGGAACCCATCCGTTAGCATGCCACCTAGTAATTACTAAAGGCATAGGGAGAAATGAATTATCCCATGTGGACCTATAGGGTTCCACATAAATCAAGCCCCACTGTTGATTCGAATGATAGGGGCACCCCCATTCAGTCAGCGGAGAAGGCAATGGCACCCCACTCCAGTACTCTTGCCTGGAAAATCCCATGGATGGAGGAGCCTGGTGGGCTGCAGTCCATGGGGTTGTTAAGAGTCGGGCACAACTGAGCAACTTCACTTTCAGTTTTCACTTTCATGCATTGCAGAAGGAAATGGCAACCCACTCCAGCGGTTCTTGCCTGGAGAATCCCAGGGATGGAGGAGCCTAGTGGGCTGCCGTCTATGGGTCACACAGAGTCGGACATGACTGAAGCGACTTAGCAGCAGCAGCAGCAGCAGGATTCAGTCAGAAAATGTCTGGTGGAAGCAATGGGAATAGATAACTTTATGCCGTATATGCATTCTTCCCAACAAGGAAAGCCAGAAATTCTGCTTATGCTTTCCCAGGCCTGTAGTCCTTGTTCATCAGAGTCCGAAGTGGAGAGTGCACAGCTCGGATAGTCCTTTAAATGAGGGGCTGCCTTTTTTAAGGCATCAAATAGTCTTTCTTGCGCCCCCGGCATTAGCAGCTGTAAAGACCAAAAGTCTCTCGTGCCATCTCTTCTTGGAGAATCAGTAAGCATGCCTTTCAAGGAAGTGCTAACGCATCCATTCAAAACCGGAGTTGATCCTTGTAAAGAGGAAGGTATGGCAAAGCAAATAGGTGGATAAACAGACACGCCTGAAAAATTGAAGGAAGTGCTGACCACTGATTTAACATTATTAGGATAGATGGAAGCCCCGTCCAAAAGAAGAGTATCATTAACAAAAACACGAATGGGCTCATTAATCCAATCAACAGGCTGAAAAGAAGGTGGACCCCTCGTCCAAGGTAAGGAGCAATGGCTGCGCTTTGCTGGAGCAGCCGTGAAGAGATACCCCACGCCCAAGGTAAGAGAAACCCAAGTAAGACGGTAGGTGTTGCAAGAGGGCATCAGAGGGCAAACACACTGAAACCATACGCACAGAAAACTAGTCAGTCTAATCACACTAGGACCACAGCCTTGTCTAACTCAATGAAACTAAGCCATGCCCGTGGGGCAACCCGAGATGGGTGGGTCATGGTGGAGAGATCTGACAGAATGTGGTCCACTGGAGAAGGGAATGGCAAACCACTTCAGTATTCTTGCCTTGAGAACCCCATGAACAGTATGAAAAGGCAAAATGATAGGATACTGAAAGAGGAACTCCCCAGGTCAGTAGGTGCCCAATATGCTACTGGAGATCAGTGGAGAAATAACTCCAGAAAGAATGAAGGGATGGAGCCAAAGAAAAAAGAATACCCAGCTGTGGATGTGACTGGTGATAGAAGCAAGGTCTGATGCTGTAAAGAGCAATATTGCATAGGAACCTGGAATGTCAGGTCCATGAATCAAGGCAAATTGGAAGTGGTCAAACAAGAGATGGCAAGAGTGAATGTCGACATTCTAGGAATCAGTGAACTGAAATGGACTGGAATGGGTGAATTTAACTCAGATAACCATTATATCTACTACTGCGGGCAGGAATCCCTCAGAAGAAATGGAGTGGCCATCATGGTCAACAAAAGAGTCCAAAATGCAGTACTTGGATGCAATCTCAAAAACGACAGAATGATCTCTGTTCGTTTCCAAGGCAAACCATTCACTATCACAGTAATCCAAGTCTATGCCCCAACCAGTAACGCTGAAGAAGCTGAAGTTGAACGGTTCTATGAAGACCTACAAGACCTTTTAGAACTAACACCCAAAAAAGATGTCCTTTTCATTATAGGGGACTGGAATGCAAAAGTAGGAAGTCAAGAAACACCTGGAGTAACAGGCAAATTTGGCCTTGGAATACGGAATGAAGCAGGGCAAAGACTAATAGAGTTTTGCCAAGAAAATGCACTGGTCATAACAAACGCCCTCTTCCAACAACACAAGAGAAGACTCTATACATGGACATCACCAGATGGTCAACACCGAAATCAGATTGATTATATTCTTTGCAGCCAAAGATGGAGAAGCTCTATACAGTCAGCAAAAACAAGACCAGGAGCTGCCTGTGGCTCAGACCATGAACTCTTTATTGCCAAATTCAGACTTAAATTGAAGAAAGTAGGGAAAACCACTAGACCATTCAGGTATGACCTAAATCAAATCCCTTATGATTATACAGTGGAAGTGAGAAATAGATTTAAGGGCCTAGATCTGATAGATGAAGTGCCTGATGAACTATGGACTGAGGTTCGTGACACTGTACAGGAGACAGGGATCAAGACCATTCCCATAGAAAAGAAATGCAAAAAAGCAAAATGGCTGTCTGGGGAGGCCTTACAAATAGCTGTGAAAAGAAGAGAAGCGAAAAGCAAAGGAGAGAAGGAAAGATATAAACACCTGGATGCAGAGTTCCAAAGAATAGCAAGAAGAGATAAGAAAGCCTTCTTCAGCAATCAATGCAAAGAAATAGAGGAAAACAACAGAATGGGAAAGACTAGGGATCTCTTCAAGAAAATCAGAGATACCAAAGGAACATTTCATGCAAAGATGGGCTCGATAAAGGACAGAAATGGTATGGACCTAACAGAAGCAGAAGATGTTAAGAAGAGATGGCAAGAATACACAGAAGAACTGTACAAAAAAGATCTTCACAACCCAGATAATCACGATGGTGTGATCACTCACCTAGAGCCAGACATCCTGGAATGTGAAGTCAAGTGGGCCTTAGAAAGCATCACTACGAACAAAGCTAGTGGAGGTGATGGAATTCCAGTTGAGCTATTTCAAATCCTGAAAGATGATGCCGTGAAAGTGCTGCACTCAATATGCCAGCAAATTTGGAAAACTCAGCAGTGGCCACAGGACTGGAAAAGGTCAGTTTTCATTCCAATCCCAAAGAAAGGCAATGCCAGAGAATGCTCAAACTACCGCACAATTGCACTCATCTCACAGGCTAGTAAAGTAATGCTCAAAACTCTCCAAGCCAGGCTTCAGCAATATGTGAACCGAGAACTTCCTGATGTTCAAGGTGATTTTAGAAAAGGCATTGGAACCAGAGATCAAATTGCCGACATCCACTGGATCATGGAAAAAGCAAGAGAGTTCCAGAAAAACATCTATTTCTGCTTTATTGACTATGCCAAAGCCTTTGACTGTGTGGAGCACAACAAACTGTGGAAAATTCTGAAAGAGATGGGAATACCAGACACCTGACCTGCCTCTTGAGAAATCTGTATGCAGGTCAGGAAGCAACAGTTAAAACTGGACATGGAACAACAGACTGGTTCCAAATAGGAAAAGGGGTATGTCAAGGCTGTATATTGTCACCCTGTTTTTTTAACTTCTATGCAGAGTACATCATGAGAAACGCTGGACTGGAAGAAGCACAAGCTGGAATCAAGATTGCTGGGAGAAATATCAATAACCTCACATATGCAGATGACACCACCCTTATGGCAGAAAGTGAAGAGGAACTAAAAAGCCTCTTGATGAAAGTGAAAGTGGAGAGTGAAAAAGTTGGCTTAAAGCTCAACATTCAGAAAACGAAGATCATGGCATCCGGTCCCACCACTTCATGGGAAATAGATGGGGAAACAGTGGGAACAGTGTCAGACTATTTTTCTGGGCTCCCAAATCACTGCAGATGGTGACTGCAGCCATGAAATTAAAAGACACTTAACTCCTTGGAAGGAAAGTTATGACCAACCTAGATAGCATATTCAAAAGCAGAGACATTACTTTGCCAACAAAGGTTCGTCTAGTCAAGGCTATGGTTTTTCCTGTGGTCATGTATGGATGTGAGAGTTGGACTGTGAAGAAGGCTGAGCGCTGAAGAATTGATGCTTTTGAACTGTGGTGCTGGAGAAGACTCTTGAGAGTCCCTTGGACTGCAAGGAGATCCAACCAGTCCATTCTGAAGGAGATCAGCCTTGGGATTTCTTTGGAAGGAATGATGCTAAAGCTGAAACTCCAGTACTTTGGCCACCTCATGCGAAGAGTTGAGTCATTGGAAAAAACTCTGATGCTGGGAGGGATTGGGGGCAGGAGGAGAAGGGGACGACAGAGGATGAGATGGCTGGATGTCATCACTGACTCGATGGACGTGAGTCTGAGTGAACTCCAGGAGTTTGTGATGGACAGGGAGGCCTGGCGTGCTGCGATTCATGGGGTCGCAAAGAGTCAGACACGACTGAGCAACTGATCTGATCTGAACCTTTTCTGCACTGGAGGGCCTCAGCTGACAAGCCAACACAGCAAGCATAGCCACAAACATTACTATAGGAGTGGCCTCATATTTCCCCCTTTCTATTAATTTTTCAGCCCGCTGAGCGAGATGTTTTAGCTGGCCCCAAGTTAGTACTGTGTTGGAGGTAGCTGTTTGAGTATGATGATGGCGACGAGGTGGAGCAGAATACGGCTGAAGTCGATCAGCATGTCTGTCTTGAAGTGCCAGGTGCCTGAAGCGATGTACTAGCGATGAAGCCTCAGGTGAAGAGTCACTCAGCCTTTGGCTTTTCCCTGGCTCCTTCAGGCCTGGACTCAACGAGCTTTTGGTCTCCCCATCTTTTTTCAGTCCCGGACTCCAGGGCGCCAGGGATCTCAGTGACCTCGGGGGTCTTCGTGATCCTGGAGGTCTCATGGGGCTGGACATGTCAAATCAGTCTGTCAGGAATCCGGACAGGAGAAGTGGAATCCTGTAGAAACACACAAGCATACCCTCTCCCACAAGTTAGCAACACATCTGGCCCTTTTCACTCTCTGGTAAGGAGGTCTTTTCACTTGACCAGGGGCCGAGTCATAGCCCCTTTAGGAATCCAGTGTCTCGTCATTGCAGTCTACCCCTGTGTGTCTATGTTTAAATGATTAATTACAAACAAAGCATGGTGTAAAACATGATGTGGAGAGGAATACTTAAATTCTCCCTGCCTTAATTTAGCTATCTGATTTTTTAAAGTCTGGTGCGCTCTTTCTACTATGGTTTGGCCTTGGGGATTATAAGGTATTCCTGTTGAATGCACTATAGAAAATTGTTGACAAAATCTCTTAAAAGCAGCAGAGGTATAAGCTGGGGCATTGTCTGTTTTTATCTGTTCAGGGAGTCCTATTTGGGAAAAGCACTGAAACAAGTGTTGAATTACATCTTTTGCTGCTTCACCTGATCTAGCAGAGGCTGTAATAACATGAGAAAAGGTA
Source organism: Bos taurus (assembly GCF_002263795.3). NCBI lineage: Eukaryota > Metazoa > Chordata > Mammalia > Artiodactyla > Bovidae > Bos > Bos taurus. The sequence continues at coordinate 527,606 of NC_037341.1, forward strand.
TCCACGGTAACTTGCACAAAGGATAGTTTTCCAAAGACCCAGGTATGAGTGACGTCCATTTGCCAGAGAGCATTCGGCCTAAGGCCTCGGGGATTCACTCCTAATGGTGGAGATGGATTAGATGTTAGGCAATTTGGACATGACTTAACTATTTGTCTAGCTGCCTCCCTAGGGATATGAAACTCATGCCTTAAACCAGCTGCATTTTGATGGTGGATTTTGTGAGAACTTTTGGCCTTGTCAATCTTTTCATGTAAGTTAAAAGCAATTACTTTAGTTAATGCATCTGCCAAAGCATTTCCTTCATGTTAAAGGCCAGGCAAGCCAGAATGGACTCTAATATGTCCCACAAAATATTTCTTATCTCTGTGTTTAATCTCTTTCTGTATATCAGATAACAAGGAGAAGATAATAGTTTTATTTTCCACAATATTAGCAGTCTCTATATGAGGAAACAACCCTACAATATATCGGGAGTCAGTCAAAAGATTGAAGGTGTTGTCTCTTAAATGTTGAAAAGCCTGAATAACTGCTAGTAACTCAGCCCTCTGGGCAGATGTCTCTTCAGTTACCTGAACATGGGATATTCCATCAATAATTGTGACTGCTTTACCATTAGAGGAACCATCTGTGAGAACTAAAATCGCCCCTTCCAAAGGTTGAATAGAAAATTTCTTCGGAAAAATCACTGGATGAGTTTTCAAAAAAAGCGAAAGGGGGCTTGAGGGCAAATGAAACAAAATTTGACCCTGGAAATCTACCAGGGAAACTTGCCAATCATCACTATTTTGTAAAAGAAATTGCAGTTGATCTTTATTGAATGGAATCACTATATTTGCTACTTCTTTTCCAAAAAGTTCTACACTTTTTTTTTTTTTTACCTTTTATATATTAATTGTGCCACCAAGCTGGGATAAGATAAAACTATTTTTCTTGGGGTCACTGGTATATGGAGCCATTTCAATGGGCTTTCTTGCCACAAGCATCCTGTAGGTGTATGCTCTGTGGCGAGAATCATTAAATCCCATCCTCTGATAATATTAACCCTAATTAATTGATCATTTAAACCCTCATCCACTTTAACAAGAGCCAACTCACTAGTCAATTCTCTCTTAGAACTTGGATTAGGATCGCCTTCAGATCAGATCAGTCGCTCAGTCATGTCCGACTCTTTGCGACCCCATGAATCCCAGCATGCCAGGCCTCCCTGTCCATCACCAACTCCCGGAGTTCACTTAGACTCACGTCCATCGAGTCAGTGATGACATCTAGCCATCTCATCCTCTGTTGTCCCCTTCTCCTCTTGCCCTCAATCCCTCCCGGCATCAGAGTCTTTTCCAATGACTCAACTCTTCGCATGAGGTGGCCAAAGTACTGGAGTTTCAGCTTCAGAATCATTCCTTCCAAAGAAATCCCAAGGCTGATCTCCTTCAGAATGGACTGGTTGGATCTCCTTGCAGTCCAAGGGACTCTCAAGAGTCTTCTCCAGCACCACAGTTCAAAAGCATCAATTCTTCAGCGCTCAGCCTTCTTCACAGTCCAACTCTCACATCCATACATAACCACAGGAAAAACCATAGCCTTGACTAGACGAACCTTTGTTGGCAAAGTAATGTCTCTGCTTTTGAATATGCTATCTGGGTTGGTCATAACTTTCCTTCCAAGGAGTAAGTGTCTTTTAATTTCATGGCTGCAGTCACCATCTGCAGTGATTTTGGAACCCACAAAAATAAAGTCTGACACTGTTCCCACTGTTTCCCCATCTATTTCCCATGAAGTGGTGGGACCGGATGCCATGATCTTCGTTTTCTGAATGTTGAGCTTTAAGCCAACTTTTTCACTCTCCACTTTCACTTTCATCAAGAGGCTTTTTAGTTCCTCTTCACTTTCTGCCATAAGGGTGGTGTCATCTGCATATGTGAGGTTATTGATATTTCTCCCGGCAATCTTGATTCCAGCTTGTGCTTCTTCCAGTCCAGCGTTTCTCATGACGTACTCTGCATAGAAGTTAAAAAAACAGGGTGACAATATACAACCTTGACATACTCCTTTTCCTATTTGGAACCAGTCTGTTGTTCCATGTCCAGTTTTAACTGTTGCTTCCTGACCTGCATACAGATTTCTCAAGAGGCAGGTCAGGTGGTCTGATATTCCCATGCCTTTCAGAATTTTCCACAGTTTGTTGTGCTCCACACAGTCAAAGGCTTTGGCATAGTCAATAAAGCAGAAATAGATGTTTTTCTGGAACTCTCTTGCTTTTTCCATGATCCAGTGGATGTTGGAATTTGATCTCTGGTTCCAATGCCTTTTCTAAAATCACCTTGAACATCAGGAAATTCACGGTTTACATACTGCTGAAGCCTGGCTTGGAGAATTTTGAGCATTACTTTACTAGCCTGTGAGATGAGTGCAATTGTGCGGTAGTTTGAGCATTCTCTGGCATTGCCTTTCTTTGGGATTGGAATGAAAACTGACCTTTTCCAGTCCTGTGGCCACTGCTGAGTTTTCCAAATTTGCTGGCATATTGAGTGCAGCACTTTCACGGCATCATCTTTCAGGATTTGAAAGAGCTCAACTGGAATTCCATCACCTCCACTAGCTTTGTTCGTAGCGATGCTTTCTAAGGCCCACTTGACTTCACATTCCAGGATGTCTGGCTCTAGGTCAGTGATCACACCATCGTGATTATCTGGGTCGTGAAGATCTTTTTTGTACAGTTCTTCTGTGTGTTCTTGCCACCTCTTCTTAATATCTTCTGTTTCTGTTAGGTCCATACCATTTCTGTCCTTTATCAAGCCATCTTTGCATGAAATGTTCCCTTGGTATCTCTAATTTTCTTGAAGAGATCTCCAGTATTCCAAAGCCTCAATCAATTCAGATAAAATTTGTTGAAACAAGGCTCTGTCCTTATGAGCGGCCAAAATATCATCTATATAATGAATCAAATATAAATCCTTATACTTTCTTCTAACATTTTGCACAGCTTGGTCTACAAATTTCTGACACGATGGGGCTATTTTTCATTCCCTCAGGCAAAACCTTTCATGGAAACCTTCTATAGGGCTGTTTAAAATTAGCTAAAGGGAAGATGAAGTCGCTCAGTTGTGTCTGACTCTTTGCGACCCCGTGGACTGTAGCCTACCAGGCTTCTCCGTCCATGGGATTTTCCAGGCAAGAATACTGGAATGGGTTACTATTTCCTTCTCCAGGGGATCTTCCTGACCCAGGGATCGAACCCGGGTCTCCTGCATTGGAGGCAGATGCTTTAACCTCTGAGCCACTAGGGAAGCCCATCTAAAGGGAGACTGAAGGCAAACCGTTCACAATCTTGATCAGCCAGGGGAACGGTAAAGAAACAATCCTGTAGATCTATAACTATCACATTGTACTGAAAAGGCACAGCCACTGGGGAAGGGAGGCCCGGCTGGAGGGCCCCCATGTCTTCCATAGTTGCGTTTATAGCTCTCAAATCTTGTAACAATTTTCTATTTTTTTGATTTCTTCTTAATAACAAAAAATAGGAGTATTCCAGGGGCTACTAGAAGGCTCCATGTGGCCGGCTGCCAGTTGTTTCACAACTAAATCCTCAGCTGCCTGTAGCTGTTTAGCTGTTAAGGCCATTGCTCCACCCATACTGGATCATCAGATTCCCAGGTAATAGGGTCGGCAGCAAGAGCAGCAGCCTCTGGATAAATTTGAATATCCTTGACCTTCTGTATTTTTGTTAGGAACCACCTCTAAGGCAGAAACAATTTTCTGCTGATCTTCACCAAGCGCCTTATCAGGATTACATCTCATTTGCAGCATTTGATTAGTAACCTTTTTATCTGGGCTATATAAAAGCATTCCCATCTGAGATAATATATCTCTCCCCCATAAAGAAAAAAGGTAGTGAAGGAATCACATATGGACAAAAGGTGCCTTGTGCCCTCTTCTCATCTGACCTGGTCAAAATTTGTGAGGTCTTAGCAACCAAGGGCACTGACCTTATTCCTACCAAGCCAGCACTGGTCAAGAGTGTCAGCCAGGACAAGGGCCAGTCTTTTCCAGCAATGCAAGAGACGTCTGCTCCAGTATCTAACAGCCCTGACATTTTATTCGCTTGAATTAAAAGATCTTTCAAAGGCCTCGGAGCTGTAACTACCTGCACCCAAAAGGCTAGATCACTAGATCCAAATGCTCTGGGGTCCCTAGCTTGAGAAGTCAAGTTTTTTCCTGTCTGATAATAAGATAAAACCAAAAGCTGTGTTACTCTTTGACCTTTCTTAATTTGCACAGTTTTGGTAGGCAGCGAGATCAAAACTTTAATTTCCCCAATATAATGAGAATCTACTACACCAGGCATCACCGAAATTCCTTGAAAAGAAAGCGAGCTACACCCCAGCACAAGTCCCACGATGCCCTCAGGTAGGGGGCCAGCCACTCCCGTTGGAATCGGAGTAACTGGCATGTCAGGGGTTAATATTGTTGCTAAATCCCCTTGTCGTTCAGCTTCTCTCCTAGCCTGGGTGAGGCCCCCCTGAGGGAGTTTTCTCCAAGGAGTAGGTTCTGCATATTGTGCATGCTTTAAAAGCTCCTTTGTTCAAAAAACTATCTTCCTCAGCCTTAGGCAACGCTTTGGGAGGCTTTGGGTGCAAAGTGGGGAACTCCTGGGCCCTGGGAGGCACAAACGGAGGCAGCGGCGAGCGCCTTAAATCAGAAAATGGTGGATAAATTTTTAAAGGTTTGCGTAGAGGGGGAGGGGGCTCGCCAGGGCGCCCGGCTGCAGCGTCCTGTAAGCCCTCTCCTTCCTCAGGAGGTAGAGCACAGTCTCCCTCCTTTTCTTTGTCAATGGCAGAAAATATGATCTGCACAGAAGGTGGAGACCCACCACCCACCGCCATAGCCTCCCCCATAGGCTATCTAACAGCCTCATGACAAGGGTCCAGGACATTTCTAATCATATTCCACAGAGCAAAAACATCTACAGGAACCTTTTCTGGCCCATGCAAAGTATAAAACAAATGTAGAAATTTAGACAGTCTTCCTGTGCTTTCTTTAATGCCTCTATGGGCTAACATGTGAAGTAATATTTCAATAAACATTTGTCTATTCTTAGATGCAGAGAAACCCATTCTTCTAGAGAATATTCTTATTCATTCTGTACACTCCTCACCCTGCCTAAACTGCAGAGGGGTGCCCGCCACCCACAGGTACAATCCTAATGCCCCGCGTTACAATCTCAGATTACCTTCCCTTCAGTGTCCCCTGTTCTGGGCGCCATTTGCCGGAGTCCAGCTCCAGCAGCCAGGGATTCAACCTGAAGGGGTGGGCGGTGTCAGCGAGAGAAACTGAGGCAGCCTCTCATTTTTCTTGGACTGCCTGTTTATTTCAAGCTTATGATTCTCTTTTATACTTTTACAAAAGCATTAGGTCAGAGGTTTGATATTTTTAGTTCCCATTGACCCAGATTTATTTTTCTCAAAAAATCATTGTTGCCCCTCAAAAGGAGTTCCTCCCTCAGTGATTCTCTTATCTACTTTTTCTCAAGTGTCCTTGTGAATACACTGTAACTCATGCTAATGTCTGGGCTGCATACCACATTCCTCAGTTTCTTTCTTATCTAAGCCCTGTTTGCCCCTAGTGTCCTAAGCTCACTATTTCTTAGAAAGGGCTTCTAGCTAATACTACCTCTAAAGTCCCTAATTTCTATAAGCTATAGTAGAATATGCTAACATTACAGCAATCCTTGTATCTTTAGCTTCTAACTATTTTAATTATTCCTAAGCCCTAAATTCAGCAAACTCCTTTGCCATAAACACTTTTCTCACAAATGGCCTTCAGACAGCAATCCCTCCCATGGTCTCAAGCTGCGGCCTGTGTGCTCACCCTGGAACACTTTTTTGTAAAAGTCCTTGAACAAATGTCAGTGATTAACTTTATGAATTATTCTTTGAGCACAGCTGCAGAAGGCTTTATGCCTTCTTATGCTCCTCTCAAAAACAATAAGCACCTTAATATTCTCTTCAGTCAACTCAGCCGAGGAAAGGAAGAAACAAGTCAGAATCACAAAGCCTAACTCCTTCATTCCGGGTCCGTGCCTACGGAACAAAGGGAGGGGGTTTAGGGCCCTGCCTCCATTTTGTCAGTAATGCCTAATGTGGCTCCTGACCCCGGCCTCACCCTGGGGCAGCAGCCCCGGGCTCAGGGAGGACTGCCACTGGAATGGTTAACCTGCGGCAACGCCTTGGCAGCCAATCACAGGGCCCCGCAGGAAATACCTGGAGAGCCTCGCTGGGTGAGAGGTACTGGCCCAGCCCCAGTCCGGCATCAGGCAGCCCCTGCGCCCCGCAGCCACCCAGGCAAGCTCGGCCTACCCCGAGCTCAAGGCACCCGGCGGCTGCAGCATGGCGCTGCTGGGCCGGCCCGGACTGGGGCCGCTGCTGGCTGTGCTGGCCGCGCTGGCGGCGTCAGGGACGACGACCCGTCCTGTTCATCTGCTGACCCTGCTGTCTTCGGGCCAGGGCGCTCTGGACCGCGTGGCGCTGGGCGGCCTGTTAAATACACTGGCGGCCCGTGTGCACTGTGCCGACGGGCCGTGTGGAAAGGTAACACCCCCAACCGACGGGTCCTCCGGCCCCAGCCCAAGCCCGCCGCTCCACCCTGAGGCCGAGGCTGGCTGCAAAGAGCCTGGGCAAACTCCAGGAGGCGGGCCGCGCGGCGGCCTGACACCGGGCCCTGCCCGCAGGCCCAAGCCCACTCTCCTCAACTCCCTTTCAGAACCCCCTGAGCTCCCTGGGGAGGGGGCAGGGTATGGCTCTGGGATCCCATGGCTGCCCCCCAATCCCGTCAGCGCCCCCCTCTCCCCACCCCCAAACTGATAATGGTTCCAGGCAGAAACCTCCCTAGGATGGGGGACCCTCCATGGGTGTGCCTGCCTGTCACGGGGGACGGCGGGGGTCGGTGAGCGAGCCAACCGTGGAGGGCACCGGCATGAGGGACAGGAGGGTGGCAGCCCTTGTGTATGGCCCCCGCCTGTCCGTCTGTGCCAACAGTGCCTGTCTGTGGATGACGCCCTGGCTCTGGGCAGACCTGAGCAGCCCGGGGCCCCCTCGGGCCAGGTCCTGGAGCCCAGGCACATCGCCCGCCTCAGTGCCGCCGCCGCCCTCTACCTCAGCGACCCAGCGGGCACCTGCGCCGAGGTCCGGGCTGGCCGCTGGGCTGCCCGGGCCGACCAGCTCCTGGTCCTGCTTGAGAGCTCTCAGGCCCTGAGCGTGGCCCTGACCAGGCTGCTGCAGCAGATCCAAGCCCGCGCCGCTGGCCAGCCCACTTCTCAGCAGGTGGGCACCTGGGCCAGCTGCCCCCGGGCACTGGAGGAAGAGGGTCTGAGAGGGACTGAGAGAAGGGGGACCACTCGGGTGGCGCTGGGCCTCAGCACCTTTCTGGGTGCACGGGGGAGCCTGGGCTGGGGCGGTCACAAGTGGACACTCACCACTGAGCCAGGCAGGGCCGCGGGCATCCCGACAGGGCCCTGATCCTCGACGGGGCTGAGAAAGCTCCCAGGGCTCCAAGGAAGAGCCCGGACGAGGCAGGGCTGGGAGCAGCTGGGCAGGGAAGGGGACAGCTGTGGTGCCTGGGTTTCAGCAGAGTCCGGGGGCACCAAGGGCACCGGAGAGGGAGAGGCCAGTGTGGCCACGCTGCTTGAGACATTGAGGCCGGCTCCTCCCCAGGCCTGTGTGGACCTGCCTCAGCTGCTGGGGGAGGCGGCAGGAATCGGGGCTCCCGGCAGCCCTGGCCCCGTGCTGGCTGCCCTGCTGGGCCACGTCTGGAGCGGCGCCTGCTTCCACGCCCTGCCGACCCCCCAGTACTTCGTAGACTTTGTGTTCCGGCAGCACAGCAGCGAGAACCCCAACATCACACTGGACGGTGAGGCCTGAGCTGGGCTACAGGGCAGGGAGTGCCCTGAACCCCAGCATCCGCCCCCCTGGGGAGTGCAGGGCTGGAGCAGATTTTCACCCTCTGCCAGAGCTGGCAGCCTTGATGGAGCGCCTGGGGCTGGGCGGAGCGACGGAGCCCCACGACAGCCACAGTGACGACAGTCCTCTGGGAAAGGGCCAGGGCCCCGTGCCCCTTGCCGCCCCCAACAGCAGCGCCAGCGCGTGGGACACGGTGAGCCGTCCGTGTGCCTGAGTCCCGGAGAGAGGTGGGGGCCCATGGACTGCTCAGGGCCCTGAACACCAGATCTGTCACCCCCACCCCAGCTGTGCCTGAGTGCTCAAGACATCATGGCTGTGTACGGAATGTCTGAGCAGGCCGGGGTGACGCCGGACGACTGGGCCCGACTGAGCCCCGCTCTGCTCCAGCAGCAACTGAGCGGGGCCTGCAGCCCTCAGCCCACGCTCCCCACCCAGGATCAGCTCAGCCAGGCTGAGAGTGAGTGTCCACCCTACTGCCTAGCTGCTTCCTGGTGGTGTCCAAGGGGCTGGCAGCATGGAGATGGAACCAAACAGGGAGGAGAAAGTAGCCGCTGGTCTGCGGAGAGCCGGGACCAGGGCTGGCAGACCAGGCAGCGGGGTGGAGGGGCAACAGGGAAGGGGGTGCTGTGAGGGAAGAGGATGGGGACTTGAGGCCAGGGGCCAGCAGGAAGCCGAGGTCAGGATTGCACCCGAGTGCCTGCAACCTTGGGGGGGGGCTCCTGCTTCTCCCAGACTCGGTCTGGACGCCCCTCCCGAGAAAGCAAAGGGCCACAGTTGGGAGGGAGGCGCTCACTGTCCTCCCTGTCCAGGGTACCTGTACGGCTCCCTGGCCACGCTGCTGATCTGCCTGTGCTCCCTCCTCGGGCTCCTGCTCCTCAGCTGTGCCAGCTGCAGCACCACCTCCCACTACATCATCCAGGCCTTCCTGAGCATGGCTGTGGGCGCGCTCACTGGCGACGCCCTCCTGCACTTGATGCCTAAGGTTGCCCCAGCCCGCCAGAGCCCTCCCTGACCCCTAATCTCTACCCGCCTGTCTGGGAGGAGGAGGTCCCAAGGCACCCAGTCCAGTGTCCTCTGCCCACTCCCCCACCAGGTGCTGGGGCTGCACACCCATGACGGGGAGGACCATGGCTTCCAGCCCACCTGGCACCTCCTAGCTGTGCTGGGCGGGCTCTATGCCTTCTTCCTTTTCGAGAGACTCTTCAACCTCTTGCTGCCCCTGGACCCCGAGGTCAGGTGCTTGGGGGCTGGACGTGGTGTGGGGACGGGGTGGCGGAGGCACGGTGGATCCTGAGCCTCCGTCCCCGCAGGACCCAAAGGATGGGGCCTGCAGCCATGGCCACAGTCACGGCGGCCATAGCCATGGCGTGTCCCTGCAGCTGGCGCCCAGCGACTTCCGGCAGCCCAAGCAGCTCCATGAGGGCTCTCGCGCAGATCTGGTGAGCCCGCTCTGCCCGGCGTCAAGCCCTCTGGCGGAGCCCTGTCTGTGGTCCCAGTCACCCCTCCAGAGCTTCCGCCCCTGGCCTGATCTGGGGACTTGGCTCCGCCAGCGCCTCCTCACCTTCCTGCCCTGAGCCTAATCTACACGGCCCGCCCACCAACTTGGTCTCCCCCTCCAGGTGGCGGAGGAGAGCCCCGAGCTGCTGAGCCCGGAGCCCCGGAGACGGAGCCCAGGTGAGCCCTGAGGGAGGCCCTGGAGCGTTGGGGGTCAGGGTCTCGGTGCGCGGCGCAGGCACCGGGACGGGGAGGGGAGCGGAGGAACCGGCCGGGGCAAATACGCACCCACGCCCGCCGCGCCCGCAGGGCTGAGACTGCTGCCCTACGTGATCACTTTGGGCGACGCCGTGCACAACTTCGCCGACGGGTTGGCCGTGGGCGCCGCCTTTCTGTCCTCCTGGAAGACGGGGCTGGCCACCTCGCTGGCCGTGTTCTGCCACGAGGTGCCGCACGAGCTGGGTGAGCCTTGCGGGGTTCCAGCCGGCCGGAGGCGGGGCCTGCCCGCAGCTGGGGTCTGGGTGTGGCTGGTCGACCGCGTAGCTGGGCGGGACTATCGGGGAGTGGGCGCGGCCCTTGACCTGACCCCAGCCCCGCCCGCGACTCATGGCTCAGACAGTAAAGAATCCGCCCGCAGTGCTGGAGACCCGGGTTCGATCCCTGGGTCGGGAAGATCCCCTGGCGAAGGGAATGGCAACCCACTCCAGTACTCTTGCCTGGAGAATCCCATGGACAGAGGGGCCTGGGGGGCTACGGTCCATGGGGTCTCAAGAATCGGACACGACGAAGCGACTAAACAACCCCCACCGCCCGCCCCAGGGGATTTCGCGGCCTTGCTGCACGCGGGGCTGTCGGTGCGCCGCGCGCTGCTCCTGAACGTGGCCTCGGCGCTCACGGCCTTCATCGGCCTCTACGTTGCGCTCGCGGCCGGCGTAGGCGAAGACGGCGAGACCTGGATCCTGGCGGTGGCCGCCGGCCTCTTCCTCTACGTGGCGCTCTGCGACATGGTCAGAGCCGGGCGGGCCGGGGCTGCCCCGGGGGGGGGGTGCGCTGGGCGGGCGCTCTGAGCCGGCCCTGACTCAGGCCCCGTCCTCAGCTCCCGGCCATGCTGAACGTCCGCGACCGGCGGCCCTGGCTCCTCTTCCTGCTCCACAACGTTGGCCTGCTGGGCGGCTGGACCGTCCTGCTGCTGCTGTCGCTGTATGAGGATAACATCGCCTTCTGAGAGCTTCTGCCCCCCCGCCCCTCTCCCCTTGGGCTCTCGCAGCCCTTCAGACGCGCCGGCTCCCTGAGCGCCCCAGCCTCTCCCCCGCGCCCTGCTTCCCAGCTTCAATAAATTCTCTCGACTTGGAGCCCGGCCTGCTCGCCTCATCTCTCCTCCCCAGGAGAGGAGGGTTTCCCACCAAGAAACGTCGACAGGTGGGGGGTCCAATCCCCACAGCAGTGCCTGGTGCCTGATGGGGAGTCAGGACAGTTGAGCTCAGGGCCCTCCAAGAAACCAGCCTCAGACCCGCATCTGTGATGCATGTGTGAAGCGAAGCCCAGAGAAGTGGGTCCGGGGCTCAGGCAGCGGCCCTCCTCCTCCGCTTCCTGCCCGCCTGCTGCGGCTCTTCCCAGGGCGGAGCTGCTTCAGTGCCTCTGGCTCTCTCCACCCTGGGCCCCTTTCTCCCACAGACAGACAGGTCGCACATTGTTAGGGCGTGTACCACGAGCCAGGCTTGAGTCTGAGGGTTCTGTGGTCACTGAGCTGTTTAGCCGTCACAGTTGCCCTGTGATGTGAGTGCTGTGACTGCCTGTCTGACTCGGACGGGGAGGGCCGGTGTCCTGGCCGTGGCCCCCGCTTTGCCCACTCCCTCCTCTAGCACGTCCTCGGGGTGGCTCTGGCTAGTTGATTTGGGTTTTTTCTGATTTTACTTAGTTTTGGTGTGCTGGGTCTTCGCTGCTGCTCAGGCTTTCTCTAGTTGCGGAGATCGTGGGCCACCCCCCAGTTGAGGTGTGTGTGCTTCTCATTGTGATGGATTCTTTTGTTGAGAAGTATGGGCTCTGGGGCACTTCAGCTTCAGTATTTGCAGCACGTGGGCTCAATCTTTGCGGCTCCCGGGCTCCAGAGCACAGGCTTAATAGTTGTGGCGCATGGGGTTAGTAGCTCTGCAGCATGTGGGATCTTCCTGGATCCGGGATCCAACCCATGTCTCCTGCATTGGCAGGCAGATTCTTTGCCACTGAGCCACCAGGGAAGCCCTGGCTCCAGTTTTGGTTTTTTTTTTAATGACTTTTTTTTCATGCTCTCAGAACTTTATTAGGTGGAGTTTGGGCAAAAGAGAGAGAAAACCTCTGAGACAGTCACCCACCTGGTTCAGCACAAGCAGAACAGAGAAACCTTTGGTTGGAGATGTACTCTCACTGGGATGACAATATCTCTGATTTTTAAATGGAGAGATGACTGGCTGAATATCTCTGGGCACAAATTTAGGTTATTTTAAATATTTAACATATATTTTAACAAATATTTTAAAAATTTTCCACCAGAAGAAGGCAAGTCTCTGAGGACAAGACCGGACCAGAAGCAGGAGCCCCAGCCCATATGGAGACAAACCAGTGCCACTTTTATGTTGGGTGAGAGGCAAGGGATATACCTCTGCTACTCCCAGATCAAGATTTGGAGGCAGGAGAACATGACAAATGACAAAAGGACCAGTTTCTCAAAAAGCGAGGGATAATGACACAGGGATGAAACTCAGATGCTGTTTTTACAAGGAAGCAAGATAAGTGAAGAGGAACTAAAAAGCCTCTTGATGAAAGAGGAGAGTGAAGAAGTTGGCTTAAAGCTCAACATTCAGAAAACGAAGATCATGGCATCTGGTCCCATCATTTCATGGGAAATAGATGGAGAAACAGTGAAAACAGTGTCAGACTTTATTTTTGGGGGCTCCAAAATCACTGCAGATGGTGAGTGCAGGAATGAAATTAAAAGACGTGTACTCCTTCGAAGGAAAGTTATGACCAACCTAGACAGCATATTCAAAAGCAGAGACATTACTTTGTGAACAAAGGTCCGTCTAGTCAAGGCTATGGTTTTTCCTGTGGTCATGTATGGATGTGAGAGTTGGACTGTGAGGAAAGCTGAGCACCGAAGAGCTGATGCTTTTGAACTGTGGTGTTGGAGAAGACTCTTGAGAGTCCCTTGGACTGCAAGAAGATCCAACCAGTCCATCCTAAAGGAGATCCGTCCTGAGTGTTCACTGGAAGGACTGATGCTGAAGCTGAAACTCCAATACTTTGGCCACCTTATGTGAAGAGTTAACTCATTGGAAAAGACCCTGATGCTGGGAGGGATTGGGGGCAGGAGGAGAAAGGGATGACAGAGGATGAGATGGCTAGATGGCATCACCGACTCAAGGAACATGAGTTTGTGTGAACTCTGGAAGTTGGTGATGGACATGGAGGCTTGGCGTGCTGCGATTCATGGGGTCGCAAAGAGTCAGACACGACTGAGCGACTGAACTGAACTGAACTGAACTGAAGATAAGTCATGACTCTTCATTGCTGTCTGACCCCACAGGGCGGCCTGCTGAGTCGAGTGAAGAGAGGTCTGCCTAGCTGCGCTTGGTGGTCCTGGCTCATGGGCCCTTGAAACTACTTTAAAGCAGTCTCTTCAGACACAGCCCTCCAGGGGGCCATGTTGGGCTGAGGTGGAGGGGGGCTTATTTTGCTACAAGAGAAGGGGCTTGAGTGGGGAGAGTAGCAGCTACTCCCCACTCCCCCACGACTTCTGTCACAAAAAAAAAACCACCTGTAAATGCATGACATACAATAGTGAATCTGGGAGGCAGGCTCCCCACGGAGAGCCTGCTGACATATGGACACATTTACAGGCCTCAGTAATTCTAGGAAGGGCTGCTGTGTTCTCCCAGGCCCATGGTAAGCCCTGCCCCAGTCCACCCCTCTCTTCAGGGTTCAATTTTGTTATGACTTTTAAAGGCACTGGTGTGGTTTGGGGTCACACACCTGCCCAGGCACCCAAGTGACCCCTTGGTTCACAGCTCAAGTCTTGATGCTGACATGACTAAGTGGGCAGCTCTGGATGCAACAAACACATACTTTGCTATTTTCTTGGCTTTGCCTATATTTTCTTACTTGTTTTATTTCTTAAGATTCCATTTCTTGGAATTCCCTGACAGTCCAGTGGTTAGGGCTCCGAGCTTCCCCTCTGCACTGCAGAAGGCACAGATTCCATCCTTTCATTCAGTTCAGTCGCTCAGTCGTGCCGGCTCTGCAACCCCATGGATTGCAGCACGCCCGGCTTCCCTGTCCATCACTAACTCCCGGAGCTTGCTCATACTTATGTCCCTCAAGTTGGTGATGCCATCCAACCATCTCATCCTCTGTCGTCCCCTTCTCCTGCCTTCAATCTTTCCCAGCATCAGGGTCTTTTCAAATGAGCCTGTTCTTCGCATCAGGTGGCCCAAGTATTGGAGTTTCAGCTTCAGCATCAGTCCTTCCGATGAACATTCAAGACTGATTTCCTTTAGGATAGGTTGGTTGATCTTGCAGTCTAAGGGACTCTCAAGAGTCTTCTCCAACACCACAGTTGAAAAGCATCAATTCTTCCGCGCTCAGCTTTCTCTATTCGATCCTTAGGCAGGGAAATAAGATCCTGCAAGCCACAGGGCAGCCTGCCGAGCCGAGTGAAGAGAGGTCTGCCTAGCTGCGCGTTGTGGTCCTGGCTCATGGGCCCTTGAAGCGGGCAACTACCAGGCCTGGGGAGGGAGCAGTGGGCAAGACGGGCGAAAAGGTGTCCTCAGGGGAGGGGCTCGTAGAGGGACAGTCCAGGGCCCCGCGTCGTGAGCTCGCCTTCTGGTGCTGGTGTCGCGGGGGGCGGGGCGGGGGGGTCGTCCTGCGGGGGCAACGCCGAGCAGGGACAGGACAAGACGCCTCCAGGAAGCTCTCCAGACCCCTGTGCTAGTCGGGCTCCGCCAGGCTTCCGGCAGCCGCCGGGGCCTAATTCGGCGCGTGTTTGGCCCGGGGGTCTCTGCTCCCCCGGCCTCCACACTGCTGCCAGCATCCAGCAGGGTGCTTGAGACCTCGCCTCTTCTTGCGGGAGAGACCCTCTGCAGTGACCCCATTCTGGGATCCGGGGGGCGAGCAGGTCCTGACCAGCCAGCCCTGAGCCGCCCAGCCACCGTCCGGCTTCCAGCCGGCTCTGCATTCTCCGCAGTGAGACCCTGGATCTCCCGCGAGCTGGGTTTTCGGGGCGCTGTATGTGGAACCCGGGAGCGGAGCCGCGAGGCTGCCCCCGGCCGCCAGGGGCCGCTGCGTCCCCCGCGGCCGCCGCGCCTCTGTGGCGCTGCGCAGGCGCAGGACCCGGAACCGTGGCGCGCGGCTTCCGCGTCCCGGCGGGCCGTGTTCGGCGCCGTACAGGTCCCCCATCAGCTGGCTCCAACTGCAAGGTGGGCGGCGGGTGGGCGCGGGCGGGCCCGGGGTCCCGCGCGGGCGTTCCTGCTCACCCTGTCCCCTTCCTGTGCAGCCCGAGTGCGGCGCCATGTACGCTGTGTACAAGCAGGCGCATCCGCCCACCGGCCTCGAGTTTTCCATGTACTGCAATTTCTTTAACAACAGCGAGCGCAACCTCGTGGTAGCCGGGACCTCGCAGCTCTACGTGTACCGCCTCAACCGGGACTCCGAGGTAGGCAGGCCCGCTGGGGCCGCTGCGCCCCGCGGCGAGGGGGTGCCCCGGCCCGAGGCCGATCGGGCCGACAGCGCCGCGCTTGGTCGTGTCCGGGAACCATGTTCCTCGACCTCCTGAAGCTCTGTTGGGCTCGGCGGCCTACCCTGGGCATCTCATTTGCTCTATTTCTCAACAAATCGCATGAATATGTACCGTGTGCTCGGTTTTAGCGATACGGTAGAGAACAAAATCTGCACACACTTGGAGCAGGAGGACACCTACTGACTAAATACACGCGTGAGAACACACACCTGTGGACACCCTGCAGAAACAGCGAAGGAAATAGATGAGGGCTGAGGGATCAGAGGAACCTCCTTTAGACAGAGTAGGAATTCGTTGGGGGAAAGAACATTCCTGGCAAAGGGAACAAGGCTGGGTGTAGGGTGGGGGCAGGTTGTGGGTTGGAGGTCAGTAAGGTGTGATGAATCCCTCGGTGGGGGAAACACCGGGGGTGCTCTGATTGCCAGAGGTGTGAGGGTTTTGGTGGTGAGGGGTGGCTTCTTCAAGAGGCATCTTCGCATCTGTTCTTGGAAGGGGAGTAAGAGCCAGATGCAAGGATAGGGAGGGGTGGGTTCCACGTGGATGCAAGGACAGCGTGCCGGCCAGAAGCATCTGAGGGCAGGCAGGGTTGGACTGGGGTGCAGAGTGGAAGTGGGGCAGGAAGGGTTGTCCTCCGCAGGGCAGGGTTCTGAGTAAGGGCTGGGGCAGCAGGGAGGAGGCCGCCTTCCCCGGGCACTTACTTCAGGACACTAGTGTTTGTTTTATGTTAAATGTGTGTACAGCTGTACTAATCCACACATGATGAAGCAAGCAAAATACAGAAGAATGTGTGAGAGGTTAGTGACTGTTTGTGTCAGTAAATAATATTAGTTTAAGCTTTTGTGATACAGCAGTTTTGAGATCAGTATTTGGCTTTTGTCGACATTTCAGTCAAAACTGAAAATGAAATTTTGCTAATAAATACATACGGCTCTACATTGAATGAGAGCATCTTTGCTGTATATACTATATCTGACACTGGCTTTCAGTCAACTTTGAGGGACAAATTGAATGTTTTTACATCTGTATATGTTTTGCACTTGGGTTCGCAGCCCCTTCCTTAGCGATCACTCACTTCTCTTTCTAGGGGTCATCTGTTAAGAGCCTGTTTTGTGTGGGCATCTTGAGAGGGGTTGATGAGCTGCCCTCATGGCTGTGGTTCTGGGGGTAGGGGGCCACACGCTGCCAGTGCAGCACTTGCTGAAGGCCAGAGTGCCCATGCATACCACCAGGACGGGATGGGGAGTGGGGAGCCAGGCGAGGTCTAAAGCTCACCTCCTTGGAAAGGTGAGATTTGAGTGGGTGAGGAGGAGCTGATGGGGGGAGCCTTGTAGGTGTGGGGGGGAGAAGAGCTTTGAGGCGGAGTGAAGGTGCCAGGGCAGTAGGGAGGGAAGAGTGGCTGGTCACAGGGCTTGCAAGGCTGGATCAGGGCATCAGCAGGGTAGCCTTGAGGGCAGTCTTGGGAGCTGAGTGTTGACCTGAGGCCAATGGTGAGTTAAGGTTTGGGCAGAGGAGTGAGCTGATCTGACCCTTGTGTCCTGGGGTCACCGTGGCTGCGACAAGTAGAAGGCGACTGGGCTGGGTGGTCATTGGTGGGGCAAGGAGGCAGGATAGACAGGATGTGAGGCGCGCAAGGGAGCGGAGCTGTGGGCTGTGCAGAGGCTTTGCCAGAGTTGGGTTTGGGGCCAGACTCACCCTGCAAGTGAAGTTGCTGGCACTGCAGGGGCGATGGTTGCGGGGTGAGAGGCATAGGGGCGAGAGTGCACTCTGGACGTTGTTGGAGTGTGTGTTGCTGTCAGCAGCTTGAAGCACCGCCGGCGCCTCAGCGTCTGTCGTCAGGAAGCCAGGAGCTCTGCCACCTGCAGGCCCCACTGGGGTATGGTTTCTACCATCTCTCGATGCACGCATGCAGCTACTGCAGAAAGCGTCCGGCCTTGCATCACCGCCTCCCCCAGGACAAGGGCTGAGAGACCTGCCACGCTGGAAGCCGTGGAGCCTTTCATGGCCTAATCTGGATGCTGGGCCCTGTGTTTCTGAGCCTCAGATGGGTCCTGAGACCTAGACGCGCTTGGCGACCCCGACGAGGAAGCCTGGCGTCAGGCAGGATGTGGGCTGGTGAGGCCAGGAGCCCAGAGCAGGAGAGTTAGCACCAGTGGACAGAGACAACTCCATGGGGGAGATCTGTGCAAAGGGAAGGGAAGGAATGGAACAGGAACTGGTAGGAAAAGCAGGGTTTTGTGAGGTGAGTGAGGGCGCATTAGTGCCCTGAAGGGAAGGAGCACTGGGCAGCCCCCGCATGGAGCCCACCGAGACCCTCAGAGGCTCTGCATACCTTTCAACAGCTGTGAAGAATCCCACAGGAGGCCCTCGGCAGACCGGATGTGGCTGCCAGGCCTGAGTCAGGTGTTTGCTCCACAGCCTTTCAGCGTAGGGCAGCCTCCAGCTCCTGGACAGAGCACAGAGTGTAGTGGCAGGAGGGAGTGTGGCGCCTGGGCAGAGCCCTCAGTGGCTGAGCCCGTCGGGGACCAGCCTAGTCACTGCTGCAGGACAGCCTGCCTGGAGCCCCAGACACACTGTCACCAGGGTGGCACAGTCCTGAGGGCAGCCGGGAGCCAGGACAGCACCACAGGGACCATGCGGACGGACGCCCGGCCTGGGCCCGGTCTGCGTGACGGGAAGGGCCTGTCTCCTCTCTCTCCACGGGGCTAGCCTGGTGTCTGACCGGTGGCCTCGCGGTGGCTGAGCTTCCTGGGTGGTGAGACGAGGCCAGGGCCAGACCACTCACAGGGCACTGCCTCCCTTTTGAGGCTCCTGTCCTTCAGAGCAGCCCCCAACTGGGATGAAGAGAGGATGGTGAGCCCCACGGGGCCATGTGCAGTCTCCGCCAGGGAGCCAGGTTCATGGGCAAGGTCTGCAGGGTGGCGGCAGGGAAGGGAGAGGGTCCCGAGCAGGTGGTGGGCCTGGCGCTGGGTGTGTGCCTGGCTCGGGTCCTGGGCTGGCAGACCGCGGACAGCGGCCGGGGCAGGGTAGCTGTGTGTGGGAAGCGGGTGAGTGCTGGCTGGGGCAGCTGTGACCTTTGAGAGGAAAAGACATGTAGGAAATGTAGGGCACTTCCTAAAATTAATGACAGTCCCAAGTAAACAGAAAAGGTATCATGGACGGGAAGTCTCAATACTGTAGAGATGTCACCCCCCCCGCCCTGCCCCGCACAAATTAATCCAAAATTAATTAATTAATTTTGTCCTTTTAATTAATTAAATGTCCTTTTTCTCAAAGTTGCAGTAAAGTTTCTCAACAGTTTAATTTATCGTGATTCTCAGATTTACATGGAGGAGCCAAAAATCAAGAACGTATAATTTTAGAGATGAACAAGATGGAGCACTTGCCCTATAGGGTTGTCAGGAATCGTGTGTGTGTGTAAGTGTGTAAGCTGAATTATTAGGTACAGAAAGACAAATTACAAGTCACTTTGGGGGACTTCATGGTGGTTCCACTGCAGGGAGTGCAGGTTCCACCCCTGGTTGGGGAACCATCTCCACATGCTTGTGAGGCCGAAAAAGAGTTACTTTTGAACTGAGCTTTTTGTCGGGAAACGTCCCCCTTTAATACTTTTTGCCTTAAGATCTACTTTGTCTAGTAGTAACTTGGCTACGCGTTTTTCGTTTGTTTGTTTTCTTAAGTCCTTGCATAGAGCATCTTTTTAAAATCTGTGTTGTTATGTTTTCAGTGAACCAATAGCAAATAGTTGGATGTTGTTTATCATTCTGACGGTTTTTATTGTCTTCTGGCCTGAATGTTTGGTTTATTTATTTATCCTGTCACGAATGGATCTGCTCTGGTCTAGTTATTTGAGGGAATTTCTCGTGTAGTTGGGTTTGAATCACCCTCTTGCATCTTACTGTTCTTTTATTTATTGTTTTGGATTGATCAGCTATTTTGTTTCATTTTATCTCTTCAAGAAATATTTTATTTATTTGCTTGTTTTTCGTTTTATTTATTTGGCTATGCTGGGTCTTAGTTGTGGCATGTGGGACCAGGATCAAATCTGGCCCTCTGGCATTGGAAGCATGGGGTCTTAGCTCCTTACTGGGCCACCAGGGGAGTCGCTCATTTCATCTTTTCTGTTGACTTCGGGTTGTGCATTTTTTCTTACATTTGAGGTCACAGCAGTCTCTGGCTCGAGGGAGCCTGCCCAGACAGCCTAGAATCCTTGAAACCCTTCACCCTCTTTCCCTGCTCGCTGCATTCTGTTGTCACAGGCTTGCTCCTGCAGAACATTATACTGTTGTTAGCATTTTGATTTTACATAAATTCAGACTCTCAGAAAAGCTGCATAAGCACCAGAATTTCCTGCATACCCTCGTCTACAGTCCTGAACGTGTTGCTGTATCTCTGGCTTTTTCCCTGGGCCTGGAGGATCCCCTTGGCTTTTCCCAGAGGTCAGTACACCTGTGCATCCAGGCAACACCACAGTCCCTGCTGGGACCACAGGCCCGTGAGAGTCCAGGCCTGGTCAGATCCTTGGTGTGGTCCTGGGCGCTGGTGTCGGTGGCTTGGAGAGGTGGGTGGTAGCCTCCCCACTGTGACACG
The DNA here is from genome assembly GCF_002263795.3 of Bos taurus. Classification (NCBI taxonomy): domain Eukaryota; kingdom Metazoa; phylum Chordata; class Mammalia; order Artiodactyla; family Bovidae; genus Bos; species Bos taurus. Next base: position 547,412 of record NC_037341.1, read on the forward strand.
GACTTGAGGTGGAAGGTGCCATCTCGTGCTCAGACCTTCCTCTGCGCTTGGCATCTGTGGGGTGGCGGGGCAGCTGGGGCGCACCTCACTCACCCTCTCCCCACCTCCAGGTGCGCCTGCCTCTCTCCCCTGAGTCCTTCCTTCATTTATTATCACACGTTCAGCAGTTCACACTCTGTGCAGGAGGCTGTAGTCTTTTTTTGTCATCTGGGGTCTTCAGCCTGAAGACCTTCCTTTGGTAATTGTTGAAGAGTGTTTCTGATGTTGATGATCTTGGTCCACTTTTGTTTGTCTGAAAACGTTTTTATTTCAACTTCCTTTTTGAGGGATATTTTCATTGGGTTTACAATTCTAAGTTGACTGTTTTCTTCTTTCATCACTTTAAAGACCGTCTCTGGCTCCTATAGTCAGTTTTAATGAAGGTGGCATTTCTGTTCTCCTCTGACTGCTTTTATGATACTTGTCTTTGTCTTTGATTTTCTGTCTTTCAACTGCGATGTGCTTGGCTGTAGTTTGTTTGTGTTTGTCCTGCTTTGGGACTTACTGACCTTGAGTCTGTAGGCTGATGCTTCTCATCAGGATATTTCGGTTATGTCTTCAGTTAGAGGTTCTGTCCTTTTCCTGCCTCTGCCTTCTAAATTGCCAGTGGTGTGTTAGATTATTTAATTACGTCTACGTGTGTCTTAAAATCTGTTATGTTTTCCCTCTGTGTCTTGTTACTGCCCAGAGTGGCAGTCAGTCTGCATCTTGACCCTGTGTCTGGCCAAGGGAGGCGGTGCCCTGGGCTGGACCCATCGCTGAGGGCAACTGTCGTGTTCAGTGCAAGTGTGTCCCTGCTAGAGACCCGCCGGGGATGACTTTTTCTGGATTAAGGAAGTTGTGTTCTGGGTCAGCAAGGGGTTTCCGTCATGAATGGGTCTCGTCTGTTATCAAGTGCTTGACATAGTCACTGAAAACAGTAGATGGTTTTTCTCCCTGCTTGGGTGCAGTGGGCTGTAGTGAGGGGCGTTCCCGGGATGCAGCTCAGGGTTGGTGTGGCCGCCTCCCCTCACCAGGGTCCTGGGCCCTGGGCCTACCTGGAGGATGCAGATGGGGTGAGGCCACGGCCCCGGTAGGGTCACTGTCACAACCAGTTGGGCTCAGCAGAGCTGGGGTTCCTTCTTCCTAGCAAGCACGTGTCATCGCTGGCTGGCCCAGGGTGAGTCTGAGTGGTTTTGGGGGGCACATACAGTGCTGTCCAGCCTTCGACCCTGAGAGCCCCAGCGTTGGGGGAGCTGGGGGTGCTTCCTGCGGGCTGGTCGCCCGCTCCCCATTGAGGGCTCTTGGCCACAGGGCCGGTTGTGGGTAAGGTGGGCCCCTCACAGTTTTTTCCTTCTTCCTCCCTCCTCCAGGCACCGACCAAAAATGACAGGAGCACAGGTGAGTGAGCTCAGGGTGGCTGCCCAGCCGTGAACCCGGGAGCGGGGGCTGGACGTGGGCCCCAGGCCCTGTTCACTTTCTCTCCGCAGATGGGAAGGCCCACCGAGAGCACCGGGAAAAGCTGGAGCTGGTGGCTTCCTTCTCCTTTTTTGGCAACGTCATGTCCATGGCCAGCGTGCAGCTGGCCGGCGCCAAGCGGGATGCCCTGCTCCTGAGCTTCAAGGATGCCAAGGTGGGGCGGGGGTGGGGTGGGCAGGGGTGGGATCTGGGGGCTGTGGGGGGCGGGCCCCATTCTGACCTGCCGCCCCCAGCTGTCGGTGGTGGAGTACGACCCAGGCACCCACGACCTCAAGACCTTGTCTCTGCACTACTTCGAGGAGCCTGAGCTGCGGGTAGGGCTCGACTCCCCACCCCCAGCCCAGCCCCAGCCCAGTCTCTGGGGGGTGCTCCTGCCTGACGCCCCTCTCCTGCAGGACGGCTTCGTGCAGAACGTACACACGCCACGGGTGCGTGTGGACCCCGACGGGCGCTGCGCGGCCATGCTCATCTACGGCACGCGGCTGGTGGTCCTGCCCTTCCGCAGGGAGAGCCTGGCCGAGGAGCACGAGGGGCTCGTGGGAGAGGGGTGAGTGTGGGGGCGGGGTGGGGGCCCCACGGAGTCCAGGTGTGCACCACACTGCCCCCACTGACGCCTGCTGCCCCTAGGCAGAGGTCCAGCTTCCTGCCTAGCTACATCATCGACGTGCGGGCCCTGGATGAGAAGCTTCTCAACATCGTCGACCTGCAGTTCCTGCATGGCTACTACGAGCCCACCCTGCTCATCCTGTTTGAGCCCAACCAGACGTGGCCTGGGTGAGGGCCTGCGGCCTGGTTGTGCACAGGGCTTGCTGCGGGGGAGGAACCTGGCTGGTCTCCGGGGGAGCGGGTCTGCTATGCTGGCCCCACGCTGACTCCTTTTGGCCCCCAGGCGGGTGGCCGTGCGGCAGGACACATGCTCCATCGTGGCCATCTCCCTGAACATAACGCAGAAGGTGCACCCCGTCATCTGGTCCCTCACCAGCCTGCCCTTCGACTGCACCCAGGCCCTGGCGGTGCCCAAGCCCATAGGTGACAGGGGCCTGGGCTGGGGCGGCAGGGGTGGGGTGTGTGTGGAGCGTGCTGGGCCCTGCCACCAGCGTGTCTGTTCCAGGTGGAGTGGTGATCTTCGCGGTCAACTCGCTGCTGTACCTGAATCAGAGCGTCCCTCCCTACGGCGTGGCTCTCAACAGCCTCACCACCGGCACCACTGCCTTCCCCCTGCGTGAGTGCTGGGGAGCAGGGCCCAGGGTGGCGGGGGCTGCTGCTGGGCCTGGCTGACCACCCCTGCCCACAGGCACCCAGGAAGGTGTGCGGATCACCCTGGACTGTGCTCAGGCGGCCTTCATCTCCTATGACAAGATGGTCATCTCCCTCAAGGGCGGTGAGATGTGAGTCCCCGCTCTGGGGCCCGTCCTCCCTGGCAGGGGAGTGGTCCCCCAGCCCCAGCTGAGTGTCCTCCCACCCCCGCCCCCGCAGCTACGTGCTGACGCTCATCACGGATGGCATGCGCAGCGTCCGGGCCTTCCACTTCGACAAGGCTGCTGCCAGTGTCCTCACCACCAGCGTGAGTGGGGTCTCGGAGGGCGGCCCCGGGCCCCAGGTTGGGCAGGCCGCACCCTCACCCATCCCGCCCCCAGATGGTCACCATGGAGCCTGGGTATCTGTTCCTTGGCTCTCGTCTCGGCAACTCGCTGCTCCTCAAGTACACGGAGAAGCTGCAGGAGCCCCCGGCCAGCACCGCCCGCGAGGCTGCCGACAAGGTGAGCTCAGGCCCGTGGGGATGCAGCCCCTACAGGCGCCCTCCGAGGTACTCAGTCCCTACTCCTCCCACCTCACAGGAAGAGCCACCCTCCAAGAAGAAGCGTGTGGACGCCACCACGGGCTGGTCAGGTGCGGGCTGGTCGGGTGCGGGGCTGGTTGGGTGTGGGCTGAGCGTCAGGTGAGGGGCTGTTCGGGTGAGAGGCTGGTCGGGTGAGGGAGGGCTGAGCGTCAGGCTGGTCGGGTGCGGGCTGGTTGGGTGCAGGGCTGGTCGGGTGCGGGGCTGGTCGGGTGCGGGCTGAGCATTGGGTGAGGGGCTGGTTGGGTGCGGGAGGGCTGAGTGTCAGGCTGGTCAGGTGCGGGCCAGCAGGTGGGCTCAGGTGGGCTCTCGTCATGCTCCAGGGAGCAAGTCAGTGCCGCAGGATGAGGTGGACGAGATTGAAGTGTATGGCAGCGAGGCGCAGTCAGGCACACAGCTGGCCACGTACTCCTTTGAGGTGAGGTGGGGCTCAGAGTGGTTGCCCGGTCCTGGCCAGCCTGCCTCCTGACCACTGCCGTGCCCACAGGTGTGTGACAGCATCCTCAACATTGGACCCTGTGCCAACGCCGCCATGGGCGAGCCTGCCTTCCTCTCTGAAGAGGTGCCCACTGGGGGAGGGGGGCACACGGCGGGGCGGGGCAGGCTGCACAGCAGAGGTCCGGCCCTCACCCCTGCCCCTGCCCCGTGCAGTTTCAGAACAGTCCGGAGCCAGACCTGGAGATCGTGGTGTGCTCCGGCTATGGCAAGAACGGGGCCCTGTCGGTGCTGCAGGTGAGGGGCGTCGAGGGGGCGCCTCCTGGTGGGGCCTGGGTGACCTGCTGACCCCCGCCTGTCCTTCCAGAAGAGCATCCGGCCCCAGGTGGTGACCACTTTTGAGCTCCCTGGCTGCTATGACATGTGGACCGTCATTGCCCCCGTGCGTAAGGAGCAGGTGAGTGCGCCCAGGTTGGCAACACCCAGCCAGCGATCCTGGCCTGCGCCTGGCCTGTGGCGGGTGCCCAGGGGCCACGGGGCCCGGGACCCGGCTCTGTGCCGCTCAGGCTTGCTGCTCAGGTGGCGTGGCCTGGGCTGGGAATCCCTGCCCTCTTCTGCCTTCACAGGAGGAGACCCTCAAAGGGGAGGGCACGGAGCCAGAGCCTGGTGCTCCTGAGGCCGAGGATGACGGGCGGAGACACGGGTTCCTCATTCTTAGCCGGGAAGACTCTACCATGGTGAGGCACCCGGAGCCCGGGTTGGGGCCCTACTGTGAGCAATGCCCCTCACCCACCGCTGCCCACAGATCCTGCAGACGGGGCAGGAGATCATGGAGCTGGATGCCAGCGGCTTTGCCACGCAGGGCCCCACGGTCTTTGCTGGCAACATTGGGGACAATCGCTACATCGTGCAGGTGTCGCCGCTCGGCATCCGCCTGTTGGAAGGAGGTGCGCCAGGCCTCGGGCGGGTGGGCGCGGGCCCGGGGCTGGCGCGTGCCCCCTGCCCGGGGCTGACTGGCCTGTGTCCGCAGTGAACCAGCTGCACTTCATCCCTGTGGACCTGGGCTCCCCCATCGTGCAGTGTGCCGTGGCTGACCCCTACGTGGTCATCATGAGCGCTGAGGGCCACGTCACCATGTTCCTACTCAAGAATGATTCGTACGGGGGCCGCCATCACCGCCTGGCGCTGCATAAGCCACCCCTGCACCATGTAGGCGCCCTGCTCTGTCCCAGGGCCTGCTGACCTCTGCCCGCGTGCCCCCTCCCCAGCTGAGCACTCTCTCTCCCCGCAGCAGTCCAAGGTGATCACACTGTGTGTATACCGGGACGTCAGCGGCATGTTCACCACCGAGAGCCGCCTGGGAGGAGTCCGCGACGAACTGGGGGGCCGCGGCGGCCCTGAGGCTGAGGGCCAGGGTGCAGAGACCAGGTGTGTGAGGGCAGCAGGGCGGGGTGGGTGCAAAGACCAAATGTGTGAGGGCAGCGGGGTGGGGCGGGTGCAGAGACCAGGTGTGCGAGGGCGGCGGGGCAGGGAGGCTAGGCCGCGCGCCTGTGCCTGTGACCTGTGACACCTGCCCTTCGCAGCCCCACGGTGGACGACGAGGAGGAGATGCTCTACGGGGACTCAGGCTCCCTCTTCAGCCCCAGCAAGGAGGAGGCGCGCAGGAGCAGCCAGCCGCCCGCCGACCGGGACCCCGCGCCCTTCCGGGCCGAGCCCACCCACTGGTGCCTGCTGGTGCGGGAGAACGGAGCCATGGAGGTGGGTGGCACCCTGTGCCCACGCCCCCCAGGCCTGCCCGGCGCCCGCCCCACCGCTGACCGCACCACCCCACAGATCTACCAGCTCCCCGACTGGCGGCTCGTGTTCCTGGTGAAGAACTTCCCTGTGGGCCAGCGCGTCCTGGTGGACAGCTCCTTTGGCCAGCCCACCACCCAGGGCGAGGCCCGGAAGGAGGAGGCCACGCGCCAGGGCGAGCTGCCCCTGGTCAAGGAGGTGCTGCTGGTGGCTTTGGGGAGTCGCCAGCGCAGGCCCTACTTGCTGGTGAGTGTGCCCACCTGCCCGCCCTGACCCGGCCCGCCTGCCGGCCCTGCCCCCTGACGTCCCCTGTCCCCAGGTGCACGTGGACCAGGAGCTCCTCATTTATGAGGCCTTCCCTCACGACTCACAGCTCGGCCAGGGGAACCTCAAAGTTCGCTTCAAGAAGGTGCAGTGACCGGCAGGGCTGGGTGTGGGGGCGGTGAGGCAGGGCTAGGGGTCCCAGCCCTTAACTGCAGCACCCTCCAGGTCCCCCACAACATCAACTTCCGGGAGAAGAAGCCAAAGCCGTCCAAGAAGAAGGCGGAAGGGGGTAGCACGGAGGAGGGGACAGGGCCCCGAGGCCGCGTGGCGCGGTTCCGCTACTTCGAGGACATTTATGGCTACTCCGGGGTAGGCCAGCTGCTCTGCGGAGCAGGGTTGGCGAGCACAGGGCCTCCCCACAGTGTGAGGGGCTTCCTCACACTGTCTGCCCCCAGGTGTTCATCTGCGGTCCCTCGCCCCACTGGCTCCTGGTGACTGGCCGGGGGGCCCTGCGGCTGCACCCCATGGGCATCGACGGCCCCATCGACTCTTTTGCCCCGTTCCACAACATCAACTGCCCCCGAGGGTTCCTGTACTTCAACAGACAGGTAGGGAGGCCCCATGAGGCCCGGCCAGGCGTGCCAACCCCCTCCGAGGACAACTAGGCAGGATGAGGTGCTGGGGCCCAAGAATGAGGCCCTCAACCCATGGCTGGGAATGGGGGCACCGTGGCGTGGAGAGTCGGGCTGTCCGGTGGGTGGTGGGAGCCAAGGTCAAGGAGGTGATGTGGGGCTGAACGCTGGAGAGGCTTGGAGGACGAGGAGATTGGCAGTGGAGGGTGTGGCCCACAAGGGCACCAGCCGGGTTCAGTCGCTGGTCTGCCCACTGGGCGCCCAGCTCTGCTCAAGGCGCTGGGTGACCGGCTGGGATGCTCACGTACCGAGCTTCCTCGTGTCACAGAGATGACAGCAGTAGCCCCATGGGCCGCCGAGGACTCGGCAGCGCCAGTGCACTTAGGCCTGGGCTGGAGGGGAGCCGCTGGGCCCCGTGTGCAGGTGCTGGCGTGGCGTGCGCGTCCCACCCTGTGCCTGCGGCCTCCGGCGCCCACCCCCCCGAGCCCAGCCTCAGGCCACACCCATGCCAGCCCTGGGCAAACCTGGGTGAAGGGACAGGAAGCCCGCAAAGAGCAGGACAGTGGGCCACAGCCTCTGTCGCTGCCCGTTCCAGCGGACCCGAGGGCTGACCTGAGGGAGCCCTCGAGGCCTGGGTTCACCAGCTCGGCCTTCAGTGGGCACCAGGCCTCCCTCACCCCTGTGCCCACCCAGGGCGAGCTGAGGATCAGCGTTCTGCCCGCCTACTTGTCCTACGACGCCCCATGGCCTGTTCGGAAGATCCCGCTGCGCTGCACCGCCCACTACGTGGCTTACCACGTGGAGTCCAAGGTCTGCCCCTACTCGGCCGGTGACCCTTGGGGCTGGACCACGTGGAGTCCAGGGTCCGCCCCCACTCGGCCAGGAACTCTCGGGGCTGGGGTGGGCTCTGGCTCCTGACACCCTGCTCTCCCCAAGGTGTACGCCGTCGCCACTAGCACCAGCACACCTTGCACGCGCGTTCCACGCATGACGGGCGAGGAGAAGGAGTTTGAGACCATCGAGAGAGGTGCGCGGGGGCCCAGGCCGGGCCTGTCCTGGGGGCCGCTCCTCCCTGATGGTCCCCCTCTGTCCTTACAGACGAGCGGTACGTCCACCCTCAGCAGGAGGCCTTCTGCATCCAGCTCATCTCCCCAGTCAGCTGGGAGGCCATCCCCAACGCCAGGTGAGGCTGTGCCTGAGCGGGGCGTGGTGGGTGAGGCTGTGCCTGAGCGGGGCGTGGTGGGGCGGGCCGGGGCTGGCTCTGACCGGGGCTCCACCCGCAGGATCGAGCTGGAGGAGTGGGAGCACGTGACCTGCATGAAGACCGTGTCGCTGCGCAGCGAGGAGACTGTGTCAGGCCTCAAGGGCTACGTGGCCGCTGGGACCTGCCTCATGCAAGGGGAGGAGGTCACATGCCGAGGGCGGGTAAGTGGCCAGCAGGGCTTTCACAGCAGACAGTGCCCAGCACCCTGACTCAGCCACCCATCTCCTCGGCAGATCCTGATCATGGATGTGATCGAGGTGGTGCCTGAGCCTGGCCAGCCTCTGACCAAGAACAAGTTTAAGGTCCTGTACGAGAAGGAGCAGAAGGGCCCCGTGACCGCCCTGTGCCACTGCAATGGCCACCTGGTGTCGGCCATCGGTCAGAAGGTGTGCACCGCCCCCGCGGCCCCCATCGCCACCCCCCAGGCACCCCCCAGCTACTCACTCCCCCGCCCACCCCCAGATCTTCCTGTGGAGCCTGCGGGCCAGCGAGCTGACGGGCATGGCCTTCATCGACACGCAGCTATACATCCACCAGATGATCAGCGTCAAGAACTTCATCCTGGCCGCGGACGTCATGAAGAGCATCTCGCTGCTGCGCTACCAGGAGGAGAGCAAGACGCTGAGCCTCGTGTCCCGGGTGCGGAGGGGGCTGTGCCGTGCCGTGGGGGCTGGGGGCTGGTGGCTGGCCCGGGCCGTCCAGCTGGCCCGGGCCGTCCTGATGGCCCTCCTGTCCTCAGGATGCCAAGCCCCTGGAGGTGTACAGTGTGGACTTCATGGTGGACAACGCGCAGCTGGGCTTCCTGGGTGAGTTTGGGGGCTGGGGCCCCTGAGACCCCTGGGTGTGCACAGGGGCTGACTCGGCTCTGATCCCCAGTGTCGGACCGTGACCGCAACCTCATGGTCTACATGTACCTGCCAGAAGGTGAGTGCTCCCTCCCTCCTCTGCCGGGTGGGGTCGGGTGGGGGCCAGGCGGGCAGTGACCTGAGGTCCCCTGTGGCCCAGCCAAGGAGAGCTTTGGGGGTATGAGGCTGCTGCGCCGGGCGGACTTCCACGTGGGTGCCCATGTGAACACGTTCTGGAGGACCCCATGCCGGGGGGCCGCTGAGGGGCCCAGCAAGAAGTCCGTCGTGTGGGAGAACAAGCACATCACGTGGTTCGGTGAGCATGGGGCCGGGGTGGGGGCAGCGGGCCGTGGCGGGTGCACTGGGTTCATTCCCTGTCCCCTCAGCCACGCTGGACGGTGGCATCGGGCTGCTGCTGCCCATGCAAGAGAAGACCTACCGGCGGCTACTGATGCTGCAGAACGCCCTGACCACCATGCTGCCCCACCACGCTGGCCTCAACCCCCGCGCCTTCCGGTGAGCCCACCCCCCAGCCCGACCAGACCCCCTGGGTCAGCCCAGACCCCCTCATGGCCTGTGCCCTCCGCACCCCCCAGGATGCTGCATGTGGACAGGCGCGTCCTACAGAACGCTGTGCGCAACGTGCTGGACGGGGAGCTGCTCAACCGCTACCTGTACCTGAGCACCATGGAGCGCGGGGAGCTGGCCAAGAAGATCGGCACCACACCCGACATTGTGAGCCGCCCCCACCGGCCCCTGCCCGCCCGCCCCCCGCCGGCCCCCCGGCCTCACCCAGCCCTCTCTCTGCAGATCCTAGATGACCTGTTGGAGACGGACCGAGTCACCGCCCACTTCTAGACCCCTGGATACTGCCACTCACCCCACCCCTTTTTTGTACAAAATAAAAAACACTTGTTTTCAGAAGAGCATTGTGATTATTTCGGGGCCCCAGGGCATCCCCTACTCCAACAAATCACAGTCACTTGGCCCTGGCTGGGTGCGCGGTGGGACGAGCTCTATGGTCCTCCTGTCCAGGATGCCTAGGTCTCCAGGTACTTGGACAGCCCCTTGGTGTCAGGCATGATGCCCAGGTAGACCAGAACTCGAACCAGGAGGGCAGTGAGCCGCATCGACAGGGTCTCCAGCCTGTGGGGGGGTCGGGGGGCAGGTAGGTGGGGAGTGGGCCTTGGCTTCCCATCCTCCGACCCCCACACGCCAGCTCACCTCAGGGCCACTTCAAACTTGAACGTCTCCCAGATGACCCTGATGTGGCGCAGGATGCTGGCACCATAGATGCTCTGGTACATGGCACCTGCCAGGCGGCTCCAGCCCCGGACTGCACTGCACAGACACCGCGCGTGAGGTCAGCGCGGCCTCCCGCCCCCACCGCCCCAGGCTGCGCGGCCCTACCTCTTGGCCATGAGGAAGTAGCGGTCCACCGGGGCGCCCAGGGCGTTGTTGATGGAGCGCACCGTGTTGACGTTGCGCAGCACGAGCAGCATGGAGCGCGGCAGGGCCTTGAGCACGGCCATGACCTCCTCGAAGTGCTCGCGGGCCATGTCCTGCATGTAGGCCGCCTCCTCACGGCTCAGCAGGCGCGAGCGCCACAGCTGCCCCAGGCGCACGGGCCGCTGCATGAGCACCTCGGAGAACAGGAGGTAGTCTGGGGGGGCCTGAGCCAGGCTGTGCCCCCTCCGGGCTGCACACCCACCCCCCGGCCTCACCTTGCACTCCCAGCTCAGCTGCATGCGCCTTCATGGCCGCCTCGTCCCTCAGGATGATGGCCCGCCACAACTGGCACAGGGCGAGCCTGTCCCTGCAGGCCCAGCAATGAGCAGGGGAGTGGGTGGTGGCCAGTCGGGGGGCGTGCCCCCCCAGCCCACAGGCCCGCTTACTTCTCGTCCAGGAACTGGTAGAGCCCATGGTCCAGCAGCACCAGCTGAGCCTTCCCGTCCGGGCCTTTCCGCACCAGAACTGGGGAGGGGCGGGCTCTAGTTCCCTGGTTCTGGGGTGCAGCCCCCAGCACCCCGCCCCCAGCCGTGGGGCTCTCCTTACCATTGCCGGGGTGGGGGTCAGAGTGGATGAAACCCGTGTAAAAGATCTGTTCGGCAAAAGCCTTGATCAGCTTCTCTGCAATCTGGGCCAAGGACAGGCAGGAGTGGGGATGGGGTCAGACCACACGCCATCACGCCAGACGCGGGTCACACCCTCCAGTCCAGCCCCACAGCACTCACATCCTGCACCGCCAGCCCCATGCTCTGGATGGCCTCCACGTCATTGACCTTGCAGCCCTCATAGAACTCCGCTGTCAGCACACGCTGGGAGAGAGCAGGCGTCAGAGGTCCCCTACCCAGCGGGGCCCAGCCCACCTTACTGGACGTGCCCCAGTGCACGTGGGCACCACCCAGGGGGGCCCAGCCCACCTTACTGGACGTGCCCCAGTGCACGCGGGCACCACCCGGGGGGGCCAGCCCACCTTACTGGATGTGCCCCAGTGCACGCGGGGCACCACAACGTGGCGGAAGTGTTGCAGCTCCCGTGCACAGCGCTCAGCGTTGCGGCCCTCGTTCTCAAAGTCCAGCTCCTGGGCCAGGGTCCCCTTGAGGTCCTGGGAACCATACGGGCAGTTGGGGGTCCAGCCTGGGAGCCGGCCCACCCCAGCCCCCTGCCCCGCGGTACCTGGAGGACCCAGCTGAAGCCGAAGCTGGGGTGCATGAGCTCCACGAGGTGCAGCAGGAGCTCCAGGGTGTGGATGTCGCCATCAAAGCGGTCCCGCAGATCGATGTACTGCACCTGCACAGGAGGCTTCAGGGAGGGCCGGCTGCCGGCACCGCGCCCCCCACATGCCCTGGGGACCCCTCGTACCTTCACGGCCACCACGGTGCCATCGTGCAGCCTGGCACGGTGCACCTGGGCCAGGCTCGCTGCAGCAATGGGCTGGTAGTCAAACTCCTGGAAGAGCTCGTGGGGCGGGGCCTGGAAGTCTTCGAGGAACAGCTCATCCACCTGGAGGAACACGCCTCGAGCAGCGTGGGGGACACCATGGGGCCACACTCCCCGCCTCACGCCTCGGGGGGTGGGCTCACCTCCCGGAAGCCCCGCGTGAGGGCCCTGTCCTCCAGCACCCGCAATGTCCTGATGTACTCGGGGGGCAGCAGGTGGTTGAAGGAGCAGAGCCCCTGGCCCAGCTTCACGTACAGACCCCCGTTGCTGATGGCCCCCGCCACCAGGGCGTCAGCCGCCCGCTGATGACACGCAGACATCACCTCCAAGTACCTCGGGCTGTTCTGACCACAGGCAGAGAGGACAGGGATGGGGGCAGGCAGGACCCTGGGCCCCCCAGGCATGCCCACCCCACAGGCACAGGACGGGCCAGCCAGGACGCAGGTACAAACCTCCTCCACCCCACGCAGGATGACGTTCGTGCACCACCAGTAGTCCAGTGAGATCTGCAGGCCGACCCGCAGAGACCTGCGGGCAGAGGACGCCCTCAGCCCCAGCTGGCCCGTGCAGCAGGCACCCCACCAGCGCCTCGGACAGCTGTGAGCACCTAGGGGATGCCGCGGGGCTCTCGGGACTGCACAGCCAGCAGGTCCATCTCAGCTCCTGGGCTGGGCACTGGGCAGCCTGCACGCATGCCACCCCCCGGTCCCTGTATGCAGATGAGGGGTGCCCAGGACAGCAGGGGGCGCAGTCCCTAACAAGCAGACGTGTTCCTTCATTCTTTGATAGCACTTGTTAATAGGAAAGCCCACCCTCGAGTAAAGCCGCTCCGTCTGTGGACACACTCGTGTCCGTGCACAGCGGACCCTGCACAGCGGCCCAGCCTCCTCTGCACTCGGCTGCGCCCTGTGGACTGGAGCCCTGGGTCGAACCCCGGAGCTGCGGGTGCACCCCGAGCAGTCCCACGGGCCCTGGCCTTCTGGTGCAGGCTGAGGTCATCACTCCCTTCTGCACCCCAGGCTATGGACATGGAAGCCCCGGATCTGGAGAGGGGAGGATCCAAAACCAGGTTCCAGACCCTCACTGAGCACCACAAACCAGGTCCACCCAGCCACTCCAGCAAGAAGGGCTGTCTGAGCACGTCAGGGTGAGCAAGGACACACGTTTCTCTGAGCTCCCGGGACCCGAGGGAGCTGCACTCCTTCCTGAGTACTCTGTCCAAAAGCCAACGCAAGGTCTGCACAGGGGCTGATGGTGAGGTGCAGCTGGTGGGGTGAGGTCTACACTCATGGGGGTGACCTAATAAGTCACTAATTTAGGGACAAGGGCAGCCGGGTGTCTCCCAGGTAGAGAAAAGGTTACAGACACAGAAAGAGCGGAAATCTGGAGGACTCACGTTGAAAATGGAACGGCACGTTTACCTCTGACAACGGCAAACAGCTGACTGTACATGCAGCCCGGAGCGGCAAACACACTGGCGCCGCGCCAGGGTCCCTGCCCATCCTGAGGGTGGATGGTCACAAGGCTGAGCCTGGAGTGACTGTGGTGCCAGCGGGAGTAAAATGCTTGAAGGATGGATCACGTCAGAAGGATTCAGAAATGTCAGAAATAAAATGTTGTACGTTTGAAATGATTTACAATAAAATTGTAGAGATTAAAAGAGAGGGTCACAAGTCAGGTGCAGGAGCTCCTACAAAACAACCCTCAAGAGTTGCAGCAACAAGCCGGCAGTGACGCCATGTGTCCGGTAGAGGCTGATGCGAGCAGGGTTGGGGGAGACACACAGGAGGACAGGGTTCCCTGACGGCAGAACAGCCCTTGGGGGTGGATATGACGGCTGAGCCAGGAGGACGAGCTCACCGGACAAGCACCGGAAGGGAAGGCGCTAAACCAGCAGCAACAGGAGAGGGCAGGGCACCGGCGTCAAAGTATGAGGGAAGCCGAAGGCCAAACGTGGGACAAACCACGAGCACACATCAGAAGTACACACGTCGGGGCTCGGCAAAGCTTTTCTTGGAAAGGTTAGACAGTGAACACTGGGCCTCAGGGGCAGCCTCAGAAGGGGCAGGGATGTCCTCCACGGAGCTCGCTCTACGGAGCAGGCAGCACCTCGGACCTTGTATATGGCACAGGGCCAGGGTGCTGACCTGATGGTGTCATAAGGCCTATCGGCCCGCAGACATGTCAAAGTCATCATACGATGCAGAATTAATGTAAGCCTGCTCCTGTAAACCTAGAGGTTTCCCGAGCGAGGCAGCTGATGGCGGCCAGAAAGGACAACCATGGCATTAGAGTTGGGGGTCTTCGCTCAGTCAGGCCTACGGAGTGCAGCCCCAGCAGAGATTCTGGACACCACAGTCAGAGGCCAGGGGTGTGGGAGCTCTGAGGCGGGGCCGCCCAGACCCCTCCTGGGCACCCCGTTCTCGTGCTGAGTCTAACTTCACCTTCTTGTAGTAAAAACACCAAAACCAACATGGTGTTTTCTGAGCCATCCTAGGAAACTATCAAAACTGAGGGAGGGTGGGGACCGCCCCGTGTGTAGCCCGTGGTCTGAGGGGAGGGAACCTTGGGGATGCTGGGACTCACAGCTGCTGTCAGATGCCCTGGGCAAGGGGGGTCTGGGGACCGTGTCCTGAGCCTGAGTTTAGCCACGAGAGCCGAGGAGACTCTGAGAGCTGTTCCAGGCTGAAGGAGGCTAGACACGGGCCCAGACCTCATGTGGAAATGGCTGTTACTGGAGGGCCTGGTGACACAGGACGGGGTCTGAGGGTTAGAGGGTCACAATGTGTTTGTCAGCTCCCTGATCGTGGCTGTGGAGGAGAACATCCTTGTTTAGGAAATTCTCAAGGTTTCAGGAATAATGGAGCATGTTGACAACATACTTGTCAATGTTTCAAAAAGAAAAAAGTTGTATTATTAGTCCAACTTCTTTGGACATTTAAAATTGTGTCCAAAAAAAACAAAAACAAAACCCCACAGGGTTTGTAAAGTTAAAATTAAGTAAGAGGTGGGATCAGAAACCACCCTTAAGCACCCCGGCCCCGTGAGCAGGCCTGGCGCGTGCGCTGCGTCCCAGCCCCCCCGCCACAGCAGGACCAGCCGCCACCCTTGGGCGAGCCAGGCCCGACTTCCTGGGCTCCTGCCAGCACACTGCAGGCTCCCGGGTCTCCAGGGGCCCCGTGGCTGCCCTGCACCCACCAGGGCTCGGCCAGGCCCACCCGTTCTGGCAACTGTCAGGGCTGAGAGCTGAGGAGGCCACGCAGCTGGTGGGGAAGGTAACCTCTCTAGCGCTCCTTCACTCAGTCCCAGCTCGGCTTCTGAAAACTGGCTGTGAAAGCCCCCTGAAGGAAGAGGAGCGGGTGGGCGCGCCGAGCCTGCAGCTAACACGGGGGACAGCAGCACATGCGAGCTGGAAGGGGAAACGGCCCGGACCCGCTGAGGCCGCGGGCTGTGGAGCCTGGGAAACCCTGTAGGACAGAGTCCGCTGCCTGGAACCTGCCCAGGAGGGCAGCCAGGAGTTCAGGCAGACCCTCAGGAGGGTGGAGGTGAGGTGCTTGTCTGTCTGCCCACCCGCAGCTGCCGCTGGGGTAAATCTCAACAAAGAGGCAGCCAAACGGCCCTGTCCTAGGCATCCTGATCCTCCACCAGGCCTGGACCCGGGCTGCCCAAGGGCTGGGGGCTCAGAGCTGGCACAGCAGGACAGCCACTGTGGCCTCCGCACGCAAGGCCGCGCAGGAGCCGCCTCGGGCCATCGCCTCCCGGCCCCTCGGTAGGGTGGGGTGGGCTGAGGTCTCCCACTACGGAAGCTGGCTCTCAGGCCTCTGTGGGCAGCAGGCTCGGACCTGGCTGGAGCAGGACGCCTGCCCAGGCTTCTCAGAAGGAAGACCGCCCACACTACCCCCAGAATCCTGCCTAGGAGATGCAGGAGCGTGAGGCAGCCTTCAGCTTAAGGAGCCCCAGGCTCCAGTGACCAGCAGGGCGTGGTGCTGGTCCAGGCACCTGCTAGTGGAGGCAAGGAGGAAGCCCCCGCGACCCCGAGCTATCCCTGGGAAAGCAGGGGTGGCCAGAAGGGAGACAAGGCAGCGGCCAGAGATGGGTCTGTGGGGGCCACACCCTGTGCAGACAGCTCGGTCCTGCAGTGCTCAGTCGCCCCGGGGCAGAACAGCGCCCCAGGGAGGCAGCATCAGAGCGCCCAGCAGAAACCTGCAGCCCCAGCCCCCAACGTGGCCGCGCCTGCCCTACCTGCTGAAGCGCCCAATGCCGTCCACCACCAGCCGCATCCGCCTCCTCTCCTGGGCTCCCGCCGTCAGGTATCGCACCCCGAGCAGCAGGGGCGCCCCCAGGGCCGCGGCCGACAGCGCCTTCCTCCACAGGGGCTGGGGCCTCAGGGGCCTGCACAGACACGGGCGCACGGCCCAGTCACCCGGGCGGCTCCGCCCTGGCTAAGGCCACAGGCGCTGCAGCGGCACTAGGACCTCGGCAGGCGGCACTGACTTCGGGCGCTTGACCTGCGGGTCCAGGTCACCCCACTGAGCCCCCCAGACGCCCAGACCCCACATGGGCTCCATCCTGCCCACTGTCCACCAGGCCTTGGATCCTCCCGCCCCCACCCTCGCTGCCCCCTGGTCTCCAACAGGCGTGCCCCCCCACCACTCTCAGCCCACAGCCCCCACCAGGTCCCAGACCAGGGCCCTGGCGGTGGGGGGCCGGCACAGCCCGTCGTGGGAAGGGTGCGCAGAGAAGGTCCAGCCTTACGCCCCCCAATGGAGGGCACCCTGTATGATGAGGGGCATGTGCCAGAGGGTGCCTGTGGCGAGCTCCCCACCTTGCTGGTGGGGCTGCGAGGTTCCTCCTGAAGAAGGTGGCAGGGGACGGCCAGGGCTTGGGCCTGCCCTGCAGCAGGGCCGAGTGGAAGTGGCAGAGCTGTGCCTGCAAAGAGCAGAGGGCACAGGGCTGGCGGCAGGAATCCCCCTTGCCCCCCACGACCCATCACTGCGGAGCGTCAGTGCTTCCTGGGCCCGCGTCTGACTCGGGAGCAGCAACAGCTCCAGGTTCAGAGCGCGGGCAAGGGCAGTGTCACACGAGGGAAGCAAGGCCGCATCTGCACCAGGAGGCCGCCCCCCACTGGCCCTGCCCCCAGCTCCCGGCAGAGTCCTGGCGCCCTCACCGCCTGTTTCCCCTCTGAGACCAGCAGCTTCCCAGGGAAGGGTCAGGATCAGAAAGGAGGCAGGGCCTCGGGGACTGGCACTGGGCAAGTAAACAGACACAAGAACTTGTGTCTCTGAGCCCCATGGTGAGACCTGGGGTGGGAGGCAGGGGGGGCACAGCCAGGGGCAGGCAGAGAAGCAAGGCCCCACGAGCTGCCCTGGCTGAGGGGCACGGAAGAAACCACGGCACGCCACGGTCAGCCTTAGTCTCCCGATCTTACTGGAGTAAGACCTGAAGGGCTCTCAGCCTCAGGTTCCCCAAACTGTAAACAGTCTCAGTTTCGGGGACAAAAAAAGATTTCGCAAACTAAATCATAGCCCACAGCACAGATGTTAACGTTATTATTATGAAATCTGAGCCAAACAAGGAACTGACTTTCCAATCACTTTCTGGCCAAAGCACACAGCCCTGGAGACGATTTCAAGGATACAAAACAACACAGAAGTCAAAGGAAAAGTCAATGACCCACTGTCCTCAGAGGAGACCAGGGCTGACAGAGAGCGCTGCTCCCCAAGGCCCCCGCAGTGAGTGCAGATCCTCGAGGAAAACCCCGCAGGGGCCACAGAGGCAGCCTCGGGCAGACGGGCAGCAAGGGCCAGCCGCCACAGACGGTGCCCACCCTTTCCTATCCCCCACCCCCAGCCCGCTGACAACACGAGCCCGTCTCCTCCCCAGCAGAGCCCTCTGCGCGTGTCCGGTGGAGACATGCTGGCCGCAGGCCCCCTCAAGCCCTCTCACCACCATCGTCCTGCAGCAGGAGGTGCATGCCCCCGTGTGCTGCGCTGGCCCAGCCGCAAGGCCTGGTCCTGGAACACTGGAGCCTCAGCCAGGTGGGGTGTCCCAAGGGACCCCAGGGGATTCATGCAGGGAGGCCGTAGAAGCAGGCAGGGCCAGATGCCCAGCAAGACCGGCTGCAGCCCGAGGCAGAGCTGGGCCTCTGGGGCGATCAGGGAGACGGCATAAGGAGCCAGCACGAGGGCCGAGGCCGGTGCCTGAGTCGAGAGGCTGCCATTCCCCTCATACCAGCCACCTGCGCCTCCGGCCAGGGAGCAGTCTGATGCGGCTCAGTCTTCTCAGAGAGACCACAAACCCACGGAAAAAGAAATGACGGCAGCCAGCAGCCCTGGGGCTTCTGGTTCATTATCTGTGACCCAGAGGATTCTTGAGCATGGGGTACTCTTTACACAGCAGTCTGGCCTCTCCGAAACCTGTTCAGATCCACGCGTTGACAACTACTGGTACCTGGTACAAGCACTTATCAATTCTCTCTCCTTGTTGTACATGTTGCCTAGTTTTCATTAGAATTTTAAAAAAGAGTCACAAGAAAAAACCTGGGAGGACTTGCACCAAATGCAAAGCATGAATCCTAACTGAATCTCTGAAAGAAAACACCTATGAAACACTTGTGGGACCACAGTCAGCAGAGAGCCACAGTCAGGATTTTGAGGTGAGATGGTTCTGATGGTCACATCAGAGGATACCCTCCTCCTTTAGGGGTGCACGATGAAGTGTCGAGATTATGCGTCAAGAAGTCTGTGTCTTACTTTCAAAATACGTATGGTTTCAAACGGACACAATCAGCTGGAGCCAGATGCTAACACTGGGTAGACCTAGGTGGAAGCACCTGGGTAAGTAACTCTCGGGGACCCTACACTTGACCGTTTTCACAGTCACAGGGGTAGCGCGTCTGCCGCACTCTCCGGGAGGCGGTGGGTCCAGGCACACCTGGCACTGCCCGGAGACGCTGAGCGGTCACGACCCGGGGCGGAGGCGCTCCCGGCATTGAGGGGACCGCTCACCACCAGCCACTGGCTGGGCTCCCCAGAGCCTCAGGCTGAGCCGAGGCCGCGGCTCAGGGCGGACCCTGGGGCCACACAGCTGGGGCTGGAATCTGGGCTGAAGCACTTGCCAGCCATGCCATTTAGGTAAGTTCCTTCCTCTGTGCCTCAGTTTCCCTGTCTGCGGGGTGGGACCACTGCACTGCTGCAGCGCGGGTGAGTGAACTGACATCTGGAAAGCCCTTGGGCAGTGCCCAGTGTGGGGGCAGGTGAAGCACCGCCAAGGCCAGCCTGTGGTCAAGGAGAGGGCAGGCCCTTCCAGGTGCTCCTCGCTGCAAGAAACTGCCCGCTGGTCCCCAGTGCTCCCTTGGGCACCCTCCTCCCAGCAACCCTGCCCTCCCAGCTCCGCAGGCCACCCCACCTAACACAAACAAGCACTTATTTGCTGGGTTGAACTAAGCTGAGAAAACAGACTACAGATCTTCTTTGATTTACGATGGGGTTAGGGTTAAACCCATTGTAAGTTGAGAAATGTCAAAAGTCGAAAATGCATTTAATACACTGAACCTACCAAAGTTTAGCCTGGTCTTCCTGAAACCTGCTCAGAACACTCACAAGTGGGCAAAACCATCTAGCACAAAGCCTGTTTCACACTGAAGCGGGGACCAGTTCTGTAACTGACTGCACACCGCGCCGACGGTGAATACAGGACGCGGTCAGGGCACCCGAGTGTGCCCTGGAGATTGCAGGCTGACGGGGAGCTGCTGCGGCCGCTGCCCAACATCAAAGAGAGCATCCGCTTCCCGCCACTGGTCCAGAAAAGGGCCAAACTCAAAGCTGGAAGTACTTTCTACTGACTGTGCATCACTTCCGCACCATCATGAGTCAGGGATCAACAGGTAGAAAGTGTGGAGCAGATTACACACGCTGATAAAGAAATCCTCAGCTCTGGAGCGGATGGGCCGCTGCCAAGTCCCGGTGGGGACGCACACGAGACAGCGAAGGAAAACGGCCAAAGCTGACAGGTAACGATTACCCTGAGATGTTCCCATTCAGAGGCAAGGAAAGGACAGATCCACAAGTTATTCTAGCCAGAATGCCAACGACCTGCAGATCCAAGGCTGCCGGCGCCAAGGCTGAGGTGAGGCCTGAAGGGGCTGCCACACCAAAGGGCAGGCACAGCAGCTCCAAGACCACGGCTGAGCCCAGGGCCACATCTCCTCCACCAGGGACCCCGCACACGTGCTCCGGGTGTGTTTCAGGGGCAGCAGGAGACTGCGAGCGAGGACGGTGCCCTGAGAGGGCACTGCCATCAAGGCCTCCACCTGGGCAAGGCCCAGAGTCCATCAGGGAGATGCGGCGGGGCACATGGCGAGGACACTGCCAGAGGAGAAGCAGGCGCAGCCCCAGTCGGTGCTCCTCCAGGGGAACGGCGCCCCGGGCCGACAGGGGCTGCAGAGCGGGGCAGAGTGCCCGCGGGCCAAGCCCTGCACTGCGCCGCAGGCCTGCCCAGCCGCCTCACTGACCGCACTCTGTGCCTGCGGGGCGGCTCCCTGCTGTGCCCTGCCAAGCTAGAAAGGTGGAAGATGGCAGAAATAAAGCGCCTTGCTCAGGGCCTGGCACCTAACAGGTGCTCAATAAAATGCACGCATTTCTGAGGCGGGGCTTATTTCCTCACGAGGCCCACAGCACAGCAGAGAAGCCAGAGGCTGGGAAATCGAACCACTTCCCCAGCCCATACCCTTCCCATCCCCAAACCAGCCACCAGGCGGAGCACACTGTCCCTGGAGTCATTAGTAGGAGAGTCCAGTGAGAAAAAGGCAAATCACCTAACAAGTAAGTTTACGTATCACGTTCTTACTAAACACAGTTCTTTTCACAGAAGGCCAAACCTGAATCACTGACTCTAAAGCTCAGGGCCCTGGCTGCTCCCACAGCCTCCTGACCACTGTCCACCACCGGCTGGGGCTCTGGAAGGGAAGCTGAAGACCAGCGTCCACAGCCTCCGGACACCTGGCCAATGCCAAGGGGGCACGGCCAGAAAAGTAATGGCCCCTGACCACAGCCCCCAGAGCAGCTTTCTGTCGTTTTCTGAGGAATCAGCACCACAGCAGGCGCTCTGGCCACACTGCCTCATTCCCAGCCCTGACCCCTCACTCAATCGCCCGAGACGAACATCCCTCTGGCAGACCCTGCACAGCCGCGAGGAGCCTGGCCCAGGCCTGCTCTCCAGGCCGCTGTTGTGCCTGAAGCCCGCCCCCATTCACCAGGGCTCTTTGTTCCCCCACCCCACTCCACTGTCCTTATCACAGGAGCACAGGTTAGCCTGCAGGCTTTCTCCCCACCAGGCTGGGCAGGGCCATCTCTTTCTTAATCATCTCAAAGGTACAGCAGAAATTCTTTATCATAAACACTTGCTGACCTTAGATAAATGCAGAACCCCACATGGCCCAGGCCATGTGCTGAGCAACAGGTGGAAGGCCGCAGTCAGGAGAGAGACAGCAGCCGCTCCCCCGGAGAATGAGGCCTCTGCTGACGACACCAGAGCCCTCACGGGGCCCTGATGGCTCATGCCAGCTGGATGCCGGGGACTCCCCAAATATCCCCACCACCCAGGAGACACCCGAGGGTCACAGAGCTATAAATGCGGCAGAGCCAGCAGCCAGAACTCCCAGGAGCCAGTCCAGGGCAATATCCACGCATCACATGTAACCCGCACCACACCCAGAGCGGCAGCAAACAGGTACAGAGAGGGCGCCTCCTCAGCAGCATGAACACACACGCAGCCTTCCTGGGGCGGTCCTCTCACTCCCGAAGCCTCCCGCTTTGGGACAAGATGAGAGGGCCCTTTTCTCAGCCCAGGTGCACCATGCTCATCCGGAACTCAGCTAACAATCTATCCAGCAGTGTCACTCAGACAGACACTACAGAGCTCACAAACTCCGTGTGCACATCAACACCGAGCCACGAGCACCTGCCCTCATGCTTTAGGTACAAGCTGAGCTGTTGGATTTCCTAACACCCTGTAGATTAGACACAGCAGATTTGAAAAGTCACTGCAGATAAGCCGGACCCCAGAAGAAGCATCTGCTGAATCTCACGAGACCTGAAACTACAAAGAGGTGACAAGAATCTGGGCACTGTAAGGGCAGGTCAACAGCCCTGCGCACACAGCAGGAGAGTAAGCAAGCTCTGAGCCCGAACTGCTCTTAAGGTCAGGAAGAGAGGCTGGGTGTCTGGGCCCGGGAAAGGGAGTGGAGATGACCTTGAACACCGTGTCCTTTGCTTTTCTCGGGTCTCTGACCCTCTCAGCACCAGTCAGGACTCAGAAGCCTACTGGGCCCTGCTCTATTTACTGGTCATGAGCATCTCCTGCTCAAGGGCCAAAGCCCGCCTGCCCACTCCCGAGGGCTGCCTAGAGGACGGAGTGACCTGAAGGAGTGAAGCCGCTTTATAAACTAGAAAAGACCAACTCACTGTCTCTGCCTGACTCTCAGACTAACGCTGCTTCATCATCTCACCCACAAAACACCCCTGTGTAATGGAGATGCTCTACAAGCCACAGAGCCAATGGACATTCATTTGTATTGACACCTAAGCCCACAAGGCTAGGCTTATTAGAAAACTATGAGGTCTACAGAAAATTCCATGTTGAAAATGGTGATGAGCCCCACTCAGTCTCCTCACCTCTAAACCAAGGGGCTAGGTTTTCGGAGAGGGAGTGGCTAAGACCTGGGTCAACGACTATGACACCCTGCTTGAAAGGTGCCAATTCAAACGGCAGAGATGCAATAAAACGGGAGGTCCCACGGGGCGCAGACTGGAAAGGCAGGTGCCATGTTCGGGACCAAAAGAAGCTGAGTTAGGCGGGCAGCCCAGGGCCAGGCAGAAACCTAGGAAGGCCTGAGAGGCGGGGTGACCCCGAGGCACAGCCGGGCCGCAGCAGCTGTCAGCCCACCTGCCGCCCCTGCAAGTCCTGTCTCCCCAGAGGCGGGGGGCAGCAGTCAGCCCGGGATGACCCGGGCTGGGCTGGTGACAAGGAGAAAAGGGTGCCCAAGGGATCAGGTGAAGAAAGGGCGGGGGGGTCCGCTCTGCGATTCGTTCGGGCAGAGCCTGCAGCGGCGAGGGGTCTGAGGCAGACACGGGGCAGGCGGAGGCGCCAGGCGCCAGGCAGCCGCCTCGGGAAAGGGCGTCTCCCTGGGGAGGAACGTCCGTAAGGGACGAGGGTCGTCCCTCGCGGGGAAGGAGGCTTTGGAGAGTCGCCTCTGAGACAAGACTCCCGCACCAAGAAGTAGCCTCGGAAAAGCGGAGCTGCGGCGTGCGGCGGGGAAGGCCCGATGTCTCCCTCACAGGGCCTGGGGGCTGAAGCGGGGACCCGAGGACAGGCTGCCTGACGGCTGTGACGGGCTCCAGCCAGCCGGGAGGATCCCTGGGGGGCGAGTCTTGGGCCCTGCGGGTCCCGGCTGGGCGACCCGGGCCGCGGCAGGGGCGCGAGCGCTCGGGGTCTCACAGGTCTCCACATTTTCGGTCCGCCGCTCAGCTCCCGCTCGCCACACGCCGCACACCTTCCGCCGGCCCAGCAGGCACTGCGGGAGGGGCACAGTGCGCACGCGCGCGCCGTCCGATGGGCGGGCGGGACTGGAGGCCACGCCCCGAGTAGTCCCGCCGCCGCGGTGGAGCAGCGCCCCCTGGCGGCTCCCGGCCCACTAGGTTTAGGGCCAGTACCGGCGCTCGGTCAAGGCACGCGGTCTGAAACCGCTCAGTTCAGTTCCGTCGCTCAGTCGTGTCCGTCTTTGCGACCACATGGACTGCAGCACGCCAAGCTTCCTTGTCTATCTCCAACTCCCAGAGCTTGCTCAAACTCACGTCCATCGAGTTGGTGATGCCATCAACCATCTCCTCCTCTGTCGACCCCAGACCCTGCTGCTGCTAGGGTTTTTTCCCACCCCCAGTGGAAGCTGAGGTTTGGGGAGGTCAGGTCACCTGTTGCCCCAGGAGTTCACAGCAAAGGCGGAAGCCGGGAGGGAGAAGAGACCCCACTAGGGGCTCAGCGCCGGCAGCTGGAGTTGAACCCAGGGCGGGGAAGGGGCAGCCGTTTCAGCCCAGCACTTGCAAGCGATGGATTAGGGTGACTAACTGCTCAAGCCTCGCTTTTCTTGCTGCAAAATGAGGTCCTGGCTCACAAGTTAAGGATGCTAAGATACCACGCAGGCCACCTTAAGTTTGCTTTGCTAGAAGTTATTATAAAAACTCTCAGATTGGACTTTCAAAGGCCTCCATTATTTGTTATCCCAGGTGAGAAACATAATGTATATTTTATGAGCGAATTTCTGTTTGTGAGCCTGCTAGAAAGAGGCCTTCCTGACTGCCTATAAGGCACGGAGTGCGAAACCCTGGTAGTGTTCTGTAGGCATTCGCTCCAGGAGGTCGACCCATGTTCCCTAGAAGTGACTCACTCCTGTTAATGAGCCACCCTCTTGGTGTGGCCATTTACAAGGCCTCTTGCACACAGCAAATTTCTCCAATTCTGTCTTGGTAAAAAGAAAGATAGACTCTAACTGAACTTGTGCATATATATCTATGCTGCTGTGAAGAGTAAGACTCAGTAAAAGTCTCAGTGTGAGAATCAGGGATGCAAGTTGGTGAGAAGCAAGTGTTATTTACAGATTGATTCCATTTTTTGGCTGATTCGGGTCTTCATTGCAGCCGGAGGGTTTCCATTGCCCTGTGGCATGTGGGATCTTAGTTCCCCAGCCAGGGATTGAACCTGCGCCCCTTGCTTGGAAGCACAGTGTTAACCACTGGACCATCAGGGAAGGCTCTGCTAGTATAACTTTGTAGTAAGTTTTGTAATTGGGAAGTGTGAGAGATTCCTGAAACTTTATTCTTTTTTTTAGTGCTTTTAAAATGTTATTGCGTGTATGTATATTATATGAAATATATGACTACGTATTTCTACATTATCTTGTAAATCCCGACCAAGGGATCGAGCCCCAGTCTCCTACATTGCAGGCATATTCTTTACTATCTGAGCCACCGGGGAAGCCCATATGTATATACATACATACACACACACATATATATATGCTTTTGAAATAAAATGTTTTTTTCTTCCAGTTTTATTGAGATGTAACTGATGCTGCACTGTGTAAGTTTAAGGTGTGCAGCATGATTAGACTCACATACATCATAAAATGGTCACTACAATACACTCACTGAACATCATCTTGTATAAACATAAAAGGTAAACAATTTTTTTCCTTATGTTGAGATCTCTTAGGATTTACTCTGACAAACTTTCATATGTAACATTCAGCAGTTAATTAATCATGCTGTATATTACATCCCTAATATTAATACTTACCTTTTTTTGGCTGTGCCACTCGGCATGCATGCATGTTAAGTCACTTCACTTGTGTCCAACTCTTTGTGACCCTATAGACTGTAGCCCACCAAGTTCCTCTGTTGATGGGATTCTCCAGGCAAGAATGCTGGAGTGGGTTACCATGCCCTTCTCCAGGGGATCCTCCTGACCCAGGGATCAAACCCATGTCTCTTAGATCTCCTGCATTGGCAGGAGAGTTCTTAACCAGTAGCACCACCTGGGAAGCCTGCCGCTGGGCATGCAAGCTCTTAATTCAGGATCGAACCCATACCCCCTGCAGTGAAGCAAGGCGCCCTGACCGCTGGACGGCCAGGGAAGTCCCCCTAGTACTTGCCTTACAACCGGAAATTTGCCCCTTCTACCTTTATTCAGTTCTGCCTCCCCCACCCCTTGCTTCTGGTAACCACAAATCAGACCTCCTTTTCTATGAATTTATTCTCGATGCATAGTTGACCTACACCACCAGTAGTTCCAGGTGAACAATGTAGTGATTCAATATTTCTGTACATTACAAAATGATCCCCAGGGTAAGTCTAGTTACCATCTGTCACTGCACAAAGTTACTACTATATTATTGACTATATTCCCTCCTGTACATTTCATACCTGATGACTCACTTATTTTGTAACTGGAAGCTTGTACCTCTTATTAATCTCCCTCACCTATCTCACTCATCTCACATACCTCTCCCCTCTGGCAACTACCTGTTTGGTCTCTGCATCTATGAGTCTGTTTCTGTTTTCATATGTTTGTTCACTTGTTATGCTTTTTATTCCACTTATAAGTGAAATCATACAGTATTTGTCTTTCACTGTCTTACTCCACTCAGCAAAATACCCTCTCAGTCCATCCATGTTGTCGAAATGGCAAGATTCCATTCTGTTCTATGGCTAATTGTGCTCAGTTGCTCAGCTGTGCCCGACTCCTGTGACCCCATGGATTGTAACCCACCAAGCTCCTCTATCCATGGGATTTTCCATGAAAAAATACTGGAGTGGGAAAAAAAAAAAAAAGAATACTGGAGTGGGTTGGCATTTCCTACTCCAGAGGATCTTCCCAACCCAGGGATCAAACCTGCGTCTCTTGTGTCTCCTGCATCAGTAGGCAGGTTCTTTACCACTCTGCTACCAGGGAAGCCCAAGGACAGGGTTCTGTGGCTAATACTCCATTGTGTGTATATATATATAATACATGTGGCACATCTTCTTTATCCACTTATCTGTCAATGGACAATTAGATTATTTGTGTATCTTGGCTATTGTAAATAATGCTGCAATTAACATAGGGGCTCATGTATGTTTTCTAAGAACAAGTGTTCTTGTTTTCTTGAGATAAATACTCAGAAGTGAAATTGATAGATCATATGGTAACTCTATTTTTAACTTTTTGAGGAAACTCCATACTGTTGTCTACAGTGGCTGCACCAGTTTACGTAACCACCAACAGCATACAAGGTTCACTTTTCTACACACCCTCTCCAACACTTATTTGTTGTCTTGTTGATAATGACCATTCTGGTGAGTGTGAGGTTAGATCTCATTGTGGCTTTGATTTTTCTAGTGACTGATGATGTTGAGCATCTTTTCATGTGCCTGCTCTCCATATGTATGTCTTCTTTTGTCTATTTTGGTCTTCTGCCCATTTTTTAACTGCTTTGTTTGTTTTACTGAGGTTGCATCATGTGAGTTCTTTGAATGTTTTGGATATTAATCTCTTGTTGGATATAACCATTGCAAATATCTTTGTCCATTCAGTAGGCTGCTTTTTCATTTTGTTGATAGTTTCCTTTACTGTACAAACGCTTTTTAGGTTGATGTAGTCCCATTTGTTTATTTTTACTTTTGTTTCTCTTGCTTGAGGAGACATATTCAAAAAAATTGCCAAGGCCGATGACAATGTTTTCTTCTAAGAGATTAATGGTTTCAGATCTTACATTAAGTCTTTAATCCATTTTTGGTTTATTTTGTATCTGGAATGGGAAAGTACTCCAGTTTGAGTCTTAACATTTGCAGCGTCCAGTTTTCCCAACACCATGTACTGAAGAGGTTTGCCTTTTCCCCTTTGTATATTCTCCTGCATTGGCTGGCAGATTCTTTACCACTATTGCCACCTAGGAAGCCCCCCCCCCCACCTCCTTTGAATATTCTTGTCTCTTTTCCTTGTAGATTAATTGATCATAAGTGTGCAGGTTTATTTCTGGGCTCTCTGTTCTGTTTCACTGACCTATATGTCTGTCTTGATTACTGTAGTTTTGTAGCCACCTATATTCTTTTAAAGATTGTTTTGGGGAATTCCCTGGCGGTCCAGTGGTTAAAACTCAGCACTTTTACTGCCAAAGATCCAGGCTCAATCTCTGGTCAGGGAACTAAGACCCTGCAAGCCATGTGGCATGGCACACACACAAAAAGGATTGTTTTGGCTATTCCGTGTCTCCTGCATTTTGTTTTGTTATGAATATTAGGATTAGTTGTGTTTTTTTTTTTTTTCAAAAAAAAGCCAGATGGGATTTTGATAGGGATTAGTTGAATCTGTAGATCAGTATTGCCAAGTTAACAACAGAAGTCTTCTGATCTATGAATATTTACTCATGTCTTTCATTGTTGTCAACATTTTGTAGTTTTCCATGTACAAGTTTAGCATTTCCTTTGTTATATTCACTTCGAGGTACTTTATTTTTTTTGATGCTACTGTAAAAAAATGTTCCTTAATTTCACTTTCAGATCTTCGGCTGAACATGTATAAAGATACAACTGATTTCTGTATATTGATGTTGTATTCTGCAAATTTTGGTTGTATTTGTTTTCGGTCCTAACAAGTTCTTTGTGGACTCCTTATGATTTTCTATACATAGAACCCTGTCATCTGAGGATAGTTTTACTTTTTTTCCCACCTGGATGCCCTTTTTCCTGTGTAACCATCATTGCCAGGACCCGCAGTGCAACGTTGAATGGAGACAGAGAGCAGACACCTTCATCTGGGGATCTGTCTGTTTCTCCTCTGGATGCCTGAGCACCCTGGCCGCTGCATCTCTTCACATCCCTCTGACCTAAATCCATGTGGGGTGGGGTGGGCACTTGCAGGGGGACATGGGTAGCAGGACGCCTGTGAGGGGTCAGGTAGGGGCCCTTTTGCAATCTGCTTTCTAACGAGCTCAGTTCTCCTGCCACACTTGCAAAGGAGAGGAAACATGAAAACAGAAACCCCCTCCAGGGCTTTGTCTGGATAGTCCAGCTGAAGAAGGTCCTGCCTCCTTCCTTGCCCGGCCTGGCTCAAGGTGTTCTGAGAGGGTCCAATCTCCAGGAAACTCTCCTTTCTAGGGTGGAAGTGGTCAGCGAAGCATCCTGCTCAGGAGCTGGTGGGGGAGCCTAGGGCTCTTGACATGGGGAGTACAACGGGAGAGTCTGCAGGACGGTGACTGATCCTCCCCCAGGCACGGAAAGGTCAGCCAGTGCTCGGCATGCAAACTTCTGGATGGTCCCAGATGCTTCAGAGACGAGAGAGGACCTCACAACTCTTGCAGCTGTGACAGATAGAAGACAACTCAACTAAAATAAGCACAAAATTTTGGGCTGACATAACTTGTAAGTCCAAGGGGTTTAGCTTCAGGTACAGCTGGATCCAGGCAACTGCAGGATGATGTCAGGGTCTGGCTCCCTCCACCCCTTGCTCTGTTCCCTCTGTGGTATCTTCACCGTCTGGTGTGCACTGAGTAGTTTGGGTAGTTTTTACAACTCTTGGAACAACTGACACGCCTAATACCAATCTACTGGGTCCTCATTTGCTCCACAGGGTCACCTCTCCTCCCCCATTTCAATTGGTGTGGGCACCATGGCTGGATCAGCTGGGTTACCCACCCAGCCACAGGGTGTGGGCCAGAGGGGTCTGTGATTAATAACCCACTAGAACTACAGTTGCCTCCGAGACCCCTGGAAAGTGCAGTGGACAGAATGTCTGGGGTCTCCTTCAAAGTCTGAGACACCCTTTGGGCAGGGCTGGGAGGCCGAGTGACTGGCCACATGCCATCCAGCTGGAGGCATCATGCCTGGGTGCAGTCCTGGGGGACACTCTGCTCTGAAGGGCTGGCTTGGTGGGCTGCCCCGCTTCTGGCCCTCATCCCTGGGTGGCTGAGAGTGGGAAGGGTGTGCCAAGCAAGCGAGTGGCTCTCCAGGATTTGGCCCTGTGGCCTTTCCTCCCCTTGTCATCTGGACCCCCACTTGTTTGTTTCGGGGACGCTGGCCGGAATGTCCTGGAGACTTCAAAGGGCGGCTGCTTCCTCAAACCCCCTCCGGTTCCCCTGCCCCCCTCCTCTTCGGGAGACCATGCACATTCTACGCAGCCTGGCACATCTGGCAGACACAGAGGCAGGCAGAGGCTCCCTGGACTCCCAACGTGGAGGGGGAGGGGCTGCGGGGAGGGGCTGCGGGCAGGAAGGAACTGGGAGCCATTCCAGGGTGGGCAAGGGAGGGACAAGGGCAGTGTCAGGGGGTGCGGGGAAGGATACACCACCCATTTCATGCCCTCAGCCTCTGCTCGCTGCAACCAAAAGCAGTGTCCCTAACTCACAGCTGCCCGTCACCTTGCTTCCCAAATGCAAGAGGCAAGTCAAGCTGCTGCTGCCCCCTACCCAGTCCCGTCAGGTCAAGTGGCCTGCTGGTTAGCACCACTAGGGCCTGTCTTCGGGGCTGGGCTGTCTGAGCTCCATGGGAGTGTGGCCCAGCTGAATGCTTGTTGGAGGGTCAAGGCCTGGAAATCCTTCCCTCCCACCGGGAAGTTCCTCCTGCTCAGCTGGTCCAGCCAAGGCCGGGGCCTTGAGAAGCCCACGTGCTTCCCGAGTCAAGGACAGCCAGCCTCTGAAGTTAAGGGCATCCGGAAGGGGCTGGGTGGCAAGGCAAGCACCACTGCCTTGAGTCCACACCCTAGGCCTCAGGGCCCCCTGTGGAAGCGGGTGCCTGGTCTGTGAGAACAGGGTCTCCATACCAGGCCGGTCCCATTGGACCACAGCTCAGGGCCCCGCTGGGAGCCTGTCCTACACAGGCCTCTCTCTGCTCCCCACCTGCCCTGGAGGCACAGAGGAGACAGAGGAAGCCCAGGCCCAGCCCCACAGCAGCCTCCATCCAAATCCCCTCCCAGCCCCTCCCAGCTCAGGGCTCTCTATAGGCTGCGCCAGTCCTGAGTGGGGGAGCCCGCAAGTACAGGACAGCCTGGCTCCCTACAGACACCACGAAGCAGAGGCCCAAACCGCCATCCTGGGGCCTCGGGGGCAGAGTGTGTGTTGTGCAAAGACAAGGCCATCTGCCAGCAACCCAGAGAGAAGGCAGCCGCT
Organism: Bos taurus; assembly: GCF_002263795.3. Lineage (NCBI taxonomy): Eukaryota > Metazoa > Chordata > Mammalia > Artiodactyla > Bovidae > Bos > Bos taurus. The sequence goes on from NC_037341.1 coordinate 577,617, forward strand.
GTCACGTCCACCTAACAATGGCTTGGGGCTTGGCAGCTTTGATCACAGGAGCTAAAAATGGGACAGGTGGCTTGGGGGAGGGGGTGACATCCTTGGGCAGAAGGATCCCGAGACTGGCTAGACCCTCACATCCCAGTCTTCTGAGTCCCGCTCACAGAGCCCTTTCCATGCAGGGACCTGGCAACAAGCCCCTGGTGTAAATCCCCCCCAGGATCCTCCATAAAGCAGCAGGGAAATGCTGCCACACCTGGGCCACAGACCCAGCGACCAGCAGGCAGCCCATGCGGTCGGGCCCTTGTGCCTGGCTGGCCTGGCCCACCACAAAGCCTCTGGCTGCTGTAACCTGTGTGGGTCCTTGGCCCAGACCCCAGGCCCCGGGAGCAGGCCTTCTCTGTCCCTCTGGGCACTTCTCTGTGTGTAGAGGACAAAGTTCCACGAACCCGGGATCTCCAGACACTGCCCCAGGGAGCGGCAGCCCCTCCTGAATAGGTCAGACCAAGGCTCCAGATCAGAGGAAGTCTATCTGCACCGTAAAAGTTGTTCCTGGGATTGACTCCAACTCACGGAATAAAAATGCTTTATTGTACAAATCCCACACAAATCCTGGGCCAAGTCCATGTCTCCAGATGGGCCATGGCTCTGAGCCTGCTGTGTCCTCCACCTGCCTGCAGTGCCAGGTTCGCCTGTGGAGTGTGCAACTGTCCGTGAGCAGGCCGCATGTGAGGTGGGCCTCTCCAGGCAGTGGACAGGCAGTCTCTGTGGCACCCTGAAGACAGGTGGGGGGAGCAGAGTCCCCCCCAACACTAGGCTTAGGGGCCACAGGGGTCCACGCAGTCCTTCCCGCTGTGGAACACTTGGTAGATGCTGGTGGGAGGGAACATGGCCACGGCGCCGAGCAGGGAGCCCACCTGGATGGCCACGCCAGCGGCCAGCAACGCCGGCTGGCCCCCACCATGCAGGAGCGAGCTGGCAGCCACCTTCACGTACGAGAACACGCCCAGACACAGAATCCACGACACCACCTGGGAGGGTGAACATAGTAGCAGGCTGAGCAGAGACGCCCTGCTCTAAGGCAAACCCCTCCTGATGGCCACCCTTTTTGTTGCCCTGTCCCAATTACTCACCACAAGGACCACCCCTGCAGAGGTGCCCACCAGGGGTGGGCAGGGACTCAGGACTGCCAGTGCCATCAGGTAGGCCCCAAAGAACATGCCCAGCAGAGAAAGACCGCCCAGCCCTGCCAGGGACCTGCCAAGGGCGAGTCAAAACTCAGAGCTGGCTGTGCCTGGCCCAGGCCCTAACCCCGAAATCCCATCCCGAGGGGCCTGGGCTCCCTGTGTACCTGCACAGAACACCCATGGCTAGAAAGCAGGCGAGTGGGTTGGCAGCACTGCCCAGCACCACAGCCAAGTGGTAGGCGAGGCGCCCGTAAGGCAAGCAGGAATAGCTCTGCACAGCGGGCAGCACGCCGTTGGTCAGAGCGTTGGTGACGGCCAACAGGCCCAGCAGGAAGGCACCGTGGGTAGAGAGCAGCCTGGGGCCCACAGGTTCTGGGCTGGGGGTGGCGTCTGCCGCCGGGCTGGGGGGTTCCTGCAGGGGCGAGGCCTCTTCCTCTTCCTCCTTCTCCGCTCCTAGGGTTCCCACCCGCAGGCCAGGCCCTGGGCCGCCCGTGGGTACAGACGGCGGCAGTGGCAACAGCAGCAGGAGACCCTGAAAGGCGGCAGCTGAAATGACCAATAGGGTGGACAAGATCCCAAAGAAGGTGCTGGCAGGAAAACGCTCTGGGAAGTAGAGGGGGGGCCCAGGGGTGCCATTGGTGGGGGTTGGTGGGCACTCGAGGCGGCCCACACCCTGCACTAGAGCCAGCACGCAGGGTAGCAGAGCGCTGAGGCCTTGGCCCAGAAAGAAGGACCGCAAGAAGGGAGGTGGCAGGCGGCTCAGGAAAGGCAGGAAAGTGACGTTAGAGGCACAGCAGGCCAGCGCCAGCACGAAGGCCAGTGCCAGGAAGGCCACAGAGTGCTCCTGCCCCGCCACTGTGGTCACCTGCGGCCACAAGGGGGCCAGCAGGGCCGTGCCCACCACGCTCAGTGCCTGCACCACCTGGATGGGGACCCGCTCGCCCTTGCCCGGGGCCAGCCGTTTCCACATGGTCACCACCAGGAGACCCAGGTTCCCCAGAGCCACAAGCACACAGAGGTAGGAGGGGAGACTCCAACCTGCAAGCAAAGAAAGGAGGCAGCTGTGTCAGAGGCAGGACGCCCAGGGAAGGAAAGGAGCTGCAGCTTCGGCACCCCCCAACCCGCCCCCCGCCACTCACCCTCGGGTAGGTTCTTCACCACCACAGGGAGCTCCACCCAGATACCATTGACTGCAGCCCATGAGCCCATGCCAAAGAGGGCTACCAGCAGGTGGGTCAACACCAGACGGCCCAGCGGGGGTGCTGCCATTCAGACCAAGGCTGGCGCCTCCAGGACAGGGCAAAGGTCACAGCCAGCTCTTCTTTTCCCCACCTAGGTCCAAAGATGCTTCGGTTCTGGGAACTGAAAACCTGGTCTGGCTTGAAGGGAACACACTCGCATGCAGGATCACGACAGAAAAACACAAAACCGGAGTAAGGAGAGGACCAGGGAGCCAAGACCAGGGATACTGAGTGGGGTGCCAGGGGTGGGGAATGGGAGGTAGGAGGGGCCAAGCAAACCCGGGACACGACACCAGGATACACATACCCCCGCGGGCAGACAGAGTAGCGGGAAGCGCCGAAGCCCAGGGCAGAATGAGTAAAAGAGGGAGGATGACCTTCGGGTCTGAGTGGCCGAGACCGCCGCCACCACACTCGCACCTATGGACGTGGAACAAGGACTCCGGGACAGGGCACCGCACACCGCTGCGGCTTCTGCGAGCCGCGGGACAGTCGGAGCCGAGTCGGGGCTAGGCGGTGTGACCGCGGCGGGCACCGCCCCGCCCTACGTCGGGGAGCCGGGGAGTGCCGACCGGTGCGCCCAAGTCCCGCGCCTCCCGGTCCTGAACCTGCGCGCTGCCAGGCCCGGCGGCCGTCCGTCCAGCCACCCTCTGAGGGCGCCGCCTCCGCCCAGGGCTACGACAGTAGAACTAAGACGCAGTTGAGCCGGAGCGAGAGCCTCAACTCACCCTCCCAGACTCGTCGAACGCGCTCTCCCGACCGGCCCCAGCGCCGGAAGCCCCGCCCCGGAAGTTAGATGCTGAGCCCGAGCGAGGGGCTGGCCCGGGGTCCAGGCCCCGCCCCGGTCACGCCCTTCCGCCTCAGGCCCCCGCCCCTTCCGTCCCCGGCGCGGAATCTGGAGCGCGGCGGGCGGTTATGGCTTCAGGGACTGCAGGGCGGGCCCGCCGGGCCCGGCGCAGAGTCCGGGTCGTGCACCCGGCCGCGGCGCGGACCCGCTCGGCGGAAGACTGGTGGTGGGATCGACTTGCTCCGAGCGGCTCAGGGTACCACCTGCTGCAGTCAGACAGCATGCTGCTGGTGCTGCCAGGCCCGGGGCCCGCCCGCCCCCGCGCGCAGAGGCGCGCCGCCCGCCGAGCTCAGCGGCTGCGGTCCCCGGGGTCCCGTGCGGCCGAGGCCAAACCCAGGACCGCGCCCGCGCCCACGCCGCTGCAGGAGCCCGACCCGGGCTGGGGTGACCGCGTTCCCCTGGAAATCCTGCTGCAAATTTTCGGGTTGCTGGTGGCGGCTGATGGGCCTATACCATTTCTCGGCAGGTACCCTACCCTTTGCGCGCAGCACCGTAGCTCAGGCCGACCGAATAGGCACGCAGCGGGGGCCCGAGCGCCCACACACGTGTCCACGGCAGCAGCCTCTCAGGGTCTACTTGGAACACCCGGGGCCACACTTTGAACTGACCGCGCCGCTGTGAGAGTTGGGAGGGGCAGGTCCCTCTTAGGAAACCCCACAGCGGCAGCCAATGAGGGCGAGCGTCGGCCACAGAAAGCCCGGCCCCTCACTAGATCCTTTCTCCCAGGGCTGCGCGCGTGTGCCGCCGCTGGAACGAGGCCGCCTCCCAGCCTGCACTCTGGCACACCCTGACCCTGTCTCCCCCGCTGGCTGGCCGCCCCGCTAAGAGTGGGGCCAAGGCTGAGAAAAAGCTCCTTTCTTCCCTGGAGTGGCTTATGCCCAATCGGTGAGGAATTCCATCTTTTTCTTACTCCCTCACGTCACTTTTGTGTTGTGTGAAAGCCCCAGGCCCCTTCCTGCATTCCTGCACAAAGGGGATGGGCGGGGAGAACGCTGGCAGAAGGGAAGCAAGGAAACGGCCTGCAGCTCTGCCTCTGCTGTCGGCCCAGGTTCTCACAGCTCCAGAGGCTGACTCTCATCCACTGGAAGTCCCAGCTACACCCTGTGTTGAAGGTGAGAGCGTGAGGCTGCCCTACACGCCAGCCATGACACTTTGGGGTTGCCCAGTACTTCCAGGAAGTGAGTCAGGTACCGTGGGGGCCCAGTGATGCCCCATGAGGATGCCTGCTTGGTTTTCTTTTCCTGGCATCTCCTCCAGGAGGGAGGAGTGAGAAGTGGGAGCACCCAGGTAGGCCTGGAATGGCCAGAAAGGAGCTCATTGCTGAGACAGTGAAGTGGCGTTGGCACCAGCCATTGGTCTCTTTCCCTTCTCCAACCCCCAGCTGGCCCTCTGTCTTCCACAGCTGGTTAGCGAGTCCTGTCCTCGGCTCAGCTTCCTCAAGCTTTCTGACTGTCATGGTGTGACCCCTGACGCTCTGATCATGCTAGCCAAAGCCTGCCCTCAGCTCCACAGCCTGGACATACAGCACTCAATGGTGAGCCCTATGTCCCCAGGGGCCCCAAGGAAGCCTGGGCTGAGGTGGCAGGTACCCCTGTGCTGGGTCCCTAGGTGGAGTCCACGGCTGTGGTAGGCTTCTTGGAGGAAGCTGGACCCCGAATGCAGAAGCTGTGGCTGACCTACAACTCCCAGACAACAGCCATCTTGGGTGCACTGCTGGTAGGTTGGTGACAGCCAGGAGCAGAGCTGGGTGCCAAGCCAGGGACTGCCAGACGCCCGACCTCGTGTTCTCCCCACCTCTACAGGGCAGCTGCTGCCCACAGCTCCAGGTCCTGGAGGTGAGCACTGGCCTCAACCACAACATCACTCCCCTCCAGCTGCCTGTAGAGGCCCTGCAGAAAGGCTGCCCTCAGCTGCAGGTACCTGACGCCCCACCTCTTGCACCTGTCACCCCCCTCCCCATCTGCAGCCTGGGCCTCGCTCCTAGGTGCTGCGGCTGTTGAACCTGATGTGGCTGCCCAAGCCTTCCGGGCGAGCGATGACTCCTGGCCCAGGTTTTCCCAGCCTTGAGGAGCTCTGCCTTGCTAGCTCCACCTGTAACTTTGTGAGCAACGAGGTCCTGGGCCGCCTGCTCCACGGCTCCCCTCACCTGCGCCTGCTGGATCTGCGAGGCTGTGCTCGGATCACGCCTGCTGGCCTGCACGATCTGCCGTGTCAGGGTCAGTGCTTCCTGGGTGGCAGGTGGGCAGGCAGGATGCAGGGATCCTTCCCCACCCAAAGCTCATGCCCACTCCTCTTACCTCCAGAGCTGGAGCAGCTTCACCTGGGCCTGTACGGCATGTCAGACCGGCTGACTCTAGCCAAGGAAGGCAGCCCTCTGCTCACCCAGAAGTGGTGTCACAGTCTGCGGGAGCTGGACTTAAGTGGCCAGGGCTTCAGTGAGAAGGACCTGGAGCAGGCCTTAGCTGCCTTCTCAGGCACCCCTGGGGGCTCCCACCTGGCCCTGTGCTCCCTCAACCTCAGGGGCACTCGGGTGACACCGGGCACAGTCAGGTTAGCAACCCCCTAGTTCCGTGGGGCCAGTATAGCTTAGCCCCCATCCTGCGTGGCTTGCCAGTTCCAGGAGTCAGAAAACGGAGCCCATACTGGCCAAGTCCCTGCTTGGGGTTGGCCTCAGGGACACCCAGGGTACTGAGGGTGGGCCTTGATAGGTGTAAGGGGCATAGCCAGCTGTGGTGCAAGGGCAGCGAGGGCTCCCTAGACTGGCTCAGCCCTGCTGGTGCTTAACCTGCTGTGGCCTGCCCTGCCCCCACAGCTCTGTGATAAGCAGCTGCCCAGGTCTGCGGTACCTCAACCTGGAGTCCTGCCGTTGCCTTCCCCGGGGCCTGAAGCGGGCCTACAGGGGCCCAGAGGAAGTCCAATGGTGCCTGGAGCAGCTGCTCACCAGCCTCCCCTCCCCCAGCTAGCCAGCTTCAGGCCCCTCTGCCAGCCAGCCCTGCTCTGCCTCTTTTCCCAGTTTTGGATATTTGAGTGTTTTGTTATAATAAAACCCTTTTTGGAACTCTTGTGTGGTCTTTGGGATCAGAGTGAGGGGACAAGGGTTGTCCCTGAGGGAGGCTGTGCCTTGCCAGCTCACTCCTGGACTGAGTGCCTGTGCTTGTGTGCCCCATCCTAGGGCACTAAGGTGAGCTGCCTCTGATAGTATGTGAGGCTGACTAGGACAGAGCTGGCAATGGAGAGAGAGTGACCACGCCCAGTCATGGGCTCCTTGTGGGCACCTGCCTGCCGATTTCTCTCCAACTTAGGCTTGGGGTGTCTCTCTCTTAAGGCTGACCGACCCGAGTCAGGGACTAAAAGGCCGGGATGCGGGGCGGGGACTGGGGTGGGGGCGGGGCCGAAGCGAGGGGCCAGGCCAGAGCTGTGGCCGGATTTGGCGCTGGAATCGCAGGCTGAACCCGCCTGCAGGCGGCCCCAGGCCCTACATGGGGCGGGCTGTTCCGGGCCCGAGCCCTGAGGGAGCACGGGCTGGGTGCAAGCCCCCAGGGGTGCCTGAGAAGGCAGCTAAGGCCTGCTCCAGGTCCTTCTCACTGAAGCCCTGGCTACTCAAATCCAGCTCCCGCAGTCTGTGACACCACTTCTGGGTGAGCAGAGGGCTGCCTTCCTTGGGCTAGAGTCAGCCGGTCTGACATGCCGTACAGGCCCAGGTGAAGCTGCTCCAGCTCTGGAGGTGAGAGTTGTGGGCATGAGCTTTGGGTGGGGAAGGATCCCTGCATCCAGCCTGCCCACCTGCTACCCAGGAAGCACTGACCCTGACATGGCACATCGTGCAGGCCGGCAGGAGTGATTCGAGCACGTGATGTGAGTCAGGCTGTATAGGGGGCTTCCAGTGGGGTAGGGGCTAGCCGGGAAGTTCACGCCCACCACAACAGAATAGTCCCTTCTAGAACCCACTGCCCAGAGCTTCTAGAACCCGGCGCCGCGCAGCCTAGACCGCCACCTGGTGTCGCTCCCCTGTCTTCGCCTCAGAGCTCCTGCTCCTTCCTGACCGCAGCCCTGGAAGCATTATTCTCCCAGGTATGAGCGTAGCTGTGGGCAGTGGGTAGTGGCAACAGACGAGCCGCCCAGCTGACCGTCCGTACCCGACCCAGGCCCCCAAGGGCCGGTTCAGCGGACTGCCTACGACCTCTAGCGGTAAGCCCTTCCAGCTCTGGGCCCAAGGACTCTTCTGCACCGAGCGCAGCCTCGCCAGGCGCCTCAAGAACAACAGTTTCTACCCGTTCATGCAGCAGCAGCCCAACGGTGCGCGCGGACCGAAGTCAGGGACTGGGACTCCGACACTGAAGCGGGGAGACGCGGGGCGGGGATTGGAATCCGAATAGGGAGGGGAAGGGCGGGGCCAGAGCCTGGGTCAGGGCTGACGCGAGGGGCGGGGCCAGAGCCAGGGGAGGGGCGGGGCCGAAGCGAGGGGCTGGGCCAGAGCCCCGGGCCTGGCCTGCTGCTGCCCGATTAGGCTCCGGAACCGCAGGCTGGACCATGACCGAGGCCCGGGCCCTACGTGGGGCGGGCTGTTCCGGGCCCGAGCCCTGGCGCTGCCACCTCAGGCAGCGAGCAGGAGCCCGCTGTCCTCATGCGTCCTCGCCGCGTCGCCCCCAGTCTTCGTGCTCGAGTACTACCTGGACACGCTGTGGAAGGGGACGCTGCTCTTCATAGTATGCATCTTGCTCATCAGCTTCGGTCTCGTGAGCGAGGTCTGAGCTCCCGGGCCCGCCCCCACGACCTTCCTACCCCGGGGACCCGGCCCCGCCTCGCCACCGGCCCCGCGGCGGCTCAGGGAGTCCCCGCGGCGCCCGCAGGTGCAGAAGCAGGAGACCTGGGGCTTCCCTGCCTACGGCGTGGGCGTGGGCCTGTGGCTTATGATCTCGTCGCTGCCGCGGCGCCGCCTGGTGCTGAACCACGCGCGTGGCGTGTACCATTTCTCCATCCAGGGCCGCACCGTGTGTCAGGGCCCCATGCACCTGGTCTACGTGCGCCTGGCGCTCAACTCGGACGGTGATGCGAGGGAAGGGCCGCGGACTAGGGGAGGGCGCGCAAGGGACGGGAAGCCACGTGGAGTGGGGAGGGGCGGACACGCGGGCCAATACCCCGTCCCCGGAGCCCCACCCCCGCTCACCAGAGTCCGGGAGCTGAGCAACTTGCCCCTTACTAGCCTATCGAAGGTGCTTCTTCCAGCTGGTTCTGTGCGGCCACAAGCTGGAGCCGCTAGTGCTGGTGCAGCTGTCGGAGCGCTATGAGGTGCGTCCGACAGACAATCCTCTCCCCTCTCGGTCCAACGGGACTCCGACCACTGTTTGGGCTCTTAAGATGGGGACATTTCGCAGGTGGATGGTGCATACAACGGGCTCCTGGCCCGGGCCCTCAAGCTGGTCGCTGGCAGAGAGGGTGCCAGGGCTGACGGTCAGGGCTGGAGGTGCAGTTTGGCAAGGGGAGGGACGAGCAAGAGCTGACCTGACCGCCACTCGCCACCCGTTCACACAGCAAATGGAATATCTGGGCCGGTACATTGCCCGGAAGCTCAACATTAACTACTTTGACTGCCTGGCCACATCGTACCGGCACGTGGTCCGCCACTGGCCGCTGGGAACCACCTTCAGCCCGGGCATCGTGCTGCGCAAGACCGGTGCCTACGGGGGGAACCCTCAGTGGGACCCGGACGTGTGATGCTGCCAGCAGGCACCCACCCTTCTCCCACCCCAAGAGGCGTTCTGCCTTCCCCTCCAGTCCCCCGCCTCCACCCCCACCACTGGCCTTCTTCTCAATAAAGTGACCTCTTGCTTCAAGCCTGGGGGTTTTCTTTGTGCGAGTTGGGGCTGCCTCTTCAGGATCCTCCCCTCCTGCACAGCTCACAGGGCCTCAGGGAGCCTGCCAGGAAGCAATGGGGAGTTTGGGTTGGAAGATGGTAGTAGTGGGACTGAGCCTGACAAGCAGTCAGGCATCTAGGACATGTGTGGGACACACTGCCTTTCACGGTCAGTAGAAGTGCTGACCAATGAGCAGAATCCATGATTCAGAATCTGATTGGTCCAGTCTGGGCCAGATGCCCTTTCTAGTCCAATCAGAAATGAGACAAGGACACAGCCAAAGGTCAAGCCCTGTGTCTTCTGGTGGACTCCACTCCCCAGAGTTGCTGCTGCTGCGCCCGAGGCCAGAGCTCAAGGCCTGCTGGAGGACAGACCCATGGTGCCCCTGGAGCATGCTCCTGCCTGACTTGTGTGGCCCCAGTTCCACGTTCTCTGAGCAGTGGGTGTTTTTGCTTCCTGGGTGTTGGAGGCTGCTGTGGGAGCAGAGAAGTCACTTCGGGTTCCTGTCAGGGTTTTTCCTCAGGGCCATGCTCAACATGACCCCGGTCTGGTCTTTGTGCATCATGCCAGCTTAGTGTCCCTGGAACCAGGACCACCTGCATAATTTGCAGGGCCCCATGCAAAATGAAAATGCAGAAGTCCTTGTTAAAAAGTTATCAATTTCCAGATGGCAGCACTAGAGCATTAAACAAGCTCTGGCTCCTGGACCTCATGTCACATGCTCGTGACGGCTGCCCCTGCCTGGAACCCTGGCTCAGCACTGCTCACTTTTTGGCTGCCAGCATCTCTGCCCATCTCTGGAGTGGAGCCCAGAAGCTAGGCGAATGGCTTTAGGCAATCCCAGGGAGCAATTGTTGTTCATGGCTCAAGGCTAGGAACCCCTACTTCTCAGGAGGTGTTCTACCAGGAGATGGGCTCAAGAGGTTGGGCAGAACCCAGCTGTGGAGGTACTGGGATAGGTTGGGGGTCAGTGCAGCAAGGGAGGCATGGAGTGTGGAATGTGAGCCAGGGGCTTGGCTGCCTGGGTGAGTGCCTGTGACCAAGCCAGGCCTGGGATGCCCAGGCTGCCTGTCAGATGTGGACAGGGGCTAGAAAGGCATGCCAGCTGCCTGGGCTCCCAAAGCTTGGGCTCCGCTCGGTCAGTCAGTGAGACTTTAGGGTGGGCTTTGTTTCCACCCAGTGACCCAAAGCCTCTTCCCACTTGGAGCTGATGACCTAAGGGTGACCCAGGTTGAAGCACCTACTTCTTTGCTGGCAAAGTGGCTGGAGGAGGGTGGTGTTCCTTCAGCTAGGGGATCAGGGCTTTGCAAGGATTCAGCATTTGAGCTGATACGAGAAATTGCGGTCTTGTGGAGCTCTGGGGGAGAGACTTCTGGGAAGAGGAGGTGTGAGGTGCAATGCAGGGTAGAACTGGACGTGTAGGAGAAGACATGAGAAGACAGGCTGGGCTGAGGAAGGGGACCGGGGCCTCGGGAAATCACTGGGGAGTTGTAAGCACAGATGCACTGCCATCTGAGGAGGGTGTGGGGAAGGACCAGGAGGCTGCAGGAATTGTGCAGGGAGAGAAGGGCACAGGGGAACAGAGAGGATCGTAGGCAGGTCTGAGCCCCATTGAGGCCATAGCAGACAGGATTTGCAGGAGGGCTGGATGCAGGCTGGAAAGGAATCCAGGGTGGGACTTGAGCTGGGCAGGCAGAACAGTGAAGGAAGGACTCAAGGGTGGAGGACAAGTGGATACAAACAAGCACCCTGATCTCGGGTGCTTCAAACAGCAATGATGTACTTGTTGTCATGGTTTTGTGGGCTGGCTGGGCTCAGCTGTGCGGTTCCCCTCCGTATGTGTAGCTGCAATTGCTCATATGGCTGCATCAACTGGGATCTCAGTTGGAGCCAGAATGTCCAAGATGACCCCCATCCTCCAGGGCCTCTTTTCAAGTGGTGTGTCAATATTCAGCAGACTGTCTTGCTGCTGGTGTGCAAGAGGGAGTGTTGTAAGAGGACAAGACCCAGTGGGCCATAGTGTGCACCATCTGCATGCATCATTCATACTACATCCCAGTGGAGAAGCAAGTCATGTGGCCAAACCCAGAGCCAGAATGGGAAGGGTCTACCAAATGTGTGAACACCAGCAGGATCCTGGGAGCCACGAATGTAAGTAGCCCACCACAGTCCACTATCTGGCTCCTCCCAAGACCTCCAGCATCTCCTCCCATCCCAGAACTCAGCTCAGACTGCAAGTCCAAGATCTTGCATCTAAGTCAAGTCCACATACAGATGAGGTTTCTCAGGTGTCCTTTCTTGGGTATGGCCCTCTCAGGGGTCACTGTCCTTCGCTGCCCAGTACCAATGTCTTGAGGCCCATTGTTTCATTTATTTTGTCCAGTTTTGAAAAAATATTTATTTTTGGCTGCGCTGGGTCCTTGTTGTTGTGTGTGGGCTTTCTTTAGTTGTGGAGAGCAGGGGCTACTCTCTAGTTGCGGTGCTCAGGCTTCTCATTGCGGTACCTTCTCTTGTTGCAGAGTATGGGCTCTAGGGTGCCAGACTTTAGTAGTTGTGGCTTGTGAGCTACAGAGCACAGGCTCAGTGGCTGTGTTGCATGGACTTAGTTGCTCTGTGGCGTGTGGGATCCTTTGGGACCAGGGATCGAACGCGTGTCCCCTGCAAGGCAGATTCCTCACCACTGGACCACCAGGGAAGCCCTATTTTGTCCGGCTCTCTAGTTGTTCCAGGTAGGGTGGTAAATCTGGTTCTTGTCTGCACTCTGTGCTGGAAATGACAGCCACCTTAGTTCCTCTGGAGCTCAACTAGTCTGATGCTTAAGTCAAGGCCTGACCCTCACCACCGTCTGCACTTTGGCTGAAGAGCTGGGAGCCTGCCTCAGTGCAGGCGACCAAGGGGCTGGGCCTTCAGCGGCTAGACAAAACTCTCCGGCCCTTGCTGTCCTCCCTCTGGGGCATCAGTAGAACTGAACCACAGCCATCGCACCCCCAGCCCTTCAGTGACTGCTGCTCCTCTATTTCCCGAACACCAGGTCCTGGGCCCGCTGCCGCGTTTCCTCCCTGCTGTGTGATCCCTGCTCACCACTGGCCAAAGGTCTAACCATTGGACCTCGGCCTTCTGCTTCCGCCTGAGTTCCGCCTGCACCATGGATGGGTCCTCGCTGCCAGCCAGGCAGTAGGCGAGTCTGCCCAAGTTCCTGCTGCCTGCCTTCTTGGAGTGTTTGTTCCTGATGCCTGTCTGGGTTCTCCAAGAGGGAACCACTGAGGCAGCAGTGTGAGGACATGCCCCTTGGTCAACCCCGAGGAGGAAAGAGAGGAAGCAGGAGGGCCGAGGCCAGCCCAGCACCCTGCGAGGGCTGAGGCATCAGAATGGCTCACCAGCATGACGTCACGCATCATGCTGAGATGCCAGGCCTTTGCGTCCTGCATTGATCAGCCATTGGGTGCTGGCCACAACTAGGAGGCTGGGATGTGGGGCCAGGGGCAACCCCTGGAGCCTCTGACAGCTGAAGGTGTCCCCCGTAGGCAGTGGAGCCAGAGTCCTTCCCAGGAGGACAATAGAGACCATGTGTCATATGTGCACCCCAGAGAAAAGTCCCAGGAGTGGCAATGGGGAGTGGGACATAGGCCAGCAAGTGCTCAGAAGACTGACCAGTGCCCTTGGTGGGGAAGTGTGGTCTCAGGTTCCTGTGAGAGTGGCTGCCAGAGCCGACCTTGGTGGCCCCGCTGCTGGCCTTCCTCTGGTCGGTCACCTTTTCCCTCCTCCCCAGGGCTCACTCTGCCCCTGCTCTGGAGTCTCCTTTAAAACTCCCCAAAGAACACTCCTGGACTCAAGTGCCCCGTGACTTGATCGGGCAGACACTGTGTTAACACATGGAACTCGACACAGAGATGTTTCAGTTCTCTGGGAGTTACAGCTCAGGCTGAGGATGAGAGACAGAGGCTGTGAGCAGTTCTGGCAGCTGGATCCCTTGGACTGAGGAGGGACCTGGGCCACTTTGGGGAGGCTGGCCTCTCCAATAGCCAGCTGCAGACCCTGGACACAGCAGGCTAAGGGGATGTTCCTGCCCAAAAAGGAAGCAGGCAGGGTCTGGTGGGACTTCCTAGTATCCCCAGGCAGGGCTAGATTGACTCACAGCAGGAGGCAGGGGGTCTCTGATACAACAGCCAGACCCACCTGCTCTCATGTCTTTATTTCCTAAGAGAAAAGTGCCATTTTGTGATAGGGGGAGGGACAGAAAGGAGGCCAGATTGGCTGTGAACTGGTCTTAAGTGATGGTGGTGACAGGCACACAGTCTGACGCTCTACACTTTCGTGCATATCTAATATTTTCTATAATGAAATGTAAAAAGAAACAAAACAAACCCCCAAACCTGAATTTGCATATTTGTTGTTTAATGTCTTTTCTGGTGAAGTCTCATTTCTTGTGTAGTAAGATACCTGCGAGTGTCCCGCTAAAGTCTAACTTTTTGGTTACCTGGGACCTGCCAGGCCTCACATGCCTAGAAGCAGAGGCAGGCAGAGGAACAGAACCAACACCAAATCCTTCCCATCTGACATGGATGAGGAGCTGCTGCTGCAGTGTGAAACAGGACGGGGCAACCGAGACCTTCAGGCTGAGAGGCTCCTCGGGGCGCAGCATGTGCATACACCTGGAGTGCTGGAGTGCACGGAACCACTGGGTCTGCCACTGAGACCCCGGTCTCTTCTTCTGCAGCAAGGCCCCTTATACCTCCAGCTCCCAGTGGAAGACTCATGGTGGCCTGAGGGGAAGGGGCTGCAACTTTCCAAAAGTGTTAGTATCTCCAACTGTCCTTTCCCAGCCTCTCCCTGGTGGGCTGGACCCGATCGTGGGGCACAGTGACCTCAACCTCAGGATGCCTGAAAAGAGGCAGGCAAGGAGGACTAAGTAATTGCTCACGGGCCCCATGTGTGCTCCACACCACGGCCGTTCTGGACTGATGGCCAGGGCCTAGGCCCAGCTGCCCCTCCCTGCTGGACGCCCCAGGGGCTGCAGGCTCTACCCACAAGAGGGCAAGCAAGGGCGGCCCAGACGATCCCCTTGGGAGCGCCTGGCCGGGGGACACATGTGTCGGTGCTCTGACACCGCCCTGTCATTAAGAGCGTTGGGAGCCAGGGGATGGGAAATTGACAGAGAGGCAGGAACTGGCAACCAGGAGCCGGGGAAGGAGAAACAGAGAAGTTGGCTGAAGGAAGACAGAAATGAGGGAAAAGTGGAGGGCGATGGAGGAATGGGACTGAGGAAAGAGGTGGCGGAGTGGGGCCAAAGGGTGGGCCAGGGGAGTGAAAGAGGACGAGGTGGAGGAACAAAAGCGCATGACAGACGACCGGGCGATGGGACCAACGGAGGGGGACAGGGACGCGGTCCGACTGCAGTGTTGGGGCGGACTTTGCGGGAGGTGGGGAGCTCCGGCTGAAGGGACTGCGCCTGGCACGTCCCGCTGGCGCCCCGAGGGTTCGCCCGGTAATTAGGCCTCGGTCCAGATGGGCCCCCAGTCCCGCAATCAAAATGCTAATTGGCCCCGCGCCTCCGGCTGCGCCTCCGCTGGGACCCCCGGGAAGGGGCAAAGATGAACCGCTCGGCCGAGGGGGATCCCTGCCCCCACCCCCACTGCGGTCCCGCCGGCTGCGGCTCCGCGATAAGGGGGCGGCCGCGTCCCGCCCCCGCCCCTCGGGAGCACCAGCCACGCAAGATGAATATCCCGCCGCCGTCACAAAGCGGGCCTGCGGTCCCTGCCGCGCCCCGCGCCGGGCCGGTTCGCTTACAGCCACGCTCGCTCGGCTCCTCTGTTGCGACGCTAGGTAAAGCCGAGAGATCCGCGGAGGGCGGGGAGCCGCCGAAAGCGCGCCTCCAGAGCGGCCCTCCCGCCGCGCGCCCGGCCGGGTCCGCGGGCCCGACCAGCAGCCCCGCACAAGGTCACCGCTCGCCGCGACGGGTACGCGCACCCCCGCCTCGCACGCGCTCCCGGCTGGGGCGCGCCCGCACACTCCCGGGGCCGCCCCTGCGACCTTGGTCCCCAGAGACAGCGGGCCGCGTGGGGGCGCGCTCGGAGCAGGGAGACCCGAGCCACGGGCGGGGGTGCGTGAGGGGACAATGGCGGCGCCGGGCCCTAATTGGGGACATATGTCCCCGCGCGCGGCCATTGTGCGGCCCGGAACTCCCCGCACCCCCGCGCCAGCCATTGGTCACTGGGCCTGACGTCATGCGGGCTGCAAACTCTGGGCGGGCGGCCGGGGGAAGGGTTATCCGCCTGGTTGCGGGGCCGCGTGGGGGAGCTGCAGGCGCGCGGGAGGGCGGAAAACCACCAGTGAAACCGAATTTCTGGAGCAAGGGCACAGCAGCCCCTCTCCGCCTTCACACTCCTCTCGCTGCGACGCCGCTGCGCTCGACCTCCGCCCCTTGGGGGAAGGGCGGGGGTGCAGAAGGCCTCTCCAGCGGGCACGGGGTCAGCCCGGGTGACCGAGCGGCAGGGACACACTGCGGCACGGGGTGCGCGCAGCACTTCCACACGGCGCTTTCGCTGCCTCAGCATTCGCTGCTTCTCCGCTCGCCTCCCCCACCTGCCCCCGCAGATCCCTCGCCTCCACACCCGACAGCTGGGCTGGCCGGACCGACCATTCTGGGGTCCGCCCTGTGTTCTTCCCTCAAAGATCCCGAGTCCGGGCTCGTGGGCCCCAGGCCTGCTCCCACCTCTCCTCCCACGCCGCACAATGCTGCGGACGTCTGGGCCTCCGTTCCCGGAACCTCTCGGGGGAACTCCACACGAGCTGGAGCCGCGGCATCCCCAAGACCCCTCCCAGGAGACCCTGGCGGGGGCCAGGCCCCGCGCAGCCATTTCCGCCGTCCTCTCCCCCATCCCTCCCTCCCCCTGCTGTCGCTCCTGGGCTTTAAAAGCCGGAGGCTGGGCCGGGCCGCAGGCAGAGGCGGCCGCGGGCGCAGGAGGCTGGGCCCGGGAGCTGTCCGAGCGCCGAGCCCCGCCCCCGAAGCCCCCATCCCTCCCTCCCACCTTCCCTCGGCCCGCCCTCCCCGAGCACCCCTCCCCCCCAGGACCCCCGCCCCCCGCCCGCCGCCGTCGCCGCCGCCGCTCGCTCCGGCTGCAGAACAATAAAGCAAGGCTCCCAGAGACCCCCGCAGAGGACCCCCGCCCGGCGGCCGAGCCCCCGCGGCCCGCCCCTCGCCGCTCCCTCTGGCTGTGCGCGCCCGGTCGCTGGCCGAGGTGCTGGCCGGGCCGGCGCTGGCCGCGGTGCTGAAGCTGCCGGCGCTACCGCCGCCGCCGCCTTCTCCAGGCCCCGCGCCGCTACCTCCGGGGGCATGGGGGGTCGCTGACTGAAGCTCCGCCGCGGCGGCGGGGGGGAGGGGAAGGGGGCCGCGGAGCCGGGCCAGCCCTGCACCCACTCGCAGCCTCCGGGCCCGGGACGGAGCCGCTCCCCCCCCCTCCCCGCCCCCCCAGCCTCCTCCCCCGCCTGTCCAGGGGCGGCACTGCGGGCTGGGAAGCCGGGACCAGAGGAGGAAAGGAAGGAAGGAAGGAAGAGAAGAGAGAAGAGAAGAGCAGTGAAGAATAGAAGAAGAGAAGGAAGGAAGGAGAAAAAGAGGGGTCCGGAGCAGCAGAGGAGGAAACGCAGGACGGGCAGGCAGGAGAGAGGACGGCACCGTGCGGCAGCATCCAGAGGCCAGAGTGGGGACCCGTGCTGCCTCAGCCGCTCCTCGGATGGTGACGGGGCCCCGCCGCGGCCGCAGCCCCCCCGCGTCCCGGCTCCGCAGGCCCACAGCGCCGGAGCCCCGCAGGAATCATGCCCAGATCCTTCCTGGTCAAGAAGGTCAAACTTGACACATTCTCCTCGGCAGACCTCGAGAGCTCCTACGGGCGCGCCCGGAGCGACCTCGGCGTGCGACTGCAGGAGAAAGGTGCGAGTTGGTATGGGGCTGGGGCGGCGGGCGAGGGGCTCAGTGCTGGAAGGAGTAGAGGGTCAGAGAGTGGGGCTGGAGGGACCAGGAACCCCAGGCTATAGGCTCGGAGGAATCAGAACCAGCAGGAGGCAGTGTCTGAAGCGGACTTGGGAGGGGATGGGGATGGGGGTGGGGAGAGGGGAACGCAGAGGTAGGCCAGAACGGAGCCAAGGCTGAGCAGGGAGAACATGGATGCAGGAAAGAATGTGGGGAACAGGGGTCAGGAACAGGAGGAACACACTGACCCGCGCCCTGACCAACACAGAATGGACCCTGCTGCCATGTCAGGAACCAGCAATGTATGCAAACCACACTCAGAAACAGCCTGCCTCAGAACCGTCTTCTTTTCTTTGGCTGCACCTCTAGCCCCCTCTTCTAGGGCCAGCAGGGAAGTGCTAGGAGCTCCAGGGAGTAGCCATGTGGTCCAGTGGGGGCCGCCCACCTATCGGGGCAGAGGCAGTACCAGTGCCCCCATCCCTGGAGCAGGGTCAGGGAGAAGGGTGTGGGCAGGTGGGCTGTGGGCAGGGAAGTCCAAGTGCTGGAGGCAGGGGGAGGCTCTTTGTGCTAGGGCGCCCAAATTCAAGGACAATTGCTAGCAAGTGGGCAAGGGGGCTGGGAGTGCCAGCAGCCTGGGGTGGAAAATAAGTGTGACCTGCAGGAGCATAAGCCTGTGTTCAAGCCTGTGTGCACATGTGACTGCGTGTGGCCATGTGACTATGTGCACTTGTGTGTGACCCTGTATCAGTGTGTGCCTGTCTGTGTGCCACTACATGGGACCATGTGACTCTGAGGCCGTGATGTGCCCATGTGATTGGCAACCCCAGCTGAGAGTGTGTCTGGTTGGCTACATGTCTGACCCTGCGTGAGTAGGTGGTGCAGGCCTGGCTCAGGGTGCGGCCCACCCTGAGGGGACTCCAGAATTTACAGTCTGAGAGGCTGAGGGTAACTCTGAAGAAGCCAGACTCTGCGTCGTGCGGGGTGTGTATTTGTGACTTTGAGGTTGTGAGATCCATCTCATGCCTTGAGAACAACCGCAGTTGCAGGCATGAATAATGCTGCCTGCCTGCAGCTTGTCTCTGTGAAGGTGTCCACTGGTGCGTGCCCTGGCACTGCCTCCAACACAGTGTCTTCCTGGTCACCTTTCCTGGGGTTCAGGAAGGCCCCACAAAGGATTAGGGCCTGGGGAGAGGGAGTAATGTGGAACAAGGTGGTACCCAACGGTGCAGGATGACGGAAAGGAGTGGTGGGGAGAAACAAGAGTGGATGGAGGGAGACAGGGTTGGAACGGAAGGTGGTCAAATCTAGTGAGTAGTGGGAGACCTGGAAGATGAAAGGGAGGTAGAATTCTCCAGGGCTTGTTGGGAGACCCCGAGCACCAGAACAGGTGAGCATCGAGGCTGGACACAGGCTCTGGGCACGGTGGATGAGCCAGTGGGAACCGTGAGAACAGGAGCGACGGGGTCCCTGGACAGGCGGTCCTGGCTTTGTGCGCTGCGGTTCTGCAGTGTGTTGCATAATCAAGGAAAACTGCTGAAGTGGGGAGAACCCGAGGGGGAGGGAGAGGGGGAGGGGAGGAGGGGAAGGAGGGCGAGGGAAGCGCCGCCCCTCCCCCCTGACCTTGAAGCTCCGCGGAAGGTGGGGGGGGGGGCAGCCGCGCCCGAAGATGCGAGTCTTTCCCTCCTCCAGCGAGGGCGGGGTGCAGCCCGGCCGGGCCCTGGCTCATCTCTCCTCTCTCTCCTCCCTTCCCCGCCGTCGCCATCCTCCCTGCCCCGCTCTCCCTCGGCCCCTTCTCCTTTGTCCTCCCCGTTCCCTTCTGGCCGGCCCCGGTGTCTCTTGCCACCCTCCTGTGTGTCTTGCCTGCTGCCCTGTTCCCCTCCCGCTGTCTGCCTGTCTGTCCGCCTCGGCCCTTAGGATACCTCAACGACTACGCGGGGCCCGCCTCCGTCTACGATGGCGATGCCGAGGCGGCCTTGCTCAAAGGGCCATCCCCGGAGCCCATGTACGCTGCGGCCGTGCGGGGAGAGCTGGGCCCGGCGGCCGCGGGCTCGGCGCCGCCGCCCACCCCGCGCCCGGAGCTGGCCACAGCCGCTGGTGGCTACATCAACGGCGACGCGGCGGTCAGCGAGGGCTACGCAGCTGACGCCTTCTTCATCACCGACGGGCGCTCCCGTCGTAAGGCAGCCAACGCCAGCGCCGCCGCCGCCCCCTCCGCAGCCTCGGCGCCGGCCCCAGACGGCGACGGCGGAGGCGGGGTCGGGGCGGGCACGCGCGGTGCGGGGTCGGGGGCTGGGGGTCGGGGCGGCGCGCGCGCGGGTGCGGGCACCGAGGCCCGCGCGGGGCCTGGGGCCGGCAGCTCAGGAGGCCGGCACGCGTGCGGCGAGTGCGGCAAAACGTATGCCACGTCGTCTAACCTGAGCCGCCACAAGCAGACGCACCGCAGCCTGGACAGCCAGCTGGCGCGGCGCTGCCCAACGTGCGGCAAGGTGTACGTGTCCATGCCGGCCATGGCCATGCACCTGCTCACGCACGACCTGCGCCACAAGTGCGGCGTGTGCGGCAAGGCCTTCTCGCGGCCCTGGCTGCTGCAGGGCCACATGCGTTCCCACACCGGCGAGAAGCCCTTCGGCTGCGCGCACTGCGGCAAGGCCTTCGCCGACCGCTCCAACCTGCGCGCGCACATGCAGACGCACTCCGCCTTCAAGCACTTCCAGTGCAAGCGCTGCAAGAAGAGCTTCGCGCTCAAGTCCTATCTCAACAAGCACTACGAGTCGGCCTGCTTCAAGGGCGCCGCCGCCGGCGGTCCCTCGGCCCCTGCGCCCACCGCGCCGCCGCAGCTTAGCCCTGTGCAGGCCTAGGGCGGCGGTACCTCCGCCAGCCGGGTTGGCTCTCAGCAATACGGGCCCCCAGGGAGGTCTCCGCCGGCGACCAGGCGGAGGGGCCGGAGGGCGGGCCCCTCCTCACAGCAATAGGGGGAGGGGGCCCGGCCCCGCCCCGCCCGCCAGGGGCCTTCCCGGCCCCTTCAAGCAATAGGGTCCCGAGGGGAGACCCACCCCGAGCCCCCTCCCTTCCCCTCCAGGGTGCCCCAGGCTTTTTCCCAGCAATAGGGTCGAGGAGACCCAGAACCGAACCTCATCTCCGAGTTAGGTCTCTGAGACCGGGGTGGGGTGAGGTAGGGAGCGCCCCCTCCTCCCTCTTCTGCGCCCCTGGATCGCGTGGCAGAGACTCAGGTCTTCCCCACCCCTTCCCAAGCCTTCCAGAGCCCGGCCTGCGGCCTAGACGTCGGGGAGCAACAACGGGGGAGGAGCAGGGTGAGGGGCGCAGAGGCTACCTGCGCCTCCTTCTCGGTGTCCGCTGAGCCCCGGGAGTGTTAGACGAGTGCGGATCGGGGACTGGGGCGGACGGCGGCACCTCTCTCCCTTGGGTTCCTTCCGGGGCCTCAGTCCGAGCCGCTTTCCTACCCTTGCCTCGCATCCTCTGCCCAAATCCGAATTCTTCCAGCCCAGCTTCCCGGGCTCTGTCCTCCATAACGAATAATAATGACGCATATCAAACCGCATGGACTTATCCGACCTCCTCAGATCCCGCTCCCGCCCTGCCCTGGGGCCCCCTCCCTCGTACCCGGGCATTCGGTGTTGGAGGACGGATTCCTGGGGCCTGGCAGGCAGGCCTGGGCACGGCCCTCTACACACCTCTCTGTATTCGCTTTGCGGGTAAAGCCCCCTAGGGGGGTTGCGGATGCGTCGGGTTTTCTTTCTGTATTTGTACGTTTTATTTATGAACGGATTGCACTCGGGTCCGGGAAGGGGCGCAGAGGCCCCTATCCTTCCCGCCGACGCCGGGGGCTTGGGACGTCCAGGATCACTTTCCCCGCCCCCGAACCCCGCCCACCTGGGCTCCGCCTCTCGGGAGCCGCAGGCCCCGCCTCTCAAAGGCCGGCCCCCTCCCGGAGCCCCAGACCCCGCCCTCACTCTGTTGCCAACTTACACCCGTCTATGCCAAAGCCTCGGCGGCGACCCCGCCCCAAGGGCCCGCCCCATTGGCCGCCGCCTTTGTGACGTCACTGCATGCAGCCCCAGTGCCCCTCCCGTCCCTTCCCGGAGCTGCCCGCTCCCAGTCCCTCTTAGTTAGTCCGAAGCCGACTATAGAGCAATAATGCGCACTGCATGCGAAGCTGCCGCCGCCTCTAGAGTTACTGAGAATCAGGTATCCCCCCGCCCTACCCACCCCATAGGCCCCTAGATCAGGGACGCTGCGCGGGGCCGGACGCGCAGACTTTCTCCCCCCTCTCCTGCTCTTCCCTCCCTCCCCTCCCCCCCTCCCACGGCAGAGGCCGGCGGGTGTAATGGTTTCAGGGGCGGGGCGGGGTGTTTGTCCCCAAGACCCCTCCTTCAGTCGTCCATCACCCACCCATACTTCATTAGGCACCTACTATGTGCCAGGCCCACTGCTGAGTCCGCCAGGGGTGCGGCGACCTGCGGGAAGGTGCATGTTGATGAGGGATCCAACCGGCTTCGGTGGGCCAGGGATGGTCACAGGTGCAGAGAGAGCCGCGGTCCCTAGACCCAAGCGTGGGCCCCTCACTCCTCCCCACCCCAGCTGGGGCCAGTGCTAGGCACAGGGGGCTCTGCTTTGACTTGGGCCCGGGTCCTCAGCTCAGGTGGCACAGACCCGGGCCCCAAGGCCCAGTGCCACCCATACCGAATCCCATTCCTTCCATCCCTTGGCAATGGCAGCTTTGTCACGTCAGGCCAGGGTCCCAGGTCAGAGGACAAGGTGCATGCTGGAGCATTTGACCTGGCCAGCCCTATCCCAGTGGGTACCAGGCCCAGCGGCTCCCACAGGGGTGGACCCGGGCCTCAGGGCCCGGCACAGCAGGGCTCATGTCCAAGACCCCTCCATCCCAGCTCAGTGTTCACACAGCTCCCAGGCCGGGGCCTGCCCACTTGTGCTGGGCACACCCGCATGCACAGGCACACACAGGTGCCCCACCCTACCCTACACGCCTATCTACCTACCTACCTAAGGAGAAGGCCGGAGGGCCGTGGGCCGGCCAGGGTCTCCCGCTTCTCCCCACACCCCGCCGCCGTGGAAAGCCATGGGCCCCCTCCCGCCCCTGTAACTAAGCAGCACAATAACCGACTTAGCGAATTCAGGTAGAAGGAACGTTTAGGTAGCACCTATTTTGTACTGATTCTATAAGTAGGGCCCGAGATGCGGGGGCCCTCGGGTGGGGGCTGCGGCCGCCGGCCTGCCTTGCCCCCACCCCCGCCTGCACCCCGCCGCCTTGTACATAC